>NW_027362772.1:270998648-271598648 GCF_046119375.1 Phyllobates terribilis
CTGTGTATCCACCGGACTTCTGCACAACACAACTGATGGTCCCAACCCCATTTACAAGGCAAGAAATCCCACTTATTAAACCTGACAGGGCACACCTGTGAAGTGAAAACCATTTCCGGTGACTACCCTTTGAAGCTCATTAAGAGAATGCCAAGAGTGTGCAAAGCAGTCATCAAAGCAAAAGGTGGCTACTTTGAAGAACCTAGAATATAAGACATATTTTCAGTTGTTTCACACTTTTTTGTTAAGTATATAATTCCACATGTGTTAATTCATAGTTTTGATGCCTTCAGTGTGAATGTGCAATTTTCAAAGTCATGAAAATACAGAAAAATCTTTAAATGAGAAGGTGTGTCCAAACTTTTGGTCTGTACTGTATAGTGGGTGGACTCCTAGTCGTTTTAATAGTGTTCCTTTTGGGTTATGCTGTGCACTTTATTATACAATAAAATTGACATATTTATAGTATTTATTGTTCTTGGGTGATCTCTGCCGTATGGTATACCCCTTTTTCTTCATTACATTTTGTTTCTACCTATGGCATGTCGCATGTGGATCCCCTAAATTTTGATGGTGCCCTCCACTAGCACATAATGTGGTGGATGATATAGTAACTGACCCAACCTGGCAGGGGGACATACAGAGCAAGGACAGCAGCACACAGGGGGAGGGAGGAGTAGCATCACAACAGGCAGGAAGCAGCAGCGTGGTGGCCGCAGACACAAGGCGGGAAAGCGTTCCTCGTAACACCAACACGACGGACGTTTCCATTACTACTGTTAGGTCTTCCCGAGTCTGGTTATTTTTTAAAGACTCTGCAGATAACCCCAAAAAGGCCATTTGCACCACCTGCCAGGCCAGCATCAGCAGGGGTAGCAAAACTAGCAGCCTGACAACCACCAGCATGATCAGGCACATGGCAGCAAAGCACCTGACTAAGTAGGCCGAACCCCAGGGTCCAGCAACAGTGTCTGAGGGTGACACCATTGCTTGTTCCGCTGTTGTGTGTGCATTCCAATCCCCTGTCCATGGCACATACCAAGATGCCTCCCGCCCTGCACGTGTCGTTGCACACTCTCAACTAGCACCATCAGCAAGTATTTCCTTGTCCCAGCGCAGCTTTCAGTTGTCCCTACCCTAGTCCTTGGAACGCAAGCGCAAATACACAGCCAATGCCCCACTACTAAATTCACACATTTCGCGAATGTTTGCGCTCAAAATGTTGCCTTTTAGGCTCGTGGAGAAAAAGCTTTCCGCGATCTGATTTCGGTGTCCGTCCCTCGGTACTCTGTCCCCAGCCACCACTATTTATCCCGGTGTGCCATCCCCTCATTACACTAGCACGTGTCCCACAATATTAGATGTGCCCTCAACAACGCAGTTACTGGGAAAGTCCACCTAACCACGGACACGTGGACAAGTGCTTGTGGGCAGGGATGGTAGATCTTGCTGATGGCACACTGGGTTAATATAGTGGAAGCCAGGACCCAGTCGGACCTTGGGACGGAGCACGTCCTCCCAACTCTGAGTCTTACGTGCCCTAGGTCAATCAGGGTTGCCCCCACAGTCTACAGCTCCTGCACCTCCTCTTCCTCTTCAACTTCCATCTCCGAAATGACCACATCAGTCACAAGCTGGAAGCACCGCAGCACTGCCTCGATCAAGCAGCAGCAGGATGTGCTGAAGCTAATATGCTTAGGTGACAAACCGCACAATGCTGAAGTGTTGTGTGTTATGCACACGCCCGGGCTGAGCGGCGTGTGCGTGTGATTGTAGTGATTCCACTGGACCATGAACCAGAGAGTGCCTGGAGGGGCGTGACTAAGTATCTGGCCGATCCGACCAAGATGGCACGACGGCATACGACGCCAGTGCACCAGGGAGAAACCGGGCAGAGGGACCAGGTGCTACTCCAGGTCAAACTCCGGACACGGGGGTTGACCCACACAGGGATTACTGGATCAGGCTGGTTAGGCTGGCGCACAGACTGGAGGGTATAGGCAGGCACGACTGGTATGCAGGCAGGCGGGTAAAGGCAAGCGCAGCTAAAGTGCAGACAGGGAGGCACTAGCAGGTAGGAACACAGGCAGGATAGGACCCAGTACACACTGGGACTCATGAACAGGCAGGTTAGGCTGACACAGACTGGTGGATATAAGCAAACACGGCAGGTATGCAGATGGGTGGATACAGGCGAGTATGCAGGCAGGGAGGTACTGGCCGAAAGGACGGGCTGGAGCACAGAAAGGTTAAGACCCAGTACAGACTGGGTCACAGAACCGCAGATGCGGTAGACAACCACAGCAGAGAGGGAACGCCCGAAGCGGTGGGCAAGAACAGAGCAGGACGGGGCTGCAGGAGCAGCAAGCACAAGCAGGGCAGGACAGGACTGCCGGAGCAGCGGGCAGAAGCAGGGCAGGACAGGACTGCCGGAGCAGCGGGCAGAAGCAGGGCAGGACAGGACTGCCGGAGCAGCGGGCAGAAGCAGGGCAGGACAGGACTGCCGGAGCAGCGGGCAGAAGCAGGGCAGGACAGGACTGCCGGAGCAGCGGGCAGAAGCAGGGCAGGACAGGACTGCCGGAGCAGCGGGCAGAAGCAGGGCAGGACAGGACTGCCGGAGCAGCGGGCAGAAGCAGGGCAGGGCAGGACAGGACTGCTGGAGCAGCGGGCAGAAGCAGGGCAGGGCAGGACAGGACTGCCGGAGCAGCGGGCAGAAGCAGGGCAGGACAGGACTGCCGGAGCAGCGGGCAGAAGCAGGGCAGGACAGGACTGCCGGAGCAGCGGGCAGAAGCAGGGCAGGACAGGACTGCCGGAGCAGAGGGCAGAAGCAGGGCAGGACAGGACTGCCGGAGCAGAGGGCAGAAGCAGGGCAGGACAGGACTGCCGGAGCAGCGGGCAGAAGCAGGGCAGGACAGGACTGCCGGAGCAGCGGGCAGAAGCAGGGTAGGCTAGAACCGCCGGAGCGGTAAGCAAAGGAGTCAGAGCAGACTAGAACCGCCGGAGCGGTGAGCAAAGGAGTCAGAGCAGGCTAGAACCACCGGAGCGGTGAGCAAAGGAGTCAGAGCAGGCTAGGCTGAGTAGGGGGGACAGGGCTCTGTTCACACGGAACAGACAGGAAGGGAAAGGCAGAGCCAGACACCCACAGGGTACTAGCAGAGAAGTAGCGAGTGGACCACAAACTCACAAACGGGAGTACAGAGACAACAAGCAGGAGTTAGGTACGAATTCAGACTCTGCAGAAAAAGGAAGGGAACGGACATAGAGGCAAAACAGGTAAAGGATAGGAGAGAGTTCAGACTGGAACTGAGTGTACGGAGGAGACCGACACTGCAGCGGAATACAGGAGCGGGTCTGGGAATACGGCCCCCAGAGAGGCAGGACGAACAGGCAAGGTGCGTGTTCAGACAGGACAGACAAGATACAGGAGCAGGTCTAGGTAATCGGCCCCTAGAAGGCAGGAGGAACAGACTAGGAGCGTGTTCAGACAGGTCAGACAAGATACAGGAACGGGTCTAGGTAATCGGCCCCTAGAAGGCAGGAGGAACAGGCTAGGAGCGTGTTCAGACAGGCCTGGAAATACAGCCTCCAGGATAGGCAGACAAGAGAACACAGAACGGGACCTGGCACCTTCAGAGTGCAAGCACACACTGAATGAAACACTATGCTCAGGCAGGGATAGATGGGCGCAGCTGAGCTATATACCAGGTGACAGACAGCAATAGGCTGAGGACGCACAAGGGGTGTGACCCACAGCAGGTACAAAAAGCAGGAAGTGATCGGGCGCCACCCTTAAGCAGCAGAAACAGACACAAACAGACAGCATGGAGGGAAGCCAGAGAGACATTCTGGACAGGAGATCAAGTGCGCGCTCTTGCACAGTGGGAGATGGACCACTATGCAAGGACGCCGCCAGGTATGTTACAGTACCCCCCCCCCTTACGCCCCCTCTTCTTCAGGCCTGCCAGAATCTTCCGCAGGGAATTCGAGGACCAGTCGTTCACTTCAAGGAGATCACTTCCACTGTCCACAGGAAAAACTGATCTCATCTGGTTAGCTAGGATGCTACCTCCTATCCAGCCATCCTCAGCAACAGACGAAACGGGTGGAGTACCAGGAACAGCACACAAGGAAGTCTCTCTCCACATATTTTCAGGTGGCACCCCAGAGGGTACAGGAGACAACTGGAAGTCCTTCACCGGGTTGGAGGGGGACAGAGACTTGGGGGTAATCTCTGCTTCGAGGTACATCTTGTCAAGCTCACAGGAAGAAATAGACGGGTTATCAGGTACATAATGAGGAAAAGTCACTGTCTCTTTGTTATCTGGTGGTACCCCGGAGGATTCAGGAAACAACTGGAGGTCCTCCGCCGGGTCAGAAGAGTGCAGAGGCTCAGAGAAAACATCTGCTTTAGAGTACACTAGGTCGGACTCACTGGACGAAGCAGGCGAGGTATCGGGTACCGAGTATAGGAAAGTCTCTGTCCATTCACCACCAGGTGGCACCCCGAAGGGTTCTGGAGACAACTGGCGGTCCTCCGCCTGGTCAGAGGGGTGTAGAGACTCACGGGTAACCTCTGCTTCAGAGTACACTAGGTCGGACTCACTGGACGAAGCAAGCGAGGTATCAGATCTAGGATATAGGAAAGTCTCTGTCCATTCACCACCAGGTGGCACCCAGAAGGGTTCTGGAGACAACTGGAGGTCCTCCGCCTGGTCGGAGGGGTGTAGAGACTCGGGAGTAACCTCTGCTTCGGAGTACACTAGGTTGGACTCACTGGACGAAGCGAGCGAGGTATCAGGTACAGAGTATAGGAGAGTCTCTGTCCTTTCGCTACCAGGTAGCACCCCGAAGGGTTCAGGAGACAACTGGAGGTCCTCCGCCTGGTCGGAGGGGTGTAGAGACTCGGGGGTAACTACCACTTTGGGGTACCCATTGTCAGGCTCACAGGACGAAGCGGACAAAGTATCGAGTACCGGGTGTAGAGAAGTCTCTCTCCATTTGTCATCGAGTGGTATCCCGGAGGATTCAGGAGGCAACAGGGGGTCCTCCACCAGGTAGTAGAGGTGCACAGACTCTGAGGTAACCACAGCTTTGGAGCATCCTTGGACATGCACACCGGTTAAAGTGGGTGAAGCATCTGATGCCGGGTGCAGGAAGTTCTCCTGTGTGGAGTCTGGATGGGCAGAAGTCTCTTCGGGCAGGAGAACTGGTGCACTACCCACGCACATTACCCGTTGGGGCTTCTCCGGGATACAGGGAGATGAAGCTTCAGTAGGGACTTCAAGGTTGGGGTCAGGAGGTCTCAGGGAGGACAGACCCTGGCGTGACGGCTTGCCTCTACGTCTAGCACGTCTGGGCTGCCTCTTGAGGTTGGGAGAAGTATTCCGGAAAGCGTAGTCACCCTGTGAGGATTCTGGGTGGGCAGTAGTCTCATTGGGCTGGAGGACTATTGCGCTACCCACACACATTACCCGTCGGGGCTGCTCCGGGATATTGGGAAGTGAAGCTTCAGCAGGGGCTTCAGGGTTAGGGTCCTCGAAGACCATACGAAAGGCCACCAGGAAGGCCTGCAGGTCAAGGACGACAGGATCCCATGCTTCCCATAGGGGGGTGACCCATTTCAAGGCATCACCCGCTAGGTAGTCAATCATAAAGGCCACTTTAGCCCAATCGGAAGGAAAATAGAGAGGGTAGGCCTTAAAGTGTAGCATGCATTGCTCCACAAATGCACGACACTGTCTTGGATCCCCATAGTAACGTGGCGGATCCGCAGGAACGAGAGCTGATAGATCCATCTGGACGGTGCGTAATTCGCCTGGAACTCAGCTAAGGAAAAAAAAAAATTATTTATTTATTTTAATGCATGTATTCGCTGGAAAACTTCTCAGAGAGCGAAGGCCGTGGGGCTCAACGGGAACCATGGCCTGAGCATGCTGTTATGCACACGCCCGGGCTGAGCGGCGTGTGCGTGTGATTGTAGTGATTCCACTGGACCATGAACCGGAGAGTGCCTGGAGGGGCGTGACTAAGTATCTGGCCGATCCGACCAAGATGGCACGACGGCATACGACGCCAGTGCACCAGGGAGAAACCGGGCAGAGGGACCAGGTGCTACTCCAGGTCAAACTCCGGACACGGGGGTTGACCCACACAGGGATTACTGGATCAGGCTGGTTAGGCTGGCGCACAGACTGGAGGGTATAGGCAGGCACGACTGGTATGCAGGCAGGCGGGTAAAGGCAAGCGCAGCTAAAGTGCAGACAGGGAGGCACTAGCAGGTAGGAACACAGGCAGGATAGGACCCAGTACACACTGGGACTCATGAACAGGCAGGTTAGGCTGACACAGACTGGTGGATATAAGCAAACACGGCAGGTATGCAGATGGGTGGATACAGGCGAGTATGCAGGCAGGGAGGTACTGGCCGAAAGGACGGGCTGGAGCACAGAAAGGTTAAGACCCAGTACAGACTGGGTCACAGAACCGCAGATGCGGTAGACAACCACAGCAGAGAGGGAACGCCCGAAGCGGTGGGCAAGAACAGAGCAGGACGGGGCTGCAGGAGCAGCAAGCACAAGCAGGGCAGGACAGGACTGCCGGAGCAGCGGGCAGAAGCAGGGCAGGACAGGACTGCCGGAGCAGCGGGCAGAAGCAGGGCAGGACAGGACTGCCGGAGCAGCGGGCAGAAGCAGGGCAGGACAGGACTGCCGGAGCAGCGGGCAGTAGCAGGGCAGGACAGGACTGCCGGAGCAGCGGGCAGAAGCAGGGCAGGACAGGACTGCCGGAGCAGCGGGCAGAAGCAGGGCAGGACAGGACTGCCGGAGCAGCGGGCAGAAGCAGGGCAGGACAGGACTGCCGGAGCAGCGGGCAGAAGCAGGGCAGGGCAGGACAGGACTGCCGGAGCAGCGGGCAGAAGCAGGGCAGGACAGGACTGCCGGAGCAGCGGGCAGAAGCAGGGCAGGACAGGACTGCCGGAGCAGCGGGCAGAAGCAGGGCAGGACAGGACTGCCGGAGCAGAGGGCAGAAGCAGGGCAGGACAGGACTGCCGGAGCAGAGGGCAGAAGCAGGGCAGGACAGGACTGCCGGAGCAGCGGGCAGAAGCAGGGCAGGACAGGACTGCCGGAGCAGCGGGCAGAAGCAGGGTAGGCTAGAACCGCCGGAGCGGTAAGCAAAGGAGTCAGAGCAGACTAGAACCGCCGGAGCGGTGAGCAAAGGAGTCAGAGCAGGCTAGAACCACCGGAGCGGTGAGCAAAGGAGTCAGAGCAGGCTAGGCTGAGTAGGGGGGACAGGGCTCTGTTCACACGGAACAGACAGGAAGGGAAAGGCAGAGCCAGACACCCACAGGGTACTAGCAGAGAAGTAGCGAGTGGACCACAAACTCACAAACGGGAGTACAGAGACAACAAGCAGGAGTTAGGTACGAATTCAGACTCTGCAGAAAAAGGAAGGGAACGGACATAGAGGCAAAACAGGTAAAGGATAGGAGAGAGTTCAGACTGGAACTGAGTGTACGGAGGAGACCGACACTGCAGCGGAATACAGGAGCGGGTCTGGGAATACGGCCCCCAGAGAGGCAGGACGAACAGGCAAGGTGCGTGTTCAGACAGGACAGACAAGATACAGGAGCAGGTCTAGGTAATCGGCCCCTAGAAGGCAGGAGGAACAGACTAGGAGCGTGTTCAGACAGGTCAGACAAGATACAGGAACGGGTCTAGGTAATCGGCCCCTAGAAGGCAGGAGGAACAGGCTAGGAGCGTGTTCAGACAGGCCTGGAAATACAGCCTCCAGGATAGGCAGACAAGAGAACACAGAACGGGACCTGGCACCTTCAGAGTGCAAGCACACACTGAATGAAACACTATGCTCAGGCAGGGATAGATGGGCGCAGCTGAGCTATATACCAGGTGACAGACAGCAATAGGCTGAGGACGCACAAGGGGTGTGACCCACAGCAGGTACAAAAAGCAGGAAGTGATCGGGCGCCACCCTTAAGCAGCAGAAACAGACACAAACAGACAGCATGGAGGGAAGCCAGAGAGACATTCTGGACAGGAGATCAAGTGCGCGCTCTTGCACAGTGGGAGATGGACCACTATGCAAGGACGCCGCCAGGTATGTTACATTGTGGACAGCTCTGAAAGAGCAGGCAGATCTGTGGCTGACACCGCTGAACCTACAGCCAGGCATGGTTGTGTGTGACAATGGCCGGAACATGGTGGCGGCTCTGAGGCGAGGCGAGCTCACACACTTATCATGCCTGGTCCATGTGCTTAACCTCGTGGTTCAGCGGTTTCTCAAATCCTACCCGGATCTGTCAGATCTGCTTGTCAAAGTACTCTGCCTGTGCGCCCATTTTAGAACGTCGGATATAGCTTCTGTCACCCTTGCCGTGCTTCAGCAGCATTTGCAGCTTCCAGCTCATCGACTGATCTGCGATGTCCCCACATATTTGAACTCTACATTGCAGATGTTGAGAATGATTTGTGAGCAGAAGCGGGCAGTTGTTGACTACCAGCATCAACAAAGCCATCAGTATTCAGGTCAGGCTCCACACACAAGACCTCAGGAGTGAACACAGATGTCAAACATATGTACCATCCTCCAAAACTTTTAGCACTCCACCAAGATGGTGAGTGTCTATAACGCCATAATTAGGGTCACCATCCCACTTCTCTGTCTTCTGAAACGCTCTCTACTCTCAATTAAATAGGATGCATTGAAGGCGGAGCACGATGAGATGGCGCAAGTAACCATACAGGGTGATTCCACACAGTCCAGCCTCCTCTCATCCCAACATGGATTGGGTGACAATGAGGAAGAGGAGGAGGAGGAAGAACAGGAGCTAGTTTCCTGCACTATAGACGGTACTACCTGCACAACTGTCATACCATCAGTTCAGCGTGAATGGCCTGAGGACAGGGAGGGAGAGGAGGAGGATGAGGAGGAGAACATGGTCATTCGTCCACTTTTTGAGGACATGGAAGTCTTGCCTCTTTGCAGTCTGGCACACATAGCTGAGTTTGTTACGATGCGTTTCCCGTGACCCGCGCGTTTTCCAAATTTTGGGTGACAGTCTTTATTGGTTGGTGACACTTCTAGACCCACGCTTCAAGGAGAACTTTCTCTCTCTTCTTCCCTTGCAGGACAGGTCTAATAAAATGGTGCAGTACGAGAAGGCCCTTTTTGTGGAATTATTAAAAAATTCCCATCTGAAAATGCTGGCGGCAGAGGTCACAGTTCATTGGACAACCAAGGAGTACAGGCGAGAGAGACACAACTTCAATCCAGCGGAGGCAGAGGAACACTGTCAAAGTTCTGGGAGAGTTTTCTCAGACCCTCCTATCACACAAGCCCTGATGCGCGGGGTACTCTCTCAAGGAGAAAAAAGTTAGGGAAGATGCTGAGGAGGGAGTACCTTGCCGACCGTACCAACATCCTCCCTTGATTCCTCTGTGCCTTATAATTATTGGATATCCAAGCTGGACACTTGGCATGAACTGGCTCTCTACGCCTTGGACGTCCCTGGCCTTCCCTGACAGCATCCGCCTGTCAACTGAAAATGCTGATAGGCTGACTCTTATAAAAATGAACAAGGGCTGGATTGGGCCAGACTTCTCAACACCACCGAATGATAGCAGCGTAATATAAACTCAAATACAGTGTCTTTTTTTTGGGAGGTCTAACTCTATTCCTATGCACCTCTGTCTTCACCCCCACATATGGATATATGCTTTCTGATTTTGTCTTTTTGCTCTCGTCATCCTTCTTCTCCGCATCCTCATCCTCTACCACCATATCACCACCATATGTACAATATCAACATATATACGTCTCTTGCAAGGGACATTTGAGTTCCTCCAAATTTTTGTCAGCCACTTCACTGCATAGGCAAACAGTATGGGAGACACACTTCCTAATAATGGGAACTTTGTTTTCAGGAGGCCCTCCGACCTCTACATCTCTTGCAAGGGGCATTGGAGTACCTCCAAATTTTTGTCAGCCGTTGCTTCACTGCATATGCAAACAGTATAGGAGACCCACTTCCTAATAATGGGAACATTGTTTTCAAGAGGCCCTTCGACCTCTACGTCTCTTGCAAGGGGCATTGGAGTTCCTCCAAATTTTTGGCAGCCGTTGCAATCACTGCATATGCAATAACAGTGTAGGAAACCCACACGTTAATAATGTGAACAACAAAGCATAACCGACTGCTGGCCCCTTAAGAATAGTAAAGGCCGCCTGATGGCCATATAAAAATAGTCTTTCTGACTTTCAGAGTCCCTCCATCATAAATGAAACCGGATATGTTACACACCACATGGCCAGATAAGGTAGTAAATTGTTAAAATTACATTTCCTAGTGAATGCATTTGTCTTTGTTGAAAGCAATGCAAAAGTTCAAAAACGCTATGTGTGAACATAGCTCAAGGTGTGGAGGAGCATTTTTGTTTTTGGTTATTTATTTTGCTTTATATACAAGTCATTACCCTGGAAAGGATGTTCCTTAGCACATTTCCCAGAAAAATCCATTTTGGTTTCGTTTTTGTATGTTTTATTGTGAGTCCGTAAAAGTGGCATAATACCTCTGACAACGTTGTTGACAGAAGTGACCTGGGAGTCAGAAATGCTTCCAGGGGTCTTCCCCATGCTGTCCCCATGTCATTTGAGCCCTGTTCCCTTCGATTTGGGCAATTTTTAGGCCCTCTACAGACCGCCGGGGAGAGCCGCCTGAAAAATGCTCGAGTTTCCCATAGTCTTACATTAGGCTCCTTGCTCGAGTCGAGCACCCGAGTATTCCAATTTGCTCGACTCAAACAACGAGTACCCGAGCATTTCAGTGCTCCCTCATCACTACTGCTCATCTATACTCCAGGGTAGAGCAGTGAGAATTTGCTTCCGTTTGGATGAGTACCATTCTCTTCCTGGACTGCGGGAATTGTGCTCTTTTTCCAGGAAAGTAGACAACACTGGTCATGTAACAGTTCGACTCCATTTCTTTTCATTATACATTTCCATGTGATCTCCACTCCAAATTACTACGATCACCGCATAAACATAGACCCCAGTATAAACATATGACTTTTGCAGCAGTGACGGAAGTGATGAGGTTATCAACTGGGCCTAAAAGATCAAGTTTTACCGTTATTTGATTAAGGTTTATTAGACATTTAGGTGACCAGACCAGGACAATGAGGAATATGGAAGTTTTATGCCGAGAGTTGCTCATTTTTTTCCTATTGAACGACTAAATAAAAAAACATATGTGTTTTGTTTGGCATCTGCTAATTTTGGGCATTGTCTTTTGCATTTGATGTGGTTGAAGGAACAAAGGAAACGATCCCGGCTCTCAAAAGTCTAATAAAG
This sequence comes from Phyllobates terribilis, assembly GCF_046119375.1. NCBI lineage: Eukaryota > Metazoa > Chordata > Amphibia > Anura > Dendrobatidae > Phyllobates > Phyllobates terribilis. The sequence continues at coordinate 271,010,013 of NW_027362772.1, forward strand.
TCCAATCAGCAACTTTCATTGTGCTACTCTATAAAGACACTGACCTACATTTCGATGCCTGGGTACATGTTTTCGGTTTAATGCCTCAGTTTTGCATATCCTCATATAAAATGAGCTTCATTAAATTGTCCTCACGGAAGCTCTTTTCACAATCTTAATAGAAGCTGAGAAATAATTATTATTTTGATTTTCCACATTATAATACTAATTATTGTATTGCCTGTTATTTGCCTCTGGATGTAATGTGGAGAGAGACTATATAACATTCTTATGCCGCATTCTGCACTACATGAAGCCAATAAATGCTAAATAACGAAAGGCATAGTGATAATAAGAATTAATTATCATAGTTACATGAAGAATAGTGATCAGAACAAGTGATCGATGCTTGAGTTTGCCTAAGGTGCTCAGGTACCCACCAAGAATCGGGGGTGCTCGAGTCCCAGAGGCCGCATGTTTCAAGGCTGTTAGACAGCCACAAAACATGTGGGGATTGCCCATGTTTATCAGTCAATCCCCACGTTTTGTGGTTGTCGAACAGCCGCAAAACATTCGGCCGCGTTGACATCTCACTCGAGCTCCCGCGATAATCGATGCATACCCGAGCACCCTTAGCAAACTGTAGTAGTGAGCACTTGTGCTCATCACTAATGAAGAACCATCCACATTTAATCAAGACCGTGGCTTTCCCATCACAGACATAATGTTATTCACCTGTTCCAGCTCCAGTGTTGGGCTCTTCATCCTTTCTCTGCTCCGACCAGTCTTCTCTGCCCTTTTGTGTCACAGTATGCGGAGGATCAGACCGTAAGAATATAGGGGCCAGGAAATGGATCCCCAATGGAAGTCAATGTTCACCAAAACATGATGAAAGCAAAGAGAAGTTTTGGGGACTCTAATGTCCCTTGGTCAACTATGCAGAGACAAATCTATTTCTGCTCTGTCGTTTGGCGGGCTACTACGGTAATTCGGCATGCACCTCTGAGGTCATGCTCTCTTACTTTATAGGTACGTTCAAGTACGTTCCTCACTACTACTTTGGACTTCTGCCACACCGCACCTCTTGGCATATTCAGGTCTGTTACATCGCTGGGCTCTGCTATATTGCCACAATGTGCCTCTTGACATACCCAGCTTGGCTGCATTAGGCTCTGCTATTTCAGCATAGTGTGTTTCCAACCATTCCCAGCTCTGCTACACTTCTGGCTTTTGCTATATGATTCTTGATAGGGACTTGACATACTCAATCCTGCTACATCGCTATGGAAAGTCTCCTAATCTACCCTGCTGCATCGTTGGGTTATGCCACATCTGCATGACTTTTCAGCTGTGCTGTCTTTCTGACTCTCCCATTGCTGTGTTTCTGCCTATTTTGATCATCCAGTTGCCTTTTAGCCAATGTAGCCTTTATTGATCCAGTCTGTCCATTCATTGTACCAACAACAACTGTCCAACAACCATTCATCCTTGTGGAGGGCTTCAAAAATCCTCCACACATTAGGTGAGAGATGACATGCAAGATATGCAACTAGGCAGCCAAACTGGTTCCCCTGCGTGAGTAGTACTTTGCTATGGACTGCAGTTACCACTAGTGGGCGCTCAATGCATATAACATTATCTAGATACCATTTGAGTTTCCTGCTAGTTGTATAAAAAAATGAAGTGAGCTCCCTGCAGTTGTGGCTGCATACAGCCAGAATTGTATCAAAGCCAGAAAAAAACAGAGATTTTGATGTTATTGTCTGTAAGGTAAAGAACAGTTACTAACTGACAAAAAATTGCAGCAAAGTCCAAAAGCAAAAGTCCCGATTCATCAATTGCAGTTTTTTAAAGTCGCTTTTATTTTTTTATCTTGTGCCATTTGTTAATGTTTATTTCACCAAATTCATCAAATTGGGGGACATGGTTCATGAATTTTGCACAAAATTAAAAATGGTCTTTTTTATTTCCTGTGTTTAACCATTTTTCCAACTTTTTGAACACAAAATTTGCCTCTTTTTCAAAATGTCTTAAAACTTGCTAAAAAAAATCATGTTGTATATAAAATTACTCCAGGGGAGAATACATTTTGCGACTTTTTGAAAATTCGCAAATGATGAGTTAGATGAAAACATCTGGAAACCTTAAATCAGACCCACAGTGGCAAACTCAAAAAAAAAAAGAAAACAACAACAGGCAAACACATATATAAAATAGACATAAAAAATGGGGTAAATGGAAAGATGAATTTAGAGCAAAAAAATAAGGGAGCAAAAACTCCAAAAAAACTAGACAAAAAACAAGCTCAAATGCATTAATAAATCAAACATAAGATCTTTAATTAGCCTTAACCTTGATCTCTGTCCTGCCAGTGGACAGAGGCCATAATCAGATCTATTTGGGTTTCCATTTACATCCCAAAGCTATATTTTACAAACTATATGCACCTATTATTTACATATTTAGCAAAACTTTAATGCCCAAAATTGGGAAATTAAAATTCCCACCCAATGACTCTTAAAATGCCCACGAATGCCCCCAAAATGCTCCTTTTTGGGCAGGGTTGCAATAACCTTTGCAACTTTTTTGTTGTTCACCCCACAAAAATTTCCTGGTAAAATTGTGACTGCTGGCAAGTGGCTGGAAGAGAAAAGAGTTAAAATGTATAAAAAGAGAATAGAAAGGCAGAAACTCACCAATCCTGTTGCAATTAAAAGTCCTTTAATGCAGAAAAACTGGCAATCTATCAAGCGGTACATTGCAAGGCAAGAGTGAGCAGTGCGGGGGAGAGGGGAAGTGGAAGATGGTCATTTCGCACCTCTGTGGTGCTTCTACGTGTCCATGGTGATTGGACCCATAGAAGCACCAAGCAGGTGCGAAAAGGCCGTCGTCCAATTCCCCTCTCCCCGCTCTGCTCACAATTGCCTTGCAATGTATCGCGTGATGGATTAGAAGTTTTTCTGAATTAAAGGACTTTTAATTGCAACAGGATTGGTGAGTTGCTGCCTTTCTATTCTCTTCTTATTTTCTTGAATATTTGTTGGCTTTTGCACCACCAGGAAATTCCGGTCACAGCTGATCCAACCAGCCAGCCACAATATTTTGGAGACTGGTGCCCATTAACCCCTTACTTCAGAGTTAAAGTATACCTGTACTTTCGGGTAACTTTTCAGTATAAGTTGTCAATTGTGTGCATATATGAAGAATAATACTATCTCTGGCCCTTATATTCCCTGTATCCTGCATTTTCATCAGTTTTCCCCTCTGCAGCCTCTATTTCTAATTTTCAGTTCTCTCTGAGCTAGTGAGTGGAGACTGACTGCTATGATGTCTCCCATACACAGCACACACACTCATGAGGCTTTCCTGCTCTCCTGTCTCTAGGTAGTAAATGTGCAGGAGCTGCAGCAGCATGGAGGATATTATACAGCTGTACTAAGCACAGTAGCTGTGAATTCAGCTCTGGAATGAAGAAGCAGCAATATGGAGGACTTTATATAGCAGTAGTGATCAGAGCAAATGTGAATAAAGCACAGGCACTAAGTTAAAACCCTTAGAAAAAAAGCAGAAGCATGGACGACAATATGCGGCAGTACTAAGCAGTGTAGCTGTGAATTAATATCTGTGAAGCGATAAGCATTTGTTAGAACTCTGTTACACCTCCCCTTTCCCCACTCTGTATATTTTAATAGGCAGCTGTAATTTGATCCTTCAGTATGCTTTCAGTCCCTTTTGTCTTGAGCAAGATAGATTTCAGATGTCTTTCTAAGGTAATGATGAACTCCGAAGGCAGGGGAGAGGCTCATAAGTGGAGAAAAAAAGGTATCTTATTAAATTATCTGTATTTTGCTATAGAAGCATTAGTAATTAGCAGTTATAGTATATCCGGAATGACTCAATCAGGACCCTGCCAATTTATTAACCTTCTCTTTTACTGTAATGTCTCAATGTCTATAAGTCACGTCCTCACCGGAATCCAAATAAGACCTCACCGGCCAAAAACAAACAGAGATCAATTGAAATAGAACTTTGGGCAGGCGGCATACCCATCTATTTGATGTTGCCATGGAGATTGGAACTCACAGGGACTTCAGGTCCGTGTGATTTCCATTACTAACCCTGTATGTAGTGAGATTGCAATTGATTTGTAACCTCCAGAGATACAGCCTTTGTGATGCGATTATGCCGTGTACTCCGTATATTTCTGGTTAACCGTGATACTGTCTTAACAGGATGCAGCAAAACCTCAAAAATATTTGCAATGAATCCAATATATATATACTAAGTACTGTGCAAAAGTTTTAGGGAGATGTGGGGGGAAAAATTATGCAAAGTAAAACAGTCTTCAAAAATAGAAATAATTTATTTTTTATCAATTAAAAAATGCAAAGTGAATGAACAAAAGAAAAATCAAAATCATATCAATATTTGATGACTGCCCTTTCCCTTTATCAATTCTTCTACGTGCAATGTTTTTTAAGGAACCGGGCAGGAGGTTGTTCCAAACATCTTGGAGCACCAACCCCTGATCTTCTGTGGATGTAGGCTTGTGCAGAGCCTTGTGTCTCTTCATGTGATCCTAGACAGACTGGATGATGATGAGATCAGGGCTCTGTAGTGGGCTGGATCGTCACTTCCAGGACTCCTTGTTCTTCTTTTCAGTAAAGATAGTTCTTAATGACCTTGGCTGTATGTATTTTTCAGGTCGTCCTGCACAGCAACATTATGTCGTGTAACACACATCATGTTGTTGAGTGGTATGCTGTATATTGCAGCCTAGTCAATGCAAGAATATGCAAAGATGCCTAAGATCATCTAGTGAAGACCAAAAAATACAGGTGAGATACTTTTTTTTTTTTAATTTAAAGGGGTAGTCCCATCTCCAAAGTCCTATCTCAATATGTAGTAGGTGTAATACTAATAATTTTAGTAAATATCTCCAATTAGAAATGTAGTATAGTTTTTCAGATTTGTTATGTCTCTTTTCTCATGTGCAAGGTATTGCAGGACCTTAGGTATCCAAGGTTATGACCATTAACAACTAGCTAACTAACTGTCACTATATCATTGGACTTAACCATGGATACCCAAGATCCTGCAATGCCTGCACAAGAGAAGAGACATAGCAAATGCGAAGAACTATACTACATTTCTAATTGAAGGTATTTGCTAATATTCTTATTATTATTACACCTACTACATATTGGGATAGGATCTTGGAAATGGGAATAACCCTTTAAATTCTCCACCCTCTTCAACCCAGTGAAATGGAAAAAGGCTGACCGCTATAGAAGAATCATTTTGAAATTCAAATTCACCGACTTTGCCAAATTCATATTTGCTTGGAAAATACTCACGAGGGAGAGGAGAGAGGATCCTACTGACCAAGAGAGATTACCCGCTACAGGAGAGAGAGGACCCTGCTGACTAGAAGAGCTTACAGTCTACAGAAGAGAGAGAGAGGACCCCGCTGACCATAAGAGCTTACACTCTACAGGAGAGAGAGAGAGGACCCCGCTGACCATAAGAGCTTACACTCTACAGGAGAGAGAGAGAGGACCCCGCTGGCCATAAGAGCTTACACTCTACAGGAGAGAGAGGACCCTGCTGACTAGAAGAGCTTACACTCTACAACAGAGAGAGGACTCTGCTGACCATAAGAGGTTACAGTCTACAGAAGAGAGAGGACCCTACTGACCATAAGAGCTAACACTCTACAACAGAGAGAGGACTCCACTGACCATAAGAGCTGCGGTAGATTGCTCACTCAGCTGCACACGGAGGTAGACACAGTTAAGCTGTCTATTTAAATCTCTTGTTGGTTTATTCGAATGAGGCATAAACCAACATGGAGTCCATAAAAATAAACATGGCCCTTTTGGAAAAACAAACAAAACAAAGTGGTCACACAAAACACAGTTCTTGTGGTAGCAGTGAACCACCTGCTCAGAGTTTAGCAACTCCACATGGTTCAGGTCAGCTCAACACTAACATGTCTGGAGTTCCTCTCCCCAAACTCACTGAACACTGAATGCCTCAGCAGGCCAGGTATTTAAACCCCAGACCACACCCTGAGGTGGAGATATGGTGAATGACCTCCCACCAGCTCTGTAGTCGATCACAAAAAAAACTGGACCATATTAAATTTGGCTGATTAACCCTCTCAGCACATACCATGCAGGAGAAGACTTCCAGTTTCACATCACTGAAGCTAATATACTCAGTGAAACATATCTCCTCTTTGACACACTGCTAATGACTTTGTCACAGAGCTTACACTCTACAGGAGACAGAGGACCTCGCTGACTATAAGGGTTTGCACTTTAAGGCTAAGATCACACTAGCGTATTTTATCTCATCTAATCAGATCAATTATGCAAATCAAACTCTGACCAAACTCTGATCAGAGTTTGATCAGACTGTGAGCAGAATGTGATCCGACTTTCTTAGATGAGGAGAAGATGGGGGAAAAAAAAATTCTCCATATTCTCCATTCTGTCAATCAGACTGCACTCAGATCTCATTCGAGTGCAGTCCGATGATCTGATGTTTTCTCACACTCACTGACTTTCATGGCCGAGTGCGATCTAATAATTGGATGAAACTCGGGCATGCTGCAACTTTTTTCCTCTGACCGGCTCTGTTCGAGGAAAAAAATCACACATGCATGGCCCCATAGAATAACATTGGTCCGAGTGCAATCCGATCTTTTGACCAAAAATGCGGCCATGTGTATAAGTCCTATAGGAGAGAAAGAAAGAGGCCCCCACTGACTATAAGACCTTACACACTACAGAAGAGAAAGACTAGTAACCCAGTGGCTCTTGAGATTGAAAATGATTCTGCCATACAAACTGTGCTCTGCTGGAAACCGCTGATTTATGATGACCCCGGTACTGACCACCACTATACCAGGAATGATAATCCGTAAGATTATAAGATAAAAAAAAAATTATCCCCGGCCCCTGATACCTATTGGCTATTTCTAGGAATATCTGTAACAGCAGCAGCAGATAGAACTGGAATGGAGCCTCTTGTGCTGTATTATACACTGCAGTCTGCCGCATACACTGCCTGCCTGCCTAACTCCTGCTGTCAGCACTGAATAGGTGCAGCTGGATTAGTCCTCAGAAGGACTGTTAGTTCAGATGGATATATATAGATGTTCTGCTACACCTACACTAACTAATAAAGAAGCAAATCTCTCCCTAGCTCAGCAGCACCTCTCCCTACTCTGCCTGATTCCGGAGTGACTGTGACGAGCATGGCAGCGCCAGGTCTGATATAGACCTGATGACGCTGTGCGGCCAGCCAATCACTGTAATGCCACAACCAACATGGCTACGGCATTACAGTCGGTGGCAGGCAATCCCTGCATGTTCATTGGCTCTCTAAAGAGCACCAAACATGCAGGGAGGGGACCCAAGCTCTCGTCCGAGCAACCAGGAAATACTCGCAGAGCGCCGAGCAGTAGTGAGCATGCTCGCTCATCACTAGTATCAACCACTGAGGACTCTCAAATCTTAATATTTTTCTATCTACTGGTACAAAGATATATGGTGTTCCTGTAAGAAATTTTGTGTCAAATTCGATCCTCCCCGAATCGATGCATTCATCTCAACTAGCCGCCATTTTGCTGGATTCACATGAGATGAATCGGCAAAACTTTGGATTCTGGTTAATCGCCATTTTTTCATGAAATTTACTTTTTGCATGTTACCTAGAAGTGATTTGTTCATATTTAATATTTAAACTCTATGCAAATGGCAAAATTGCTTCTGCTCTCTGCAGCAGTAGTGACTGACTACAGCGGGAAATGAGGCCGGCGTACGCATCCATTGCAAACAATATCATGTAAATGTTGAATTACGAACCTCATCATGGGTTCATTATAATATCTGGCACCACAGTTTAGAATACGGCAGCGAAATACAATAGCTCGCCAATAACTGGTTCAGGACGTAATTGATTAATAGCTCAAAATCAAGTTCTTTTGTGACCCTATTGTGTCTTGTGTGAATATTTTCCTGAATGTATAATAACTTGTCTTTGTGTCCTGGAAAAAAAATACAGAAAGAAAAAATGCTTCTGATTTTAAAGCCGGAGTCAGATTCTTTTACAGCGTTAGAGGCAAATCTCAGATTGCAAGAAAAAAAGGAAAACGAATGCCCAGATTTACTATGGGATGTAGTAGCGCTACCAACAAAAATGTATATATATAAATTTTTTCTCAATTTTAGAGCGATGATATCACTGATGGGATCTCAGAATCAGCTGTAATCTTTAGGAGAAAGAAGCATAAAGTGTTTAATTATTCTACAGTGCCCCTGCTGGGGAAAGAAAGCATTACACAGTGTCCATTGCCAAAAACCATCATGTCATGTCCTCCAAAGAGACTCTCTTTGTAGCTACTCTGTACACTGGCTAAAAAATAGGTCCTGAATGGGGAAAACTTCTTTATCTCAGAATTGTCTAATCGAGTGTTCAGAAACAGGTTTTCTAAACTAGTTTTCCATCACTTTCTTTGGAAGAAAACACCTTTTAAACATGGTTTTACGTGTTGTATTTTGTGCAAAACTGTTTGTTGTATTTCTTACGAGTTTTTATTCCACTGTTTTTTTTCAGACTTATAGGGAATCTGTCACTAAGTTTTTGATTCCAGCAATGTGTCACTTATTGGGCTGCTTGCTGCAGTTTTGATAAACTCATGCTGAAGATCTAGCAGTTCTCTGAATGCTGAGCTCTGTATAACCTTGCCCACATAACTGATTGGCAGTTTTCTGTATACACTGTGCATAGGCAGAAAGCAGCCAATCAGTGATGGGCACAGGGTTATACAGAGATCTTGATTATGAAGAACCACATGGCAGCATGTTTACTAATCTTCTAGTGATCATTAGAGATGAGGGGACCCGTGGAAGTTCAGGTTTGTCAGATTCTGCCAAACTTTAGTCCAAAGTTGTAAAAACCAAACCATGGTCAGGTAGACCAACAAAAATTTCGGCCAGGAAAATTATTCGGGATGCAAAGAAAAACACACAAATAACATCAGCTGAAATTCAAGACTCTCTGAAAACTAGCGGTGTGGCTGTTTCAAGATGCACAATAAGTAGACACTTGAAGAAAAATGGGCTGCATGGTCGAGTCGCCAGAAAAAAGCCATTACTGCGCAAATGCCACAAAGTATTTCGCCTTCAATACGCCAAACAGCACAGAGACAAGCCTCAAAACTTCTGAAACAAGGTAATTTGGAGTGATGAGACCAAAATTGAACTTTTTGGCCACAACCATAAACGTTACATTTGGAGAGAGGTCAACAAGGCCTATGATGAAAGGAACACCATTCCTACAGTAAAGCACGGAGGTGGATCGCTGATGTTTTGGGGATGTGTGATCTACAAAGGCACAAGAAACTTGGTGAAAGTTGAAGGAAACATGAATGCAGCACGTTATCACCAAATACTGGAGGCAAATTTGCACTCATCAGTCCGGAAGCTGCGCACGGGACGTACTTGGATGTTCCAACATGAAAACGATCCAAAACACAAGGCCAAGACAACTTGGCTAAAACAGAACAAAGTGAAGGTTCTGGAGTGGCCATCTCAGTCTCCTGACCTCAATATCATTGAGCCACTCTGGGGAGATCTCAAGTGCGCAGTTCATGCTTTTTTCCAAGGCTTTTTGCCATCTGAGAAATTAAAGAACATCATCCGCAACTACCACAAAAGACTTCAAGCTGTCATTGATGTTAGAGGTATACACGGTATAAAGAACTGGGGTATGTGAACTTTTGATCAGGGTCATTTGGATGTTTTTGGTTGTCATTAAGATTTAAAAAGAGAAAACACAGTAGTTTGACAGTAAATGGCTTCACCCAACCAATAACCATGAGTGGAGAAAAAGGTTTTTTGTTATCATTCATTTTCTCTGAAACAAGGCCAAGAAAGGAAAAATTCTGCCGGGGTATGTAAACTTTTGATCACAACTGTAAGTCTTGGTCATTTTTTCCAAACTGAACATGCTTAAAGTATGGAGTTTTTATTTATTTTAGGAGGAAGAAAAATATATGTGTGCCTAAGAAAACGTGCTGGTGAAAAATGGACATTTTTATTATAAGTGTGTCACCCAGAGGGAATCTAGGGGACTCTGTACCCAGGCCTTTTACCTTGTTTAGGAGGTCACGGCAGTCGACTCCTGGGCCCGTACTCTGGGTCTCTCTTTAAAAAGGGGTTTTAGTGTAGTTTGTCTCGTGACGCCACCAGTGGTTTCCGGTAATGGTTACCGGCGCTGCTGCAGACCTCCGGGGGTGATGGGATGGCAGCTGGGATGTTTCTGCTCCCCACAGGTGGAGCGGGCCCCCGGGGCAGTGTTGGTGCAGATGGTGGTGATGCTGGGGCTGGTAGTGCAGGAGAGATGGCGCAGCAGGAGTAACTGACAGAGACAGGGGATTCACTTCAGTAACTTTACTGGTGCGGATGTCAGGTACGGTCCAGGGTACTCGGTAGGAAGGGTGCACTTCATTACTTCTCCCCAGTGAGCGGGTATAAGGCCTCCTGATCCGTGTCTCCCTCTCTCTAAGCTCCTGGCCAGCCTGCAACTGGGCCTAGCTTCTGTGTTGTGCTGTTCCTTTACCTGACGCTTGGTAGTAGGACCTTTTTCTGGCAACTACTATCCCTGGACACCGGGGCCTTCGTGGTTCCTAGTCCTGTCAAGGGTTTAGCTTCAGGTCGACCAGGGACTTGTAGTCCTCCTGGTATGCCTGTGATCCCTACTGGGTATAAAGGACCCTGTAGGTGCAGACCCAGTGTCCAGTTCGTGTCTTGGGGTGAGCCTATGATGCTCCTCTGCCCCCTAAACTCCTCTCTCCTCTCCTCTTTACCTCCGGCCACACTCGGGGCCCTCAATACAGCAGCAGACATGCTGCGTCTTCACTGCTCTCAGTGGCAGCACACTCTCTGAACAACTAACTGAACTGCCTGGCTCCACCCTCCATATATATATATCCCTAACAGGGCTCCCTCTGGTGGTATGAGGTGGAAGGGTGGAGGTGTCTGCATGTAATGAGGGCCTCTTGTGGAGAAGTCCATCCATGCACCTGTGAACAGCAGGGTGCCACATTCCCCCCTAGTACAATTCAGTACTACTGGACTGAAGCATTTTGTAACAGGTTACAACAATAACAATAATTGTAATAGCAATAATAAAGTTACAGTAAGTCCCGTAACCCGGTGTCCATTTCACCGAAGAAAGTGTAAAATGAGTAACATGAGGGACCCGCCTGAAAACCCTCAACGTGGGCGTGGCTACAGGGCATAAGTGATCCAGGTGTTGGACCACGTCTTCGGCCACGCCAAACGGGTTTTTGTTCAGTGGTCAAATAAGGGGGGGCACTTTTGATGAGTGCAACTATTTACAAGGACAGTTTTTGGCTGCTCAGTCCTCAGCCTACAAGTCTCTGTACCCTGATGGGTAACTACAGGCACACATTAATTTCAGTTTACACAATAAACAATAGGCAATACCCAACTGGGTAACTATTTATACTTCAGGCATTTTGCATTTTAATCCCTAAACCTGGCAGGGATTTGGCCTTGTGTGCTGCGTGTGGACCTTCGTAGCACTGGGGTGATACTGGTGTCTGTGCATGCACTCTCTGCTAACCTATCAGGTGTTGTGCTGGTAGATTATAAAACTGCCTCAATCTCTCTATGGGACTGGCAAGTACACTGATTACTGGGCCTTCAGGCTCTGCTTCAACGGGCGAGCCTCCTCTGAGTGGGGACTCTTCCTGTTCCTGAGCAGGTTCCTCTAGGGCACTCACAGGTTCTTCTTGTGGTTGATAGAAGTGTATTACTGGTATAATAACTGCTCCATCAAGTTGAGGCCAGTCCGCAGGGAAATCTCCTAGAACTGTGTGAAGCACATCTTCCTTGGGTTCTTCCGGTGCTATAGGAGGTACTTCTTCCGCCGTTGTCTTCAGTAGACCTGGGCACACTTTCAAGCGGTCTCTTGAGACTGTTGCGGTTGTCTTACCTCCATCCTTACTAATCAGGCAGGTTTTCCTGTTGTCAAATCTGGAGTTTAGCACAGTGTAGGGTTCTCTTTCCCACTGGTCATCGAGCTTGTGACCTCTTCTTTTCCGCTTTAGCACTATCTCTCCATGCATGTTTGTTATCCTGCTCTTCCTGTCTTTCCCTCACCTTGTTTAAACTGTCTTCGACACAGGCCTGTAGCTTCCTGTACTGCTCTTGCCGACTTGTGTCCCAATCTTCAGTGGACGTATCTTCAGCAGGTTCTACCACTTCGAATTCCAGGTCCATGGGCAATTTTCCAGGTCTTGCTCTCATAAGGTATGCTGGGGTACAATTAGTAGAACTCACGGGTATGTGGTTATACAGGTCCACTAGGTCAGGTAGCTTTTCTGGCCACTGGTTCCTTTCTTCCAAAGGTAGGGTTTTCAACAGGTCTATAACGATGTTGTTCATTTTCTCGCACATACCGTTGGTTTGCGGATGATATGGCATAGTCCGGATCTTCTTGCATCCATACAGGTGGCAGAATTCCTTGAATAGCTCAGCTTCGAAAGCAGGGCCTTGATGTGTGAGCACCTTTTCCGGATATCCATGGGGTCTGCAGAAGTAGGCTTGGAACATTCTTGCTGCAGTTTCTGCTGTCAGGTCCTTGACAGGGGCTACCACCAGGAACCGTGAATTGTGATTCACCATGGTCAGGGCATAGGAGTAGCCTGATCTGCTGGGTGACAGTTTGACGTGATCCAGAGCGACAATCTCCAGGGTTGGGTTGTTTTGATGGACTGCAAGGGTGGTTTCTGGCTGCCGTAGTCTTTCCTTCTGAGGCTACAGGGCCCACAATTCTGGCACCACCTTTCTATGGAGCTCCGCATTCCAACCCAATAGAACCACCCCTTCAGCAGGGTTTCCAGCTTCTTCCAGCCAAAGTGACCTGCTTGATCGTGGTAGGCCTCTAACACCATCTGGATATCTGTCCTAGGTACAACAATCTGCCACACCATTTCATGGGTCTTGGGGTTGACATATCTTCTGCACAGCTTCTCTCTGTAGATGAACAGCCGGCTTCTCTCATTCCACAGGTGTTTGGCTTGTGGGGGAGCATTCTTCTCCAGGTGAGAGCCTTCTTTGGTTATCAGTCTTTTGATGAGGCTGCCAACCGGGTCACTGTCCTGGGTCTCCTTCCAGCTGTGATGAGGTAGAGGGTTTGGCGTCCTACCATGACATCTTCTGGAGGCGTGCTGCTCATGGACTATTCCATTTCTGTGGAAAGCAGGTAGTTAAATTTCTTCGAGGTCATCCACTTCATCCTCGGTGTCTGACTGGTGGGGCATTCTTGACAAGGCATCAGCATTGGTATTCTTGTGACCTGCCCGGTATTTGATTGTGAAATAATAATTCGACAACCTGGCTACCCAACGCTGTTCCATGGCTCCCAACCTGGCTGTCTCCAGGTGTGTCAAGGGATTATTGTCGGTAAAGGCTGTGAATTTAGTTGAGGCTAGGTAATGCTTGAATCTTTCAGTGATAGCCCAGACCAGGGCCAGGAACTCCAGCTTGAAGGAACTGTAATTCTCCGGGTTCCTCTCAATAGGGCGAAGCTTCCTGCTGGCATACGCAATTACCTTTTTTCTGCCGTTTTGCTTCTGGGACAACACAGTTCCCATTCCCTCGTTGCTGGCATCTGTGTACAACAGGAAAGGCTGGCTGTAGTCAGGGTAAGCCAGGATTTCTTCACCGGTTAGGACTTCCTTCATTGATGTAAAGGACTCAGTCTGCTCTTTGCCCCACTGGAATGGGGAACTCTTTCCTCTTTTGGACTATCATACCAGGAGATCTTGTAGAGGTGCTACCTTTTTGGTATAGTCCTTTATGAACCTCCTGTAGTACCCGACAAGTCCCAGGAATTGCCGCACTTCTTTGATGTTTTTCGATTCAGGCCACTTCTGGATGGCAGTGACCTTCTCCGGGTCTGGTGCTACTCCCTCTGAGCTGACTACGTGTCCCAGGTACTGAACTTTCTGTTTGAGCAGGTGGCACTTGGAAGGTTTTAGTTTCATCCCATACCAGGACAATGCTTCAAATACCTCCGCCAGGTGCTTCAGATGGTCTTCATACATCCTTGAGTACACGATAACGTCATCCAGGTACAACAGCACTGTCTCAAAGTTCCGGTGTCCCAAGCAACACTCCATCAACCTCTGGAACGTTCCGGGTGCGTTGCAGAGTTCAAACGACATGTTGTTGAATTCGCACAGTCCCATCGGGGTGGTGAAGGCTGTCTTCTCCCGGTCTTCCTCTGCAACAGAGACTTGCCAGTACCCGCTAGTGAGATCCAATGTAGAGAAGTAATTGGCAGATTTTAGTGCAGCCAGGGATTCCTCTATACGGGGCAAAGGGTATGCATCTTTGTTATTCGATTAATTTGTCTATAATCTACACACATCCTCATGCTACCGTCCTTTTTCCTGACCAGGACCAGGGGAGCTACCCAGAGGCTACAGCTATCCCTTATTACCCCTGCCTTTTTCATGTCATGCAACATTTCCTTGGCTCTTTGGTAATGTGCTGGTGGTATGGGTCTGTAACGCTCTTTAATGGGTGTATGGTTACCGGTGGGTATGTGGTGCTGTACCCCTTTAACCCTTCCAAAATCAAGTGGGTGGTTACTAAACACTTGTTCATATTCCTGAACCACTCTGTAGACACCGTGTTTTTGATGGACAGGAGTGGCATCAGTTCCAACATGGAGCTGTTGACACCAATCCTGGTGAATAAAAGTGCTATTATCACATTGATTTCAACAAAGAATTATATCTGCTGGAGCAGCAAAACGCGAGTCGAGGTGTCACGCTGCAGGCTGCATTAACATGTCACCGGATGAGTGCAATAGATATGGATTGTGAAGTGACTGCACAATAGATATTGTTTATATGGCTATAGATCCTTTGGAGATGACTACTTCTCCTTATGGTGAAATGTTACTGAACTATCAATTGACAATATTTTGGGCCTCATGGGGGGCTTATAGCTATGTCTCTTTTTTTACCATTTTAGATACTTTAATTATGGGTAATTCAGTCCTAATATAGGAAAATGTTCTGGGATCTTGGCTATATAATGAAGCTCATACCTATATAATGTCACCTGCTGCGTAGATTCCATTAGTGGTGGGGCATATTTTATGTCCTCAGACCATTTATTACTGGTTTTGTATTATATTTACTGTTGTAATTAATACATTCAGTATTTCTAATTAACTGTTTGACTCTGGGATTAGTTGATATAAGTTGAGAACAATGATAATAATGTCTGTAAAGTGCTGTGAAATATGATGGCACTACATAAGCAAAGCATAATAAAAAAAAACATTAAATATATACAGTACAGACCAAAAGTTTGGACCCACCTTCTCATTTAAATTTTTTTCTGTATTTTCATGACTATGAAAATTGTACATTCACACTGAAGGCATCAAAACTATGAATTAACACATGTGGAATTATATACTTAACAAAAAAGTGTGAAACAACTGAAAATATGTCTTATATTCTAGGTTCTTCAAAGTAGCCACCTTTTGCTTTGATGACTGCTTTGCACACTCTTGGCATTCTCTTGATGAGCTTCAAGAGGTAGTCACCAGAAATGGTTTTCACTTCACAGGTGTGCCCTGTCAGGTTTAATAAGTGGGATTTCTTGCCTTATAAATGGGGTTGGGACCATCAGTTGTGTTGTGCAGAAGTCCGGTGGATACACAGCTGATAGTCCTACTGAATAGACTGTTAGAATTTGTATTATGGCAAGAAAAAAGCAGCTAAGTAAAGAAAAACTAGTGGCCATCATTACTTTAAGTCAGTCCGAAAAATTGGGCAAACTTTGAAAGTGTCCCCAAGTGCAGTTGCAAAAACCATCAAGCACTACAAAGAAACTGGCTCACATGAGGACCGCCCCAGGAAGGAAGACCAAGAGTCACCTCTGCTTCTGAGGATAAGTTTATCCGAGTCACCAGCCTCAGAAATCGCAGGTTAACAGCAGCTCAGATTAGAGACCAGGTCAATACCACACAGAGTTCTAGCAGCAGACACATCTCTTCAACAGCTGTTAAGAGGAGACTTTGTGCAGCAGGCCTTCATGGTAAAATAGCTGCTAGGAAACCACTGCTAAGGACAAGGAACAAGCAGAAGAGACTTTTTTGGGCTAAAGAACACAAGGAATGGACATTAGACCAGTGGAAATCTTTGCTTTGGTCTGATGAGTCCAAATTTGAGATCTTTGGTTCCAACCACCGTGTCTTTGTGCGACGCAGAAAAGGTGAACGGAAGGACTCTGCATGCCTGGTTCCCACCGTGAAGCATGGAGGAGGAGGTGTGATGGTGTGGGGGTGCTTTGCTGGTGACACTGTTGGGGATTTATTCAAAATTGAAGTAATACTGAACCAGCATGGCTACCACAGCATCTTGCAGCGGCATGCTATTCCATCCGGTTTGCGTTTAGTTGGACCATAATTTATTTTTCAACAGGACAAAGACCCAAGACACACCTCCAGGCTGTGTAAGGGCTATTTGACCAAGAAGGAGAGTGATAGGGTGCTACGCCAGTTGACCCGGCCTCCACAGTCACCAGACCTGAACCCAATCAAAATGGTTTGGGGTGAGCTGGACCGCAGAGTGAAGGCAAAAGGGCCAACAAGTGCTAAGCATCTCTGGGAACTCCTTCAAGATTGTTGGAAGACCATTTCCGGTGACTACCTCTTGAAGCTCATCAAGAGAATGCCAAGAGTGTGCAAAGCAGTCATCAAAGCAAAAGGTGGCTACTTTGAAGAACCTAGAATATAAGACATATATTTTCAGTTGTTTCACACTTTTTTTGTTACGTATATAATTCCACATGTGTTAATTCATAGTTTTGATGCCTTCAGTGTGAATGTACAATTTTCATAGTCCTGAAAATACAGAAAAATCTTTAAATGAGAAGGTGTGTCCAAACTTTTGGTCTGTACTGTATATTTGTTTTTTTATATCATATATGTTTTATAATATATATTTTAATACGCATGCACACACATATATTATATTTGTGCTAATGTATGCAAAATATATATGCCTGTGTACATGTATCTCTGCTCTCCCCTTCTGTTAGTGCCCCTTAGTGCCCACCGCCACATACTATTAAGAATACTTCTCAAAACCTTTTTTTCTCCTACTTAAACATTTTAATGTATTTTATTCTATTTTCTTTTCTCTTAAGACTGAAACTACTGCAAATGTTATCTCCTCAGGAGCACAAAAAATCCTACAATAATTTTGAAACACAACATAAACCTCCAGACAAAACGACTTTGTACATATAAGAAAGTACATTGCTATCCACCGGCCGACGCAGCAGGCAAATCCATTCATAAACTGTGTAACATTCAGAGCCGCAAAGCCAGAGATATGTTTAATTGGTGGTAGCAGAGGAACACTGTAATTTTACATAATAAACATGGCTCAGCGGAGTAAAAATAGCTAGAATAACCTTCTATTATAGCAATGGAGAGGGGAAGGTCCTGAAACCATCTGGGCCTTTAAAAATGGCTTTAGAAAAGAATTTAAAGTATCAGGCGGGGCTCACATATAGCGAACACAGATTTTTCTAGGAGACATATAAGCTGGGGTCATTAAGGACATATTTTTAATCCAGGACCACAATAACTTGACATGCTGTAATAAGGGGGTTTTCCCAAAAGGCAGCGCTGTATCTGTACCTGTACCCCATATCCCCCATCCCCGTCCTCTGTGTCCACTCTACATACAAAAGCCCCATCCTTATTCAATAGGTGCTGCACTGACACTTTCCTGTGATTGGTATAGGTATGGGTGCAGATAATGTAATTTAGCACTCTGGATCATCTAGCACAATCCCCTCTGGCCAAAAGCAAAAGTTCAAGATTTCTTGTTCTGGGTGGAGACTGCACTGCATTTGTGGCTCCCGCTCTTCTTCCCTGCACACATCACCAGTCACTGGTTTCTCAGGCTCTGAGAGGTATTAGCTGAGCCCTGACTCTTGAATGCAGGGTTGTGCTTAGGTGACAGGTTACCTTCTGTCCGAAGCACAGACCAGAAATAATTATACTCTGTGCTTTGAAGGGACTGTAGTCAGGAGTAAACTGCTGGGGGTTACACCATGTCAGGGATTCCACAGTGACGACACCGTTGAGATCACGCAATATCTCACCGTGCCGTCACTGTGTCACGGATTTCGTCAGGGATCCACGAGCACATGGTCCCCACTACTCTCTACCTAGGTATTGGCAAGCAACCAGTGAATGTATGGCGTCACACCTCTGGATTCCAACGCATGGAATACATGTTTACCCCCTCCATACAGTCACTGTCAGCTTCACGATAGCCCGATTATTATTATTCGCTGCCACCACCGGCCGAGTTTTAAATATAATACAGGCCTGGCAGGATGCCTGCATTCTCGTAGCATACGGCTTCGGGTGAGGGAACGATTACAGGACGAAAGAAACAGAACTATTACATTTTATATTTAATCCAAAAGAGAGGCAGTGTTTAAGAAAAATATACAAGATTTTACAAAGGAGACATAAAATACATAAGTAGTTACACAAAATAATAAGGATTAAAGAAGACTTGCTCTAAACAGTTCGCAGGGACGAATCAGCATAGGTGGAGGAGGGGCTCCCCGATTTGATTTGAACGTTATCGAAGGTGACCCGTTGCTTATAGTATCTATACCCCCCTGGCAATGAGTACTGCTCCAACATCAGCAAACTATTTTATGCTTAAGGGAGAGACCTGTCCACACCCCCTTGTGCCGACATCACAGGGGCAGGCGCTCCACCCTTCATGTTGGTATTAAAATCTGTTTTTTGGGATAACTTATTGCTGGTAGATCTCAGAAGCCCAAAAGAGGTACCATATTTTCTATTATGGTTTTACCTTCATTTAGAAACCACACATCATGCTGTTGCGGTCTGCTATTCTGGTGCTTTTGCGTTACAGCTCCACAGAGGGGTTTACGGCTATGAAAAAATTAGCATATCGCTCCTTGGCTGACCCTGCCACTAAAAATATAGGTCCCATTATTATCGGAATTATGGAACCTACAATATTCCATATTCTGTATCAGTGCCGGCAAGACTATAGACTTTCTTTTGAAGCTCAGGAAGTAAGCTTCAACAGTTACACGTAAATTATTGCAAGCCTGCGTCTAATCACCCCCTGCGTCTGCCATGGAGAAAGATGCTTGCATTTTAATTAGGTTGTGGCTTTACAAGTCATTTCTACTGTAGGTGATAATTTGCAGAGACATAGATGCTGGACTGTCAGCTCTCCTGTGACAAATGGTGGATGAGGGAGGGGTGAGAGGGCTTCAGGGGAAGAAAGAATATATTCAATATTTATCAATATTTCCCTGACACACCATCACATGTGACATCTCAGGAACAGAGAAGAATTTTAATAGCAAGCAAATTCTGAAGTTTTAACTTCAGAACTTAATACGTGCTGGCGGGAAGTGCATCATTCCATGTTCTCATCGGAGCGCCCATGACGTGATCGCAGGGCGGTGATGGGTTGTCATGACAGCTGGGGGTCTGCTGATGACCCCTGTGCCCGTCATCACAATCCTCCTGTGAACCCCAGGCACAGAGATCGTGATTTTTTCTATACATGGCAGTGCTCATGCATTGCTATGTACAGCACAAGATCAGATGATCGCTGCTTCAAGTCTCCTAAGAGGACTAATAAATACAGTGAAAAAAAGTTTTTAATAAAAAAACACAAGTTTAAACCCCTTTTTCCCTATTAAAAATAAAATAATAAAAAAAAAAAATACACACTTGATATCACTGCGTTCAGTCATGTCCGATCAATCAAAATGATGGCGGTGGAGGAAAAATTCAAAACTGAGGCAGGTCACTGAATAACTAGTAACCTGTAGAAACACAGGAAGCAGGCGGAGGGTCCGGAGCAGAAGATAAACTAACCCACCCAAGACCCACCTCGATGCACAGAAGAATTCCTTCAACAAAGGTATCAATTTAATCAGTGTGAGATCGCCATTATGGCCATACCTTTACTTTTATATTTATAAATCCTGCTGACAGGTTCTCTTTAATAACAATCTTGAAAACTCTTCTTATGCTGCACCTACATCCTCGATTGGAAAACTCTGTTTCAGATCATTAGACTAATTCCTAAATATTCACTGAAGTGACTTCAAAATGTATCTTCTCAGGAACGCTTACATCACATACCTCTATTACAGTCGTGATTGAAGCTTATTGACCACTTTATCCCAATTTCTTGACTCCTCTCTGCTGTCCTATTACTGGATTTATAATATATTGGAGGACACCTAAATGGTACAAACTGACTTTTGACCCATTGGGGCCTAAAGTAACTTTTATAATCTTTTTCTATATGTACTGGACCGGATTTGGGGCATGGCTCAAAATTACAAATTTAGAAGGACCCAACGATTCAGTTTCTTACGGACTCGCATGTTCTTTGCAGCCGAGACTTCTATTGCGATTCACATATAGCTTTAGTTGTCATGTTGATTGGAATTTTGTGTATATAGCAGAACAAAACCAGGACAAAGTTACACAAGGACTTGCACCAATTTATATATTTAGAGAAGAAGACAAATCGTTGATAATTAAATGCCAATATTTATCCAAGTAAGTTAATTACATTTTTTTTCTAGTGCCTGGTAACTCTGATTTGCCTCCCAGCAGCGGCTTTATCGGCAGTGTTTGCTCTTTCTTCCTATAGATAACATAATACTATCAGTCATGACGGCTATGTATAGACCATTCACATCTGCTACAGATAAAATTATATATCGTATCGGTAGAAAACTAGAGAATGTGAGAATTACAAAATTATATCAAATACAATAATTTATACTGAAAGGGGCTGTCCATACACAGGGGGATTAAGCCATGAAATTTTAGTGTGAGTACATAATCCTATGTTCTTGTATTGAGAGATCACTGATGTTTTACATTGATCTACTAACACAGCAGTCAGTACAATTTTGTTCACCCCTCTTCTTTACCTTACCTGTAGAAAAGTATGGTGTTCTTATCCCCCTCAACAAGTTAATTTATTAATCTAATCTGTCCCGAAACTCGTGTTCAGTAATTTGTAATTCACGATTTTCCAGTGGGCAGTTCCTCGCTATCAGCATTCTGCCAGCGTTATAGGTGCTAGAACTCCCATTTTTTCCCAGCATGCAATGTTCTTGTCATTGTCCAATTATTTGCCTAACCCCAGCCTTAAATTCTGATCCTCTTTTACACTTGCATAAAGATTAATGTGTCACTTTAAATGTTGCAGTCACTATTGATCACCGCACCTAAGAGGTTAAAGGGGTTATCCAGGCATCTGATATTTGATGACCTATCTTTGGGGTCGTCTTGAGGGTGCCTGGTGTCATACCGATGGTGGTTTGACACCCAGCCCTAACATAATCAGCTATTAACAATATTGTCTTTGTTTAATGTGTCTAGAACTGCAGCTCCGCTCCTACTTTTGGGAATAGGAGCTGATGGGCAGTTTTGGGCAGCAGCTGCTACACATTGAGTGGGGCTTCGCCGTACAGCTTGGGTCAATGATGCATCCTTAGAAATTGATAGATAAATTGACAACTGTCCGATACGCTGGATATTGTCTAAACAGTGTTGAAAGTGTCAGACTGTGTAGGTGTTGCGATACTGGTGTAGTACTGCTGGAAACCAGTGGCCGAAGGAGCACAATCAGGAATGGCAAGTGGTAGTAAAAGTTCTTGGAGACAGCAAAGAGTAGGAAACAATCCATAGATGAATAGAACAGTCTGGGTAAGAATGTTCAAGAGCTGGAGACTGAAACTAGGCTAACAGCTAGACACAATACTCAAGCAATGAGCGAGAGATCTATGTGGCTTTAAGTAGGCCCAAACAGGAAACAAGATGGATTCCATAGATTCAGAATCTGCTATTTTTTTAAAAGGCAATTGCAGAACACAACAGCAGCCTCCAGTGATAAGAAATGAAACCGCAGTACAATATTAAAGTGAGCAATAGCGGCCACTAGTGGTCAAACTCTAGAAGTGCAACAGAAATCCTGACATTAGGAGAACACCAATGTGGAGCTTTGTTGAATCAGCAAACTGCAACTGAACCGGGCCTAGTAAGATTTTATTGAGACTTTATATTATGGGTAATTGTCTGCCAGGAAAATTTAATTTATATAGTGTGTATACATTTTCTTCTTCAGTATTTCAATCTAAGGGCTGGTGTAGACGACCAGATTTTCATTCCGAGAGTGATCTGAGAAAACATCGGATTACACTCTGACCAATGTTCAATGGGGCCTTGCACATGTCCGATTTTTTTTTTTTTTCACCAGACAGTCTGTCCAGGAAAAAAAAATGGCAGCATGCATAATTTGCATCTGATATTCGGATCGCGCTCAGCCATGCCAGTGAATGATTCTGTGGAAAACATTGGACTGCACTTGGATGACATCTGAGTGCAGTTCGATTTTCACAGACTCACAGAATGGAAAAGATGGATAATTTTTTGTCTCCATCTTCTCCTCTTCTAAGAAAATCGGAGAACGCTATGATCGAGCTCTGTTCAAACTCTGGTCAGAGTGTGATTGCCATAATCGACCCGATTCTCTCGGATGAGAGAAAATGCACTTGGAGAACCATGGTTGTATAAATTACAGAACAGGAGACAATTGCTCTGGATTATTTAGGCTCTGTATCCCCAAACTGTTTATACTGCAAT
Organism: Phyllobates terribilis; assembly: GCF_046119375.1. NCBI lineage: Eukaryota > Metazoa > Chordata > Amphibia > Anura > Dendrobatidae > Phyllobates > Phyllobates terribilis. Next base: position 271,032,810 of record NW_027362772.1, read on the forward strand.
GGACAAAGAATTTACAGACTGGTTGCAATGAGCAAGAAGATAACTTTAAAAATTAAAAAAATATGGTTTTGATCTACAATTCCCTTTGTTTCCACTCTTACTTCATAATATTCCAAAAATATTAATGTCCCTCTTCACACAGATAAATAAGATCAAGAAAGCTGAGGTCAAAGAAACGCCATCCATGGTCTTCCCTAGTGACTAGATCTAAGCCTCGGACTCCTTCAGTTCTGGTGGACACCATCTTCATTCATTTCCTACTTAATTGCCTTCAGAAATGTTGGCAGCTATGTGTCCATATATTTATTCTTTTTAATAGTTTGTTTTCTTGTTTATTCAGTCTTTCTCATTCATTCATTGTTTTATTTGACTTAACTTTTATTCATTTCTTCATTTACTTAATCATTTAATTGTTCAATTTTTGTTCATACATTTTTTATTTAATTTACAGTGACATTTATTTATCCTTTTGTTGAGTTATTCAATCATTGATTCAATAGTTCATTCATTTTTTTTTATTCAGATATTCATTCATTCTTTATGCATAAAGAGGTTGCCTCACGTTCCTGTCTTCAGGAGCGCGTTTCTTTCTGACCTCCAGGCTTCCTGCTTGCTGAAGAGTTGGTGCACTCCTGAAGATTTAGGCTATGTTCACATGTTGTGTCTTTGCTGCGTTTTATTCTGCAGGTAAAACCTGCTCTCTTAACAGTAAAGAAGCTGCTTACAAACAGCAGGTTTTACAGCATTTTTTGCTGCATTTTTCAGGATCCCAAAGTTCGGCTTTGCTTCCACCACATAAGCATGAACAATGCAAGGTGTTGAGTCACCAATGCAAGACATATGAGAAATCATAAAAGCATTTTTTGAAAAAAGGGCAATTTGCCCAAATTATTTAGTGGAAAAAGAATTTTGTTTCCCAAAAAAATAGTGACTATTCTGATAAAAAAAAAAGTTCATATGAGATCATGAAAAAAATACACAATTACAAATGTAACAGTGGGGGGAGGTGAATTGGTTGGGAATAGTTTACCTAAGACAATAGCAACGGATTGTGTTTGTAGGACACTGTTTACTTTTACACTTTGGTCAGCCCTTGAGTTGATCAGGTTTTGTTCATTTTCACACTTTGGTCAGCCAACGTTTACTTTGTATGCATCAATAATTTAATTAAACTGTACTAATCCAAACTGCCATGGTCATGTGAGGACACCAAGACATTATGGTTTAAACTGGGAAAATCACAAAAATGAATGGGTTTCACATACTGCTGTACATGCTTTATTCACTAAAAACACAGCAAAACCTGATACCTGCATTTTTTGCTGCATTTTCGCAATTACTCATTGTTTTCTGAAAAAAACACTGAAAGAAGTGACATGCTGCAGTTTTCAAAAATGCAGCAGTTTTCCAATTCAGTCAGGAAAAAAAAACAATGTGTGCATGAGATTTCTGAAATATCATAGCTTTTGCTGGTACTGTAAAACACCGCAAAAGTGCAACATGTGAACATAGTTTTACAGTTCGGGAACTGTGTGGTCTGTGATGCTGCAAACAGAGGCAGCTTTACCTTTGCAGCATCGGAGGAACAAAGGGGCACGGAGGCTGGAGAGATCCACTGATCCAGCCATCTTCAGAGCATTGCTGGCAAACAGCTTGCAAGAGTGCACTTCTTTTATAGGAAACTGGCCTTCTGTGTACTAGGCCGGTGTACTAGGCAACAAGAAGTAAACGATAAAATTAAAAATTCATTCATTGTTTAATATTCAGCAAAAACTATGTGGCCATTATTAATAAGCAAATAATCTGCACTCATTTTCTTAACCCCTTAATGACATATGACGTATAGTTACGTCATATGTAGTCTTCCTGTCTCTGATGCAGGCTTGCAAGCCAAGTCTGCATCTTTTCTGGCAGATAATGGCTGAATTATTTAACTATCATCTGCCTCAATGCTTTGGCATTGCTGTATGTAGCACAAGCAATCAAATGATAGCAGATTTAAGATCCCTAAGGGGACTATTAACAGTGGACAGTAAAAAAAAAAAAAAAAAAAAAAAAAAAAAAGTTTGTTTAAAAAGTTTAAATCCTACCCCTTCTCCCCCATTAAAAATTAAGAAATAAAAACAATTAAAAAAATACACATATTTGACATCACTGCATTCTTAAGTCAGATCTATAAAAATATAAAATAAATTAATCCAATAGGTAAACAGCGTAACGAAAAAAAAAACCTGAATGACAGAATTGTAGTTTTTCGTCTACCACAACACACAAAAATGTAGCAATAGTCTATCAAAATATCGTATTCACCACAAAATGATATCAATAGATATATTGGCTCAGGATGCAAAAAACAAGCCCTCGCACAGCTCTATATCCCGAAAACTGAAAACGTTACAGCTCTTGAAAAATGACGACATGTCCTTTTAAGGGGTTAAAATTGTTTTGAAAGCTGTGACTTTCACAACTTTTTTGTTGTATTGCGACTAAGTCCTGGCTTCATGGCAACCACAACATAGGACCTTGCCTTAAGGGTGGTCTTAAACAAACAGTGTCCCTGGGGCAATAATGTCCACTTAGGCTTAGAGTGGCCACGTGGCAAAACTACATGTTTTAGAGCAAATTCCTAGGTTTTTATGTGTTTTATGGCATAATGGGCTTCATGCCTCCATCCTAACTTTTTCATCCATATATTTTTTCACAAAACTTTTTGCTTTTATTACTTGCCAGCTCGAAGTTCTACAGTTAAGTGACAAGCAGAAGCCAATGACTCTTTGTGAGTGAAGTCTTAATCGTGTTATTTGCTGCGTTTTACTTTTTTTCCAACAAAACATACTTAATTCTTCCTTAATAATACCTTACAAAGCCAAGAAACTTTCAAAAGAGCAACTTGCATTTAGCGTTAACTTTTAAATGCAGCGTACTTGCACAATTTACATCTCCAAGCCTTGCTCCAGACACTCTTGACCTCTGTGACTTGTACTTTCAATAACTGAGTTTTTATGTCTATTATGTCCATACTGCATACTACTTTTTTTTTTTAGCCTTTCTTTAGCTTCAATGTGAATGGTTTGATTCAATTCTTCATTTGTCTGTTAAAGTAAAAACATTTTACATATCCTATACAGAAAAAAGCCAGTATATCTCTGGTTTTTGTGCCTGCGTAAATAACTTCTCAAATTTTGAATTTGCAACAAAAAGAAAATGTTGTGGAATTATGGAAATGATCAGATCAATAGACTTATTAATGATCTGTAAATGATGAGAAAATGGAAACAAAATTTTCAAAACATCTCAATTTATTCAGTCTAGAGTAAGAGCACCATGTGCATAAATCCCCATTGCTTGCATGTCTTCGCTTCTATCAATGAGGCTACTAATGGTATCTGTGGAATGTCCTACCGCTCAATGCACTTGGGTACGAAAAACATCAAGATCCGCTACTGGCAGCTCCATAACAGTTACTAACCAATGACATTCCAGATGTGCTCAATGGGAGACAAGTTCGGAGATGCTGCTGGCCATGGCAGCACATTTTGGACATGTAGGCTGCTCACAGTAGCATGAGCAACATGCAGCGTGGTGTTGTGTTAAAAAGTGGCTACTGGGATACTTTGGAGAAATACCACTGGTTGTAGCACCAAATTTATGTAACACTGAGCTGTTAGTGTACTTGGAATGAAAACTAGAGCGATTTGGCTACCGTACATTATGCCGCCCCACACCATAATTACGGAAGTAGGGCAAGTGTGCTGTTTCATCACAAAGGCATCTTTATGATATTGCCAATGTGTCTCATTTTCAGGGCCAAGCTCCGCTTCCTTCACCTATGCTTGAGTATTGACCCTAATGTGTTCAGTTGTTGATTGGAGTTTGCTATCACCCTGTTTCTGCTGTTATATTTTTCTCAGACTTCTGTGATTTCTATCATTTGCATCTGCTGCTTGTTGCCCCTTGTTTGCTACAAGCATCATAGAGACAGTTCTTACTGTTTTAGAATCTGCTATAGGTACTATAACTTGCATGTGCTCTTGTTAATCCATTGTTTGCTGTAAGCATCAAAAAACTAGAGTTTGTTCACACTATTTTGCTACCTGCTGTGGATTTTGCTCCTTACATCTGTGAGCTGCTTTAGACTTGTCATTTTCCTCTTCAATGTAATATAAATTAACAGCAAGAATTACAATCATCAATATCTTCCTAAAATGGCTCAAAAGAAAAATTGCATTGGCCACACTTACAATTTAAGGGAAGCCCCTGCATGGTTGATGTCGTCACCTTCAGTAAAAGACTAAAAAAAACTGATTGGTGAGCTAGAAATGCTGATCTTTACAACAAGATCTCCTATCTGCATTTACTAAGATTTAATCTTATGGTTTAGCCAGTCCTTTGGTTTGGAATGGAGATAAGCCACTGCCAGATGATTCTGGCAGCATCTCTGTTATAGGAACCACAGCACCGCTCAGCAGAATCAGAGTTCCCGTGTAGGGAGTCAGGAGAAGAGATAGCTGTCAAGTGAATAAATCAGCTGAAGGATCGTTTAGCCAACAGCTATTTAATATTTATGGCCAGCTATGAAGCCACTTTAATTACACCCTTGTATATTTCTACTTTGTATTATCCTACTATTAGAAGCATTGAATAGGATACAACAAGCTGGCCTGTTTTACTTTCCAGTAGGCTCTCTTTATACTATATTATATCTGTCAGTGTTCTACATCATGGGGATTTCTCTGCTGTGTCTGTCTAATAGAGAGACTATTAGAGCCACTGTGTAATCATACAGTGACTGTTGCCAATAGGCTCCCATATATAAAACTCAGTAGAGTTGGTGCCAATTGATTCGCAGAACCTGTCCATCGGCCATGTCGGTGATCTGTGGCTGCTGGACGGTAGACCTGAGAATCGTCTCTTACATGACTGCATCCTCTGCTCTTCTTTTGATTAGCCAGCCTGGCACATCACTCACTCTGCAACTACATTGTGCAAGGCCGGCTAATCAAAGGAAGAGTTGTGAATACCAAGAGGTAGAAGGCCTCAGTTCTTAGGACTCCCATCTAATGGCCACAGATTACTGTGGTGGCCAATGGAAAGGGTCCTGCAAATTGATTCACACCAACTCTAACATTAATTAAATTCTTATTTTTTTCCACAAATGTCTCTGTGTTGACTCTGCGGCACTTTTACATGAAAAAGCACTTTTAACACTTACCAAGTGCATAAAGACCAAAAGGACTCTCTGTTGACCTCTGTTGGATAAATGGATGCTGATGGCTGAATGGGTTGTCCACCTTTTGAGGGCCATTTTTTCTTACTTTAACACATTTTTTGGGGGGGCTTCAAATCCTATCTGTACTTGTAATTCAAAATTTTGCACTGTATGATTTTAATTGTCTCCATGTTGCACTGGCTATTGCTGGCTGCAAAATATGTTAAGTGATAACCCATTATAACAGTCCAATTTATTTTATCTGTCTTGTTTTAGCTCTTCTTAGCTTATTTATGACCCATCAAGGATGAATGTTGTAGGGATTCACACTCGCAGGTAAGTATTATGTAGCATTCACACAGGCACTTGATTCTTGAGTCAATACAAGGAGGCTTTTATTTCCACTAGTACCAAAACAAAACCATAAACATTAATCCATAGCACTGTCCAGGTGTCAACTAAGCAAAATAGATCCTGGCTTCTCACACACCACTGAGCTAGTCACAGATTGGTGAAACACAGCAGCTATCATTCATAGTAACCTCTGGTACTTGCAGTTTGGTGCACATGGCCTGTGCAGTCTCTTCACAGAGAGAGATTCCGCTTGTCTCTCTCTTCAGCTCTAACACAAATCCACTCTGGTCAGCATCCCGCCAGCTGACTGACTAAGGTGAGCACCTAGCCTGGTTATATGCAGAGCCAGCCAGGTGAAAATAATCAGAACCTGTAGTGCTAGGGTGTAACCCTAGTCTACCTGTGTCACTGGTGTGTCAGAGGTGACAGTTGCCCTGCAATGGATTGTAGGAGATCTCCACATTGGGCAATTCAGACAGCTGCCTATATAGGAGGCTGTGTTTAGGACCCAGCGACTACCTCCCTTTAGTCTGGGTGTATATATACCTGGTGTGTCTAGGTGGCCATTGCCAGTTATATTCCATTCCTACTTGGCTGAAGTAGCATCACGTCCTCTTTGGAGTCTTGAGGCCGTGTGCCCTGTTGGAGTTCTTCTAAAGCTAAGTTATTATTTCCCTGTGTTGTCTTCCACTTTTGTCTTTAGAGTGCTAGCGGAGGTTGACTAGTGCTCATCTCCTTCCACCCCCAGCTTTAGCCTTACGCCAGGGATAGTAGGGCGAGGTACGTGATCGGCAACAGCTGCGGAGGCTGTATAGGGACTAGTGATGAGCGAGTATGTTTTGTTAACCCTTTCGCCGAGTATACTCGGGCGAGCACCGAGTATTTACAGCGTGCTCGGGCTTTAAGTTTTCGTCGCTTCGTGAACATGATTTGCAACTGTTAGACAGATTTAATACATGTGAGGAATACCTGTTTTTCCAGCATTCCTCACATGTATTAAATCTGTAAAACCGTTGCAAATCATGTTCACGGAGCGACGAAAACTTAAAGCCAGAGCACGCTGTAAATACTCGGTGCTCGCCCGAGTATACTCGGCGAAAGGGTTAACAAAACATACTCGCTCATCACTAATAGGGACGTAATGGGGAGACAGGGTGATGCTAGTCTAGATTAGGAGGTCACGTCTTCCCCCTTTCCTTAGTGTCTGGGCTTCCTTTCCCTTTCCCCTCTGTGTTTCACTCACACCTGGCGTGACAACCTGGCTTCACTACAATGTACAGCTAAACAGAAAGTCAAAACAACAATGAAGCAGAACAATTTTTTTTATGAAACCCAATTGCAAAAGGGATTTTTTTTTTTTAGCCACAACGATGGACAACCCCTTTAGGTTTGAAATCTACGCCAGGAGCATTCTCGATGCAAACGAATGCTGCAAATTGCAATATTAAAGTATCCTTGATGTCATGTTTAGAAAGGAAATCGACAAGTTAATGACGATATCAATTATTTAGGTATCAAGCAACATCTTATTGTGAGACATTGAGTTGTTAACCTGAAGGCAATCATCCGTCTGTTAGATTTTTGAGGGTTTTTATAAGGTTGTAAAAAAATGTTACATGTTAAGGATTCATTTTAGTTGGCAAATGAAAGAAGCATGACAAAGAGGGAGGAAGTGCAAGGCTTTGCCTATCACATAGGAATTCACTGGGCTAGCACAGCATGTATCTGGTGAAGCATGTTATGGTCTGAGTCATAAAACATTCATTAAGCTGGATACCTGCCTCTAGATAATTCACTGAAATGTGTTTGCCAAGTTGGAGCTGAAGGGATTTAAGCACAGTTGTTATTTATAGGGATCTTCAAATGAGCAAACAAGAAATATGTTGACATTACATGAAGCGGCCTCAGCTACTCATATCATTTATACCTGTATTCTTTTAACAGTACACTTAAAGGGAAGGTCCCCTCTATAATCTCATTTGCATTTTTAATCTAAATAAATAATTCTGCACTGATTTCTTTATATATTTAGAATTTTCAAAGCTTATTATACCCCATAAAAGCTCGATTCCCTGGCAGAAGGAGCGTTAGCGAGGGTCGAATATGACTTGTAGGATTGCACTATAGAGTTCATGTCCTCTTCCTCGCTGAAGAGACAATTGCATAATAAATTTCCCAGAGGAGCATTGCACGGCAAATAAGCTCCTTAGCTTGGCATGCCAGAGTCGGTATGTCACTCTCCACAAGGAGAAACGTTACCCCTTAGACCTCACTCCAGAGCCCCTCACCTAGCCAAATCAGATCTCATACTTTTGCACTGATGAGGGGCAACACCCCGAAACACTGTGTCTGAAACTTGAGATTCTGGTTTGGCTTTTATCCTAAGTCATATTTCAAGACGCGTTAAAGTGTCGATATTGACTCATAGGATTGCTACTTCCAACAGGTGGCACTATAGAGTTCAAGTCCTCTTCTTCTCTGAAGAAGCTATTTGCCATTTACCTCCAGTAATTCAGTTAAAACACATTTAGAAAAAATACTTCAGTGCATAAAATTTAGTGTTTAAATGCAGAATTAAACATGTAATGTGTTCTATACTATGTGTTACTTGTATTCACTTCGCAAGCAGCACAGTCCATATGGTGTGGGTCGAAGAAGAACAAAATTTGAAATACTGAAGCCCTTTACTTTCTCCCTGCTGATTGACCAACATATAGATGGATAGATCGATGTAAAGCAAATTTAATAGAAAATTCCAAGTTGTTTTTGTGTCTATATAGGGAACTTGGAAATTCATTTCTTTTGACATCATTGTAAAAGTCAGACTTTCTTGCATACAAAACTTGAATTACTAAAGTCTAGTGTTGAGCGAGCACTAAAATGCTCGGGTGCTCGAAGCTCGGGCCAAGCTCACTGTGATGCTCGGGTGTTCGACCCGAGCAACGAGCCCAATGTTAGTCTATGGGAGACCCGAGCATTTTTGCAGCGGCACCCCCGGCAGTCTGTAGAAAGCTTAAAAAGTGCCCAAAACGATAGTGACAGTGCTCAAATGACATGGGGACAGCAAGGGGATCGCCCCAGGAAGCATTTATGACCCCCCAGGTCACTGCTGTCAACAACGTGGTCAGAGGTATTAAGCCACTTGTACGGACTCGCAATAAAACGTTCAAAAACGAAACTGAAACTGCTTTCCTGTGAAATATGTTAAGGAACATCCTTTCCAGGGTAAAGACTTGTGTATAGGGTAAAATAAATAACCAAAAACAAAAATACTCCTCCACACCTTGGGCTATGTTCACAAGTAGCATTGCTTGCTTGCTTGCTTGCACTTGAAATTGGGCCTTTTAGTCACGTGGAGGCGGAATCTGGCCACCACGTCATGGCTGCGTCGGCAGCCTGGTATCCATACTCTGTCCCGAGCCGCCCCGCGGCCGGGTGCCCAGACACGGTCCCCAGCCGCATGGGTGCGGCCGGGGGTCCATAAACGGTCCCCAGCCGCCCCTATTTGTCCCAGTGCACCTTATACACAAGCGCGCAAACCAAAACATTACCTGTGCCCTCCCAAGTGCATTTAGTGGGAAGGACAGCCTAACCACAAACACGTGGACAAGTGAATGTGGCCAGGGATGGTCCATCTCACTGACGCCTTCACACTGGGTTAATATTGTGGAAGCCGGGACGCAGTTGGACACTGGGATGCAACACGTCCTCCAGACATAGAGGATGGCGAGTCCTGGATCAATCAGGCTTCAACAGAAAGTTCAGAAGGTAGACAGCAGCAGTGGTCGGCCTCCTACACAACGAGTAAATTATTCATGATCATGAGGCCATCCATCTCCTTAGCTTTCTGTTCCTTGGAATGCAAGCGCATGTATGTAGTAGCGGCTAGGCCTGAGGTGGTCAGCGTTTAGGCGCATATCCTACCTCCTCCGAGGATTGCTGGATGTTTTCCTGCTACTATCCCAGTTCTATGACTCCCATTTAAAACAAAGCTTCAGGTAATGAATGATGGATGACGTGGTGGCAAAGGAGAAAAAGCAGGAGGAACAGGGACCATTCACATCAATATCAGGCCAGTCAACCACACATGTCTTTTAGGATATGTTTATATACCAAAAGGAGCGGTTCAGCTACACAGTTACAGGGCATACAGTGAGTGCAATGCCTACCAAAAATTTCGAGGCACTCCAATGCCCCTTGGAAATGACATGGAGGTCAGAGGTCCTTAACTGAACCGTTTTTTCCATTTATAGCAACAGGGTCTCCTGTGTACTGTTGGCCTAAGCAGTGAATGGAAGGCTTTCCAAAAATTAAGAGGAACTGCAATGCCCCTTGAAACAGATGTGGATTACAGCGTACTAAAAACCTTCTACCCATTATTGGGGAGTGGGTCTCCCTTAGTGATCGCCTATGCATTGAAGAGCAAAAGCTGACTAAAATTAGGAGGAAATGCAATGCCCGTTGGAAGAGTCGTGGAGGTTAGAGTTAATTAAAAACAACATTTCAATGCCTCTTGGAAGAGACGTGGAGCTCACAGTAGCTTATCAAGACGGTTTTAATGCCCCTTGGAAGAGACGTGGAGGTCACAGTAGCTTATCAAGACTGTTTTAATGCCCCTTGGAAGAGCCGTGAAGATCAGAGTGGTTTAACAAGATGGTTTTAATGCCCCTTGGAAGAGACGTGTAACATCCCAGGCGGCGTTCTCGCAGGGTGCACCACCTCCCACCATGCAAGACCGCAATCTTACCTGTCAGTCCATGCTGCACTCTTTGCTCCAGTACCTGCTGTGTCCATGTCTCTTGTCTAATTGCTTAGCGCGTCGGCGCGGCTTTCTGCTTGTTTCTTATAGCACAGTCCTAATGCATCCCCAGCCTATTGCTGTGAGTCACTGGATACTTAAACCGCCTCCACCCAGTAGGAGGTGCCTGAGCAACTCTTTCACTCAGTTTGTCTTTTGCAACTGAGGTACCAGGTCCTGTCCTGACTCTAGTCTGTCCGCCACCCTGGAGGCTGAGTACCCAGGGCCTTTTCCTGTACCTGTGACTTCTAGTCTGTTTCCGCCACCCTGGGGGCCGAGTTCCCAGGCTCGTTCCTGTATCTTGTTCCCGGTTCAGTTCCTGTCTGAACAGTGTCCTAGCCCGTTACTTGTTTCTCTCTATGTCCGTACCTTCCCTTTGCCTGCAGTGTCTGAACCTGCACCTAACTCCAACTCGTTGTCTCTGTACTTCTGTTTGTGAGTTTTGTGTCCTCTCGCTACTTCATTGTAAGTACCTTGTGTGTATCTAGTTCTGCTTGTCCCCTTTCCCTGCCTCCGTATCTACTTCCTGTGTTCTAACCATCTCCCTGTATTTTCCAGTCTGTTCCAGGTGAACAGAGCCCTGTCCTGTCTGCCTTCACCTTGTGCTCTGTTCTGCTCTGCTTGTTCACCGCTCCGGCGGTTCCGCTCTGCTTCGCTTGTTTACCGCACCTGTGGTTCTGCTCTGCTCTGCTTGTTAACTGCACTTGCGGTTTTGCTCCGCTCTGCTTGTTCGCCACACCTGCGGTTTTGCTACGCTCTGCTTGTTCACCGCATCTGCGGTTTCGCTCTGCTCTGCTGTCCACCGCACCTGCGGCTCCTTTCCTGTGTCCCAGTCTGAACTGGTCCCTATCCTACTTGCGTTCCTACCTGCCAGTACCCGCCTGTCTGCATACCAGCCGTGCCTGCCAGTGCCCACCTGTCTGCATGCCAGCCGAGCCTGCCAGTCCCCTCCTGTCTGCATACCAGCCGTGCCTGCCAATACCCACCTGTGTTCATACTAGCCATGCCAGCCAGTACCCACCTGTCTGTATACCAGCCTAACCTGCCTGGTCCTGCATTCCCCGGTGTGGGTCAACAGTGACCGGGGTCTGACCTGGAGTAGCACCTGATCCCTCTGCTCGGTTCCTCCCTGGTTCACGGAGTTGACTGAGCCTCCGTGTGACCTTGGTCAGACCGAGTTGATACTTAGTTACACCCCTCCAGGCACTCCTCGGTTCATGCTACAGTGGGATCACTAATCACGCTCACGCCAGTCAGTCCGGGCGCGAGCATAACAGTTTGCTCAGGCCATGGTTCCCGTTGAGCCCCAGGGCCCTTCGCTCTGAGACATTTGAATCCTTGTTTGGCGAATACGTGCACTAAGAAATTTTTTTTTCTCAAGCTGAGGTTCAGGCGATTTATGCACCAGCCCCAAATGGAGCTATCAGCACTCGTTCCTGCGGATCCACCACGGTACTATGGGGATCCAAAAAAAGCCGTGCATTTGTGGAGAAATGCTTGCTGCATTTCAAATTCTATGCTCACTATTTTCCTACCGATCGGGTTAAAGTAGCATTCTTCATGTCCTACCTAGCGGGTGATGCCTTGAAATGGATCATTCCCCTATGGGAAGCATGGGATCCTATCGTCTCTGACCTGCAGGCCTTCCTGGTGGCCTTTCTAATGGTCTTCGATGACCTTTATCCTGAAGCTTCTGTTAAAGCTTCCCTTCTCAATATCCTGGAGCAGCCCTGATGGGTGATGTGTGTAGGTAGCCTCCCAGTTCTTCTGCCTGAAGAGACTGCTGCCTACACAGAATCCACACAGAATGACAATGCTCCACAGAATACTTCCCTTCCCAACCTCAAGAGGCAGTCCAGACGTGCAAGGCATAGAGGTAAACCGTCACGCCAGGTTCTGTCCTCCCAAAGACCTCCTGTTCGCCAGCCTGTAGAGGCAGCTCTCCGCACAGAATCCATGAAGGATGACCATGTTCATCAGGCAAAGTAGAGGCCAGAACTCAGTCATAAAATTGGATTGTGGTCCTGCTGCGGTTGTTTGGGACCCCCTGACGGTCTTAGTCCAGCGAAGGTTGGAGAATCCCAAGACATTAGGCCTGTAGGAGAGGATGCCCTTGGCGTTAGTGTTTCCTCTCCACAGATGACCATGAATGTCTCCGTGGCAAGTGAAGGCCTCGGATTAACCGGAAGTTTCGGGCTTAAAGCCTTGAAGAGTCTGTGTCTGATTCCCATCCGACAACTCCAGAAGCCGGTTTGGGCATTGTCAGCAGAAGGACGAGCCCTACTCAGAAACAGTCAAAATATGTCTGTACAAATTAAGCTCCAGATTGGAGCATTACACCTGAAGAAGTTCACATTCCAAGTGCTGTCTGGTTTACCCACAGGTCATCCAGAGCCGAGAGATCTAGTGCCCGCTCAGGTCTGGAGATCCTGTATGTTGTTTCCTGGGGGACTGCTGAGGTGCAAGGGGTGTCCAGTCCCCATACCTTCAGGACAGTCAGCAGTTTCTTCTTCTTCTTCACCAGATCTGCTAGTCGCTGACTCGCTGTGCGCTGAAGTCTCCGAAGGAAGGGAAGCGGAGGCATTGTTCCCACACAGTCTCGACGATTGTACCAATGATCTGGCTTTAGGCACCGCCCCGCCTCGCAGACATGTCATCTCAGAAACCAGACTGAAGTTGGTCCCTAATCAAGGATCCTCCATCTCTAACAAATCTGGCAATAAGTCCATCAAGGCGGTGGTTACCCCCGAGTCTCTGCACCCCTCCAACCAGGCGGAGGACTTTCAGTTGTCTCCTGAATCCCCCGGGGTGCTACCTGATAACCAATGGAGAGAGACTTTTCTGCACCCTGTACCTGGTACTTCGCCCACTTAATCCAGTAAGCTTGGCAAAGTGCACGTCAAGGCGGTGGCTTCCCCCGAGTCTCTGAACCCCTCCAACCTGGTGGAGGATCTCCAGTTGTCCCATGTATCCTTTGGGGTGCTACCCAATGTTAGTAAGTGGAGAGAAACTTTCCTGTGTCCTGTTCCTGGTACTTCACCCACTTCATCTGTTGCTGAGGATGGCCCGATGGAAGGAAGCATCCTAGTTACCAAGATGATGAGACCAGCTTTGTACCCTATAGTGGACAGAAGAGGAAATCTTCTTGAGGAGAAGGATGGGACTCCAAATTCTATGCAGAAAATCCTTGCTGGCTGGAGGAAGAGGGGGCGTAAAGGGGGAGTACTGTAACATCCCTGGCGGCGTGCTTGCATGGTGCACCACCTCCCACCATGCAAGACCGCAATCTTACCTGTCAGTCCATATTGCACTCTTTGCTCCAGCACCTGCTCTGTCCTTGTCTCTTGTCTGATTGCTTAGGGCGTCAGCGCGGCTTTCTGCTTGTTTCTTATAGTTACTGTGTGCACAGTCCTAATGCATCCCCAGCCTTTTGCTGTGAGTCACTGGATACTTAAACCCTCTCCACCCAGTAGGAGGTGCCTGAGCAACTCTTTCACTCAGTTCGTCTTTTGCAACTGAGGTGCCAGGTCCTGTCCTGACTCTAGTCTGTCTGCCACCCTGGGGGCTGAGTACCCAGGGCCTTTTCCTGTACCTGTGACTTCTAGTCTGTTTCTGCCACCCTGGGGGCCGAGTACCCAGGGCCGCTACCTGTATCTCTGACTTCTAGTCTGTTTCCGCCACCCTGGGGTTGAGTTCCCAGGCTCGTTCCTGTATCTTGTTCCCGGTTCAGTTCCTGTCTGAGCAGTGTCCTAGCCCATTACTTGTTTCTCTCTATGTCCGTACCTTCCCTTTGCCTGCAGTGTCTGAACCTGCACCTAGCTCCAACTCGTTGTCTCTGTACTTCTGTTTGTGAGTTTAGTGTCCTCTCGCTACTTCATTGTAAGTACCTTGTGTGTATCTGGTTTTGCTTGTCCCCTTTCCCTGCCTCTGTATCTACCTCCTGTGTTCTAAATATCTCCCTGCATGTTCCAGTCTTTTCCATGTGAACAGAGCCCTGTCCTGTCTGCCTTCACCTTGTGCTCTGTTCTGCTCTGCTTGTTCACCGCTCCGGCGGTTTTGCTCCGCTCTGCTTGTTCACCGCTCCGGCGGTTTTGCTCCGCTCTGCTTGTTCACCGCACCGGCAATTTTGCTCTGCTCTGCTTGTTCACCGCACCTGCGGTTTTGCTCCGCTCTGCTTGTTCACCGCACCTGCGGCTTTGCTCCGCTCTGCTTGTTCACCGCACCTGCGGTTTTGATGCGCTCTGCTTGTTCACCGCACCTGCGGTTTTGAAGCGCTCTGCTTGTTCACCGCACCTGCGGTTTTGCTACGCTCTGCTTGCTCACCGCACTTGCGGTTTTTCTATGCTCTGCTTGCTCACCGCATCTGCGGTTTCGCCCTGCTCTGTTTGCTCACTGCTTCGGCGGTTCTGCTCTGCTTGTTCACCACATCTGAAGTTTCGCTCTGCTCTGCTGTCCACCGCACCTGCGGCTCCATTCCTGTGTCCAAGTCTGAGCTGGTCCCTATCCTACCTGCGTTCCTACCTGCCAGTGCCCACCTGTTTGCATGCCAGCCGAGCCTGCCAGTCCCCTCCTGTCTGCATACCAGCCGTGCCTGCCAATACCCACCTGTCTTCATACCAGCCATGCCAGCCAGTACCCACCTGTCTGTATACCAGCCTAAACTGCCTGTTACTGCATTACCCGGTGTGGGTCAACAGCTGTGACCGGGGTCTGACCTGGAGTAGCATCTTGTCCCTCTGCTCGGTTCCTCCCTGGTTCACGGAGTCGACTGAGCCACCATGTGACCTTGGTCGGACCGAGTTGATACTTAGTTACGCCCCTCCAGGCACTCTTCGGTTCATGGAACAGTGGGATCATTAATCAAGCTCACGCAATTAAGTCCGGGCGCGAGCGTAACAAGACGTGGAGGTCACAGTAGCTTAGCAAGACGGTTTTAATGCCCCTTGGAAGAGACATGGAGGTCACAGTAGCTTAACAAGACAGTTTTAATGCCCCTTGGAAGAGACGTGGAGGTCACAGTAGCTTAACAAGATGGTTTTATTGCCCCTTGGAAGAGACGTGGAGGTCACAGTAGCCTAACAAGACCGTTTTAATGCCCCTTGGAAGAGACGTGGAGTTCAGAGTGATTAAGCAAGACGGTTTTAATGCCCCTTGGAAGAGACGTGGAGGTCACAGTAGCTTAGCAAGATGGTTTTAATGCCCATTGGTAGAAACATGGAGGTCAGAGTGCTTTAACAAGACGGATTTAATGCCCCTTGGAAGAGACATGGAGGTCACAGTAGCTTAACAAGACGGTTTTAATGCCCCTTGGAAGAGACGTGGAGGTCAGAGTGGTTAAACAAGATGGTTTTAATTCCTCTTGGAAGAGACGTGGAGGTCACAGTAGCTTAACAAGATGGTTTTAATGCCCCTTAGAAGAGACATGGAGGTCAGAGTGGTTTAGCAAGACGGTTATAATGCCCCTTGGATGAGATGTGGAGGTCACAGTAGCTTAAAAAAGACGGTTTTAATGCCCCTTGGAAGAGACATGGAGGTCACAGTAGCTTAACAAGACGGTTTTAATGCCCTTTGGAAGAGATGTGGAGGTCACGGTAGCTTAAGACGCTTTTAATGCCCCTTACAAGAGCCATGCAGTACAACATATTAAAAACATTATTCCCATTATTGGGGAGTGGGTCTCCCATAGTCTTTGAATATGCCTTCCAAGCAAAAGCTGCCAAAAATTAGGATGGAGGAACTTGCAATGCCCCTTACAAGAGCCATGCAGTACAGCATATTAAAAACATGATTCCCATTATTGGGGAGTGAGTCTCCCATAATCTTTGCCTATGCGCCTTCCAAGCAAAAGCTGCCAAAAATTAGGATGGAGGAACTTGCAATGCTGGCAACATGGACCACGGTCACCCTGGTGGTATAGTGGTGGTGGAGGCTGAGCATAAGAGAAGAGCAAAAAACAGCCGAAATGAGGAAGCGTATACCCATGTGTGGGTGTGAAGCAGTGCATGGGAATACACCTCCCGAAATAACACAGTGGATTTGACTTTATGTTACTCTGCTGTCATTTGGTGGTGATGAGAAGTCTGGCCCAATCCAGCCCTTGTTCATTTGGATAAGGATCAGCTTGTCAGCATTATCAGTTGACAGGCAAGTGTGCTTATCAGTTATAATTCCCCCAGCGGCACTAAAAACACGCTCCGATAGCACGCTAGCGGCAGGGCAGGCTAGGACCTCCAAGGCGTACAGAGCGAGTTCATTCCAAGTGTACAGCTTGGATACCCAATAATTAAAAGGCACAGAGGAATCACGGAGGACTCTGGTGCGGTCGGCAAGGTACTCCCTCACCATCTTTTTAAACTTTCCACTCCTTGTGAGAGTACCCCACGCCTCAGGGCCTGTAAGCTGGGCGGGTCTCAGAAAACTGTACCAGAACATTGACAGTGATCCCCTGCCTCTGCTGGATTGCAGTTGCATCTCTCTTGCCTGTATGCCTTGGTTGGGCAATGAACTGTGACCTCTGCCACTAGCGTGTTCAGATGGGAATTTTTTTTAACAGTTCTGCAGCAAGGGCCTTCTGGTACTGCCCCATTTTTGCAGACCTCTCCACCTCAGGAATAAGACAGTGAAAGTTCTTCTTGTAGCGGGGGTCTACAAGTGTCACCAACCAGTAATGACTGTCACCCAACATTTTGACAACGCGAGGGTCACGGTTAAGGCAGCTGTAACATAAAGTCAGCCAAGCGTGCCAGACTGGTAACTGGCAAGACTTCCGTGTCCTCACCAAGATGACAACTGACCATGCTCTTCTCCTCCTAATCCTCCTCCTCCTCCTCCTTCCCCTATCCTCAGGCCCCTCACGCTGAACCGACGGTATGACAGTTGTACAGGTACTACAGTCTACAGCGCATGATACCAGCTTCTGTTCTTCCTCCTCCTCCTCCTCTCCCTCATTGTCCCCCAATGCACGTTGGGATGAGATGAGGCTGGGCTGTGTGTAATCGCCCGCTATGGCTTCTTGATCCATCTCATCATACTCTGGCTGCAATGCCTCCTCTTTAATTCTCTGCAGAGAGCGTTGCAAAAGACAGACAAGTGGGATGCTGACGCTAATGATGGCTTCATCGCCACTCACCATCTTGGTGGACTCCTCAAAGTTTGTCAGGATGGTACATATGTCAGACATCCAGGTCCACTCCTGAGGTCTTATGTGTGGAGTCTGACCTCAATATCGACGGCCTTGTTGCAGCTGGTACTCCACAACTGCTCTCTTCTGCTCACAAATCCTTTGCAACATGTGGAGGGTAGAGTTCCAACTTGTGGGGACATCACACACCAGTCGGTGTGCCGGAAGCTGCAAACGCTGCTGCAACACAGGAAGGGCGGCGGAAGCTGTAGCCAACTTCCGAAAATGAGCTGACAGGCGGCGTACTTTGACAAGCAGATCTGGCAACTCGTGGTACGATTTAAGAAACCACTGAACCACCAGGTTAAGCACATGAGCCAGTCATGGCACGTGTGTGATCTCGCCTCACCTCAGAGCCGCCACCAGGTTACGGCCATTGTCACACATGACCATGCCTGGATGTAGGTTCAGGCGGTCTCAGCCACAGATATGCCTGCTCTTTCACAGCTGTCCACAACTCACAAGCAGTGTGAGGTTTATCGCCTAAGCTTATGAGTTTCAGCACAGCCTGTTGCCGCTTGGCTGAGGTAGTACTGCAGTGCTTCCAGCTTGTAACTGATGTGGTGATATCTGAGATGGAGGCTGAACATGAGGAGGAGGAGGATGATGCACAGGAGCTGTACACTGTGGGGGCAACTCTGACTGACATAGGGCCCGCAATCCTCGGTGTGGGGAGGATGTGTTGCGTCCCATGGTCCGACTGGGTCCCGGCTTCCTCTATGTTTAACCAGTGTGCCGTCAAGGAGATGTACCATCCCTGGCCACAAGCACTTGTCTACGTGTCCGTTGTCAGGTGCACTCACCCAGTAACTGCGTTGTTGAGGGCACGGCAGATGATTTGGGACACATGCTTGTGTAGTGCGGGGATGGCACACCGGGCAAAATAGTGTCGTCCGAGGGATGGCCACCGCCATAAGGTTGCGGAAGGATTCCGTCTCCACCAGCCTAAAAGGCAGCATTTCCAACGCAAGCAGTCGTGAAATGTGCGAATTTAGGACTGTGGCCTGTGGGGTGTTGGCTGAAAATTTGTGCTTTCGTTCAAAGGTCTGGGATATGGACAATTGAACGCTGCGGTGGGACGTGGACCTGGACGTTGATGCTGTTTCTTGAGAAGCTGCCATAACAAGTGAAGACTGAGAGGAGGGGGCATCTTTGCATGCAGTATGGACAGGGGATTGCCTTGCACGCACAACAGGGGGTTCTCTTACATGCACAACAGCGGAAGGAGCTGTGGTGACACCCGCTGACACTGGTCGTGGACCCTGGGGTTCACCCCACAAAGTCGGGTGCTTTGCTGACATGTGCCTGATCATGCTGGTGGTGGTCAGGCTGGTAGTTTTGTCACCCCTGCTGATGCTGGCATGGCAGGTGGTACAAATGGCCTTTTTGGGGTTATCAGCAGAGTCTTTAAAAAAATTCCAGACTCTGGAAGACTTACCAGTTGCACTAGCAACGTCCCTCGTGTTGGTGTTATGGGGAACGGTTGTCCGCCTTCTGTCTGCGGCCACCACACTGCAAAAGGTTAATAAGACGGGTATTTGTACAGTCTGACTGAGGGGAAAAAAAAAAAAGAGGATTTAGATGAAAAAAAAAAAGGATTTTTCCTGGCCCCTGAGACCTGGGGCTAAGTTTAGCAATTTGAAAAGCAGCACACAGGACTGTAATGCAGTGTTTGTTGGTATAACCACTGCATCTCCTATACAGCCTGCTTGCCTGCCTGATATCTAAGATGGATATTAGTCCTGAGAAGGACTGTTTGTTTTTTGTAGGCTTTAGAGACCCTACACTACCTATTTCGCAGTATAAAGCTCTTCCTAACTCAGCAGCACTCTCCCTACACCGTCTGATCCAGAGCGACTGTGTCCAAGATGGCGGCGCCCAGTTTTAAATACTCGAGGTGACGCTGTGCGGCCAGTCAATCACTGTAATGCCCACAAACAACATGGCTGCGGCATTACAGTGACTGGCAATCCCTGCATGTTCATTGGCTCTGTAAAGAGCGCCAAACATGCAGGGGGGAGACCCGAGCTCCCGCCCGAGTAACCCGGAAATGCTCGGTGCTCGCCGAACATCCCGAGTAGTGAGATGCTCGGGCGATTACCGAGCAGTGTCGAGCATACTCGCTCAACGCTACTAAAGTCCTTTACCTTCTCCCTGCTTAGAGACTGATAGATAGATAGATAGATAGATAGATAGATAGATAGATAGATAGATAGATAGATAGATAGATAGATGTAAAGTAAATTTCATAGGAAATTGCATATTAGTTTTATGTCTCTATTGGGAACTTGCAAATTAATTTTTTGACATCACTATAAAAATAAGACTTTTTTTTTTATACAAAGCTCTGGATCCTTTGAACAGACATGAAGTTTTAATATGTCTTCAGTGACTCACTTAAAATCCATTAGTGCAGTGGTGGACATAGAAGAGGGCCCCTGTGCAAGAACAGTACATTGGCCTCTTTAGGTGTCTGTGACAGAAGCTGTGTGCTGTTTAGTAGGTGGTAGTGGCCCCTTTATTTCTTCGACCCATGTACAGGTTGCACCAATGGTTTGTCCACCCTTGTCTCATTGTGCAAATTGAACATTTAATGTGTTTTATGCTGTTTTATAAGCTTTTTTCACTTGTATATCACTTTAGTATGGCGCAGAGAATTCGCAAACTTGAATTAATATAGATAGACTAAGAAGGTGAAGCTGCACTAGCTCTAAGGATAAGCAGTGGGTGACTGGCTACTGGTTGTAGCTAGTGTTGAGCCACCCCCGTAGTGTTCGAGTTCGGTTCGGTTCGTCGAACACCCGTGTGTTCGCCGAACTGTTCGTCGAACTGTTCGTCGAACACCTTCGAACACCGTTAAAACCAATGGCAGGCAAACAAAAACACATAGAAACACATAGAAAACACCTTCAAAGGTGTCCAAAAGCTGACAAACTGCTCAGAAGACACAACACATGGAAAAGTGACAAGTACATATAGTCATGCGAAAAGAAAAGAGGTGGAGGAGTAAAAGGAGGGGGAGACACAGATATAGGCATGTCATGCCCTTCTAAAATCCAAAAAGTGAGAAGCCGACACGTTCAGTCCGCTCCTGCCCGTGCCACCTCCGTGTCGCCGGGTTTGTGCCAGAGCCGCGGTGAACCCTGACGTCCAGCCCCCCTCTCCCAATACTGGTGCCTGTCCGCTGGTGGGTCGAGCGAGCCCCCCTGTGGTGGAGGCAGCTCTAAGCTTTTTAATTTAAATTGTCTCTCTAATTTGAATAAATACACTTTAAATCTATTTACAAGGATCTATTGGAGGGCAAGTCTCATGCCAGCAGCCGCATAATTCCAGCTCCAGTAGCGTCCACTAAAGCTGCTGCAGTTAAAAAGCTTTTATAAGGATCGAGCTCGGCTGTCCACCGTAAGGCATCCTACTGCCAGTCCGAGCCCCTATGCCTTGGGGTGCCTCCTGATGCTCTTCACTGAGTATCCCGTGGTCCCGAAGCATTTCCTTTGAAAAAATGAAGTGTCCAAACTACAGGTGGTGTAGCTTGCTTAACAGCCGGGATAATCCGCTGACTAGCAGACCCTGCTACTAGGCACAAAGTATTTCCTGGGCTAGATGCAGTTAAAAATTTGTAATTAGATACTCTCGTTGGATGCTGAGAAAGCATTCCATAGAGTCTCCTGGCACGCCATATATGATTCTCTTAAAAAGCTTGGGGTAGGGGTCTAGGGGACCCTTTTATAGCCAAAATCACGGCCCTGTATCGCAATACGTCACCTAGGCTGAAGATAAATGGAACTATAGCACCCTGAGGGCTCGGTTGCTACAGAGGTATTGCACCTCACCCAGAGGTGTGATATCTCACTCTCAGGTAAGGATGTAGTGTGGATCAGGACCCGACACCTGCATGCATTACACCACATTGCCGTGGGGCAGGGCGACCAATATGCCCCTGAGATGGGCACGACAGTCCCTGTCCCTGGCTGGAGTGGGGGGAGGGAACACTGAGGAAGGGGAACCCTGTAGTGCAGGAGCAGGGAGGAAGCAGTTCCTGGGTGCATTGAGAAGGGAGTATAAAAGGTGGGCACCATCTTAGTTCAGTGCAGAGAAGTCTGAGCAGAAGTGGCAGGGAGCAGGGGATCTGCATGAGCTCTGCTCTGGAGGCGGGCCTAGTAACAGAGGCCCAGGCATGGAAGAGGGAGAAGGAAGGAAGAGGAGCAGAGAAGGCTCCAGGAATGAGGAACGAAGGGATCTCAGGGGTGCGGACGGGCGAGTCGCCACCGCACGCCCGAATCCACCTGCGTGGAGGGGTCAGGCCAAAGGGGGAGACCGGTCCCCGAAACTAGTGGAGGCAGGAAACGACCCTCAGCTAGAAACAGGAGGCTGTGACATTTTATGTGGCGCAGCCCCTCGCTACACCCGCTAGGAAGGCACCACATAGGGTCAGGGAAACTGGCGCCAAGTTTACCAAGAGGAGGCCCGAGGCAGCCGGACAGAAGGGTTGGTAAGAAAGGCCAGACAAAGGACACACAAAGGGGGTCCTGTGAAGCACTCCAAAGTTATCTGGGAGTTGTCTGAGCCCCTCACCTGGTGAGCACAGTACGACGTGGGCAGCCGTTACCTGCAGACGTGGTCTGGATAATAAGAACTGTGAGTAAAGGCCCTGGACTGCATCACTGACTCCGTGTCATTACTGCTGCTGCCCTGCACCATCACCCCCATCCTCCGCATACACTGCCCTGAGGCTATACTCCTCCCGTGGGGAGTTATGCTACGCTCTGCTGCACCCACAACACCAGCCTCAGCGGTCTGCCCTGGAGCGGCGGTTCACTCTGACTGCAATCCACGGGTGGCGTAGTCAGACATTTAAACATCAAAACCACATAAATAGTTCCGCCACTGGTTTGACCGCCCTGAGCCACGGAACCGGGTTGCCGCCACGGAGACTACAACCACCAGCATCCACCAAAAAGGGTCCGGCTCCGGGTGTCCCAAGGCCCAGGGGGCGCGTCAGAACATTTTCATCACCTTTCACAATCACCAATGGGACAAGGCAGGGATGTTCTCTGTCCCCTCTCTTATACATCCTAGTGACGGAGCACCTGCTCTCATCAATTCGCCATAACCCCAATATTAGGTGGATTGAGGTGGGAGGCACCGAGTACAAGTGCTCTCTATTTGCTGATGATGTCCTAGTATATATCACTCAATCACATATATCCATCCATGCTGTTATGGCTGAAATAGATCACTTTGTTACATGGTCAAATTTTAAAATCAATGCAGCGAAGTCTGAGGCCCTCGATGTCTCCCTCCCCAAATCCATATAGGATTCCATCCAGTCCAACTTTCCCTTTGCCTGGCCCTCACAGGGTATCAAATACTTAGGAATTCCTATTCATAGAGACCTCTCCCGTCTATGTTATCTTAATTTTGGGCCCTTTATTGAACAACTCCATACAGACCACGGTTGGCAAGTTAGAACTGTAAGATTCACTACGTGAACCACTGGTGTTTTGTGGAAAAGCACATGTACACTGTGTTCCAAATTATTATGCAAAAAGTGTTTAGGAGTGATAAGGGAAGAATTTGTTTGTTTGTCAGTTAAACTCATTGATGGTGATGTGTGTCAGGGCTCTTTATATCACTGTAAGCAATTGCAGACACCTGTGCTAATTAGTTTGGCAGGTGTGTCCAATGAAAGGCAAGACTACTTAAGAAGGCTGTCTCACATTATTAAGCAGCCTACATTTTCTGCCAAAATGGGAAAGAAAAAGGATGTGTCGGCTGCTGAGAAGCAACAAATTGTGGAGTGTTTAGGTCAAGGCATGACTACAATCAACATTGTGCGATGATCAGGATGAAGTGTCTTGGCAATCAAGAAGTATGTAGCTGATTCACAGTACACACGTGTGCGTGCTGATAAGGGCAAATTGAGGACTCTTTCCTACAGGCAATTACGTCAGGTTGAAAGAGCAGCGGCAAAAAAGCCTTGTCATAGCAGCAGACAAGTTTTTGAAGCTGCTTGTGCCTCCAACGTCCCCCGAACAACAAGATGCAGGGTCCTTCAGAGGTTTGCAGCTGTGCATACGCCATCCTGTCGACCTCCTCTATCCACTTCACACAAGCAGAAACGGCTCCAGTGGGCCAAACATTACATGAAGACTGATTTCAAAACTGTTTTGTTCACGGATGAGTGCCGTGCAGCGCTCGATGGTCCAGATGGATGGAGTGGAGGATGGCTGGTTGATGGACACCCCACGCAAACACGGCTACAGCGCCAACAAGGAGGAGGTGGAGTAATGTTTTGGGCTGGAATCATGGGGAGAGAGATTGTCGGCCCCTTTAGGATCCCTGAAGGCGCTAAAGATGAACTCCATAATGTATGTGGATTTTCTCAAACAGCACTTCCTGCCATGGTTCAAGAAGAAGAACCGTGTATTTCACAGCAAGATCATTTTTCTGCATGATAATGCACCATCTCATGCTGCACATAAAACATCTGCATCTCTGGCTGATATGGGCAGAAAAGGGGACAAACTTATGGTGTGACCCCCATGCTCCCCTGACCTCTACCCCATTCAGAACCTTTGGAGCATCATTAAAAGGAGTGTCTATGATGGCGGGAGGCAGTTCACATCTAAGCAACAGCTCTGGGAGGGTATTCTGTCCTCATGCAAAACAATTGAAGCAGAAACCATCCAAAACCTGACAAATTCAATGGACGAGAGAGTTCAGAAGCTCCTTTCGAACAAGGGGTCCTATGTGAAAATGTAACATCACCTAGAATAAAGTTTTGAGTTGAAAACTGTTTGATTTCAGTTTCTAACAACCTGCTAATGCTTATAATTTCAAAAATGACCATTTTTTTGGTCTTTATTAAAATGAAAAGGTTGATCGAAAAGTTTGGGGGATCTAAGAGTGTGGCAACCCAGTAGTCATGATTACTTCGAATTCTGACAATATGAGGGTCATGCTGCAGGTAGTGCAGCAAGAAGGCACTTATGTGTCTTGCGCATCTCGGAGCCCCAAAATTATTTTCCGGGCTAGATGCAGCTAAAAATTATTATTAATTTTAAATCTGGTGAAGCTTTAGTATAGATGGCCTAATAGGATCAGTGCTGCACACTGCTACAAAGCCCAAATTATTTTCCAGTCAAGATACAGATAAACATGATTAGTAATTTTAAATCTGGTGGAGCTTATTATAGATGGCCTAATAGAATCAGTGCTGCACACTGCTACAAAGCCCAAATTATTTTCCAGCCAAGATACAGATAAACATGATTAGTAATTTGAAAGCTTAAAACGGTTGGTAGGGTGATTTTAACCAATCATCAAGCTTTTACTCTCCCCAGGATGACACAGGGGTAGAAAAGTCATTTCGGATCCATGATTTGTTCATCTTTATGAACGTGAGTCTGTCTACATTATCAGTGGAGAGCCGCGTGCGCTTATCTGTCAGCACACCACCAGCAGCGCTGAACACACGTTCAGACAGAACGCTGGCTGCGGGGCATGACAAGATCTCCAAGGCGTAAGTGGCTAGCTCCGGCCATTTATCCAGATTGGAAGCCCAAAAAGAGCAAGGGTCCAGTGACACAGTCGTGGCTTCAATGTTTACTTGGAAATACTCCTGTACCATCGTCTCTAGGCGTTGACTATGTGTCAGACTTCTTGTCTCCTGTGGCCTTGCAAAGGATGGGCTAAAAAAGTGGTGAAATGATTCCGCAAAATTGATGTTACCAGCAGATACTGTGGTTCTGTTACGGTTTGAGTGCTGAACACTTGACGGTCCCACGGTTGGCAAGTTGGAACTGTGAGATTCACTACGTGCACCACTGGTATTTTGTGGAAAAGCACATGTAAGATTCTGCAACAGTCTCTGCTGATACTCCTGCATGCGTGCATCCCTTTCTATGGCAGGAATAATTTCTGCAAATTTACTTTTGTACCGGGGATCTAACAGTGTGACGACCCAGTAGTCAGGATTATTTCTAATTCTTACAATTCGAGGGTCATGTTGCAGGTAGTGCAGCAAGAAGGCACTCATGTGTGTTGCGCATCCAGGAGCACCAAGTCCCTGTTGTGTTGGTGGCGAGGTAACAATCATGCTTCCTTCCTCTGTCCTCTCCCCCCAACCTCGCACAACAGAAATGTGATCAAGGTCTCCCTCATCTGATGAGTCTTCCATCAGTTCGTCCTCCACTTCTTCCTGGGCTCCTGCACCTTCCTCACTAGTTTGGCTGCTACCATGCGCCCTGGTAAAACCATCTCCCCCACCCTCACATGCCTGCCGCCTTGGTGCTGCCGACCGTCTGGACCTTGCAGATGTTAGCCCTTCCGCATACAACTCCTCCTCCTCTACTTCCTCCACCTCCTCTTGTGCCACCACCTGACTCTGAATTCTATTTAACATGTGCTCCAGCATGTAAATCACCGGAATAGTCTTGCTGATAATGGCATCGTCAGCACTAAACATCTTCGTCGCCATTTCAAAACTGTGCAGAAGGGTGCATAGATCCCTGATCTGAGACCACTCCTCCAGCGTGATTTGCCCCACCTCTGGATCTCGTTGGCCCAGGCTATACGTCAGAACGTATTGCACCCGGGCTTGTCGGTGCTGCCACAGTCGCTGCAACATGTGCAGAGTTGAACTCCACCGGGTAGGCACATCGCATTTTAGCCGGTGAAGTGGCAGGCCCAACGACTTCTGTAGAGATGTAAGTCGCTGAGCTGCGGGATGCGAACGGCGAAAGTGAGCACACAGCGACTGTGCGCCCTCTGCAGAAGGCCATCTAGTCTGGGATAGTGGGCTAAAAATTGCTGGACAACCAGGTTCAACACGTGAGCCATACAAGGCACGTGTGTGACATTGCCCCGGCGAAGGGCCGCACCCAGGTTTGCAGCATTGTCGCACACGGCTTTCCCTGGTTTCAGGTCCAGTGGAGACAACCATTCATGAAATTGGTTCTCCAGAGCTGACCACAACTCCTCAGCTGTGTGACTCACATTTCCCAGACATTTCAATGTAAAAACCGCCTGATGACGTTGAGCCCTACTGCCAGCATAGTAAGGAGGTGTGCAGGATCCCTTCTGCGCAGTTAGAAAGCTTGTGGCATGACCAGACAGGCTTTGGGTGCAGGTGGAAGACCGAGAGGAGGTTGAGGAGGCAGAAGCAGTGGAGGAACTTTGACATAAAGAGGATTGACGCACAACTCGTGGGGACGGCAAGACTTGGACAGCAGCCCCTTGTCCTGCTGTCACCATAGTTACCCAGTGCCCAGTCAGCGACATGTAACGCCCCTGTCCATGCCTACTCGTCCAAGTGTCTGTGGTGAAATGCACCCTGTCACACACAGAGTTTCTCAAAGAAGCGGTGATGTTGTGTGCGACATGCTGGTGGAGCGCAGGCACACCTTTCTTTGAGAAGTAGTGCCGACTGGGCATCTGGTACTGGGGCACTGCGACGGACATAAGGTCTCGAAAATCCTCTGTGTCCACCAGGCGGAAAGGCAGCATTTCTGTAGCCAAGAACTTGCAGATGGTGAAATTCAACCTCTTAGCTTTCTCATGGCTAGGAGGAAATGGTCTTTTACTTGTCCACATCTGAGGGACCGAGGGCTGGCTATTGTGCTTAGACGGGGTTGATAAGGGTGTCCCCGGCAAACTGCCGGTCTGTGAGGAAGATGCAGGCGGACATGTTAGGTTGCCTTGATCCAAAGGTGGTGCTATCGATGTCGGACAGCGCTCAACACCAGCTGGTGTTACCACCTCCAAAGAAAATGATGACCTGCCAATCACGCTGGCTGTTGCGGGTAAAGAGGTGGCAGGTCTGCGCCCCAAAACAGGTGTGACTGCTGTCCCCCCAGTCACAGAGGATGAAGAGGCCGCGGATGCACAAGATATGGCAGACGGTGGTTGGCCCGGCCGGCTAGGCCGCATTGTAGCACACTGAGCTTCCCACTGCAACTTATGCTTCATGTCCATGTGCCGGTTCATGCATGAATTACTCAAACTATGTATTTTTTGGCCTCTACTTAGCTTTTGCTGACAAATGTTACAGATAACACGAGTTGGGTCATCTTTATCAATCTGAAAAAATGCCCAGGCTATGCAAGGCTTAGCACCCATGCGACCTGAAGAGCCACCACGACTTGTGGTGAGAGGCAGAGTTGTGTTTGAGGATGCAGTTGTTGACGTGCTTCCAGTACTACGTCTCTGTCCAGGAAGGCGCAACCTGACCTCGTCGTCACTAGCATCTTCCTCCACCTCCTCTGCTGACCTCATCTCTTGGCTGACTGTGGGTTGACAGTAAGTGGGATCTCCAACCTCATCATCATCACCCTGTGCGTTATCACACCCGTCGTCCTCAGAGCCAACCTGTTCCTGCCCTGACAAAAAACTAAAGTTGTCGCTCCAATCAGGTATTTGAGTCTCATCATCGTCTTCCTCATTGTCTCCACCAACAGGCGTTACAGTTTGGGAATGAGGGTCTACATTATGGTCAGAACCTTCTGCGTCTGGTCCTGGATCCGACTCATAAAGATTCTGGGCATCAGTGCAGATCATTTCCTCGTCTGGATTCACAGAAGCGCTGGAGTCGACCTCTGATTCCCAGGCTATAGTATGAGTAAACAGCTCTGCAGACTCAACCATCTGTTCTACCTCATACTCAGACGGGCAGCTGGAGATTTGGGAGCTGTGAGGAAGCAAGCGCGATTGGGGTGACACCTTTGAGGACTGGAGTATTTGTGATGTTGAAGTTGATGTGGAGGAGAGCCCACTTGATATCCGTTGAAGCACCTGCTGTTTTTGTGCCTCATCTGGAATTTGTAGCGATTGGCGTGGTCGTAAGAAAGGGATCTTATCACATTGTCCGCTAAAAGAAGTAGACATTTTAGTTTGGCTGGAAGATGGTCTTTCTTCTGCAGATGTTACTGTTGCTTTAACAGCTACCCCACGGACACAACCATTTTTCCCCTTCCCAACACGCCTATTCCCCTTTCCACCAGCAGCAGGCCTTTTTCCACTCATTTTGGTGGTTAACTAATTAACAACTCTGGAGTTGTTTGCACAAGAAAACAATGGATGGGAACCGAGCAGAGCTGAGTGGCCAAACTGTGGTATTAGGCCAAAACTATTGGCTGGGTTAGATGCAGAAAAAAATTATATTCAATTTGCAACCTGATGGAGGTCAGTATAGATGGACTAATAGAGAAAGTCCCACACACTGCTAGAAGGCCAAATATTTTTTCAGAGCTAGATGCAGATAAAAATTATTTTTAATTTGCAACCTGATGGAGGTCAGTATAGATGGACTAATAGAGAAAGTCCCACACACTGCTAGAAGGCCAAATATTTTTTCAGAGCTAGATGCAGATAAAAATTATTTTTAATTTGCAACCTGATGGAGGTCAGTATAGATGGACTAATAGAGAAAGTCCCACACACTGCTAGAAGGCCAAATATTTTTTCAGAGGTAGATGCAGAAAAAAATATATTCAGTTTGCAACCTGATGGAGGTCAGTATAGATGGATTAATAGAACAAGTCCCACACACAGCTAGAAGCCCAATATTTTTTCAGAGGTAGATGCAGAAAAAAATATATTCAGTTTGCAACCTGATGGAGGTCTGTATAGATGGATTAATAGAACAAGTCCCACACACAGCTAGAAGCCCAATATTTTTTCAGAGGTAGATGCAGAAAAAAATATATTCAGTTTGCAACCTGATGGAGGTCAGTATAGATGGACTAATACAACAAGTCCCACACACAGCTAGAAGCCCAATATTTTTTCAGAGGTAGATGCAGAAAAAAATATATTCAGTTTGCAACCTGATGGAGGTCTGTATAGATGGATTAATAGAACAAGTCCCACACACAGCTAGAAGCCCAATATTTTTTCAGAGGTAGATGCAGAAAAAAATATATTCAGTTTGCAACCTGATGGAGGTCAGTATAGATGGACTAATACAACAAGTCCCACACACAGCTAGAAGCCCAATATTTTTTCAGAGGTAGATGCAGAAAAAAATATATTCAGTTTGCAACCTGATGGAGGTCTGTATAGATGGACTAATACAACAAATCCCACACACAGCTAGAAGCCCAATATTTTTTAGAGGTAGATGCAGAAAAAAATATATTCAGTTTGCAACCTGATGGAGGTCAGTATAGATGGACTAATACAACAAGTCCCACACACAGCTAGAAGCCCAATATTTTTTCAGAGGTAGATGCAGAAAAAAATATATTCAGTTTGCAACCTGACGGAGGTCAGTATAGATGGACTAATAGAATGATGCTATGCCCAAAAGATTTTACTTCACTAGGTGCAGTAAAAAAATTGGTATTCTATACACAGGTGGTATATCTTACAACACAGATAGGCTACTCCACTGACTAACACACTCTGCAATAGGCCAAAAAGGATTAGCTTTGCTAGATTCAGCCAAATGCTGTGAAAAAAACTTGCACAGCACTGGCACAGACCTGCCTGGCAAAAACTGATAGGAACTGATATAACCTAGTCCTGAAAAGGACTCCAATTACAATTAGTCTTTACTCCCACAATCTATCTATTTAAGAGCACAGACCTGCCTGATAAAAGTCGTAGGAAATGCTGTAACCTAGTCCTTAAAAGGACTGCAATCACAACTATTCCCTACTCCCAAGCTATCTGTAGATTTGTGCGAAAATTGGCTTGAAATTAACAAGGTATAGCGCACACAGCAACAGCGGTGCCGTCTAAAACGCAGCTGCAGCAGTGAGAAAATGGTGGCGACGGGGAAAATGGCTTGGTCTTATAGGGCAAGGACATGTGACATACACTGCCAATGACACATGCCCTTGCTTGTGTGAAAAAAAGCACTTCGCTCCGTGTGTGCGCTGCTGATAGGCTGACAGATTGCACCTCCCCACTGTAAATGCGGGAAAGAGAAAAAAAAAATGGAGATCTTCATTGTTCCTGCAGAGATCCATCCCCTGCCCCTCCCCCCACCCCGCTGTACACTCAAACTGCGTATTAACATTAATTTTCATCATTACTGAGAAAAAATCCAGTTATGATTTTGGTGCACGAACAGTTATCGAACATAACCTCGAACAGCCGAATTTTTCTCAAATTGTTCGTGTTCGCCGAACGGCTCGAACACCGCCCAAAACAGCTCGAATTTGAGATTGGCTTACAGTTCGAGTAGAACAACGCTCATCTCTAGTTGTAGCCCAACAACCATAACATTTAAACATCAAAAAATTGTAGGTGGCACACTGGTTAGAGGTTATCAAAGGTGCAAGTAAACTTTTAATTAATCCATGTGTGCAATGGCAACATTTTGGCTCCACAGAGCTTAACAACTTCTCTGTGAAGCCGAAATTTTGCCATTGCACATGTGGATTAATTCAAAGTTTACTTGCAATTTTGATAACCTCTACCCATTGTGGCACCTACCTTCTGTTTTTCTCCCTGTTTTTAATCATCTTGATTTTGACCCTACTTTGTCTGACTATCATTGACTCAGGTTCACTCCTCTGGCCTGCAGCTACTCTGTGGACACAACTCAAAGAGCCTTGTTGTAAATCTAGATTACTGTATAGGGTATAAAAGGTGAAGGCTAGAGTTAATCTGGGACCTGTTAGATGGGGTGCCTAGCACTATGTTTGCCTGAGATAGCCTTTTAGAGCCAATGGTGTGAAACTGGTGAATCCTCTGGATGACATAGATAGAAAAAAGCCCCTGCACAAGAAACGTATATGTGCTCTTTGCAGTCCATTAACTCATCATAATGCAAAATTCTACCTGGCCCTGGGTGAATCTGAATTTCTAGAAGTGCGTGCATGCGTGTGTGTGTGTATATGTATATGTATATGACGTGCCCCCTGGGCCATGTTCAATGGATACCCGGAGCCGGATCTGGATAGGGGTAGTAGTCCTTGTGGCGGTGACCCGGTCCGTGCCCAGGGTGTCAGACTAAATGGCGGTATATTAGCAGTAGATGTAGAACGACTACGCCACCCGATGAATGCAGCTATGGAGCTGCCACTGGAGTGCAGACCGCTGAGGCCGGTGGAAGGATGGTGCAGTGTGGATGGTATAACCCCCAACGGGAGGGGTATGGCCTCAGGGCAGCCGACGTGGATGATGGGGGTAGCAGGAACCACTCAGAGACAATGCGGTGTAGTTCAGGGTCTTTACTGGTGACAAAGATAGACCCTCCCGGAGTACTGGCTAGCGGTCGGGGCCTGGTCAGTCCTTGAGCAGATGGGATCCCCCTTGGCCAGGCGGAGTTGTAGGCCTCCCCAACTAATTGTACTCTTCTGGCTTCCTTGCTAGAGGCGGGTAAAGGTAGCCCACGTCCCTGAGTGTACCGTGTGGTGCTCACCCGTATGGCCGGTGACTCGGGGCCTTCTAGTGGCTTCCGCTCCACGACGGCGGTGCTGGTCCCACGCGTGTGACCGTGCCTTCGGGTTTCTTGGCCAGAGGACCTGAAATCCCCTGCCGGTCGGTTTCTGCTGCTGGGTCAAGGTTAATCCCCACAGCCTCGGACTCCGGGTCCGGTAAGAACTCTTCAATCAGGGCGAGCTCTTCAGCTGCCAGCCCCTGATTCCTTTTAGCACTGCTCCCACTGAGCTCCTGATCTTTCTTTCCTAAGCTGCTCCTCTTCTTCTCTACTCTTCTTCTCACTAACCCTGCCTCAGCCCCAGTTTTATATAGGGGAAGTCCTTCCCCTCCCAGGACTGGGCAGGAGGTGTGGCATGCATAGGATTCCTGACCAAGAGACCTCCCACCTGCTCTCAGACATAACATTGCTATTACTGTGGAGACCAGACCCCTGGGGTGCCATATATATATATATATATATATATATATATATATATATATATATATATATATATATATATATATATATATATATATATATATAATATTGTACATGCACATCCTACATTGTTTGAATACTTGTCTAGAGAGCAGTAATCCTCGAATTCCGAGTTTTAGGTCACGGCATATTTGCAGTGTTTGCTTCTCACTATGTACAGTATATGTAACCCGCGAAGAATGAATCAAAACATATGCTCAACCACCATATGGAAAAATAATTAAGAGAGAAGCAAAGCAATGCTTTCATAGTAACATTACCTGCTCTATGTAATACTGAGATGCCATTATAACAAAGTTTTCCCAGCTCTCGCTGTGATAAACCATCTGTCCTCAAAAACTGTCACTGTGTGATACCTGTTATAGAGTAGACCCTTCTGGTTTTAATGCTCCGTTCTGCTGGTGTGAAATTTCATACAACAGAATAAAGAAAAAAAAGTTTAAATAAAAAGTCAATGATGAAAGGAAACATTAAACTTTTATAAAAAGTCAAAATTTGAGGGTAAATAAAATGTGAAATATTAAACTAACATTTTGTCAGGTTCCAGAATATTTTTTTGATCCTTTTAACTTTTGAAAAAAAGTTTTGATAAAAAATGTTGTTCTGTCTCTACTGTTCCTGTACAAGCTTTTGTGTCTCCATGGATACAGACAACAAATAAACTGTTGTCGGATTCTGCACTCTTACACATACAGTAGAAGACAATAGAAATGAGTAAAAAAAAAAGCAGGAGACAGATGGAATGAAGTGAGACTGATGGATCTCACTAACGTTTATTTGCAGTATGTACAGACATATAGTTCTGCAAAGGAGCTGTAGATAAAAAACTGCAAGAGATGCTAAAATTTGTTTTTATTTTAAATTGCATGGAGACCAGAAGAGGACGAAAGAGTGAAATAAGCATCAGCCGAGACGAGTATAGAATTTTGGGTTTTTCATAAAGCCACTGGATCGAAACGTAGTGGCAAGATGGAGATCCAATAAAGTTTGCTTCATTTTTTTATATAATGCTAGCAAATTCCTTTTTTTCTTCTGACCGGCATGGTGTAACACATTAGTAGTGCAGTGCACTATAAGAATTTTAAGTGTAAAATAAGCACCAAAATCACTTCTTTGATGTTTTATTATTTAAGCAAACAAAGGAAATCTAAACACAATTAGTATTGTAAGTAAAAACACGGACAACAAATTTTTATCCCACACATTTTAATTTGGCATTGCCATAATCATACAGACCTACAATATAACAGGAACACATTATTATGCTGCAGGTAAATGTCACAACATTTTGAGTGTATAAACCAATGGTAATTGACAGAATTATTGAATAAAATATATTCAGTAAGTCACAGATGTTCTAAAATGAAAAATACTTGTCCCGCCAAAAAAGAACAAAAAACAAATGTCTTCATCAATAGAAAAATAATACAGTTAAGACTTTTTTAGAAAAAGACAATAAATAAATTACAAAAAAAATTATTCCTAATCTGAAGACAGACCATTTCTCGATGGATTTGTAAAAATAATTTTTGTAAATCCAATTGGGCACCTTGGCAAAGCAGATGGTAAAATTGTGGGTGCCAAGGTTCAATAGGCACCTTTCTTTGGTATTTTCTGAAAAAATCCCTTTTAAGTTTGTTTAATAATACTTTAATGTTAACTCCATACTGACATTCACCATATGCATTTCTGGCTCGGATTTATGGAGTGGGCTTAAGAGCTGAGCCCACACCATACATGGCGGCTACCAATTGTGCTATACAGCCAGCATTTTCCTCTAACAACCGCATCAATCGGAGCAAATCCCTATCGCTGCTCTTTATCAACTTAAATGTCACTGGCAATCTGTGACAAAGGCAATTAAGTGGCACTATCCGGCTGAGGCATAAATTCTGGCACCCATGTCCAACCAACCTAAGTTTGGTATAGCTATAATCATAATGACCTTGTGAATCATGTTACCAAGTAATTTTTACTACACGCTTAATATAAAAAAGTGTTGCGTGGGGTTTTTTTTTTACTGTTTTTTACTACAATATGGCGAAATAATGAGTGTAATTCAAAACTGCAACTCGTCCTCATATAGATATGCTGATAGCAGCATAAACTTTACAACTCTTGGAAAAAGGTGAGGGGAAAAAAACAAAAGCGCAAAAAAATGAAAATTGGCCATGGCAGGAAAGTGTTAAAAAAAAAAAAAAAAAAAAAGAAGTTTAGACTTTTTAAATAATTCTTAATATGATCTAGCTACTGTTCAATAACGTTAATTGTTGGAAGTTCCCAGCTGTGACTCAAGCCAAGGGGCAGAAGCGTTCGGCCTATTATCGCGTGTAGTACTGACCCATGTTGAGGCTATACAACACTCTGCTCGTGCACTTTTGCCCCTTGTCTTGTGCAATCGGTGGGGGTCTCCAGACCGGGATCCCTTATGATAAACCATACTGAAAAGGGGCTATAACATATCAAAGGTTATTAAGTACGGTACTTTAGAAATTATTTCAGCCTTGCCCTAAAGGTTCTTTGAAGAGATTTTGCAATGCAAAATATCACTAGAATTAGGTCCACGATGGTTTTAATAAATACTTAATTTGTTCTTGTGGAATATTTTCCTTAGGGATTAGGTTCTCTGCAGGCGACATTACCCTCCACTCCTTGCAGCCCCCCTTGACTTCCCTTAAATCCATGGCTAATGAGATGTAATCTGAGTATTAATCCATCGCCCACCCCGGGCTCCAGAAAACATTGCTAATCCTTCTCACCTAGACATATTGTTCTAGCTGTAAAATGTCACTGTAGTAGTCTTAAATCTTTGTGGCTGCTAAAAGCTGTATGTTTATGGATGCAGTTTTGTGAGCAGGTACGGAAATGGGCAAGTGATTTGCCATTAGTTGCCTGCTTTGAAGTTGATATATATGTGACACGGTAGTATTGATTTGTCTATATGGCGGTGATTTATTATAAAGCTCCAAACACAGAGGTCAACTCCAGAATGAGAAAGCTCGTTGCGGAGAATTTACGAGAGACTCTAAAAGAGGTTAATCAAGACGAGATCCTGTTTTTTCTAATGACATGTGTATGATGACATCACCCGCTTTTCACCTTCCCCGTGGGTCACCTTTTCAACAACACTTACAGAAATGAAAACACAAGACATATTGCTGGCTACGGGGTGATGTATGAGAACAATAAAATGCAACAATTTGGCAAGCAGTCAGGATGACATAAGCACCTCTTTGTTTTAGACATGATACTGCTAAGCAAAATACAAATCAAATGTACGAATATTGGAATAATTCCTGCACAAGAGTAGGACACCCCAATAAGTATTTACTTCCTATTGCATACAGAGAAACAACTTATCCCCCAGCGCCTTTATACATATCAGGAGGCCCAGCATCTAATTCTTTATGTAAAATGTGTATACTGGGTAGAGTTAAGTAAAAGTATTCCCAGGACCCTGGACCAGCAACTACATCGGTAGTCCATGGCGGCCTAACCAGAGTCCTGCAAACCTCGTCCTACCTGGCACGTCTTCTAATTCATATTCTTGGTGTGGTGTCATCTCCCATGACTTTGCACCCGACCTACTAATCACATGAAGTGTCGGTCCGGCGGCTACCGACTACCAATGTGCTCACTAGATCACAGTACTGGTGTCTCTTTTTACTCAACTCTAGAGATGAGTGGATCAATCCACGGACGATCGAGTTTGAGTCAAATTTCCTTAAATTTTCGGTTTACAGGAACTCGAACACTTTGAGATTCGATTTAAAATTTGCACACAAAAAAATCTTGCCAAGCACCACTTCCCGCATTGCTGAAGAAGCAGAGAGTGGACTAATGTCTTTTTGCATGACCGCATGGGTCTCCACCTAATACCCTGCAGCTATAATATCTAGCGGAATATCATTCCTTATACACTGTTGGTCAGTATCAAGCCTTCACAGATCTGAGGAGGACTTGTACGGCAGAGTCGTTTTCCATCTCTAGAGTCACTGGGTAAATCTCTCTTCTCCTGTAGAGTGTAAGCTCTTATGGTCAGCAGGATCCTCTCTTCTGTAGAGTGTAAGCTCTTATGGTGAGTGGGGATCTCTCTCTCCTGTAGAGTTTAAGCTCTTATGGTCAGTAGGGTCTTCTCTCTATCCTGTAAAGCAGGGTTCCCCAACTCCAGTCCTCAAAGCCCACCAACAGGTCATGTTTTCAGGGATTCCTTAGTATTGCCCAGGTGATCATTCCATCATCTGCACAGACAATAATTCCATCACCTGGGCAATACTAAGGAAATCCTGAAAACATGACATGTTGGTGGGCCTTGAGGGCTGGAGTTGGGAAACCCTGCTGTAGAGTGTTAGCTCTTATGGCCAGTGGGGTCCTCTCTCTCTCTGCTATAGAGTGTAAATTCTTATGGTGAGTGGGATTCTCTCTCTCCTATAGAGTAATTTAATTTATTTGTCGCAAATCAAATTTCGGGGGAAAATTTGCCACTGCCGGCAAATTTGAATTTCAAAAGATCCGCTCATCTATCTTCAACTCTAATACTGGAGACATAGACTTTTACTGCAAAAAATCAATATGTGTTTGATCTGTTAGAGGTAGTGGGAAATGATCGTTAATCGTGTTCATACATACAGCCGTAAAAATCAATGTTATTGGCGATGCAATCAGTATATGCCTTTGTATCAACATTTACATTTATAGAATACATTTTTGCTAAGCTCACAGCTCCTTTTCTATCTCGGGAGACTTCATTAGGAAACTATGATGCTCCTTACCCAACAAATATGAATATCTACCTCAATAGTCATCATTATTTTAATTGAAATCAGATTCTTTCTCCATCTTGGCATGTCATTGATGATTTGAAAAGATATCCTGTGCAAAGGGATCTTAATGAGTTACCCAGGTTTAAGGAAATATCCACAAATAGCCAGAAAACCCATTCATGGTTTGGGTCTATTATTGCAATTGTGATGGACCATACTAAGGTCACTATATGGCAGTTTTCTACTCTAATGGTGACCTTGGTAGTAACCATATATTTTTACACCCACAGTTCCATAGGTCTACACATGAGTTGATGGAAAATGTGATTGTTCATTACTTCCCCACTCCATAATCTAAGACACATTGGGCTTCTCTGGTTGAGAAAGCTATGGCTAATTATCATCTTAGTATTTTAAAGCTAAAACATAGACTTCTGGCCTTGCAGAGTCAAATTTAGTTTTCTTGAGCCCCTATCGTACATTATTAGACCTAGCCACAATGCCGGTCACTAACAGGAGAGATGACCACCCATTTGAGGCCATGTCCTCTTATGTGTAACTGTTATTATATGATTTGTTTATATATGACAGGCGTTGCACCATGCTGCCAATCAATAATGGTCTCGGTCCTGAGAACCCCTGGTGATTAGTCAAAATACTACTCTGACTTTGACAGCTCCGGCATGCTCAATAGTAAGTCTATCGGTCTGTGTGAGAGAAAATGTACGTACCCGTTGACTTACTATTAAGTCCCACATCGCTTTGTGCGTGGAACTCATGCAGAAGCTACAAAGTTTTGAGCACTATTTTGACAGATTGGTGGGGGGTCTCAGTACCCAGACCCCCACGGATCAGAAGCACTGTGCAGCACCTGTCATATATAACAACCATTATTTTGTGACAGTTACACTTTCAGCCTGTAGGAGTTTTGGAGAAAGACAAGTTAGTGACTCCTTTATTTTTATAAGAAAAATATATTAAAGTGTAGCGACGTTTTCTTGGCTGGATAAGATCATCAGTCAGCAGAGAGGATGGGTGGTGGAGGTCCTGTTCTGACACATGGTGGGGGTCCCAGGGTGTTTGATATTTGTGGATTTACTATAAGCCGGGTCTGGGAACCTGACAGTCCCCAAGTCCCTAAACACCTTCGTAAAGCTTCTGCTAACTGCTGCCTGCTGATACCATGACATCCTGTCTTGTCCTTCTCTTCTACCTTCATTTTCCCTTTTCATTCACTAAAGTTCTTTTATCTTCACATCATAATGAAAAAACTCAAAAGTATGATTCACTATTTTCAACTTGGATTATTTTTCATTTGCCTTTCTAAGAAAATGGTCATATTTGCCAATTTACAATCACTTTTCTAGCTTCCACTTTTCACAATGGACACATAATTTCAATTTACACCTAAATACATAAATGTTTAGACAGATTAACTTCGCTGCTTTCTGGGAGCATTATTGCTAGGACCACATAAATATATATTATAATTTCAAGCCTCTTTCGTGCAAAATTGGTGATCGAGAAACCAAAACCACAGTCTAAGGCTATGTGCCCACGAAGCAGAAATTCTCCGGATTTTTCCTGAGCGTTTCTGCATCTCCCTGGCAGAAAAAATGCATGTGCATTTTACATGCGTTTTTTCTGCCAGGGACAAGCGTTTTTCAAACATTTTTCACATGCGATTTTGCATGCTTTTGTCAAGCGCTTTTCCAAGCAATTTTAGCATCACTTGGAAAAGTGCTTGAAAGTTGGTCACACAATATAAATCCATGCAACCAGCATGGATATATATTGTGTGACCAACATAATATTAACAAAAAAAAAGAATTAGAACGTAAAAAATAAAAAATAACCTTATACTCACCTTTCCGGCGGCCTTGGTCTGCTCTCGGCGTCGCAGCTGGCTCCGTGGCGGGTACCAGTAATGTAAAAGGACCTTCCATGACATCAGCGGTCATGTAACAGGTCACGCGACCGCCAACGTCAGCGGTCGCGTCACCTGTCACATGACCGCTGACGTCATGGAAGATCCTTTTACATTACCGGTACACGCCACGGAGCCAGCAGCGACCCCGGCAGCAGAGTGGGGGCCATCAGAAGGTGAGCATTAGGTTATTTTTTATTTTAATTCTTTTTTTACTTACAGGTACTATGGTACCCAGGTCTGGAGGAGAGTCTCCTCTTCTCCAGACCAGGGTACCATCAGCGCATTAATCGCATAAGATCCGCATGACTATATGTAGTCATGCAGATCTTATGCAATCCAATGCAAGTCAATGGCGGTGATTTTGCAGTGAAATCGAACTAGAATTGGTCTTGCTGTGGGTTTTACCGCAATGCGAATTCGCAGCGGAAATTTCCGCATGACTGCTAGTACTCCAGGCCTGAGCAGAGGAAAATAGTTCTATCACCGGCGACTCTCTGGAGACAGTGAGAGTTTTTAAATATCAAGTAAGGGTGTGTCAATTGGCAGCAGAAGGTGGAGATCACTGCTGGGTCCTAGCGAGAGAAGGATACCACTACACTACAGAGATGAAAAGATCAAGAAGATGTCTGTAAAGCCAAGTGCAGCGACTTTCTGTCAAACCTGATACACCCATGACAGTGGGAGGCATGTAGAATAATAGGTTACAGATCAAGTTGACCCAATTCAATTTATACAAGCAGAATATAATTTTTTTCTGGACTTCTTTGCAACGTGAGCAGTTGAATTGGAAACCAGTCCAAAGAATAGAAAAATTGGGTCGAGTCTTTCTTTTCCAGAATATGGTGATTGCATGTAATGGAATAATGGAATGAGCGAACACCATGGATTAGAAATATAAAGTTCGAATAAATCAGAGATGAGTGATTAACATGTACAATCCTTCTCGAAATATTCCTCTATAGGATATAGGTCCTTGCACCCATACTAAGCTTGCAGTGACAGTATTTCCCTGGAACGAAGATGGTTGTCTGCATTGCTGAAAGAGATATTAGTAGCGAGTCCTATGTTTTATTGCCTATGTCAAGTAGAGCGAATAGAAAACAGGTGTAAGGTCACAGCGCTGGCATGGATTCAGGCTGTAAATTAGTGAGTACAATACATCCAAAGTGGTCTGTGCTTTGTGTTGTAGTTCTCTCCATGGATGAGAATCTGGCTAGGCGTGGCAAATGGTAATAAGGTAAATGAAGCATTACGTGCATGCAGAAAGGTAAGATCAAAGGACCTTGTGTATTTTATCCTTCTGTTTACCTTGAAGATAATTCTCCAGTTTTCTTGTCGTTATTATTACTTTTTGAGGGCTTGTGCAGGACTATAATACTGATGATCAAGAGGTGGACATACCATTGGTGGAACCTGTGCAACCACACAGTGGCCCAAGAGGTAAGGGGACCCATTTCCACCTCCAAAGCTGATGGAATTGTGCATTATGATGATCTATTGGATTTCAAAGGGCCTATATGCTGTTCTTGTCGACTCTGTGTCTGTGTCAACCCTTGTGATGATCTATCCTTATCAGAACAGTTTGACACCTCCAACCAACACTGATCAGCTGTTAGCAGGAACGGTGATCACCAGAAGTATTTGAAGCAGGAACACTTCAGCTTCGTACACTGTGTGGTGGCCACTGCAGCTCAGGTCACATTCAATTTTGTGGGAGCTAAGCTGACATACCTGAAAACAGCCACTATATACAGTACAGACCAAAACTTTGGACACATCTTCTCATTTAAAGATTTTTCTGTATTTTCATGACTATGAAAATTGTACATTCACACTGAAGTTTTAATAAGTGGGATTTCTGGTCTTAGAAATGGTGTTGGGACCATCAGTTGCGTTGTGCAGAAGTCTGGTGAGTACACGGCTGATAGTCCTACTGAATAGACTGTTAGAATTTGTATTATGGCAAGAAAAAAGCAGCTAAGTAAAGAAAAATGAGTGGCCATCATTACTTTAAGAAATGAAGGTTAGTCGGTGTGAAAAATTGGGCCAACTTTGAAAGTGTCCCCAAGTGCAGTTGCAAAAACCATCAAGCGCTACAAAGAAACTGGCGCACATGAGGAACGCCCCAGGAAAGGAAGACCAAGGGTCACCTCTGCTTCTGAGGATAAGTTTATCCGAGTCACCAGCCTCAGAAATCGCAGGTTAACAGCAGCTCAGATTAGAGAGCAAGTCAATGCCACACAGAGTTCTAGCAGCAGACACATCTCTACAACAACTGTTAAGAGGAGACTTTGTGCAGCAGGCCTTCATGGTAAAATAGCTGCTAGGAAACCACTGCTAAGGACAGGCAACAAGCAGAAGAGACTTGTTTGGGCTAAAGAGCACAAGGAATGGACATTAGACCAGTGGAAATCTGTGCTTTGGTCTGATGAGTCCAAATTTGAGATCTTTGGTTCCAACCACCGTGTCTTTGTGCGACGCAGAAAAGGTGAACGGATGGACTCTACATGCCTGGTTCCCACCATGAAGCAAGGAGGAGGAGGTGTGATGGTGTGGGGGTGCTTTGCTGGTGACACTGTTGGGGATTTATTCAAAATTGAAGGCATACTGAACCAGCACAGCTACCACAGCATCTTGCAGCGGCATGCTATTCCATCCGGTTTGCGTTTAGTTGGACCATCATTTATTTTTCAACAGGACAATGACCCCAAACACACCTCCAGGCTGTGTAAGGGCTATTTGACCAAGAAAGAGAGTGATGAGGTGCTACACCAGATGACCTGGCCTCCACAGTCACCAGACCTGAACCCAATCGAGATGGTTTGGGGTGAGCTGGACCGCAGAGTGAAGGCAAAAGGACCAACAAGTGCTAAGCATCTCTGGCAACTCCAAGATTGTTGGAAGACCATTTCCGGTGACTACCTCTTGAAGCTCATCAAGAGAATGCAGAGTGTGCAAAGTAGTCATCAAAGCAAAAGGTGGCTACTCTGAAGAACCTAGAATATAAGACATATTTTCAGTTGTTTCACACTTTTTTGTTAAGTATATAATTCCACATGTGTTAATTCATAATTTTGATGCCTTCAGTGTGAATGTACAATTTCCATAGTCATGAAAATACAGAAAAATCTTTAAATTAAAAGGTGTGTCCAAACTTTTGGTCTGTACTGTAGTTAAAGGGGCTGCGAGATAACAGTGGCAGAGGACTTGCTTTCAGCTGATTGATGGGAATGACGGCTGTTGGATTCCAACTGATCTAATATAATGACCTACCTAGGGATATGTGTCACGGGTGTGTTAGGTTTGACAGACAGTCATACAGTGTCTGGCTGTAGAAGGTCACTGTGTTTGGCCTTGCAAACATCTGTGTGATCCTTTCATGATCCCTCTCCCTTTAGGACCCAGCGGTGATCCTCACCTTGCTTGGGGATTATACCTTTAGGATCCAGCAGTGATTCTCACCATCTGCTGCTAATTAGCATGCCCTTGCCTTATGCTTAAATAAACTCAGTTTCTCCAGAGTTGCTGGTGATATAATGTTCTGATCTATTCAGGCCTGAAATTCTAGTAGGCGGCTAGAATTTTCTTGGAGTTCCTTTGTGATTGTTACCGTGTTTTCTCTGGTGTCATCTTGAAGCGAAGTCATTTCTCTTGTTCGTTTCCCTTGTTTGTACTTTAGTTTGCTATGGGGCTGACTAGTGCTCGCCTCTCCCCCTCCCTACCTAGGGCCTAGCTTAAGGGTCAGCTAGGGCCAGGTTTCCTGCTCGGCGATGGGTGCAAAACCTATATACGGTCCATAGGGTAGTCAGGGTTTGTCGTTTGACCTGTTTAGGGGTCTCCACTCCCCTTCTCCCTTCTTGTAGGGCACCCTTCCCTTTTCCTGTCATTATATGCTGGGTTCTACTCATACCAAGCTTGACAATAAGTCATCAACATACTCCTCTACATTACACTACTGCAGACTCATTTCTCCTATTCCAGTTATCATGGTTCCCCACTTTGACTCTGCTATTCCATGCTTCCACCACTGCTACATGATCCTCCATTGTAAGCTTCTTCCAGTTGTAGCCATTAAGCTTAGTCCCTCAATCATCACCTGTTAGTAATAGAACAAATTTGTCTGTGCCCTTTACCCTTGTGTGACTCTGTCACTGTGGTACCCTTGAGCTTGTAGCCATGTTTATGGTGAAATGGCTTCACATAAGTGCTCACCTGCTTAACAGATTTGCTCTTAGTTAAGGATTGTGCACACAACCATTTAAATTGGATGAGTATTATCCGCGGTTTTGACAGATAGCACTCGTACCCATGTTATTCTATGGGGCTATGCATATGTCCGATTTTTTTTCCTCGGACCAAGAAAAAAATCATTGACTTGTCCGATTTTGATCTGAGCGCTGGATCAGACTTGAAAATGCAAGTCTATGGGTCATCCGAGAGAGTGGAGAATTTTTTTTCTCTCCACCTCTGAGAAAAACGGATCCCACTCTGATCAGAGTCTGGTTTGCATGATTGGACCATTTTTATAAGATGGAGAGAAAACTGTTGTGTGACCCTAGCTTTGAAGCGATTTTCCCAAAATCACAAGTGGCCTCCTCTCCAAAGGATGGGGGATAACATGCTGATTTTAGGGTTCCTACCATTGGGATCCCTAGCGATCTGTAGATCTAGAACTAGGCTTTGCAGAGTTCCATCTTGAATGAAACGCATGTTCCACGTATTATCTACGGGATTGCCGGAGAAAGCTAAGCACAGCACGGTGACTCGGTGATTAGCACTGTTGCTTTGCAGCGCTGGGGTCCTGGGTTCAAATCCCACCAAGGACAACATCTGCATTTGTATGTTCTCCCTGTGATTGTGTGGGTTTCCTCCGGGTTCTCCGGTTTCCTCCCACACTCCAAAGACACACTGATGGGGAATCTAGATTGTGAGCCCTAATGGGGACAGTATCAATAATGTCTGTACAGCGCTGTGGAATTAATGGCACTATATAAGTGAGTAAAATAAATAGAGCTTGGCTAATTTCAAGTAATCCTATAAAAAAATTAATGGAGCAGAGTCCAAGGATTCATATCCAGCATACTCTATGACTAAGGGCGCAGCAGATGCCAGAAATGTGTCAGTGTGACTTATCACCATGTGGAACCTTTTAACCTTATGGACATAAATAAAGCTTGACGATTGTATTCCGATGTGCCTATCCTCCTATATTTTTCTTTGGATTCATATCCTCACTCCATTCAAGGTGAGGCTAGCGCCCTATTTTTGGGATTGTTGGAGGTTCGAACAGTGGCCCATGGAGATGGGATAACTTGCAATTTTGGGAAAACCCATCTAATATCTAGTAACTTTTATAAATATTCAGCTTGGCACATGAAATAATTCAACTTACCATCATATTATGTAATGGTTATAAATCCAGATTTAAAGTGCGAATAGAACAGAATCCCAAAATCGCCAAATTTAATCATAAATCACTTCTGAACATTTGACTCCGTAAAATATTTCCATCT
The DNA here is from genome assembly GCF_046119375.1 of Phyllobates terribilis. NCBI lineage: Eukaryota > Metazoa > Chordata > Amphibia > Anura > Dendrobatidae > Phyllobates > Phyllobates terribilis. The sequence continues at coordinate 271,077,429 of NW_027362772.1, forward strand.
TCTCTCTATTGCTAAATAAGATTTCCATGAGGGACTCCGGAGTCACAGATCATGAAAACATCTATCTGCTCCCCCATCTCTTCCAGCACGCCCTGTCAGTGGTTGAAATGCTAATTTGTCGATGCGGCGGCATGGGAAACTATATGAAGATTCATCCAAGCAGAACTGCTCTGCGGAATCCGCTGCTCGCTGACACATTATAGAGGCAAAGACATAAAAAAGGGAGAAAAAAAATATTCCATTAGGCTTGAATCTTTGGGTAGGATAATTACTTAAAATAAAAATGATTGGGCCAGTAATGTGCGTAGAGTGAAAAAGAAGAATAATTGATGGTTCGCGGGATAGAATACAACGCATGTAGACTCCGCTTATAAATACACAGTTTGGCAAAGAAAAGCCATTAATTTTCATGATTCCTCCTACCATGCGACAGGAAAGTAATAGCTCAAACAGCATCTGATGAAATCTAATGTTGTGGTATCATTTTTTTTCCTCATCGATTGCCTCGGGAGCTATCTGCTTTGATTTATGAGGGGACCAACGAGGGAGATCATAGGACAAATCTGCAGGCAAGGAACAAGCTGTGGATGGCTGTAGGTCCGTTAAGAAGCCTGGATAACACGAGTCGCTGATCCGGATTTATCTATGGCTATCTTTTATCAAAAGCTCTTTGTAGGTTCAATTTTCTGATCAAGGGGATTAGAGAAAAACTGTTTACCAGAAATCATGCATTTTTGTGTAATTGTGGCGAGTTATCCTTAAAATGGATAGGAAATATCGATTCCCAATCTTATGGGAGAGAACATAATTCTGAGACAGATTTTCATCTGTACAAGACTAAACAATTTATGTCTTGCTATTGAAGGATGCAAAGATGCAACCACTGTCGTTGGACCCAACCAAGCTTGACTGTGAAGACCCAAGTGTGAAGCATTGGTTGTAAATAGGTAGAGAAGAAGTCACCATGGCTAGAAGATGCTCTCTTCTGTATATAGTCTACAGTAGTAATCTACCTTTCTGTAAAGAATATACTTAAAGGGGTGTTCCATTTTTGGAAAACCCCTGTCCCTCCTCTTCAGTTTGACACATTGTACTTTATTCACCTTTCCCGGGTCCATCGATGAGTTTCCGCCATTGCTCCAGGTGTTTGTTATGGTCTGCCAATAACTCTGCCCCGAGTTGATGATATGAGCCACAGAGTGCTGCTGAGCTCAACGATTTACTGTAGTGTTATCGACATGACTCCGGAAGCAGCAACTGAAACTCTGCTTTGGATCCAGGGAGGGTGAGTAAAGTTAAGTTTGCATTATTTTTTTTAAATAACACTCTAAGTGTTCACTCACACGAGCGTATAACTCAGATAAGTGCTAGCCGATGTTTTATCAGATAACAATCGGCCCAATGTTATTCTATTGGGCAGTGCAGATCTGTGATTCGGTGTGAGAAAACAATCGGTGTGCTGCGAGTGGATCCTCTAATCCAGTGTTCCCCAACTCCAGTCCTCAAGAGCCACCAACAGATCATGGTTTTAGGATTTCAGCAGCAGAAGGGAAGGAAGGGAGACACAGATTCTCTACTTCGTGGGTAGGCGGAGCCCCATAGGATAGTCACCTCAGATTGGAAAAAGACGACCGGCCCCTCCAGTATATAGGCTCCTCCTACTCCCATGTTCATCAGTCTTTTTATCTGAGGTCTCAGAGGATAGTCGCTGCTTCGGCAGCTCCTCAGAAGAGTTGTATTTTATATCCAGCGAGTCCTGGACCCCCCATGGTCTAGAGGTCTCTGGGGGTTTTGGCGCTGCCTGTGTGTTTCTTGTCTATTTCAGACGCTGCCTTGACTGGGGAGCAGAGACGGAGGCCAGTAATTTTTATTTTTATTTTTTATTTGCGCATGCTTTTTCGTTTTTGCTTCCTGCCTTCATTGAGGCAGGAAGCTCCCTGTATTGGCGCGCGTTTTCTTGCTTTTATTGACTTGCTTCCTGCCTTCATAGAGGTAGGAAGTTTTCTGCCCTCATTTTTGTTGTTTGAATAAGGCGGGGGGCGTGGCCTAGCGGGGCCGTGGCTTAGCGTCTCCTGGCTTCCTGCCGTCATTACTTAGGCAGGAAGCGCTTGGTTGAGCGTGCGCTGGCGGTCCCTGCTTCTCCCTCCGACGTCCAGCGGCGCCTCCTGCTCTCTGCTCCCCGTCCGTCCACACACTTAGGAGGAGCGGTCGCCGCAGTACCGGTGAGTCCCCTCTGCCTCTGGCAGGGGTTCTTTGTCAGTGTTGTCCTCCAGGCTACCTATTAGGAATCCTCAGGAGCACTGCCGCTTTCTCTCCTAAAGCTATTTACTTCACTGATCTTTTAGGCTGTGTAGTATTATAGTTGCTGTGATGTTAACCCCTTCTGAAAAAGTGGAACTTTAGGGGAAACACATGGTGTTTAAGGGAGTTTCCCCCTATTGATTTTTTGCTCTGCATTTCTGGGGTAGCTCTTTTCTAAGGGTGAGCTTTAACCCTTCAGAGCCTGTCGCATAGATAAAAAATAAAATAAAAAAAAAATAAAAGAAAAGAAAAAAAGAAAAAAAAAAGAAAAAAGTGAGCTTTGAAAACAGGCTGTGCAGCTTTCACACTTTTTTGCCATCCTTGTTGTACATCCTGGCATCTGGTGTGGGTGCCATGTCGGATCAGGGGCCTGGGAGTGCGGATCGGTCTCCTGATCCGTTTCAGGTTCAGTCGCACGCCTCTGATACACTCAGGCCTTCTACTACATCAAGTTCAATGCTCAGTGATGTTAAGGTGGAGGCGCTCACTCGCTCCATTGATAGTCTCTCTAGTCTCCTGGGACAGTGGGTGTCAGCTAGATCACACCCAATGCCACGAGGTAAAAAGCGCCGCAAGACTATGGTGGCGCTGTCTCCCTCGCAGAGCGCATCAGAGGCTTCGGATTCACCAACAGATTCGGTTGATGAAATTTCTGAGTCCGAAGAGGAGGATCAACAGGATCGCTCTGTTTCTCTTTCTGGTCGCGTAGATGGGCTTATTAAGGACATGCGGGAAGTATTAGAGCTGTCTGAAGAGCCGACAAGACCGTCTAGGTCGGGCCGTCTGTATCAGAAGACGCGCCGTGTTCTTTCTACATTACCTGCGCATGAGGAACTTAACGAAGTGGTGGAGAAGGAGCGTCAGTGTCCGGATAAACGCTTCCGAGGAACGCGTTTTTTTGATGCCCTATATCCCTGTGCCAAGGAGATGGTTACTAATTGGGTTCCCTCTCCTGAGGTGGATATATCTCTGTCTCAGCTGACCAAGTCTTCCCTGCTTCCTGTTAAAGGAAGAGCCAATCTTCAGGATCCTTTGGACAGAAGATCGGAGTCAGCGGCGAAATCCATCTATGAAGCCACGGGTCATGGTTTCCGAGCGGCCTTGGGGGCCATGTGGGCCGGTGAGGCTTCTCTGCGGTGGTTGGATCAGCTGCGTGCGGCGTGGCAGGATGGGACTTCGCATTCAGAAGTGGAAAAGCTTTTTCAGCGAATGGAAGAAGCTATGTGTTATGGCAGAGATGCAGTACTGGACACTGCTTCAATTCTGTCCAGGGCTCAGGCTTCGGCAGTCACGATTAGAAGAGCTCTGTGGCTTAAACAGTGGACCGGGGATGCAGTATCCAAACAGGGATTGCTTAGGCTGGCATATAAGGGCGGTCAGCTCTTTAGTTCAGATTTTTCGGAACTAATTGCCAAAGCTAAAGCTAAGGATGTTACTCTGCCTGGGAAAAAGGCAGTGGCATCCACAGCCAGCAGGACAGGGCCCGGCAGAGGTCTTCGGTCCTTTCAGGCCAGGGGACGATTCAGTCAGACTTCTTGGAGATTGGGTCGTCCCTCATCCTCCGGCAGATCCGCCCAGAAATCTTGTACTCTTTGGAAGCAACGGTCCCGTCAGGACAGACGGGAGGTTGATAAAAAGTCCGCTAAGGCTGACTGACGCCAGGGATCCCCCCGAGGGCTCTCGGGTGGGAGGTCGTCTGCTACAATTCGGGTCGATCTGGGCATCCCACATAGCAGACACCTGGGTGACACGGGTTATGTCGGCAGGCTATTTCATAGAGTTTCATTCGCTGCCTCCAGACAGGTTTCGTCTGACGGGCATTCCGTCCGTGCCAAGACTGGCTGCCGCACTGTTTCAGGAGGTCGACTCTCTCCTACAGCAGGGTGTGGTGGTTCAGGTTCCTCTGGAAGACCAGGGAAAGGGTTTTTATTCCAACCTTTTTGTGGTCCCCAAAAAGGAGGACAAGTTTTCGTCCGGTGCTGGATCTCAGGGATTTGAATATTTACATCCGGACACGGAAGTTCCGCATGGAGTCTCTCCGATCGGTAATCGCGACCCTGTCGCAGTACGATTTCTTGGACGACCTGTTCATAGTGTCACCCACAGCGGAGGAGGAAATAGCGGCTCGCGATCTCTCCCTTCAGTACCTGATGGACTTCGGGTGGCTGATCAATTGGAAGAAATCGTCATTGGAGCCAGCACAGTCCATTCTTTTCCTGTGGATGCAGTTCGATACTGTTCGGGCAGTTGTGTCCCTGCCTCCTGTCAAACAGACAAACCTTCGTCTTCTGGTCCAGGCTATGAGGTCGGCGCTGTCAATGTCCCTTCGGGAATGCATGCACCTTCTGGGTCAAATGGTGCCAACTATGGAAGCCATACCATTTGCACAATTTTATTCCCGGGATCTCCAGAGCCTTATTCTGACCCATTGGGATCGACCGCTAACTTCTCTGGATCGCTCGGTCATTATCTCCCGCAGGGTGCGAGAATCTCTTGGATGGTGGTTACGTCCGGAGACTCTATCCGTGGGGAAATCCTTCCTTCCTCCGAGATGGTCGGTGGTGACAACCGATGCCAGCCGGACAGGCTGGGGGGGAGTTTGGAACAACCTCTGGATTCAGGGAGTCTGATCGCCAAAGGAGTCGTCTCTCCCGATCAACATTTTGGAGTTGAGAGCAATATTTCTCTGCCTCCAATATTGGGCGGTCTTATTGAGCGGTCTACCGGTCCGGATCCAGTCGGACAACGCTACGGCTGTCGCGTACATCAACCACCAAGGTGGGACGAGGAGTTCCAGTCTCATGTCGGAGGTCTCTCGGATCCTGGTCTGGGCCGAGTCCAAAGTTCCAGCAATCTCTGCAATTCACATTCCAGGGGTGTTGAATATCTCGGCGGACTTCCTCAGTTGCAAGCAAGTGGACCCTGGGGAATGGAGTCTCCATCCAGAAGTGTTTTCTCTGCTGTGTTCCCGTTGGGGGACTCCTCAGGTGGACTTGATGGCATCCAGGCTGAACGCCAGGGTTCCGACGTTCATGTCCAGGTACAGGGACCCGGAGGCGGTGGCGGTGGATGCTCTAGTGGCCCCGTGGGGTCAGTTCAAGCTGATCTATGCGTTTCCGCCGATATCCTTACTACCTCTGGTGATCCGGCGGATCCAACTCGAAAGGGTATCAATCATTCTGATAGCACCAGACTGGCCGCGGAGGACATGGTATTCGACGCTGGTGTCTCTTCAGGCGGCACCTCCATTTCCGCTGCCCCTTCGCCCGGACTTGCTCACTCAGGGGCCCATTCGTCATCCGGACCTGAGGTCCCTTCGTTTGACGGCATGGCTCTTGAGACCGAGATCTTGACCCGTCGCGGTTTTTCGCCCGAGGTCATTGCTACCTTGCGGGCGGCCCGGAGTCCAGCTACGTCCAGGATTTATCACAGAACTTGGGAGTCTTTCTATTCATGGTGTTCTGGATCCTCAAGAAACCCGAGGGTTTTTTCCATCCCCAACTTCTTGGCCTTTCTGCAATCTAGTCTGGCCAGGGGTTTGGCTGTTAGTACGGTGCGGGGACAGGTATCTGCTCTTTCCGCACTTTTTAGGAAGGCTATTGCCTCTCGTAGGGATGTGCGCTCTTTTTTTCGCGGAGTCGCACGTCTGTTTCCGCCACGGAGGGCAGTTGTGGCTCGATAGCGGCTTAATCTAGTCCTGGAAGCCCTTCAGCATAGGCCTTTTGAGCCTATGGATTCTGCTAAACTTTCACTACTTTCTTGGAAGGTGGCCTTCTTGGTGGCAGTCACCTCTTTGAGAAGGGTATCGGAATTGGCAGCACTTTCTTGCTCACCTCCTTTTCTGGAATTTTTTCCGGATCGGGTGGTGCTTCGTACTCGTGAAGATTTTTTGCCTAAGGTAGTGTCACAATTCCACATTAATCAGGACATTGTGTTGCCTTCTCTTTGTCCAGGACCTAAGAATCCAAGGGAGCGGGCCTTGCACTCGTTGGACTTAGTGCGGGCATTGAAGTTCTATCTTACGATCACCCAAGGTTTTCAGAAGTCGGACTCTCTTTTTATAATTCCGGCAGGTCGTCGGCGTGGTCAACGTGCTTCCAAGGACACGATAGCTCGGTGGATCCGTTCAGCTATCCTGGAAGCGTACCGGCTCAAGGGCGAGCCTTGTCCAGTTAAAGTTAAAGCTCGTTCCACGAGAGCCATTGGCTCATCGTGGGCTTTTCGTCAGGGGGCCTCGGCAGCGCAGCTCTGCCGGGTGGCCACCTGGCGCTCCGTTCACACCTTTACTAAGTTTTATAAGGTGGACGTAAGTGCTTCAGCCGATGCGGCCCTGGGACGTAGGGTCCTGCAGGCGGAGGTAATTTAAGTTATCCCTTTACTTAGTTTTCTGTTATTTTAGCGCGGTTTGCGCTCTTGCCTAAGATTTGGGGTATGGAAGCTTCTGCCTCTATTTCCCACCCTTAAGTAGGTACTGCTTTAGGACGTCCCACGAAGTAGAGAATCTGTGTCTCCCTTCCTTCCCTTCTGCTGCTGAAAGCCGGATTTTGGTAAGAACTTACCTGTAAAATCCTTTTCAGCGAAGGAAGGAAGGGAGACACAGCACCCTCCCAGGGCAGAAGTGTTTTTTTGTGTTTCTAGATGCAGCGCGTCTCCTTCCTGATGTCGATCTTCTGGACTGGGTTTAGCGCTCTACGGCTCTCCTTCCTGTTTCGCCAGCTCTACACAGTTGTCAGGTCCAATGGGGTATGCCTAAGACTGTGTTTCTATTACATAATCTGTTTTCTCTCATTTCTGAAATTTCAGAAGGGGATATGTTGTTCTGCTGGTTGGTCTGCTCTTCCTTAGCTTGTGTACGGACTGATGAACATGGGAGTAGGAGGAGCCTATATACTGGAGGGGCCGGTCGTCTTTTTCCAATCTGAGGTGACTATCCTATGGGGCTCCGCCTACCCACGAAGTAGAGAATCTGTGTCTCCCTTCATTCCTTCGCTGAAAAGGATTTTACAGGTAAGTTCTTACCAAAATCTGGCTTTTCTTAGTATTGCACAGGTGATGGAATTATCACCTGTGCAATACTATGAAAATCCTGAAAACATGACCTGTTGGTGGGCCTTGAGGACTGGAGTTGGGGAACCTGCTGTAATCGGATGACACGCACCCATACAAGTCTGTGTGTAAATCATTGGACTGCTCTCGAATGTCATCTGAGTGTAGTCCGATTTCTGTAGACTCCCACAATGGAGAAGATGGAGAAATTAAGTTCTCCATCTTCTCCACACCTGTGCTCCGATTTTCTCATGCGAGTGTCAGGCAGCGCAAGCTTGCTTCTGGGCATCACTCTCTCTTGTTGCGAGGGGTGGAGTGTCACCTTTGGGGGGCGTGGCTGGTGCTGCCATGTCCATGTACTCTGTTCCAAGGGACCTGCTTCTGGATGCTTTGGCAACCTTACTTCTCAGCATGCAGCTTCAGGCATTGGTTGCCAGAGGTAAATTTTAAAAACTATGACTGAATAAAGCTAGTAGATGAAAAGTACGTGTTCAATATCTCAGCTTTCTTTTTGTGTTCCACAATTATATTCCGAACCTCATATTATTTTATTCTTATTTTTGACCTTTATATATTTTTATATAGTTTGTTATTTTAATATTGTTAGTGATTTGTTTTCCTTTGCTAACTTGATTTCGTTTATACATTTTCTATTGAGATCTTTTTACTCTTTTCTCTGAACCCTCAGCCTACACCTGTTTTTAAATGTGTTTTTTTTTATTTTTGTTTTATTACATGCAGTACTTTTCTATTCAACTTCAGTGGTTTCCTTTTAATCCTGGACATTTTGTTACTGGTGGGGATACAATTACAATGCAATCTATATTGTTGAACAGTCTCATTTAGCTTCATTTCAGAACAGCATACAATAAATATTGCTGTATTGTTCCAAATCATTTGCTATAATTAGCTATTGGAATTAATGGATTTATGATAACATCCCTGGGGTTGGGACAAAGCAGAAGGTAATACACAAAGGGAAAAATAAAGTAAAAATAGGGGCTGCACACCTTTAGTATTAAATTAATAGTACACAAATATGCTACATGGCCAATATACACACATATCAAACACAGTGCGTCAGCGCATTCCAACTAATGAATACATGGACTCCGGTATTGCTGTAAACATTAAAGTTAAGGTACTTAGCATTTTTGATTAAAGAGTGCAAAAGTCATCCAACCACATTAAGGTGTACCTACATATGGATGGTCCCTAACCACTATATGTCCTACCTCTCCATGTGCCAAACCAGGTTTCATCTGAATGGGGAAGTGAGAGGGAACCAAAGCTAGCTCACCATTAAAACCTAGTATGGTAAAGATGAGTGGATAAGGAGGAGGCCACATCCCTCAATTTATACTGCAAAAAAAGGAAAGAAATATATGCAATGCAGAAGGTAATGTCAATATCTCTGATTCCTGTGAACAATTAGGGGTTAAAACCTGGGGGTGTAGAGTAGAAAAGAGATAATATTAATATATATGGTGGTACAGGGCAAAGTTTCTAAGTAAAAATAAGTCTGAGACTAGGAAAGATGGATAAACCCCCTTTTAGACAGGTTTCTCCCCACACCCTGCTCTGTTACACAAACATTTTCTTTTCACATGCACTTTGCTCTCTCACAGACTGCTCCCCATTGTCCCCTTCCTCTTCCACAGGCTGCTCCCCATAGTCCCCTTGCTCTCCATTGTCCCATTCCTCTATCACAGACTGCGCTCCATAGTCCCCTTCCTCTTCCACATACTGCTCTCCATTGTCCCCTTCCTCTTCCAAACATTGCTCTCCATAGTCCCCTTCCTCTTGCACAGACAGCTTTCCGTTGTCCCCTTCCTCTTCCACACACTGCTCCCCAAAGTCGTCCTCCTCTCTCACAGACTTCTCCCCATGGTCCCCTTCTTCTGTCACAGACTAATCTCTGTTGTCACCTTCCTCTCTCACTGACTGCTCCACATGTTTTGCTTCCTCTCCCACAGACTTCTCACCTTGGTCCCCTTCCTCTCCCACAGACTGATCCTCATTGTCCCGTTCCCCTCTCACAGATTTCTCCCCATAGCCCCTTTCCTCTCTTTGTTTGCTCCACATAGTCCGCTTCCTCTCTCACAGACTGATTCCTATTGTTCTCCTTTCTCTCTCTCAGACTGTTCCACATGGTCCGCTTCCTCTCACAGACTAATCCCTATTGTCGCCTTCCTCTCCACATTTTCCCCTTCCTGATCCTGAATTGGAAAGCTCAAGGAGTTTGCACAGTAGTAGACATTCCCAGAGTGCGACGTTTTTACATTTGGCGCCAGTAGATTATCAAAACTCTAACAAATATAGCAGGTTATATATAGGTAAAATGTATGGGTTTAATGCTCTTCATGGGTTAAAGCTTTATAGAAGTACAGAATATTCCACACTCAGTCACTATGTAAAATATTCATTAAGTTATTGAAGAAAACTTTCTTAATGTGTTTTTGAATTTTTAAAGTTAGGTTGACATGTTCCTAAATAGTTTGTGTTTGGTCTCCAGGTTTACTTTTCACTGATGTATTAGCCACTTTATATATAATATTTTTCAGTAATTGTAACTTCAACAGTCATATATTACCGAATACATAAAAAAGCATTTCTTTGAACATCGCACTGGAAATCCATTTCCCTTAAGCTGCACATAACTAAATACCATTTAATCCTTCTCCATTACTGTAAGAGATTCAGGGTAACAGTAAAGCACTATATCTATACATCTTAATTCCCTTTTTCCTTCTTCCTTTCCCTTGTGGATTTCTACAAAACGTATAATTTTTATATAGGGATACTGAATTTTCAATTAAGCACACACCGATTTCTTTCTATAAAGTGTCTTTAAAATAATCTTTAAGAATCTTTTTGGATGAGTATTGAGAAAAATGAAATTTTCAGAATAAAAAGAAAACTGTGTTTGATTACCTAAATAATTTCTAACTAAGGTGGAGCTAGATACAGAAGGAATGTGTTAGTATATATACAGTACGTAGTTTGTATGGCCAAAAGCAACAGTAAAGTAAATATTAAATATTTTATAACACTCAAATTAAGTGTTTAGTACAGTGGGGAAAAAAGTATTTATTCAGCCACCAATTGTGCAAGTTCTCCCCTTAAAAAGATGAGAGAGGCCTGTAATTGACATCATTGGTGTTACGGGTCAGGGTGGTGGAACCTCTGTGCCGTGGTGCAAGGAGGGACCCAAAGGGGCGTAACTAAGTATCAACTCAGACCGACCCTGGTCGTACGGCGGCTAACGACTCCGTGACCAGGGAGGGACCGAGCAGAGGGACCAGGTGCTACTCTGGGGACGACCTTGTAAGAGAGCAGATGGCTCCCATGGGTCAGAAGACTGGGACTGACCGGTATAGCGGATGGGCACAGCAAGCAGGCAGAAGTCTCTGAGTTAGCTGACAGGTGGTCACGGCACGTGACGGCGGAGCAGGCAGAAGTCTCTAGGTTAGCAGACAGGTGGTCACGGCAAGTGACGGCAGGAGCCTCCAGGTAGGCTATCAGGTGGTCACGGCAAGTGACGGCAGGAGCCTCCAGGTAGGCTATCAGGTGGTTACGGCAAGTGACGGCCAAGCAGGTTGAAGTCTCTTGGTTAGCAGGCAGGTGGTCACGGCAAGTGACGGCAGAGCCTCCAGATAGGCTAGCAGGTAACAGGCAGGTAACAGGCGAGTGATCCCAGGTGAGCAGGCTAGCAGGCACGGCAGGTAGGCAGGTAACTGGCAGGTGCTTCCTGGTAAGCAGGCGGGCTTGCCCATAGACAGACTGGCGGGTTGAACGGAAGACAGACTGTCGGGCTGGAGAGTAGTCAGGCTGGCGGACTGGAACAGTAGTCAGGCTGGCAACTGGACCTGAGGGCTGAAGCAGAGGTAAGAATACTTGTGCAACAACTATTGCTCGGGCACCTCCATTTTGGAGGAGGTGCCTTATATATGGGAGGTCCTCCGGCTATTGGCCGGGCACTCCTAGGACGGCCCGCGCGGCCCCTTTAAGAGAGAGGGAGCACGCGCGCGCCCTAAGCACAGTGCCCGGGAAGCTGCGCGCGCCGGCAGCAGCAGGAAGAGGAGCGCGGGAGGACGCCGCGCGGGGAGTGGGGAGGTAAGAGGGACGGCGTCTCTGCCTGGCAAGGGGCAGAGACACCAATGCTACAGTACCCCCCCCCCCGTTTACGCCCCCTCTTTTTTAGGCCAGACAAAAAAATTTCTAGGAGAAGCGGGGCATGGATGTTCTCCCTGGGTTCCCAAGTTCTCTCCTCTGGGCCAAACCCCTTCCAATCCACCAGAAAAAAGGTTCTCCCTTTTACCCTCTTGGTGGCCAGAATATTCTCTACCTCAAAAACGTCCTCAGCAGAAACCGGAGCAGGGGGAGTACCTGGATTGTTGGAAAAAGAATTGAAGACAACGGGTTTGAGGAGAGATACGTGGAAGGAGTTGGGAATCTGTAAGGTGGCTGGGAGCTTTAACTTGTAGGCCACCGGATTGATTTGTTTAAGAACTACAAATGGACCGATGAACCGAGGACCCAACTTGTAGGAGGGTATTTTGAGCCGCACATGTTTGGAGGAGAGCCAAACCTTGTCCCCGGACCGAATTGAGGCGGATCCAGACGTCTTTTGTCAGCAAATCTCTTCATCCGCTCGGAGGACTGAAGAAGTGCGGACCTAGTACTCTCCCAAATGGTAGAAAATTCGCTGACCAGAGACTCCGCGGCAGGGTTGTCCACAGAAGCGGAGACGGGAAACGGAATCCGAGGATGTTGGCCAAAGACTATAAAAAACGGGGACTTGGAAGTGGATTCGCTCTCATGATTGTTATAAGAGAATTCGGCCCAGGGTAGGAGGTCCACCCAATCAGTATGGTGGGCATTTACAAACTGTCGGAGGTAGCTAGTAAGGATCTGGTTGATCCGCTCCACTTGGCCATTGGACTGTGGATGGTAAGCGGAGGAGAAATCAAGGGTGACATCCAGCAGCTTACAGGTAGCTCTCCAGAAGCGTGAGGTGAACTGAACCCCTCAATCCGACACGATGTGGAGGGGTAGGCCATGGAGACGAAAGATATGGAGGAAAAAGTCCTTCGCTAGCTCTGATGCAGACGGGAGACCAGGCAGAGGAATGAAGTGGGCCATTTTAGAAAAGCGGTCAGCGACTGTACAACCGGCAGAAACAGCGAGATCAGTGATAAAGTCCATAGCAATGTGTTGCCACAGGGCAGCAGGTATGGGAAGAGGCAGGAGATGACCGGCAGGTAGATGTCTGGGAACATTTTTTTGCGGGCACAAGATGAACAGGCTGAGACGAAGTCTGCCACATCCTTGCGCAGGGTAGGCCACCAGTAATGCCGGTTAATGAGCAGGAAGGTCTTCTTTTGGCCAGCATGGCCGGCTAGCTTAGAAGAATGACCCCAGCGAAGAACCTTCTCCCGATCTGGTACCGCTACAAACGTCTTACCGGGTGGAAGACGAGTCACATCCAAGGGGGCCACATTCATCATCTTGGAGGGGTCGATGATGTGCATAGGCTCCTCCTCTTGATTGGAGGACAGGAAGGATCGGGACAAGGCATCGACTTTGACATTCTTGTCTGCCGGGCCGAAATGTAGGATGAAGTTGGATGCGGGCGAAGAACAAAGACCACCGGGCCTGACGCGGATTGAGTCTCTGGGCATTCTGGAGATATGCCAGGTTTTTGTGATCAGTATAGATGATCACCGGGTATAGAGCCCCTTCCAGCAGGAAACGCCACTCCTCCAGTGCCAACTTAATGGCTAACAATTCTCGGTCTCCGATGGAGTAGTTGCGCTCAGACGAGAAGAAGAGTTTGGAGAAGAAGCCGCAGGTTACCATTCTCCCGGATGAAGATTTTTGAGTGAGCACCGCTCAGGCTCCGGAGGAGGAAGCATCAACCTCCACGAAGAACTGTTTGTTATGACTCGCCCCCTGGGCCTAGTGTGGACGTGTGTGGGATACCCGGAGCCGGGTCTCTGGGGGTTGTAGAATCCGTGGCGGTGACCCGGTCCCGTGGCTCAGGGTGGTCAGGCCGATGGCGGTATTTTGTGGCGGTTTTAGGTTAATTGTCCGACTACGTCACCCGTGGATTGCGGTCAGCGCGGACCGCCGCTGCAAGGCAGACCGCTGGGGCTGATGGTGTGTGCAGCTGAGGTAGTGTGACTCCCCACGGGAAGAGTGGAGCCCCAGGGCAGTGTAGTTGATGGTGAGGGTGATAGTGCACGGGAGTCCCAGCACTAGTAGTGCTGGTGCGGCGATGAAGCAGGAACGACTCAGTCTTTGCAGTGCAGTTCAGGGTCTTTACTGGTGATATTAAGGCAGACCCTCCCGGGAGTACTGGCTAACATAAGGGGCCTGGTCAGTCTGCGAGCAAATAGGAGTTCCCCTGGCCAGGTGGAGTTATAGGCCTCCCCGTCTATCTGCACTCTTTCTGGCTACCTTGCTGTAAGCAGGTAAAAGTAGCCCACGTCCCTGAGTATACCGTGTGGTGCTCACCCGTATGGCTGGTGACTTGGGGCCTTCTGTTAGCCTCCGCTCCTGGATGGCGGTGCTGGTCCCTTCCTTGTGACTGAGCCTCCGGGCTTCTATGGCCAGAGGACCTGGAATCCCCTGCCGGCTGGTTTCTGCTGCTTGGTGAATATCAGTCCCCACAGCCTCGGACTCCTGTGTCCGGTTCCTAGATTCTTCTGCCAGGGCGAGCTTTATCTCTGCTTACCTTCAGCCCCTGGTCTTCAGCTACTGCTCCTACAGAGCTCCTGCTGTAACTCTCCCTGTGTCTGGAACTGTCTCCAGGCTCTGACTGAACTCTCTAATCCCACCCCAGACCCAGTTTATAAGGGCAGATTCCTCCCCTCCCAGGTCTGGGCAGGAAGTGTTGCATGCTTAAGGGCTCCTGACCAGAGAAACCTCCCACTTGCTCTCAGACGTAATATTTCAATTACTGTGGCAATCAGACCCCTGGGGTGCCACAGTTACAGTCCGGATGGTGCAGTACTGGGGCAGAGGAGAAGGCTGGCTTTAAGGAAAGGAAGGCCTCCTCAGCTTCGGGCGACCATATCTTGGGATTTGCTCCCTTACGGGTGAGCGCAGATATGGGAGCAGTCCAGGAAGAGAAGTGCGGGATGAAGAGACGATAGTAGTTGGCGAAGCCCAAGAATCGCTGAATCGCCTTCAACCCCTCCGGACGGGGCCACTTAAGGACAGCAGAGAGCTTCTCAGGATCCATTTGTAAGCCTGTCTGGGAGATGACATAGCCCAGAAATGGAAGAGAGGTCTGCTCGAAGAGGCACTTCTCGTATTTTGCATAGAGGTGGTTCTGCCTGAGCCTAAGCAGGACCTGATGAACATCCCTCCGGTGCTTGGGAAGATCCAGAGAGAAGACCAAGATATCGTCCAGGTATACCACCACGCAGGAGTAGAGAAGGTCAAGGAAGATGTCATTGACCAATTTTTGGAAGACGGCGGGAGCATTGCAGAGACCGAAGGGCATCACACGGTATTCATAGTGACCATCACGGGTATTGAATGCCGTCTTCCACTCGTCTCCTTGACGGATACAGACCAGGTTATACACTCCACATAAATCCAGCTTGGAAAAGATCCTGGCACCCTTAAGGCGATCAAACAACTCGGAGATGAGCGGCAGGGGGTATTTGTTTTTTAGCCAGATTCTCCTCAATATATTCAGACATGGCCCGGGTCTCGGCCGCCGACAACGGGTAAATACGCCCACGGGGTGGAGTGTCGCCAGGTACCAGGTCGATCGGGCAATTATTTGGCCTATGGGGTGGCAGTGTCTCTGCTTCCTTTTTACCGAAGACATCCGCATAGGACCAGCAAGGAGACAGAAGACCGGGTAAATTAGCTGGGGTAGGTGGTTGACGAGCCGGACGAACCGGAACCAGGCAGGTCCTATGGCAGTCCTGCCCCCACCGGAGTACTTCACCGGATTGCTAGTTCAGCACGGGTTCATGTATCTGGAGCCAGGGTAGACCTAGCAATAGAGGGTGAGAGAGTCCGGACAGCACATGGAAGGAGATTTTCTCCAAGTGCAGCATTCCCACCTGCAGGGTAAGGGGCTCAGTGACAAGCAGGATGGTCACCGGAAGGAGTCTTCCATCCACGGAGGCGACGGACAATGGTTCAGCCAGAGGTTTGGCGGGAATTTGGTATCTCTCTACCAGGGACTGGGAAATGAGGATTCAAGCAGCTCCAGAATCCAGATGAGCAATTTCAAAGAGACGGTTCTCTCCCCAGGAGATAGAGACAGACAAAGTCAGGGATGGAGAGGGCTTACTTTTGCCTAGGACGACCACTCCGAGCGGTCCTAGACACTTGAAGTTTCCCGGACTCTCCGGGCAGGAACGGATCAGGTGCTCTTTACTGCCAC
Organism: Phyllobates terribilis; assembly: GCF_046119375.1. Taxonomy (NCBI): domain Eukaryota; kingdom Metazoa; phylum Chordata; class Amphibia; order Anura; family Dendrobatidae; genus Phyllobates; species Phyllobates terribilis. The sequence goes on from NW_027362772.1 coordinate 271,093,189, forward strand.
AATAGAAACAGCTCCCCTCGGCTCGACGTGACTCTTGGCGTGATTTGACCATCTTGGTCTGGTCGATCTGCATGGGTTCAGGCGAGTATGCCCGGGGAGTGACTGGTTGAGAGGCAGGTCTCTGAAAAGTGGAAGCAAGGCGGAGGAGCTTTCTCTCCCGGGTGGTCTCTTTGGTGCGTTCTTGGAACCGGATGTCAATCCGGGTAGTGAGTGACACCAGGTCATCCAGAGTGGTAGGAATGTCCCAACCAGCTAGCTCATCCTTAATCCGACCGGAAAGACCCTCCCAGAAGATGGACACTAGAGCCTCGTTATCCCAGGCAAGCTCAGAAGCGAGGATACGGAACCGTATGGCATATTGGCCCACGGTGAGACTCCCTTGGCGGAGACGTAGCAGAGAGGAGGCTGAAGAGGTTTTTCGCCCTGGTTCAACGAAGACTTTCCGGAAAGCAGCGAGGAAAGACGAAAGGTCGGACACCAGGGGATCCCCTCTCTCCCACAGGGGATTTAGCCATGCCAGTGCTTCCCCAGTGAGATGGGACATGATGAATGCCACTTTGGCCCGGTTGGAGATGAACTGATGAGCCAAGAGTTCAAAGTGCAGGGTGCACTGGTTTATGAAACCTCGAGCTAAGGCGGGGTTGCCAGCAAAACGTGGAGGTGCCGAGTGCCGGGGTCCATAGCCGGATGCCATAATAGGACTAGATAGTGGTGCCGCGGAAGCAGGTGCTGCCTGACCAGAGATGGACACAGACGGATCGGACAATGCCCCTAGGCGAGAGTTTAACAGACCGCAGGAAGGACAGGACCGACTCCTGTTGAGTCCTCTGACGTAAGACCTCCTAGTGCAGGTCGAAGATAGCGGGGGTCTGGGGGCCACCGGGTTCCATGGCCCGAGCAATCTGTTACGGGTCAGGGTGGTGGAACCTCTGTGCCGTGGTGCAAGGAGGGACCCAGAGGGGCGAAACTAAGTATCAACTCAGACCGACCCTGGTCATACGGCGGCTGACGACTCCGTGACCAGGGAGGGACCGAGCAGAGGGACCAGGTGCTACTCTGGGGACGACCTTGTAAGAGAGCAGATGGCTCCCATGGGTCAGAAGACTGGGACTGACTGGTATAGCGGATGGGCACAGCAAGCAGGCAGAAGTCTCTGAGTTAGCAGACAGGTGGTCACGGCAAGTGACGGCAGGAGCCTCCAGGTAGGCTATCAGGTGGTTATGGCAAGTGACGGCCAAGCAGTCTGAAGTCTCTTGGTTATTAGGCAGGTGGTCACGGCAAGTGATGGCAGAGCGTCCAGATAGGCTAGCAGGTAACAGGCGAGTGCTCCCAGGTGAGCAGGCTAGCAGGCACGGCAGGTAACTGGCAGGTGCTTCCTGGTAAGCAGGCGGGCTTGCCCATAGACAGACTGGCGGGTTGAACGGAAGACAGACTGTCGGGCTGGAGAGTAGTCAGGCTGGCGGACTGGAACAGTAGTCAGGCTGGCAACTGGACCTGGGGGCTGAAGCAGAGGTAAGAATACTTGTGCAACAACTATTGCTCGGGCACTTCCATTTTGGAGGAGGTGCCTTATATATGGGAGGTCCTCCGGCTATTGGCCGGGGACTCCTAGAACGGCGCGCGCGGCCCCTTTAAGAGAGAGGGAGCGCGCGCGCGCCCTAAGCACAGTGCCCGGGAAGCTGCGCGCACCGGCAGCAGCAGGAAGAGGAGCGCGGGAGGACGCCGCACGGGGAGCCGGGAGGTAAGAGGGACGGCGTCTCTGCCTGGCAGGGGACAGAGACGCCGATGCTACAATTGGTAGACCTCAGCTATGAGAGACAAAATGAGAAAACAAATCCTGAAAATCACATTGCCTGATTTGGAAAGAATTTTTTTTCAAATTTTGGTGGAAAATAAGTATTTGGTCAATTACAAAAGTTCATCTCAGTACTTTGTTATATATCTTTAGTTGGCAATGACAGAGGTCAAACGTTTCCTGTAAGCCTTCAAAAGATTGGCACACACTGTTGCTGGTATGTTGGCCCATTCCTCCATGCAGATCTCCTCTAGAGCAGTGATGTTTTGGGGCTGTCGCTGGGCAATACGGACTTTCAACTCCCTCCGAAGGTTTTCTCTAGGGTTTAGATCTGGAGACTGGCTAGGCCACTCCAGGACTTTGAAATGCTTCTTACGAAGCCACTCCTTCGTTGCCCTGGTGGTGAGCTTGGGATCATTGTCATGCTGAAAGACCTAGCCACGTTTCATCTTCAATGCCCTTGCTGTGGAAGGAGGTTTTCACTCAAAATCTCACGATATATGGCCCATTCATTCTTTCATGTACACAGATCAGTCATCCTGGTCCCTTGGCAGAGAGACAGCCCCAATGCATGATGTTGCCACCCCCATGCCTCACAGTAGCTATGGTGTTTTTTGGATGCAACTTGGCATTCTTTCTCCTCCAAACACGACGTGTTGTGTTTCTACCAAACAGTTCTACTTTGGTTTCATCTGACCATATTACATTCTCCCAATACTCTTCTGGATCATCCAAATGCTCTCTAGCAAACTTCAGATGGGCCCGGACATGTAATGGCTTAAGCAAGGGGATACGTCTGGCACCGCTGGATCTGAGTCCCTGGCGGCGTAGTGTGTTACTAATGGTAGCCTGTGTAACGTTGGTCCCAGATGTCTGCAGGTCATTCACTGGGTCCCCCCGTGTGGTTCTGTGATTTTTACTTACTATTCTTGAGATCATTTTGACCCCATGGGGTGAAATCTTGTGTGGAGCCCCAGATCGAAGGAGATTATCAGTGGTCTTGTATGTCTTCCATTTTCTAATTATTGCTCCCACAGTTGATTTCTTCACACCAAGCTGCTTGCCTATTGCAGATTCAGTCTTCCCAGCTTGGTGCAGGGCTATAATTTTGTTTATGGTGTCATTCGACAGCTCTTTGTTCTTCACCATAGTGGAGTTTGGAGTGTAACTGTTTGAACTTGTTATCAGTATAAAGGACACCTGTCCCCAACCTCAAATAGGTGCCAGTACTGCAGGTAATAAGTGGAGGACAGAGGAGCCTCTTAAAGAAGAAGTTACAGGTCTGTAAGAGCCAGAAATCTTGCTGGTTTGTAATTGGCTAAATACTTATTTTCCACCAAAATTTGAAAAAAATGTCTTTCCCAATCAGACAATGTGATTTTCAGGATTTGTTTTCTCATTTTATCTCTGATAGTTGAGGTCTACCTATGATGTCAATTACAGGCCTCTCTCATCTTTTTAAGTGGGAGAACTTGCACAATTAGTGGCTGACAGGTCAACGTGTCATGACCTCACAAAATGTGGCGTGACCTTGCGCGTGCATACGCAGAAGTTTCCCGGTTTCTGCACGAGTGGTGGTAAATGGAAGAACTGGATGGGTGACGGTGAGGAGCAGAGGGACCAGAGCTTAGTGGTAGTGATGAGCGCAAGTGCTCATTATTCGAGTTTGCCTAGGGTGCTCAGGCATGCACCAAGTATCGTGGGTGCTTGAATGAAAAGCTCGAGCTCCCTCGGCTGCTGTTAGACAGCCACAAAACATGCGGGGATTGCCTAACAAACAATCGGCAAGCGGCAATCCCCACATGTTTTATGGCTGTCTGACAGCCGCGAAACATGCGGCCGTGGGGACTCGAACATGTCAATCGAGCACCCGGATACTTGGTGCATACGCAAGTAACGAGCACTTGCGCTCATCACTACTTAGCTGTAAGGTGATTCCAAGAGTTTTTTTTAAAGTTTTACTTATTTTTATTATGCTCTGGAGTCTAGAGAGACCCTAAAGAATAATAAAATTTGCGGACAATTATTTCTCTGCAAATCAAATTTTCTGGGACAACCTGCACGATCAGATAAATTTGAATTTTACTTGATCCGCTCATCTCAATTATTTGACATTTTACAATACTTCATCAAAATATACACTTCCCCTTAAGGATTCTCTGTCGTTCTATAACAATAGTGGGGTACGGCTAGTCATCAAGAGATCTGTTTAATAACTGGGCTGCCACAATGGAGAGGACATCGCACTCATCAGAAGTCATTTCATAAAAGTTTTATTACTATGTGTAATTTCTTTTTCTAAACTTTTTTGAATCACTAGAGGGTATTTTGGACCAGCTGGCCAATATGATTTACAGATGCCAGAATCAAAAATGCTTCTTAATTGCAACTTTTATTAGTATCCTACAGCAAATTTGAGGAGTCCGTCCATCCAGAGAGCTGTTACATTTTTATTCCCGGGCATATTTACAATGTTTCTTTATGTAAATTGAGTTCTGTTCGGATTTGAGAGTTCACATTTTCCCAGCATGGTTTTTTCATTCCATTTCAGCAAAATATTCCACTCCTCGGAGCTCCTGGAAATTGTTTTCTGGGCAGTTAATTTCTCTCACTTGTTGGCCCATCAGGATAACCTTTTAAACATAATGGTGATGAGAAGCGATCTTTGAATTCAGGTTGGCTGTATAAAAATAAATAAATAAATTTTAAAAAAAAAGTAAAATACAGCCTCATTTAGATGTTAAAAAAACGTACAAATTGCCTTTTCCTTTCCCATTTTCTACCGTCAGGAACGCGTTGTTACTTTCGACAGCTATTTTCTGCTTCGGCAAAAAATATATATATATATATATATATATATATATATATATATATATATATATATTGACATGAAAATGTAGTAGGGTTTTGTATGCTCACTGAACTACAAAAGGCACTTAGAGAGGATTTATGCCGGAAGCCTCATTGAAATTCTGTCCTGCAAAAATATTTTGCCGTTCTAACAAATGTATAAATGCAGATTAATGTGGGCGTGCAATTAATGAAGAGGTATTGTAGATAGCAGTGAATGTTACCTATCAATTACATGGAGACAGAGGACTGATAGCTGCTTTGAGATTGACAGATGTCTGAATAGTTTATGTTTAAAGTGAATATCTACATTGAGTCTACGGAAGAAAGCGCTAAGAAATTGTAAAAATCTTCCATGATATGCAAGGCGATAATATAATGCTCTTACACTGATGACCAATCCTTTAGTCTGTTAGCAATCTACATACTCTTCTAAATCAGCCTGTATTGTGCTGATTTATAGGACTGGGCTTAACCTCTACAACGGGAACCATTCTAGAAAAATATTGGGGCAAAATTTGGCTCAATTTGGCACAAGTTGGTCATCTAGTTTTTGACATGATTCTTATTTTGATACAGTTTATGGTTTATGCGGAAAAGGGACTTGGCTTTGCTGGGGAAACTGGGTTGGTGATGGTGGAAAATGTGACAACCTGTCACAGTTAATCAATAGTTTCCCAACATGCGACATGCCCGTTCCACATAGATGGCCAACTCTAGATACAAGGATTACATTTGCAGCCAGAGGCCTACAAAAAGTCCTTGTTGGCACCATTTTGGTACTCCTTCAAAGCCCAGCCTGTGTCTGTGCTTCATAAGAGAGAATTAATTTCACCATGCACTGCAAGAGATTACAGTATCAGTGCAAGCGATCAAAGTTCATGTCCTCTAGAGGGACTAAAAAAAATGTCAAAAAGTTAATATAAATTGTAAGGTGAAAAAAAAATCAAAAGACGAGAATGGCAATTTTTTGGTTACCTAAAAAAAATGCAATAAAAATCAATAATGTCATATGTACCCCAAAATAGTACCAATAAAAAATATAGTAACATATTCACACTCCTCCGGCTTTCACCACACCAATGTCATCTAGTGATCTAACACCTCTTGTATCTATGCAAATAACAAACTAGCAGTTATGGACTATCCGTGGCCAAAAAGTTTGGGAATCGAAATGAGCAAATCTGGCAAAAATTCAAATTCGAGAAAAAGGGGATGGAACCAAGTGCACATAGGGTGATATTGAAAGATACAGATGTGAATGCAGATTACACATCATACGAAGAGAGCAATCATTGGAGAAGGACATCATGGTCAGAAGAATAGAAGGAACAAGGCGAAGAGGAAGACCAGCAACCTAATGGCTTGATACTATCTAGAAAATGGCAGAGGAGACCCTGGCGGAGATCAATCTTCCTACAGTGCATTCATCCATCAAGTCACCATGGCTCGAGTTTGAGCCGAACGCCGCTAAATAAATAAAATACAGATGAGAAGGGAGTTATGGAGTTGCTCACTTGGAAAGGTTGTGACTATCACAGCTTAAAAAATTAAATACATAGAATAAAAACAATCTGTTTCATCTATTGTCTTTGTTCTATATAGTTTGTTTTTGAAAAAGGGCTCGATGTGCACTCGAAACACATATCAAATAAAAACTACGGAATTAATATTCCCTTCTGAAAGTGCTCCTGTCTACAGCAGCGGCAGATTTGCTTGCATTTGGCCTAGAAATACTTCTTCAATTGAATTTATTCTATGCAAGTCGATAGTGCTTTATTATTCTCCAAGGTATCTTGGTGCATTATTAACGTATGGTGTATATACCATATATATTCTCACCTCTCTGCTGCCCTTCCTCTGCGCTGCTCCCCCGACAGTACTCTGGTCCTTTTCTAGGTGCTTCTTGTTTTTTTCCCATTTTTACAGTGGTCTTTGATGCTGGCATCATAACGTTGTGAGTAGTGTTGAGCATTCCGATACTGAAATATCGGGTATCGGCCGATATTCGCAATATCGGAATTCCGATACTTAATTCCGATACTTTTGCAATATCGAATACCGGAATCGGAAGTTCCCATAATGCCTGCGCTCTGCCATTTCTCTGAAGGATGACAAGCTGGATGGCAGCGCTCAGCTGAGATCCAGCCTGTCATCAGAATGCCATCCCAGCGTGGGAGAATTCTCCTGATTGTTTAAAAGCCGGCGCGCGGTAAAAAGCCGCCGGCTTTTAAACAATCACACAGCCCCATACTGCTTCCCCGCAGCCTCCCACCCCGATCCTCCGCTCCCCTCGCCACCTCCCATCCCGATCGTAAGTTAGGACCGGGCGGGGAGCGCAGCACCAAGGAGCGGGGAGCGAAGGACCCGGGCAGGGAAGCCGGCAGTGAAAAGACTTCACCGCCGGCTTTCCCGTTCTGTGCTGCGCTTTCCCGCCGGTTATTTCAAATGAACAGCTGGGGTATCAGGTGATGCCGATCAGCTGTTCATTTGAAGTCGCCGCGGTGCCCTCAGAGGGTTCATGTGAGTTCATGCTTGACTGCATTGCATGAACTCACATGAACTTTCCCACGGTCGCACAGGTCAGCCTCACCTCCCAGACCCGTCATGATTGGTGTGTGTGGGTGTCTGTGCGATGTGTGCGGGTGTGCGCGGTGTCTGTGCGATGTCTGCGGGTGTGTGCGATGTGTGCGGGTGTGCGCGGTGTCTGTGCGAAGTGTGCGGGTGTGCGCGGTGCCTGTGCGATGTGCGCGGGTGTGCACGGTGTCTGTGTGATGTGTGCGGGTGTGTGCGTGCAGGCAGACATAGGCCGATGTGACACTACTACTCCCATCGGCCTATGTCTGTCTCCCGTCCACTCGTGCCAGCAGGATCAGCTCGATGGGAGCAGTAGTTCCCATCAGCCTGATCCTGCTATATAAATTGCCCTACTGTGTCCCCAATAAATGTTAAATACATGTCATTGGTGGCCAGTGGTTGCCTACAATAAATTAGTTCATACATTACCTGTCCCTGCCGATCACCACCTAAAATAAAGTAAAAAATAAAAAACTACACCTATACTCACCTAGACACCTAATTCCCTGAAGCCATCGATCTCCTGTAATAAAATATAAAATAATAAACCACAACCTTATCCTTACCCCTCCGTAGTAGTCCATGAGTGTCCCACGAAGATCTCCAGTTTAGAGCAGCCACATAGAATGTGACCGCTCTGAACCGCTGCCGCCGCTAGAATGACGGGGCCGTAAGGCAGCCCCGTCATTGCATAAGCGGGTTCACCGGAGTTCAGGCAGCGCTGCTCCGGTCAACTCCTTTACGGCCCTGCTGTATCGTGAGAAATTCCCACAGTACAGCAGTGCTGTAAAGGGGGTCTCCGGAGCTGCGCTGCCTGAATGCACTCCGGTGACCTCAGTCAGTGGCTCCCGCTGCCGGGAGCGGACGTGTTCCCGGCAGTGTGAGCTTACAGCAGCCATGCACAGCTGTCACCATCTCCAGATGTGACAGCTGTGCATGGGAGATCAGCGCAGGAACGTGGACAGGTAACTTTTTTTTTTTAGTAAACTAAGAATTTAATAAAATTGTGTGTTTTATTCCAAATAAATTATTTTTTTCTGGGTGTAGTGTGTTTTTTCTTTTTAACACTTTGTAGGTTAGTAATGGGGGTGTCTTATAGACGCCCATCATTACTAACCTGGGCTTCATGGCAGCTGGCGCTGACATGAACCCCAGCCCTATTACCCCCTGCCACCGCACCAGGGCAACGTGGAAGAGCAAGGCTAAGTGCCAGAATTGGCGCATCCTGTGGATGCGCCATTTCTGGGGCGGCTGACGGCTGGTGTTTCTAGCCTGGGAGGGGGCCAATTTTCATGGCACCCTTCCTGGGCTATTAATATCAGCCCCCAGCTGTCTGCCTAGCCTTTGCTAGCTATTAAAATAGGGGGGACCCCACGTCATTTTTTGGGGGGGGTTCCCCATTTTAATAGCTAGTAAAGGCTAGGTATTCAGCTGGGGGCTGATATTAGTAGTCTGGGAAGCTCCGTGGGTATTACCCACTTCCCAGGCTTCAAACATCTTCCCCAGCATCCGCTTAACCTCCGCTAGAGACTAAAATTATGGAGGATCCCACGCCAATTTTTTTTTTAAATAAATCCTTTATTTTAACACTAAATGACATTTGAGGAGTTAATAAAGATGCAGTCCCTAAATTATTATTTATTTTTTAATTAATTTTTCCCAAAAATTTTGACGTGGGCTTTGCTATATTTTTGTATGCCAGCCAGGTACAGCATCCAGCTTCTATGAACGCGCCATTTTCCGGGGTGGCTGCGGACTGCAATTTGCAGCGGGGGGGGGGGCCCAGAAAGCTTGGGTCTCCCTGCGCTGCAGATTCCATCCCCCAGCTGCCTAGTTGTACCTGGCTGGACACAAAAATAGGGCGAAGCTCCACGTATTTTTTTTTTTAATTATTTCATGAAATTCATGAAATAATAAAGAAAAAAAGGGCTTCCTTATATTGTTGTGTCCGGCCAGGTACAAATAGGCAGCTGGTGGTTGGGGGCAGCCCGTTCCTGCCTGCTGTACCTGGCTGGACACAAATATAGTGCAAAGCCCCACGTCAATTTTTTTTTAATTATTTCAGGAAATTCATGAAATAATTAAAAAAAAATTGATGTGGGGCTGCGTCCTATATTTGTGTCCAGCCAGGTACAGCAGGCAGGAACGGGCTGCCCCCAACCACCAGCTGCCTATTTGAACCTGGCCGGACACAGCAATATAGGGAAGCCCTTTTTTTAAAAAATTATTTCATGAAATAATTAAAAAAAAATTGACGTGGCGCTTCGCACTATATTTGGGTCCAGCCAAGTACAGCAGGCAGGAACGGGCTGCCCCCAACCACCAGCTGCCTATTTGTACCTGGCCGGACACAACAATATAGGGAAGCCCTTTTTTTCTTAATTATTTCATGAATTTCATTAAATAATTTAAAAAAAAAATACGTGGGGCTTCGCCCTATTTTTGTGTCCAGCCAGGTACAGCAGGCAGGAACGGGCTGCCCCCAACCACCAGCTGCCTATTTGTACCTGGCCGGACACAACAATATAGGGAAGCCCTTTTTTTCTTAATTATTTCATGAATTTCATGAAATAATTTAAAAAAAAAATACGTGGGGCTTCGCCCTATTTTTGTGTCCAGCCAGGTACAACTAGGCAGCTGGGGGCTGGAATCTGCAGCGCAGGGAGGCCCAAGCTTTCTGGGCCCCACCCGCTGCAAATTGCAGTCCGCAGCCACCCCGGAAAATGGCGCGTTCATAGAAGCGCCATCTTCTGGCGCTGTACCCAACTCATCCAGGGCCCTGGTGCGGTGGCTCACTGGGTAATAAAGGGGTTAAGGCCAGCTTGGCATTATCAGCTGGCCCTAAGCCCGAAATTCATGGGGTCACGCCAATATTAGACATGACCACCATGAATTTCTAGTAAAGTATTTAAAAAAAACACAACACCCAGAATAAAGTCCTTTAATTGAAATAGATACAATTCTTTATTGTTCTAAATTAAACTATACTTACCATCACGCCCATTCCAGCTGAAGCCAACGATCTCCTGCAATAAAAGAAAAATAATAAACCAACCTCATCCTTACCTTCCCATGGATCCCACGACAGCTTCAGCTCTGCTACATCGAGATGACAGGCTGGACCGCAGCAGAACGCTGCCATCCAGCCTGTCATCCCGCAGACACTGAGAAGCGCAGGCATGCTTGCGCTCCTCAGCGTCTGGCTGTGACGGCATAAAGATGAGCCGAGTTCATGTCCAATGAACTCAGCTCACCTCATGCACGTCACTGACAGCGTGGGAAAATTCTCCTGCACTCAGCGCTTCAGCGTGAGAATTCTCCCACGCTGTCAGTGACGTACATGAAGTGAGCTGAGTTCATTGGACATGAGCTCACCTCATGCACGTCACTGACGTCATTCTGATATTACTGTCCCATTGACTTGCATTGGTTTCCGGTATCGGAATCGGCGATATCCGATACTTTTTGAGTATCGGTCCGATCCAATCCGATACAATATTTCCTGATATCGGAAGGTATCGCTCAACACTAGTTGTGAGACCTAGTCAGTACAGGAGGTGAAAAAAAACAGTTATGGCAAAGGGGATCAGATGAAGGCAGAAGACGACCATAGACGCCTAGAAGAGGTCCAGAGGACTGGCCAGTAGGAATCTACCAACATATTGATAAGATTGGAAATGTAACAATTACCTCACTTTTAGAATTGCTACATTTACAATGTGTCCAGTTCACTTATCTGTTCTTTTTAATAACTTTAACTGATTTAATGAAAGTCTTTCTAATATAAAAATGCCATAAAATATCACAATTTCCTCTTTCTAATGCAGCAAGGTAATGTGACCCTATGAGCTCCGGTAATATTTATCTCCGTGTGCCTACCCCTTCCTCAGATTTCTATGAATTCAGTTTTTTTTCTTATTCCGATCTGGTAGGATTTGCATTCAGCCGCAATATGTGTGTGCGTGGCAGGGTGGTGGTTATAAGAGAGATATACATCAATCTTATCTAAACTGCTGGTGCGCTGCCTTAATATGTATTATTAAATTGTCTTTCAACACAAGAAGGAAAAGACGTATCCATCAGTTAAGAGATTAAAAGAGTGTTACTGAGTGCAATGCTGGCATTTAACTCTTGCATTGCGCTGATGGATTTTCTTGTATGTAACCCAATCCATGTACTTTATATGAATAGCAAAAGTTGCTTATTTAATGGACACAACTAGTGATGAGCGAGCACTAAAATGCTTGGGTACTCGTTGCTCGGGTCGAGCACACTGGAATACTCGAGTGCACGACCCAAGCAACGAGCCCAATGTAAGTCTATGGGAAACTCGAGCATTTTTCAGGCGACTCCCCCCGGCGGTCTGCAGAGGTCTAACAAATGCCCAAATCGATGGGAACAGTGCTCCAATGACATGAGGACAGCATGGGGAAGACCCCTGGAAGCATTTCTGACTCCCATGTCTCTGCTGTTAACAACGTTGTCAGAGTATTACGCCACTTTTACTGACTCACAATAAAAACATACAAAAACGAAACCAAAAAGGATTTTCCTGGGAAATATGTTAAGGAACATCCTTTCCAGGGTAATGACTTGTATATAAGGCAAAATAAATAACCAAAACCAAAAATACTCCTCCACACCTTGGGCTACGTTCACACGTAGCGTTTTTGCACTTTTGCAATGCTTTCAACCAAGACAAATGGATTCACCAGGAAATATAATTTTAACATTTTACCACCTTATCTGGCCACGTGGTGTGTGACACATCATCAGACACATGCATACAGTGCTGAAAAGACATGGGAACAGCATGTTCCCGCCATGCACCTGTCGTTGCAGACTTGCAACAATCACCGTCCAAGTCCTTGTCCCACTGCAGCGTTAAGTTGTCCTTACCCCATTCCTTGGAATGCAAGCGCAAGTATGTAGGCAGCCACCTACCCACAGGCTGCAATACTATACTGCCAAATTTTTGATAGCTGCTTGCACTTGAAATGTGGCCTATTAAGCTCGTGGAGGCGGAAGCTTTTCACAACCTCATGCCGGCGGCGGTCGGGTGTCCACACTCTGTCCCCAGCCGCCACTATATTTCCCGGTATCGCCTCCGCCTTCCACAAGCACGGGTCCCACAACATTACCCGTGTCCTCCCCAGTGCACTTACTGGGAAGGACCGCCTAACCACAAACAGGACAGGTGAATGTGGCCAGGGACGATACGGAGCCAGTCCACAACTTTTTTTTGCTGACAGTTGTATTTAGCTCGGTGAAAGGACTGGCATAGAGGGAAACCCTATCTACCCTGCTTGTCATTTCTCACAGGAAGACCTATAATGCAGCTTGTTGCAGAAGCAATGGCAGCCCGTCCAACATCAACTCGCCCTTGTCGGTGGTGCTTTGACACACGCACAAATCTTTCTGTGCGCATTTAATTTCTTGAATACAGAGTTGGACAATGGCCTGATCTGTAATGCGGTTTGAGAAATAACATGCATAAGCATGGCCTATCCACATTAATAAAACAGCCATAGAGTGTCTGGGAACCTTTCCACACACTTTTCTTAGCCAGAACTGCTACTCTGCAGGGTTGGACGGTCCCACCAGAGAATCCTCCGGTGTGCCTTGGCTTCTACCTCAAGAAAGTTCATGATAGCGCTAACTTTGCAGCTGTTATGGGGCTCTTGAGCGGGGGAGAAAGGTTAGCCCTCAGAATCAAATCCTCTGGTGGGCACAATGTTTTTCAATCTGAAACAGCTTCTCAGTGGGAGTTGTATTTCACCACAGCCATATTCTTTAGCTCGGTGAAAGGACTGGCATAGAGGGAAACCGTATCTACCCCGGCTGTCATTTCTCCGTCACCATGTTCCGCTGATTGTCACACACGACCATGCCTGACTGTATGTTCAGTGGTGAGAGCCACAGATCAGGCTGCTGTGTTACAGCTTTCATCAACTCTGCAGCGCTGGGCGGTTTGTCAAGTAATCATTAAGCATGTTATCTTCAGCATAGCCTGTTGCCGCTTGGCCAAGGCAGTGCTGCAGTGCTGTCAGCTTGTGACTAATGTGGTCATTTCGGAGATGGAGGAGGAGGTGCATGAGCTGAACAATGTGATTACATTGTTGTTAAATTGGTGACGCTGTTTTTTATACTAAAGAAAGATCCTATTGTTTTGTTTTTTTTTTAAGTTTTTTTTTTAAGACAAATGCATTCACCGGGAAATGTCATTTTAACATTTTACAACGTTAGCTGGCAATGTGGTGTGTAACACATCATCAGACACTTCCTGTTTTATTTATGATGGAGGGACTCTGAAAGTCATAAAGCCTATTTTTATAGGGACATCAGACGGCTCTTACTATTCTTAAAATGCCAGCAGTCTGCCCTCGCTATTGTTAGAGAGCCATCAGCCGGCTATGCTTTGTTGTTCCCATTATTAACAAGTGGGTATCCTATACTGTTATTGCGTATCCAGTGACTGCAAGGACTGCCAAAAATTTGGACGCAACCCAATACCCTTTTGAAGAGACATAGAGGAGGGTCTCAGTAAAAAAAAAATGTTCCCATTATAAAGGAGCGGGTCTCCTATAAGTGGTAATGCCCATGCTGTGACTGCAAGGGCTGCCAAAATTTGGGAAAAACCCCACTAAGAATTTAAAGACACATAGAGCAGGGCCACAGTAACAAGGTACGACATGTTCCCATTAGAAAGGAGAGGGTCTGCTATACAGTTATAGGGTATAAATAGTAACATGATAGAGATCACGAGTACGGAGTGCGGAAGAACCGCAACTCACACCCCATAGTCGCAAGAAAAACTGCCTACTCGAGATAGGTGTAAAAACACAAAGAGAAACTGAGTGTACGGCATATATTACACTCACCAATATAATCACCAGGGGACGCTCAAGGGGGGGAAAGGGGACAAGGCAGGAGCAGACCAGTGTGGGACCCTTTCCCCCCCTTGAGCGTCCCCTGGTGATTATATTGGTGAGTGTATTTTTTACTATGGATTATACCCACTCTTGCCCCATTGTGGGAAAAGTGTGATATTTATCTATTATTATATTTGAACTATTCATATCCCTATATATACCTGTCCTACTCTGTCATCAGTTAGCACATGTTACTCTGGGTTGCTCCTTTCTCCCCCTTTTTCATACTATCCTGCTACATATGTTAGCTGTGGATACTCTTCATGTGCTTTTTTGCATCCGCATTGGTTCCCCATCTGCATCTATTTATTATACATGTGGTATTATGTATTTATACTTTTACTAATAAAGTTTTTTCTTATATGCCGTACACTGTTTCTCTTTGTGTTTTTACAGTTATAGGGTATGCAGTGAGTCCAAAGGCTGACAATTTTAGGGAAAACCCCACTAAGAATTTAAAGACACACAGAGCAGGGCCACAGTAACAAGGTACAACATGTTCCCATTAGAAAGGAGAGGGTCTGTTATACAGTTATAGGGTATGCAGTGAGTCCAACGGCTGACAATTTTTGGAAAAACCCCACTAAGAATTTAAAGACATGCAGAGCAGGGCCACAGTAATAAGGTACGACATGTTCCCATTAGAAAGGAGAGGGTCTGTTATACAGTTATAGGGTATGCAGTGAGTCCAACGGCTGACAATTTTAGGAAAAACCCCACTAAGAATTTAAAGACATGCAGAGCAGGGCCACAGTAATAAGGTACGACATGTTCCCATTAGAAAGGAGAGGGTCTGTTATACAGTTATAGGGTATGCAGTGAGTCCAACGGCTGACAATTTTTGGAAAAACCCCACTAAGAATTTAAAGACACATAGAGCAGGGCCACAGTAACAAGGAACGACAAATTCCCATTAGAAAGGAGAGAGTCTCCCATAGTGTTGGCCTATGCAGTGAATGCAAGGGCTGCCAAAAATTTGGAGGCGCTTCAATGCCCCTTGGAAGAGACGTGGAGGAGGGCCTCATAAAAAAATGTTCCCATTAGAAAGGAGCGGGCCTCCTATACTTGTAATGCCCAAGCACTAAGTGTATGGGCTGACAAACATTTACCCCTGTAGGGTATACATGAACATACTGTAACAAAATTTTTTTTTACGGGCATCATAAACACCCTTTAAAAAAATTAGGTGGATGTTGCATCACGGACCACGGTCACCCTGGTGATATGGTGGTGGAGGATGAGGAGAAGGAGGAGGACAAGAGCAAATAGAAAAAATCAGGAAACCTAAACCCATGTGTGGGTGTGAAAAGGTGCATGGGAATACACCTCTCAAGAAAAGACACTGGATTGGAGTTTATGTTACGCTGCTATCATTCGGTGGTGTATATAATCCCAGATACAGCATTATTCATACAAATAATCGGGAGCAAAGTAGATAAGTATCGACTATGCTACCCTATAGGACTCCATAAATAACATGCATTAAATTTAGGAAAAACCATATGGAGTTAGATTGACTAAAAATCCAAATTTTATTCAAATCCATTAAAAAATGTACAAAAATGTAAGACATAGACAGAACAAACACTGATACATAAAAAATGGGTGTGCAGTGCTGCACAAAACCATACACTTAGACCGATACATCAATCAGATAGAATGTCAGTATATCAACTACATAAATATTCACAAAAGATCATCAGTAAAGGAGGGCAATGCTAGTGCATATAAAATCACTCTGTCAAAAAGTGTGCATCAAGCATAAAGAGGTGCAACCATAGGGGAGCACATACATTGAACACATATCATTAAGTCATTAGGTACATGCAAAGCCCTAGCTTACCCAATTAAATAAGTGATGGAGAGTGCAGGGATCTGCCACACACAGGGACCCCCAACCAAGACCCCTACGCGCGTTTCGCTATTTGTTAGCATTGCTTCATCATGGGGGATAACACACATAACCCAACCAGGACCTTTTATCTCCATAGTATCCTGTCACATGGTCTGGAGTCAGCCAATAGTGAATAATGAATCACACCTGTGTGTTGGTCATCTTATCAGACGAGGACCTGAATAATCGATCACATGATGGCCATACTCCCACCCACATGTTGCGCATAGCGGCGCATGCGCATCCGGAAACAAGGGGTCAGAAGATCAACCAGCCGCGTCACCGCTAATGCGTGTGCGCGGGAGCTAAGACACGAGGCCATGGAAACCGCGCACGGCAGCACTGGACGCCCTGGGGATCCCAGACCACAGGAACCAAACAGCGCATTCGCACCGCGCTCCCAGACACTGAATCAGCGTCCCAAACAGCAAGTACATGATAATACAATATGAAAAAATACATGTAATCCCAATTTAAGAGAGAAACTTTACAGTTATATATAAATAACCACGCTGAACAATTGCATCTTGAGTCGTATGCTTCACATAGATGTTTTTCTCTTAAAAAGAAGGGGGAGATTCATATGTGCTGTTGAGAGGAAAAGATCCAGTATCAAAGCGTGGCATCAAGTTCTAAATAGTCCAATTCCAATAAATATGGAGACAGATGACTAGTGGGTATAAGAAAGGACAAATAAGTAGGGAAATAACAACAATTATAGGAATAAATAAATCATAACATATTCAAAAAAGAGAAAAAGAAAGGGGAATACATATAAGGAGCCTAGTGTCAAGGAAAGGTCTACAGGAATGAAACAAAATTTACAGTCTCATTGAGGCCATGCGGAGTAATGGACCCCAGTACCGAGATCCACCTCTCCTCTTTTTGTGCCAGCATTTTCTTGAGGTTTTCCCCCCTGATGCCTGCATGGACCACATCAATACCTTTAATAGATAGTGATTTTGCAGAGCAATTATGAAATTGCCAAAAATGACGAGGTAATGTTTTCAAAGTGGATATGTCCAGTACAGTCGCAGCAGCCTCAATGTCACGGACGTACTCCCTGGTCCTAATCCGAAGCTCTCTCGACGTCAATCCAACATATACTTTAGGGCATCTACATGTGGCATAGTATACCACATGTCGTACCACATGTGATATAATGTTGGATCCTGAAAGTTCGAGTACCATCAACATAGGAGAATTTTGCCGATCGAGAAATGTTGGCACATGCGGCACAATGGCCACACGGAAAACAGCCAACAAGGGGCCGTCGAGATCCAAAAAGTGAAGGGACGGGGGGAGCATAGTGACTACGTGTCAAAAAATCTTTCAAATTTTTGCTACGTCTTGGGGTCATTGAAGGCCTGTCACCCAGACATTCAGCCAGGCATGGTTCCGTCTAAAGGATAGACCAATACTTGGACAAGATCTCCCTCATGGTTTCCCATTCATGGTTGTATGTTGAAATGAATCTGATCGTTTGATCAGACTCACTTTCCTTAAATCTAGACTAAAGCAACCGACTCCGGGGAGTTTGTTTAGCCCTTTTGTAGCCTGCCCTAATACTCCTCCAACTGTATCCCATCTGAAGGAAACGGTCCCTGAGATAATTTGCCTGTGCCTGAAATCGCTTCTCAGTGGAACATATCCGCTTCATCCTGAGAAATTGGCCGATCGGGGCGGCCAAAATGGTAGACCGGTGATGGGCTGACGACGCATGAAGGAGGGAGTTGACGGAAGCAGTTTTCCTGTAGACGTCAGTCTGGAGAACGGCATCTACATCTGGTTGGGTTATGTGTGTTATCCTCCATGATGAAGCAATACTAACAAATAGCGAAACGCGCGTATGGGTCTTGGTTGGGGGGTCCCTGTATGTGGCAGTTCCCTGCACTCTCCATCACTTATTTAATTGGGTAAGCTAGGGCTTTGCATGTACCTAATAACTTAATGATATATGTGTTCAATGTATGTGCTCCCCTATGGTTGCACCTCTTTATGCTTGATGCACACTTTTTGACAGAGTGATTTTATATGCACTAGCATTTCCCTCCTTTACTGATGATCTTTTGTGAATATTTATGTAGTTGATATACTAACATTCTATCTGATTGATGTATCGGTCTAAGTGTATGGTTTTGTGCAGCACTGCACACCCATTTTTTATGTATCAGTGTTTGTTCTGTCTATGTCTTACATTTTTGTACATTTTTAAATGAATTTGAATAAAATTTGGATTTTTAGTCAATCTAACTCCATATGGTTTCTCCTAAATTCAATATCATTCGGTGGTGTTGAGAAATCTGGCCCAATCCAGCCCTTTTTCATTTTTATAAGAGTCCCCTGTTAGCATTTTCAGTTGACAGGCGGATGCGCTTATCCGTTATAATTCCACCAGCGGCACTAAAAACCTGCTCTGATAAAATGCTGGCGGCAGGGCAGGCCAGGACCTCCAAGGCATAGAGAGCCAGTTCATTCCACGTATCCAGCCTGGATACCCAATAATTATAAGGCACAGCAGAATCACGGAGGACGTTGGTACCGTGGGCAAGGTACTCCCTCAGCATCTTCCCAAACTTTGCACTCCTTGTGAGAGTACCCAGCGCCTCAGGGCATGTCCAATGGGAGGGTCTGAGAAAACTCTCTCAGAACTTTGACAGTGTTCCCCTGCCTCTGATGGATTGAAGTTGTGTCTCTCTCGCCTGTACTCCTTGGTTGTCCAACCAAGTGTGCCCTCTGCCACCAGCGTTTTCAGATGGGATTTTTTTTAATAGTTCCGCAACAAGGGCCTTCTGGTACAGCCCCATTTTTGTAGACCTGTCCGCCTCAGGAATAAGAGATATAAAGTTCTCCTTGTAGCGTGGGACTAGAAGTGTCACCAACCAGTAATGGCTGTCACCCAAAATTTTGAGAACGCGAGGGTCATGGGAAAGGCAGCGTAACATAAACTCAGCCATGCGAGCCAGACTACTAACAGGCAAGTCTTCCGTGTCCTCACCAAGAGGATGACTGACCATGTTCTCCTCCTCCTCTCTGTCCTCTGGCTATCCATGCTGAACAGATGGTATGACAGCTGTGCAGGTAGTACCGTCTATAGTGCATGAAACTAGCTGCTGGCCTTCCTCCTCCTCCTCATCTTCCTCATTGTCACCCAATCCACGTTGGGATGAGATGATGCTTGGCTGTGTGTAATCACCCTGTATGGTTCCTTGCTCCATCTAATCGTGCTCCGCCTGCAATGCATCCTCTTTGATTGTGAGCAGAGAGCGTTTCAGAAGACAGAGAAGCTGGATGGTGATGCTAATTATGGCATCATCGCCACTCACCATCTTGGTGGAGTCCTCAAAGTTGTGGAGGATGGTACATATGTCTGACATCCATGTCCACTCCTGAGGTCTTATATGTGGAGTCTGAACTGAATACCGACGGCCTTGTTGATGCTGGTACTCAACAACTGCCCTCTTCTGCTCACAAATCCTTACCATCATCTGCAGTGTAGAGATCCAATTCGTGAGGACATCACACACCAGTCTGTGAGCTGGAAGCTGCAAACGCTGCTGAAACACTGCAAGGGCGGCGGAAGCTGTAGCTGACTTTCCAAAATGGGCACACAGACAGCGTACTTTAACAAGCAGATCCAGCAGCTCCGGGTAGGATTTGAGTAAACGCTGAATCACGAGGATAAGCACATGGGCCAGGCATGGTACATGTGTGAGCTCGCCTCGCCTCAGAGCCGCCACCACGTTCCGGCCATTGTCACACACGACCATGCCTGGCTGTAGGTTCAGCGGTGTGGGCCACAGATCTGCCTGCTCTTTCTGAGCTGTCCACAACTCTTCAGAATTTTCACCTAAGCATATTAGCTTCAGCACAGCCTGTTGCCGCTTGGCCGAGGCAGTGCTGCAGTGCTTCCAGGTTGTGACTGATGTGGTCATTTCGGAGATGGAGTCTGAGGAGGAGGAGGCTGAGGAGGAGGAGGTGCAGGAGCTGTAGACCGTGGGGGCAACCCTGATTGACCTAGGACTTGCAATCCTTGGTGTCGGGAGGACGTATTCCGTCCCAAGGTCCGACTGGGTACCGGCTTCCACTATGTTAACCCAGTGTGCCATCAGAGAGATGTACCATCCCTGCCCACAAGCACTTGTCCACGTGTCCGTGGTTAGGTGGACTTTACCGGTAACTGCGTTGTTGAGAGCACGGCTAATGTTTTGGGACACGTGCTTGTGTAATGCGGGGACGCCACAATGGTGGCGGCTGGGGACCAAGTACCGAGGGACGGCCGCCGCCATCAGGTTGCGGAATGCTTCTGTCTCCACGAGCCTAAAAGGCAACATTTCGTGCGCAAGCAGTCGTGAAATGTGAGAATTTAGTAGTGTGGCCTGTGGGGCGTTGGCTGCATATTTGCGCTTGCGTTCCAAGGACTGGGTATGGACAACTGAACGCTGCGCTGGGACAAGGACATGGACGTGCTTCCTGATGCTGCTACTTGAGAGTGTGCAATGACAGGTGCAGGGCAGGAGGCATCTTCGCATGCACCATGGACAGGGGATTGGCTTGCATGCACAACAGCAGAACAAGCAATGGTGCCACCCCCAGACACTGTTCCTGGACCCTGGGGTTCGGCCCACAAAGTCGGGTGCTTTGCTGCCACGTGCCTGATCATGCTGGTGTTGGTCAGGCTGGTCGTTTTGCCACCCCTGCTGATGATGGCCTGGCAGTTGGTGCAAATGGTCTTTTTGGGGTTATCGGCAGAGTCTTTAAAAAACAACCAGACTCGGGAAGACCTAACAGTTGTACTGGCAACTTCCTTCGTGTTGGTGTTACAGGGAACGGTTGTCTTCCTACTGTCTGCTTCCACCACACTGCTCTGCCTCCCTCCCCCTGTGTGTTGCTGTCCTCGCTCTGCATGTCCTCCTGCCAGGTTGGGTCAGTTACTATATCGTCCACCACCTCGTCTTCCACTTCCGCACCCTGGTCCTCCTCCTGACTTTCTGGCAATTGTGTGTCATCATCGTCCACCTCTTGTGACACTTTCCCACCGTTGCCTTCGTGTGACCGTGGCTGCTCAAATATTTGGGCATCGCTACATGCAATCTCCTCTTGCCCCACTTCAAGTGGACTGGGCGAGAGGCCCGAATCTATAAATGAAAAAGTGAACAGCTCTTCTGAGTGTCCAAGTGTGGGATCAGTTGTCTCTGGGTACTCGGCATGGTGGGAGGAAGGAGGATCAGGGTGAGGAATATGCGGTCCAGACTCATGGCTACTAAGACTTGACCGTGTGGAAGACAGGGTGGTGGTGGTGTTGGCTAAGTGACTGGAAGCATTATCCACTATCCAACCAACAACCTTTTGACACTGCTCTGGGTTCAATAGTGGTGTGCTTCGGTCCCCTAGAAATTGGGACAGGAAATTCAGGCGAGAAGATGTGGGTGTTTGTTGTGGCACAATTTCGGCTTGCCCACAGCCTTGTCCTCGGCCTCTGCATGCACCATTACCATCACGTCCAGTTCCCCGTTCCTTGCCACGTGCCTTGCCCATTTTAAATGGAGGACAGTATCTTCCACGCTCACTACAAATGACTGAGTTTGGAGCGAACTTATATGTGATCCGTGTGACGAAGAAAACAGAGTTTTAAATACCTGGCCTGTAGGTAACTAATTTGAACAGCAAACTGGTGTCAATAGCTTCACTGACACACTGAAAATTTTTTTTAATGGAGGCCAGAAATGGCAGTATTTTCTGAAAACATATATGTAATCCGTGTGACGGAGAAAACACAGTTTTAAATACCTGGACTGTAGGTAACTGTTTTGAACAGCAAACTAGTGTCAAAAACTTTGCCGACACACTGAAAAAAAAAATTTAATGCAGGCCAAAAATGGCAGTATTTTCTGAAAACGTATATGTGATCCGTGTGACGGAGAAAACAGTTTTAAATAACTGGATTTTTTAGCGCTGTAATATGGAAAGGACCTGGCTGTATTCTGCAGTGCCAACAAGCAAATGACGCAGAAAAACGGTGTTCTCTGGATTGCTTTTTAAGCAAATTATGAGGATTAAGATGCAAAAAAAA
Organism: Phyllobates terribilis; assembly: GCF_046119375.1. Taxonomy (NCBI): domain Eukaryota; kingdom Metazoa; phylum Chordata; class Amphibia; order Anura; family Dendrobatidae; genus Phyllobates; species Phyllobates terribilis. The sequence continues at coordinate 271,115,310 of NW_027362772.1, forward strand.
ATTATTCCTGGCCCCTGAGACCTGGGCCTATTTCTAGAAATATAACCGCAGCAAAAGGCAGAACTGGAATGGAGCCTCTTGTCCTATGTGCACTGCAGTCTGTTATATACCCTGCCTGCCTGCCTATATACACTGCCTGCCTGATATCTCTGCAGATGGATTAGTTAGTCCTCAAAAGGACTGTTTGTTAAGATGGATATGTGTAAGGTACTTTTTTTCTCCCTATACTACCTAATACACGATTAAATCTCTCCCTGACACAGCAGCAGCACCACTCCCTACACTGTCTGATTCGGAGTGACTGTGACGAGCATTGCGGCGCCAGGTCTTATATAGACCCGATGACGCTGTGCGGTCAATCACTGTAATGCCCACAACCAACATGGCTACGGCATTACAGTGCATGGCAGGCCATCCTTGCATGTTCATTGGCTCTCTAAAGAGCGCCAAACATGCAGGGAGGGGACCCGAGTTCCCGCCCGAGCAACCTGGAAATACTCGCCAAGCTTGTCGAGCACCATGATGCTCGGGCGAGTACCGAGTAGTGGCGAGCGCGTTCGCTCATCACTAGACACAACGCTATCATCGTTGCCCGATGATTTACATTGGTGACCTTTACTTCTCCCATTAATTCCTAGAATGAGTTCCTTTGTTCTCACTTTCCGACTGCCACATGTTGACCAAATCCCGCCGACACATGGTGGATTTCAAATAACTTGTTAATTGGCCGCACAGTTTTGCAGGTAATACTGTAAAATCGTTCTGTCAATTCACGTGCTATTTTAAAACACATCCACCATATGTAGCGTAATTTTGCCTTTTTGTCTAATGTATCCTAGTGCCAAGTGGAGGGTACAGGTCCCCAGATTCAAGCCTCAACTTGATAAAAAAGGGAAATGTGGACTAGGACGAACAGAGGCCAGGAATATGAGGTAACTGGAGCTGGGTTGGAGGATTACAACTAGATGATGAGTTCTTGAAGTTGAGCAGATTCAAAGACCAGTGGAGCTGTTGTAGATCTGATCCCCAAAAAACAGCTCCAAATGGCCCTATATAATTCGAACCTTAGAGTCTGTTTATATGGGATGACCTGGATTACTGAGCAACCATCAATCAGCTGTTTGTTAGCCTGCTTACAGTCAGACCGGTCTTCATCACTAATAGATCATTCAGTGGCCATAGTGTGCCGTAGTTCTCGGCAGCACGGATGATGCACTGCCGAGAACGATGATCTTTTGTGCAGCACAAAATATCATTTCACCCAATGAATGAGCATTTTGTTTAGACTGTCTGTAATATTGCCATGAAACGGAAATTCATAGGAACGCTCGTTTACCATAATCTTGCAGCGTAAGAGTCAACTTGAAGCTTGTGGACTGCATTGCAAAATCTCAAACAGGGCAATAAACTATCATGAGCCTTTAATACTATTGGTTTTCTTACATAAGCTAAAGGGACTTTTTGGGTCCCCCCTTGTCTCCAAAGCCTGCTGCCACTGCAACCTCAGAACCCACTATAGTTAAAGAAAACCTTTCTTCACAATTTTACATGTTAAAGTAAAGGCTTGGCCATAATGGTGCTGTTACCCAGATTAATTGATACGTTTACAAGACCTTCGCATCCGGTTTGTTGTTTGATCATCATTTGAAGTTTGGGTTTAATAAGCTTTTGAGGGAATAAAGCAAGACTGTGGGTAGGATCTTCGGCCCTTCCACCGGTCTGGTGTGTCTGTATCTGCCTCCCGTTTTAAAGATTGCAGGGCATGGTCCTTACTGCGGGTGACACTTGCACAAATTGACCTTCTTCAGTAAAATGGCACTGGTGGTGGTGCTTGCACATATTTAGATCTTGGCTCAGTGACAAGCTGAGAGCTCAATCCGCGTATGTGCCACCACCGGTGCCATTTCACAGAAGACAACTGAGAGATCAATCTGTGCATGCCGGTGAAAACTTTAAACCAGGAGGCAGATGCAGACACCGTTGTGACGTGGAGGAGCCTGGGAAGGAGCCGAAGACCCCATCCACAGTCCCGCCCGTACGTACCGAAAGCTTATTACACCCAAACTTCAAATGCGGATTAAACAAAAGCCAGGATGTGGATTTCTTCATAAAGGTAGCAGCGCCTTTATGGCCATGCCATTATTTTAACTGCAAAATTTTGATGACAGATTCTCTTTAAACTCCTACAGAGTCTATTTGTTTTGCAGCAATGCCGGGTAGGCTAGGGTTAAATCCTAGCTATACAGAGCTTGATTAGGTAGACCTTGCTAAGCTCTGCATTTAACCAGGCTGAGTGTTCATCTAAGTCAGTCTGCTGGGGAGGCTGAGCAGACTGGATTTGTATTGGAACTCAAGAGAGAGACAAGCCAGAATCCCTCTCTGAGAAGAGACTGCACAGACCGTGTCCACCACACTGCAAGTATCAGTGGTTGCTATGGATGATGGCGGTTTTGTTTGACCAAATTTGGACTAGTTCAGTCATGTATGACTAACCAGAGTCTGTACTGTTTGGTTAGTACCTGGTGTAAGGTAGCGCTATTCATCACGCTGGGGCACTTGCTTCACCGGGTAAATTAAAGCACACATGTAACGTTTTTCCGGTAATTCACAGTCCAGAAGTTTATTACATATTATAAATCGCTCCTAACATAGTCCATCTCAGTGGCTCGCCGACACGTTACACATACAGTATCCAAGAGCCTTTCCAGTGACAGATAAGCCCACTTGGCAAACTTGGATACAACCTTCAGCAAGTTAACAATATCAATGTCCACATCAAGCAGCATTTTTACCTTTGCCGGGTCTTAGCTGCTTCTCTCAGCTCTGTTCTGCCAAAGCTGTCGTTTAAGGCTCACTAGCTATAGTCTCTAGGCCACGTGCCTTCCAAGGCTACTGTTATCCTAAATACAGGGATCCAGCCTCTGTCTTCCAGGCTTCGCCAGGCCTCTCTCTCTGTCTTTCAAAAACCACCAGGATTTATACAGTTAGGTCCATACAGTGGTGGCCAAAAGTATTGGCACCCCTGTAATTCTGTCAGATAATACTCACTTTCTTCCTAAAAATGATTGCAATCACAAATTCTTTGGTATTACTATCTTCATTTAATTTGTCTTCAATGAAAAAACACAAAAAGAATTGTCCTAAAGCCAAATTGGATATAATTCCACACCAAACCTAAAAAAGGGGGTGGACAAAAGTATTGGCACTGTTTGAAAAATCATGTGATGCTTCTCTAATTCGTGTAATTAACAGCGCCTGTAACTTACCTGTGGCACCTAACAGGTGTTGGCAATAACTAAATCACACTTGCAGCCAGTTAACATGGATTAAAGTTGACTCAACCTCTGTCCTGTGTCCTTGTGTGTACCACATTGAGCATGGAGAAAAGAAAGAAGACCAAAGAACTGTCTGAGGACTTGAGAAACCAAATTGTGAGGAAGCATGAGCAATCTCAAGGCTAAAAGTCCATCTCCAAAGACCTGAATGTTCCTGTGTCTTCCGTGCGCAGTGGCATCAAGAAGTTTAAAGCCTATGGCACTGTGGCTAACCTCCCTAGATGTGGACGGAAAAGAAAAATTGACGAGAGATTTCAATGCAAGATTGTGCGGATGGTGGATGAAGAACCTTGACTAACATCCAAACAAGTTCAAGCTGCCCTGCAGTCCGAGGGTACAGCAGTGTCAACCTGTACTATCCGTCAGCGTCTGAATGAAAAGGGACTGTATGGTATGATACCCAGGAAGACCCCACTTCTTACCCCGAGACATAAAAAAGCCAGGCTGGAGTTTTCCAAAATTTACCTGAGAAAGCCAAAAACATTTTGGAAGAATGTTCTCTGGTCAGATGAGACAAAAGTAGAGCTTCTTGGGAAAAAGCATCAACATAGAGTGTACAGGAAAAAAAAAGAGGCATTCAAAGAAAAGAACACGGTCCCTACAGTCAAACATGGCGGAGGTTCCCTAATGTTTTGGGGTTGCTTTGCTGCCTCTGGCACTGGACTGCTTGACCGTGTGCATGGCATTATGAAGTCTGAAGACTACCAACTAATTTTGCAGCATAATGTAAGGCCCAGTGTGAGAAAGCTGGGTCTCCCTCAGAGGTCATGGGTCTTCCAGCAGGACAATGACCCAAAACACACTTCCAAAAGCGCTATAAAATGGTTTGAGAGAAAGCACTGGAGACTTCTAAGGTGGCCAGCAATGAGTCCAGACCTGAATCCCATAGAACACCTGTGGAGAGATCTCAAAATGGCAGTTTGGAGAAGGCACCCTTCAAATGTCAGGGACCTGGAGCAGTTTGCCAAAGAAGAATGGTCTACAATTCCAGCAGAGCATTGTAAGAAAATCATTGATGGTTGCCGGAAGCGGTTGTTCGCAGTTATTTTGGCTAAAGGTTGTGCAACCAAGTATTGGGCTGAGGGTGCCAATACTTTTGTCTGGCCCATTTTTCGAGGTTTGTGTGAAATGATCAATGATTTGATTTTTGCTTCATTCTCTTTTGTGTTTTTTCCTTGCAAGCAAATTAAATGAAGATAATAATACCAAAGAATTTGTGATTGCAATCATTTTCAGGAAGAAGCTGAGTATTATCTGACAGAATTGCAGGGGTGCCAATACTTTGGGCCACCACTGTATATATTTGGACAGAGACAACATTTTTCTAATTTTGGTTCTAGACTTTACCACAATGAATTTTAAACAAAACAATTCAGATGCAGTTGAAGTTCACACTTTCAGCTTTCATTTGAGAGTATCCACATTAAAATTGGATGAAGGGTTTAGGAGTTTCTGCTCCTTAACATGTGCCACCCTGTTTTTAAAGGGACCAAAAGTAATTGGACAGATTAAATAATTGTAAATAAAATGTTCATTTCTAGGACTTGGTTGAAAACCCTTTGTTGGCAATGACTGCCTGAAGTCTTGAACTCATGGACATCACCAGACGCTGTGTTTCCTCCTTTTTGATGCTCTGCCAGGCCTTCACTGCAGTGGTTTTCAGTTGCTGTTTGTTTGTTGGCCTTTCTGTCTGAAGTTTAGTCTTTAACAAGTGAAATGCATGCTCAATTGGGTTGAGATCAGGTGACTGACTTGGCCATTCAAGAATATTTCACTTCTTTGCTTTAATAAACACCTGGGTTGCTTTGGTCGTCGTTTCATACTACAGATGGACAATGACCCAAAACATAAACCCAATCAGTTTGGCTGCATTTGGCTGGATCTGAGCACACAGTATGGCTCTGAATACATCAGAATTCATTCGGCTGCTTCTGTCCTGTGTCACATCATCAATAAACACTAGCGACCCAGTGCCACTGGCAGCCATGCATAACCAAGCCATCACACTGCCTCCGCCGTGTTTTACAGATGATGTGGTATGCTTTGGATCATGAGCTGTACCACGCCTTTGCCATACTTTTCTCTTTCCATCATTCTGGTAGTGGTTGATCTTGGTTTCATCTGTCCAAAAAATGTTCTTCCAGAACTGTGTTGGCTTTTTTAGATGTTTTTTAGCAAAGTCCAGTCTAGCCTTTTTATTCTTGATGCTTATGAGTGGCTTGCACCGTGCAGTGAACCCTCTGTATTTATTTACTTTCATGCAGTCTTCTCTATATGGTAGATTTGGATATTGATACACCTACTAGTGTTGAGCCACCCCCGTAGTGTTCGAGTTCGGTTCGGTTCGTCGAACACCCGTGTGTTCGCCGAACTGTTCGTCGAACACCTTCGAACACCGTTAAAACCAATGGCAGGCAAACAAAAACACATAGAAACACATAGAAAACACCTTCAAAGGTGTCCAAAAGCTGACAAACTGCTCAGAAGACACAACTAACACATGGAAAAGTGACAAGTACATATAGTCATGCGAAAAGAAAAGAGGTGGAGGAGTAAAAGGAGGGGGAGACACAGATATAGGCATGTCATGCCCTTCTAAAATCCAAAAAGTGAGAAGCCGACACGGCCAGTCCGTTCCTGCCTGTGCCACCTCTGTGTCGCCGGGTTTGTGCCAGAGCCGCGGTGGACCCTGACGGCCAGCCCCCCTATCCCAATACTGGTGCCTGTCCGCCGGTGGGTCGAGGCCCCCCACGGTGGGGGGGGGGAGTAACATCTGCAGAAGAAAGACCATCTTCCAGTCAAACTAAGATGTCGACTTCTTTTCGTGGACAATGTGATACGATCCCATTCTTACGGACACGCCCATCGCTACAAATTCTAGATGAGGCACAAAAACAGCAGGTGCTTCAATGGATATCAAGTGCTCCTTCAAGTGGGCTCTCCATCACCTCAATTTCAACATCACAAATACTCCAGTCCTCAGAGGTGTCACCCCAATCGCACTTGCTTCCTCACAGCTCCCAAGTCTCCAGCTGCCCGTCTGAGTATGGGGTAACACAGATGGCTGAGTCTGCCCAGGTGTTTACTCATACTATAGCCTGGGAAACGGAGGTCTGCTCCAGAGCTTCTGTTAATCCAGATGAGGAAATGATCTGATCCGATGCCCAGAATCTTTATAAGTTGGATCCAGGACCAGATGAAGAAGGTTCTGAGCATAATGTAGACCCTTGTTCCCAAACTGTAACTCCTGTTGGTGGAGACAATGATGAAGACGATGATGAGACTCAAATACCTGATTGGAGCGACAACTTGACTTTTCGGTCAGGGCAGGAAGAGGTTGGCTCTGAGGGCGACGGGTGTGATAACACACAGGGTGATGATGACGAGGTTGGAGATCCCACTTACTGTCAACCCACAGTCAGACAGTCGATGAGGTCAGCAGAGGAGGTGGAGGAGGATGTGACTAGCCCTGGGGATGGGGATGACTCGGTACCCGGGCATTTACCTGGCCTTGGGGATGTCGCGGTGGTCGGCTCCCTGGCCCGTACCCTGGGGTCTCTCTTTAAAAGGCTGGATAATTGTTAATTTTCTAAGAGTTCATGACGCCACCTGTGGTATCTGGTGACAAGAACCAGCGCTGCAGCAGTCCACTGAGGCCGGTGATAAGGCAGCTCGATGGTATAGCTCCCCACAGGTGGAGCTAGATCTCAGGGCAGCGTATGCAGGGGGAATGCAGGACAGGTGAGACCCAGCTGGGTCAGAGCAAGAACGGGAACGGACACGGTAGTCACTTCAGTACCTTTTACTGGTGGAAATTCAGGCACATCCCGGAGCACTGTAGGGTGAAGGGTGCATATCAGGATCCTCCCCAATGAGCGGGTGTAGGGCCTCCTGTTTCTTGCCTCTGCGTAGTAAGTTTCTGACCTGCCTGGAGCTAGGCCTAACTTTGTCTCTGTCCTGCGCTGGCTGACCTTGTGGTAGGGCCTTCTCTTGGAGTTCACGCTCCCAGTATGCGGGGCCTAAGCGTCTCCTGGCTCTGTTACATATCAGCACCTTAGCGATCCTGGGACTTGTAGTTCTCCATGGATTCCGGTTATGCCTTACTGGGTCATAGAGATACCGGTAAGCTCGGATCCTGTGTCCGGTAAATGCTTCGGGGTGAGCTGGTTAAGCTCCTCTGCCCCTTATGTACTAACTCGCCACTCGCCTTCGGCCTACTCGGGCCCTCACTAGGCTATACACACTAACGGCAGCTTGCCGCGCTTCACTGATCTTACGGCACCGGCACACCTTAAGCTCTATCTGGGCTCCCTGAATCTAGCAAGCAGGAGCCTCGTGCTCCACTGCTGAACTATTAACTGCGTTCTCTAGACTAGACTGAGCTCCACTGCAGACTGACCTCTCTTAGGCTTCTCTACTGCAGGAACTCTTCAGAAGAACTGAACTGCCTAGCTCCACCTTCCCTATTTATATCCCTAACGGGCTCCCTCTGCTGGTCTGAGGTGGAATGTGGAGATGTGTGAATGTTTATGGGGGCCTCTTGTGGAGGATTCCATCAATGCACTTTTGTAGGATCTGTGATACCAAGCGCAGCGGGGCATCACAGATGCTATTGAAGACGAGGTTAGGTTGCGCCTTCCTGAACAGAGACGGAGTACTGGAAGCACGTCAACAACTGCATCCTCAACCACAACTCTGCCTCTGACCACAAGTCGTAGTGGCTCTTCAGGTCACATGGGCTCTAAGCCTTGCATAGCCTGGGCATTTATTCAGATCGATAAGGATGACCCAACTCGTGTTATCTGTAATATTTGTCAGCAAAAGCTAAGTAGAGGCCAAAAAATACATAGTTTGAGTACTTCATGCATGTACCGTCACATGGATATGAAGCATAAGTTGCAGTGGGAAGCTCATTGTGCTACAATGCGGCCTAGTCGGCTGGGCCAACCACCGTCTGCCCCATCTTGTGCATCCGCAGCCTCTTCATCCTCTGTGACTGGGGGGACAGCAGTCACACATGTTTTTGGACGCAGACCTGCCACCTCTTTACCCGCAACAGCCAGTGTGATTGGCAGGTCGTCAGTTCATTGGGAAGTGGAAACACCTGCTAGTGTTGAGCGCTCTCCGACATCGAGAGCACCACCTTTGGATCAAGGCAACCTAACATGTCCGCCTGCATCTTCCTCACAGACCAGCAGTTGCCGGGGACACCCTACTCAACACCGTCTAAGCACAACAGCCAGCCCTCGGTCCCTCAGATGTGGAAAAGTAAAAGACCATTTCCTCCTAGCCATGAGAAAGCTAAGAGGTTGAATTTCACCATCTGCAAGCTGTTGGCTACAGAAATGCTGCCTTTCCACCTGGAGGACACAGAGGATTTTCAAGACCTTATGTCCGTCACAGTGCCCCAGTACCAGATGCCCAGTCGGCACTACTTCTCAAAGAAAGGTGTGCCTGCGCTCCACTAGCATGTCGCACACAACATCACCGCTTCTTTGAGAAACTCTGTGTGTGACAGGGTGCATTTCACCACAGACACTTGGACGAGAAGGCATGGACAGGGGCGTTACATGTCGCTGACTGGGCACTGGGTAACTATGGTGACAGCAGGACAAGGGGCTGCTGTCCAAGTCTTACCGTCCCCACGAGTTGTGTGTTAATCCTCTTTATCTCGAACTTCCTCCACTGCTTCTGCCTCCTCAACCTCCTCTCGGTCCTCCACCTGCACCCAAAGCCTGTCTGGTAATGCCACCTGCTTTCTAACTGCGCAGAAGGAATCCTGCACACCTCCTTACTATGCTGGCAGCAGGGCTCAAGGCATCAGTGTTTACTTTGAAATGTCTGGGAAATGTGAGTCACACAGCTGAGGAGTTTTGGTCAGCTCTGGAGACCCAGTTTCATGAAAGGTTGTCTCCACTGGACCTGCAACCAGGGAAGGCCATGTGCGACAATGCTGCAAACCTGGGTGCGGCCCTTCGCCGGGGCAATGTCACACACGTGCCTTGTATGGCTCACGTGTTGAACCTGGTTGTCCAGCAATTTTTAGCCCGCTATCCCGGACTAGATGGCCTTCTGCAGAGTGCACGGTCGCTGTGTGCTCACTTCCGCCATTCGCATCCCGCAGTTCAACGACTTACATTTCTACAGAAGTCGTTGGGCCTGCCAGTTCACCGGCTGAAATGCGATGTGCTGACACGGTGGCATTCAACTCTGCACATGTTGCAGCGACTGTGGCAGCACCGACAAGCCCTGGTGCAATACGTTCTGACGTATAGCCTGGACCAACGACATCCAGAGGTGGGACAAATCACGCTGGAGGAGTGGTCTCAGATCAGGGACCTATGCACCCTTCTGCACAGTCTTGAAATGGCGACGAAGACGTTTAGTGCTGACGATGCCATTATCAGCATGACTATTACGGTGATTTACATGCTGGAGCACATGTTAAACAGAATTCGGAGTCAGGTGGTGGGACAAGAGGAGGTGGAGGAAGTAGAGGAGGAGTCATATGCGGAAGGGATAACATCTCCAAGGTCCAGACGGTTGGCAGCACCAAGGCGGCAGGCATGGGAGGGTGGGGGAGAGGGATTAACCAGGGCGCATGGTAGCAGCCAAACTGTTGAGGAAGGTGCAGGAGCCGAGGAAGAAGTGGAGGACGAACTGGCAATGGGCATGGAAGACTCATCAGATGAGGGAGACCTTGATCACATTTCTGTTGTGCGAGGTTGGAGGGAGAGGGCAGAGGAAGGAAGCATGATTCTTACCTCGCTACCAACACAACAAGGACTTGGTCCTTCTGGATGCGCAAGACACATGAGTGCCTTCTTGCTGCACTACCTGCAACATGACCCCCGGATTGTCAGAATTCGAAGTAATCCCGACTACTGGGTTGCCACACTCTTAGATCCCCGGTACAAAAGTATTTTTGCCGAAATAATTCCTGCCATAAAAAGGTATTGACGAATGCAGGAGTATCTGTTGCAGAATCTTACATGTGCTTTTCCACAAAACACCAGTGGTGCACGCAGTGAATCTCACAGTTCTAACTTGCCAACGGTGGGACTGTCGAGTCTTCATCACTCAAACAGTAACAGTAACACAGTATCTGCTGGTAACAGCAATTTTGTGGAATCGTTTCACCACTTTTTTAGACCATCCTTTGCAAGGCCACAGGAGACAAGAAGTCTGACACATAGTCAATGCCTAGAGAGGATGGTACAGGAGAATCTCCAAGTGAACATCGAAGCCATGACTGTGTCACTGGACCCTTGCTCATTTTGGTATTCCAATCTTGAAAAATCGCCTGAGCTTGCCACTCACGCCTTGGAGATCTTGTCATGCCATGCAGCCAGCGTTCTCTCTGAACGTGTGTTCAGCGCTGCTGGTGGTGTGCTGACAGATAAGCGCACGCGGCTGTCCACTGAGAATGTAGACAGACTCACGGTCATAAAGATGATCAAATCATGGATTCGCAAGGACATTTCTACCCCTGTGTCATCCTTGGGAGACTAAAAGCTTGGGGATCTGGTAAAATCACCTCACCAACCGTTTTAAGCAACAGTGGGGCAATTGATGCCACTTAACCCTAGAACGCATGACCATAAAAATCTACACTTTCACATACCTGGGGCCCTTTAGGCCCGTGTGCAAATAACATGGAATAACTCAAACTCAAATGACAAACAACTATATACATGAAGAATACCTAGAGTTTCAAAATTCTAACTAAAGCAATCTTGCAGAAAATAGAAAACAATTAACTGGGCGGGCCTGCAAGGCCACAGGTATGCGTTCTAGGGTTAAGTGGTGTCTGTGCCACAATTTTGGGAGTCCCCTTGCTGTGTCTTACGTGACGTTGGCATCGTCAATTCCAGGTGGGTTGGGTCGCACCCCCCCCTTTTAACTGTAAGAAACTACATACACTATGGCTTGGGGTAACACAGATGGTTGAGTCTGAAGAGCTGTTTACTCAGAGGTCTGCTCCAAATCTTCAGTGTCTGCTAGTCAGCGTAGAATTTTTAACTGCATCTAGCCTAGGCAATACTTTGGGCGTAGTAGCCCAGCTGCGAAGCAAGCTGCACCGCCTGTGTATCTAATAAGAATTTTTAAATTAATCTAGGCTAGGCAGACTGTGGGGACCCCCAACCAAACCCAGATGCTCAGCCCCCCTACCGCCCCCCTTTCATGGACAACCCAATAATGTAACTCTTACAACTGGATGGGTGAGGATCGGACACAGCTTTATTAACTCTTTATACTCATTCCATTAGAAAGGCATTTTATTTCTAAAATAATTCAGCTTGTTGCAGCATGCCCTGGGTCCCCACTCCGGCAAGTTGGCCAACAAGTGTAACTCTCCAACATGTCCTTTCTATTTCCAGGCCACGGAGGATCCAGCGTACTCGTATGCAGGACTCTGACCCCCACCCATCACTCTTAACGCTTGTTCCACTCCGTCCTGGAGTCCTGACAGGAATATGTCCAGTCCAATATCTATTAAGTGAACACCGTCGGGCCGTATGAGGCCTGCTTTATCTCCTTCCAGTTGTCGGTGTCGTATCACTACACCGCCTCTGTCTCTTCTAAATTTTGCCATCCGAATATTTATTACCCGCCTTGTCCATTCGATGGCCGTGATGTCTCGCGCACCTTGCCATACCGCTATCGGCACAATCTCTGACCATACTATAGCTAATTTTGTGAAAAATTCTCTGAAGCGCTCAGTGTTTAGTTTCATTATTGCCATTAGTTATGCGCTCTTGTGATGACCTAGGTTGTTTCCCCCGGCCTGTATAACTAAGATGACCGGACCTCTTGCCTCTCTCCCTACCTTGATTACCTCCATTAGTACCTGTGGCCATAGCAGGCCTCTAATACCTCTCCAGTTGAAATATGTGTTATGAAACTCTAATTTCCTCCCGCCTGGGCGGACTTTCGCCCTTTTTTGTGCCCAATATATATACGAGTGGCCTATCACTCACACTGTTGGCTTAGCGTCACCTGTAAAAGAAACAAACCACGTTAGGATAACAAGTCCGGTCTTATGTATCTCGCCAAACACGTGGATCGCCATCTCCCTATCCTCTGAACTTCCGTTTCTGACAGTCCTGCTCTTGCTGCTTCCGTGGCCGCACCTATGCGGAATGAGTGTGTCCCGTAATCTTTGGGGTGGTTCCCTGCCGATGTTATGCATTTATTAAATATAGCTTGGAACAGGTATCTTGATAATGGCGTTCCATCAATGTGTGATACGAAGAAATTACTTTGTGATCTGATGGTTAGATATGTTTTTACTATTGTTACCCGACTCAGTGTACTGTTTGTGGGTTGTAGAAGTACCCAAGTACCCCTGCCCGCTGGAACCGTTTTCGATTGGTGTATGCGTACACGTATTGCATTATTGGCTATGACTACTTCCTGGTGTAAAAAGCGTCCACTGGTGGTAATTTTGGATTGAGGGACTAATTCGCTTATACATAGCGCCCCGAAGAAGGCGATCACAAATGCAGTAGACATTAGTGTTGCTTCAAATTGTGAGTGTCATGTTAATGGTGTTAGGGATAAGATGTGAGAAATCAGTTTTAGTGACACGGGACGGGACGTCTACATTCCTGACTTGGCTGACCCCTTTTCCACCCTTTTATGGATTGTCTGATGATGAATCTTTGTCACATCTCCCCAATTCAGTAGTTGGAAGTGAAATGCTACTCCGGTCAGACACCGCTGCGCTGACGCCCCTGATATGCCCCTCATCATTAGCTGGTGGAGAAATTCTATGGTGACTTGTGATCTGGCTTATTCACATTGGTCAACCCGTCTGCCTGCTACTAGTCGTGTCCACTCTTCCCATGCCATACCGTATGCTTGCCACGTTGACGGGGCAACTGACGCTCTGATTAATTGCATCAACTATTCGCCACTAGATCCCATAGGGAGGGTGGGCAACTGTTGCCCGATGGGTGGGCGTTGTGGAAGAGCTCTGTGAAAATCTAACAATTGAATTGTTATAAAGCGTTAGCAGCAGCTTTATACCCCTCAGCATAGTGGCTAGCGCGGACCCATACATTGTGTTTTAGGCACAGGAATACTAGCCTGCGTAGTAGGCCTAGCACTGGGAGAGACGATGATGCCATCTTATTAATGCAGTGCGCTAGGCTGGTGTTTTGTGTTATGAAGCGTATATTTTTGATAGCCAGGCGCGCGCCCCATATTTCTATTGCTACCACTATTGGGAAAAATTATTTTCAGGGCTAGATGCAGCTAAAAATTATTATTAATTTCAAAGCTGGTGGAGCTTGGTATAGATGGCCTAATACAATGAGTCCCACACACTGCTAGAAGCCCAAATATTTTTTCAGAGGTAGATGCAGATAAAAATTATTTTTAATTTGCAACCTGATGGAGGTCAGTATAGATGGACTAATAGAGAAAGTCCCACACACTGCTAGAAGGCCAAATATTTTTTCAGAGCTAGATGCAGATAAAAATAATATTCAATTTGCAACCTGATGGAGGTCAGTATAGATGGACTAATAGAACAAGTCCCACACACAGCTAGAAGCCCAAATATTTTTTCAGAGATAGATGCAGATAAAAATTATTTTTAATTTGCAACCTGATCGAGGTCAGTATAGATGGACTAATAGAGAAAGTCCCACACACTGCTAGAAGGCCAAATATTTTTTCAGAGCTAGATGCAGATAAAAATTATATTCAATTTGCAACCTGATGGAGGTCAGTATGGATGGACTAATAGAACAAGTCCCACACACAGCTAGAATCCCAAATATTTTTTTCTGAGGTACTGTAGATGCAGATAAAAATTATTTTTAATTTGCAACCTGATGGAGGTCAGTATAGATGGACTAATACAACAAGTCCCACACACAGCTAGAAGCCCAATATTTTTTCAGAGCTAGATGCAGACAAAAAATTATTTTGAATTTGCAACCTGATGGAGGTCAGTATAGATGGACTAATAGAGAAAGTCCCACACACTGCTAGAAGGCCAAATATTTTTTCAGAGCTAGATGCAGAAAAAAATTATATTCAGTTTGCAACCTGATGGAGGTCAGTATAGATGGACTAATAGAGAAAGTCCCACACACTGCTAGAAGGCCACATATTTTTTCAGAGGTAGATGCAGAAAAAAATATATTCAGTTTGCAACCTGATGGAGGTCTGTATAGATGGATTAATAGAACAAGTCCCACACACAGCTAGAAGCCCAATATTTTTTCAGAGGTAGATGCAGAAAAAAATATATTCAGTTTGCAACCTGATGGAGGTCAGTATAGATGGACTAATACAACAAGTCCCACACACAGCTAGAAGCCCAATATTTTTTCAGAGGTAGATGCAGAAAAAAATATATTCAGTTTGCAACCTGATGGAGGTCTGTATAGATGGATTAATAGAACAAGTCCCACACACAGCTAGAAGCCCAAATATTTTTTCAGAGGTAGATGCAGATAAAAATTATTTTTAATTTGCAACCTGATGGAGGTCAGTATAGATGGACTAATAGAGAAAGTCCCACACACTGCTAGAAGGCCAAATATTTTTTCAGAGCTAGATGCAGAAAAAAATTATATTCAATTTGCAACCTGATGGAGGTCAGTATAGATGGACTAATAGAATGATGCTATGCCCAAAAGATTTTACTTCACTAGGTGCAGTAAAAAAATTGGTATTCTATACACAGGTGGTATATCTTGCAACACAGATAGGCTACTCCACTGACTAACACACTCTGCAATAGGCCAAAAAGGATTAGCTTTGCTAGATTCAGCCAAATGCTGTGAAAAAAACTTGCACAGCACTGGCACATACCTGCCTGGCAAAAACTGATAGGAACTGATGTAACCTAGTCCTGAAAAGGACTGCAATCACAACTATTCCCTACTCCCAAGCTATCTGTAGATTTGTGCGAAAATTGGCTTGAAATTAACAAGGTATAGCGCACACAGCAACAGCGGTGCCGTATAACACGCAGCTGCAGCAGTGAGAAAATGGTGGCGACGGGGAAAATGGCTTGGTCTTATAGGGCAAGGACATGTGACATACACTGCCAATGACACATGCCCTTGCTTGTGTGAAAAAAAGCACTTCGCTCCGTGTGTGCGCTGCTGATAGGCTGACAGATTGCACCTCCCCACTGTAAATGCGGGAAAGAGAAAAAAAAAATGGAGATCTTCATTGTTCCTGCAGAGATCCATCCCCTGCCCCTCCCCCCACCCCGCTGTACACTCAAACTGCGTATTAACATTAATTTTCATCATTACTGAGAAAAAATCCAGTTATGATTTTGGTGCACGAACAGTTATCGAACATAACCTCGAACAGCCGAATTTTTCTCAAATTGTTCGTGTTCGCCAAACGGCTCGAACACCGCCCAAAACAGCTCGAATTTGAGATTGGCAAACAGTTCGAGTAGAACAACGCTCATCTCTAACACCTACCTCCTGGAGAGTGTTGTTCACTTGGTTGGCTGTTGTGAAGGGGTTTCTCTTCACCATGGAGATTATTCTGCGATCACCCACCACTGTTGTCTTCCGTGGGTGCCCAGGTCTTTTTGCATTGATGAGTTCACCAGTGCTTTCTTTCTTTCTCAGGATGTATCAAACCGTTGATTTTGCCACTCCTAATATTGTAGCAATTTCTCGGATGTTTTTTTTCTGTTTTTGCAGCTTAAGGATGGCTTGTTTCACCGGCATGGAGAGTTCCTTTGACCGCATGTTTACTTCACAGCAAAACCTTCCAAATGCAAGCACGACACCTCAAATCAACTCCAGGCCTTTTATCTGCTTAATTGAGAATGACATAACTAAGGGATTGCCCACACCTGTCCATGAAATAGCCTTGGAGTCAATTGTCCAATTACTTTTGGTCCCTTTAATAACAGGGTGGCACATGTTAAGGAGCTGAAACTCCTAAACCCTTCATCCAATTTTAATGTGGATACCCTCAAATGAAAGCTGAAAGTCTGAACTTTAACTGCATCTGAATTGTTTTGTTTAAAATTCATTGTGGTAATGTCTAGAACCAAAATTAGAAAAATGTCTCTGTCCAAATATATATGGACCTAACAGTATATCCTTTTGTGCACACAGGACCTGGAACATTAGTCATCAACATTAGCCCATTCCTTAGGGACCTACCATCTGTCATTGTCACTAACTTTGTCAAGTCACGTTTCCGAGTCGTAACCTTGTCAGACCTCCCCCGCTCCCAGCGGTCAGTCGTAGCCTTGTCAGACCTCCCCCCGCTCCCAGCGGTCAATACAGCAGTGTGACTTACTTGCCCTTGTATCTAAGGTCAGGTCTGACTTCGTGCTGTCCCGTACTCTATTGGGTCGTTTGTATGGGCCTCTCAGACCTGAGTTACTGGCGGTCTCACTACCTCTAAACCCATGCTCACTATTCTCAGGAAATCTTGAAGGGTCTCTAACTTCTACTGTAGCCATCCTATTATTTGAAGGGCCCTTTCTCTGTCTGGTCTCACAATTTCTAGACAGCTGCCATCTTCTGCTGCTCAGGCGATGCTGTCTTTCCATTCGCAGTCTGGCGAGATTCAACTGTTCTACCTCTTGCAGGTAGGTCACTTGGTACTCCATCAGCATGCGTATATATGCAAGATTTTCTTCCATTCCTACAGCGGAGAATGACACCATGCCGTCTTCACCTGGTATCCAGTCCTGACGATCACGTGGACTGCTTACTTTCATCACACCAGACTTCTTTACCATCATTTGCATGGCTTGGTCATTTCTCCCAATGAGTTTTCTTACCAGAGCATGAGGCACCCGGATGACTTCTTTCCGCAGACTTTGAGCTTTTCTCATAAGCTCCAGTTGTCTAATGGCTTGTTCCGTCTTCAACCGGACAAACCACTTCGTGCGAATGCATCGCCAGTGCATGTCACTTAGGATAGCCACCCTCTTCACTGTGACTTCAGTTGTGGACAGGACCACCAGCTGTTTAGTTTCTGAGGTAGAGTACACCTTACAGGCTCCCACAGCCTTCTTAAACTCTTCATGCACTGAGTCTCTGGTGCATTCTTCTCTCAAATCTTCGGGTACATCTATGAGGCACTTGTACCGAGACGTTTCTGTCTCACCCGTGGTCTCCAAATGATCATCTGGCTCAGGTTTCAGGGACAACTGACTTTCAGCTCCTTCACCCTGTATGCTTCCCCTGAGCTGACTCACAGCTAAGAATCCAGGAATTCTCGTCTTGACCACTTCTATTTCATACTTATCTTCTTTTAACACTCTCTCAGCTCTCCTTAGGTCCACTTTCTGATGGTATAAAGGATTAAGCGCAACTTGTTTGCCCTTTTCCTTCTCCAAGGAGGCCTCATTCACTGACTGGTACTTTGCCAGGTGACCTTTGAGCTCGACAACTTCTTCCTCTAGCTCAGCTACTCGCCTCTCAGCAACCCATCTCTGAAGCTCTTCCTGCTTCAACTGCTCCTTTATCAGCAGAATTCTCTCAGACCTCTCTGTCTCCAATCCGCCCACTCTGCTCTCGACAGCCAGTCTCTCAAGCTTCTCTTGCTTCAAATGGGCTTGTAGCGTCTCCTTTAGCTCCTTGATCTCGGCTCTTATATTCACCGAATCATCCAAGCTCACATTATTCGAAGAGGCATTTGCTTCATACCTCCCTTTTCCGATAGACTCCTCCATCTTGCAGATTCTATCCTTAAGGTACATCTCTGCCCTCTGGAGATCACCACAGAACGTCTCCAGCTCCTTCACCTGAGCTTCCAATCCTAGGATCTTCCTGCGGAGATCATCATTCTCATCACGGGTGCCCTGCAGAGTAGTCTCAGTCACTTAGTGCTCTACATCAGCCTTATCATCCTCTAGTTTTTTTCTTAACCTTCAGGAGATCCTCACAATCTCTCTTGGTTTGTTGCAGTTCCCTCACGTGTTCATCATACTCCTTCTTGGATTCACACAGCTCCCAGTTGAACTGTTTGCGCAGTTGTTCTAAGTCTTGATCATGTCCAGAAACTTCGTCCTTCACTCCCCTTTTAAGGCAGACAGCTCCAGGTCTTGCTGGTAAAGAGAGTCCTCCAGCCGCTATTTCTCCAGCATTAGAGACTTTACTTGGTCTTGAAATCTCTGCACTTCCTTCGCATCCACAGAGCCTTTCTTCACTTGGTTCAGCTCTGACTGTACCAGGGAGAAACTATCATCTCGTACAGCTCATCTTCAAACTCCACTTTGTCAAGCTTCAACTGAAAAACCTCCTCTTTGGTTTTGCAGAGGTCCTCTTTATTTTTCTGGAACATTTCCTTCCATTTGTTGATTTCCTCGCTGCTTTCCTCAAGTTCTCGCTGTAAGTTCCTCACAACCTGGTTTATTTTCTGCCGTTCAGATTCAAGGCTCAGCTGGTTCTGGGACACATTCTCCATGTTTTTCCTTAGTTGCTGCACATCACTCTGATACTGCTGCCTGACAGGCTCCAGCTCTTGGTCAGGATTGGCCACCTCCTCTTTCAGCACCCCCTTCAAGGCTGTCGGTTCCTGATCCTTTTGTCTCAGTAGATCATCCTGCTTGTACCGAATCTGCAGAACTGCATCCCACTCTTCCTCCTGATCTTCTTCGTTGTCTGATACTGTACCGGAGGTTGCTACTGGCAACGTCACCTCCTCTTCCCTCCTGATCTCAGGAGGATCCACACTCAGAATAAAGGCACAAAACATTGCATTTTCTTTATTTGCCCTTTCAGCAAAGTCTACAGGAGCAACTTTTTTGTGGCCCTTGCGCCGTCGACGACGAGAGGGGGACTTTCTCACCTCGTCTAGCTCCTCTTGACTGAACTCTCTTTCTACTTTCGTACTGTCACCGTCAGCTATGGGGTCTGTGTCACTCCCCATGGTGTTGTGGACCAACAAGTCAAATCCCACCTTGACGTCAACCCCTTCTAAGGGAGCTACCCCGCTATCAACGGTCAAATTGTCATTTTTAGGCAGTGCCAACCCACAACCAGTAACCAGTTTTGGTTTTCTATACTCCACGCTCTTTTGAAACGCCGCCCCTTTTTAGACTCCACCCCCTTTTGGACACACACACCTGTAGGTGGATTTTTACAACAAAAACCCGCAATAGTCTTAGGACCCAGTTCACAACATCTCTTACTACCCCCTGGGCACTCTGGGATAGTAACGGCGCCACAGGAGAACTTACAGAATGGTCCGCTGCCACCATTCTGTAATGTGCCAACAGCTCCCGCCTTTCCTGTAGCATGTCCTGCTGCTGCTGCAACAAGCACTTTAATCGCTCAATAGCTTCAGTCTCATTTTCTGCTCCCTTCAGAGCCATCTTTATCAGCTCCTGCATTTCTTCAGGACACTCCATTTTGCTGCAGAATGTTTGCAGCGGGTCATCCCACCGCTTCTCCATTCCGTCTGGGGATACTGCTCCATTCATAGCCATCGCGGTACACTGTTCACACTAGACACTTCACACCGCTCTCCCCGGAAAATTTTCGTGGCCCCACCAAACCAAGTTTGAGTGCCACGACAATTTTCGTAACCCAGCCGAGTTACAGCCAGATGCTTTAATCTTCGTGACCCCGCCGAATCACAGCAAGATGCTTGCATCCACAATCATCATCCTGTGCCGTTACCCCTAGCAACCAGGCTGCAGTTGCCCGCATTCTCCACCACATGTAAGGTGGCGCTATTCATCACGCTGGGGCACTTGCTTCACCGGGTCAATTAAAGCACACATTCAACGTTTTTCCGGTAATTCACAGTCCAGCAGTTTATTACATATCATAAACCGCTCCTAACATAGTCCATCTAAGTGGCTCGCCGACATGTTACACATATAATATCCAAGAGCCTTTCCAGTGACAGATATGCCCACTTGGCAAACTTGGATACTACCTTCAGCAAGGTAACAATATCAATGTCCACATCAAGCAGCATTTTTACCTTTGCCAGGTCTTAGGTGCTTCTCTCAGCTCTGTTCTGCCAAAGCTGTCATTTAAGGCTCACTAGCTGTAGTCTCTAGGCCACGTGCCTTCCAAGGCTAATGGTATCCCAAACACAGGGATCCAGCCTCTGCCTTCCAGGCTTCACCAGGCCTCTCTCTCTGTCTTTCAAAAACCACCAGGATTTATATATCCTTTTGTGCACACAGGACCTGTGTTGATGTCACAGTCATGTGATCAGTCACCTGAGGGAAAGGTAAATGGTCAGACAGAACACACCCCCTGGACATTTTAGCAATGCAGCAAGCCGCTGCATTACACTGGACAAGGCTAGGGATTTATGGTTTTGTTTCGTTGCTGTGCTACCTGTGGAAATAAACATTACATTGTTTTGACACAAAAATACAGTGCCTGTATGAACGCTACCCAATTCCTACCTGAGAGCATGAATCCCTACAATATGTAGCAGTCATATAGCTGTATTAGCAGCAATATTTGCAAAATTACGTTGACACACTCCACCTTTTCTTTTGGTAATAAACTTCATATGACCTAATGTTTGAATAACCCTTACGATAGTTAAAACAAGATTCAGGCTGTACCAATTCATCTCCCTCAGTATAAAGGATGGAATTAAATTAAATTGTAAAATAGACATACAGATTGTATTATTAGTAGGTTACAGTAATATCGGTGGGCTAGAAGAAAGTCCACCCTTTAAATTTCTGTCCATGAATTACAGAAAATATTTTACAGATGTCATTAGGAGACAATTACGCTTTCTAATTACCCAGTTATAATTGATACTCATTTTATCTGCTTTTAATGATAAAAGGCTAGAACATAAAGGCATTTAAACAAGTCACCTTGAAGTCAGAGGTACGGTACTTAATTTTCTGAGAGTTTACATATTAGCAATACATAGATGGACTATAACAATTAAATACAGATTCCTCTCACCACAATGACGTATAGATGTATTTTTTCAGTCATTTTCTGTAGACATCTGATGAACAATAATCGGTCATGTTACAATGGTTGCATATTTGCATATTTCCCAGAGGAGCATTACGGCTTTAAAAGTCTCCTCACCATGACATGCTTAACACGTAGCTCTCCACAAGGAAAAATTTTACCCCTTAGATATCGGTCTGACGCCTCTCACCCAGCCAAACCAGAACTCACACTTTGCACTGATGAGGGGCAGTATCCCAAAGCACAGTGTCTGCAAATTGAGTTTCTGGTTCTGGCTTATATCCTAAGTCATGTGATAAGGCTCATTAAAGGGTCACTATTGACTTAGGATTGCTACTTCCTGTAGGTGGCACTAGAGTTCTGGCCCTCTTCCTCTCTGAAGAGACAATTTGCATATTTCCCAGAGGAGCATTGCGGCTTTAAAAGTCTCCTCACCGTGACATGCTTAACATGTTGCTCTCCGCAAGGAGATCCCTTGGATACTGGTTGTCCTGGCACATCAAAGGTGTTAAGGTTCATGTGCTGGTGAGTAATCTCAGAGAACCCTCAAAGTCTCCACTGAAGACTGGGTAGATCATGGTTGTCAAATGTCCCTGCAGGTCCCGATGCCACAGAGGTACTGTATCTCAGCCAGAGGTGTGGTACCCCACTCTCGGGTAAAGAGGGAGCACTACCCGGGACCCACACACCCACATCCTACACCACATCACTCCAGTAGGGAAGGGAGAGATTGCTCCTGAGGGAGAGCACAGTCCCTGTTCCTGTCTGGAGGAGGGAATTAGGTAGAGGAGGTGGGTGGAGGAAGTAGTTTAGGGGAGCACACAAGGAAGGACTGAAGGTAGAGGGGACCACGTAGAATGAAAGTAACGTGGGTCACATGACAGACAGTATAAAAAGACCAGTAGAAACATCTAGAAGGGTCCTAGGAGCAAGAGCGCAGTGAGAGAGGACCGTTGAGCAGTGGGGTCCAGTCAGAGGGGCCCAGTAAGAGAGAGAATGAGAGGAGCGAGGGAGTCAGAGAGAAGGGCTCCAGAGACAGAGAAAGGATCTTAGGGGCACAGGAAGTACGGAGTCCACCCGTGCGCCCGAATTCATGCCCACCGTGAAGGGATCAGGTCGCAGTAGGGGACTGGCCCCAGACTAGTTGAGGACTGCAGGACTCAAATGGGAAAGATCCGCCCACAAAAGGGGAGAGGAAGGAAGGAGCCCTGGGAGAAGGGCAGATACACGTGTGGCTGCGGAGGAGTAACAGCTAGCCCAGCACATGTAATGGAGGGAAACAGCAACCAGACTCCAGTCCGTGGCATGGATGCAGAAGACTCCCCCAGTAACCTGGAAGGAGCCCTGAAACCACTACCCCCAGTGGATCGGGGGTTCCTGCAGACTGAGATGCAGGAGCTGGGCCAGCAAATGGAGCTGGCCCAGAAGGCAGCAGTAGAGAGATGGAAAGACGCGCTGCTAGAAAAGATCACTCGGCAGTGGTCGGCGTCGCGGTCTGCAGCTACCGCCCCAGCCCCGGAGGGGACTAAGCAGAAGGAGACTCGCAGCACCGGAGAGGCAGCCGCAGCAGGTAATGCCCCTGCCCCGGTAGCTGAGGAGACCCTAATCGGACCCCTGGGGCCGCCAGCAGCCCCTGCACCCAGCTGGGTGTACAAAAGCGCCATGTGGGACTGGTCCACACGCGTAGAGGATCAGCTAGGGGCCCCATTAATTCCTGCGCCAACGCCCCGGGGCCATCTGTACAGGAAGGGTAGAGTACAGGTGGGAGAACCCGGAAGGCGATTTAATGGGGTTCCCTGGGGAGGCCAAAGTGAAGGAGACACCGGAGGAGGCCCTGCAAAGGGAAGAGTTCTGACGGCAGCAGATCCGAACATGGGAAGAGGGGGATAAGGAGCCTAAGACCAGGTTGCAGGCCATGGAGGAGAGAGATAAGAGGGCCATGGCCCTGGCCCGGAAGGTCAAACCTGCCGAACGGGGTGTGAGAGTGCTGGGCACCGTAGTGAAATTTGATTTACGCAAGGGCTGGGGTTTCATGAGAGAGCCCAATGCTGCCCACGATCTCTTCGTCACCAGGATGGACGTTGAGTCCCACCTTCTGTAACGGGTCTGGGAGGCGGAACCTCTGAGCTACTACACAAGGGGGTGGTCCTTGTAAGGGAGCGGGTGGCGACCAGGGAAGATGGGCAGGCAGTCACAGCAGGTGACCGGGACAGTCTCTGAGTGAACGGGCTGGAGGTCACGGCAAGTGACCGGGGCAGTCTCTGGATGAACGGGCAGGAGGTCACGGCAAGTGACCGGGGCAGTCTCTGTATGAACGGGCAGAAGGTCACGGCAAGTGACCGGGGCAGTCTCTGGATGAACGGGCAGGAGGTCACGGCAAGTGACCGGGGCAGTCTCTGGATAAAGGGTAGGTACGACCTGTGATGGCAGAGCCTCCAGGTAGGCTAGCAGGCAGATGGTAGATGTGTGCTCCCAGGTGAGCAAGCGAGAGTCTCTGGAATGGCAGGTGGTCACAGCACGTGACGGCGGAGCCTCCAGGTAGGCTAGCAGGCAGGTAACAGGTGTGCACTCCCAGGTGAGCGGGCAGGAGTCTCTGGAATGGCAGGTGGTCACAGCACGTGACGGCGGAGCCTCCAGGTAGACTAGCAGGCAGGTAGCAGGTGTGCGCTCCCAGGTGAGCGGGCTGGAGTCTCTGGAATGGCAGGTGGTCACAGCACGTGACGGCGGAGCCTCCAGGTAGGCTAGCAGGCAGGTAGCAGATGTGCGCTCCCAGGTGAGCGGGCAAGCTGATCCATAGACAGACTGACAGGAGTTGGAGGGCAGACCGTCGGACCTCAGGCTAGCAGGCAGGTAGCAGAAGAGCGCTCCCAGGTGAGCGGGCAAGCTGGTCCTTAGACAGACTGACAGGAGTCAGTAGGCAGACCGTCGGACCTCAGGCTAGCAGGCAGGTAAGCGGAATATCAGGCAGGAATCAGACAGCAAACTGGCAGGAATCAGGCAGGTAACTGGCAACGGGACCTGAGGGCTGAAGCAGAGTAGTGAACAGTGCAACAACATTGCTCGGGCACCTCCATTTTGGAGGAGGTGCCTTATATATGGTGAAGTCCTCCGGCCATTGGCCGGGGACTCCTTAGGACGGCGCGCGCGGCCCCTTTAAGAGGGAGGGAGCGCGCGCGCCCTAAGCACAGTGGCCGGGAAGGAGCGCGCGCTGCCAGCAGAGCGGGAGGAGGACGCCGGGCTCGGAACAGAGGGCTGAGGGGAACAGCGTCCCTGCCTAGCAGAGGGCAGGGACGCCGGCGCTACAGTACCCCCCTCTTTAGGCCCCCCCTTTTTTAGGCCAGAGAGAAATTTAGCTAGGATGAGAGGGGCATGGATGTTCTCCCGGGGCTCCCACGTTCTCTCCTCAGGACCAAACCCCTTCCAATCTACTAGAAAAAAGGTCTTCCCTCTTACCCTTTTGGTGGCCAGAATGTTCTCTACCTCAAATTCGTTTTCAGCGGAAACCGGAGCAGGAGGCGTGCCTGTAGACTTGGAAAAAGAGTTAAGTACCACAGGTTTGAGGAGAGATACATGGAAGGAGTTAGGGATCCGCAAGTTGGCCGGGAGTTTCAATTTATAGGCCACCGGGTTGATCTGACTGATGACCTCCAGAGGACCGATGAACCGAGGCCCTAACTTATAGGAAGGAATCTTGAGCCGGACATACTTGGACGAGAGCCAGACCTTATCCCCTGGACGGAATTGAGGAGGATCCAGACGTTTTTTGTCAGCATGTCTTTTCATACGCTCGGATGACAGAAGGAGTGCGGATCGGGTACTCTCCCATATGGAGGAAAATTTGTTAACAAGAGATTCCGCAGCCGGATTGTCCACCGAGGTGGAGACGGGAAATGGGATCCGAGGATGCTGACCGAAGACTACAAAAAACGGGGATTTGGAGGAAGATTCGCTCTCGTGATTGTTGTAAGAAAATTCGGCCCATGGCAGGAGATCCACCCAGTCTGAATGGTGGGCATTAACGAAGTGCCGGAGGTAACTGGTCAGGTTCTGATTGATCCGCTCCACTTGACCATTAGACTGTGGGTGGTAAGCGGAGGAGAAGTCCAGGGTGACGTCTAGCAGTTTACAAGTGGCTTTCCAGAAGCGTGAGGTGAACTGTACCCCACGATCCGACACGATGTGGAGGGGCAGGCCATGAAGACGGAAGATGTGGCGGATAAAGTCTTTAGCCAGCTCGGGTGCAGACGGGAGGCCTGGCAGGGGAACGAAATGGGCCATCTTGGAAAAGCGGTCAGCGACCACCCAAATGACCGTACAACCGGCAGAGAAGGGGAGATCAGTTATAAAGTCCATTGCTATATGCTGCCAGAGGGCAGCAGGTACTGGGAGCGGAAGGAGGCGACCGGCTGGCAGATGTCTCGGAACCTTGTTGCGGGCGCAGGACACACAGGCAGAAACAAAGTCTATTACGTCCTTGTGCAGGGTAGGCCACCAGTAGTGCCGGGTAATAAGCTGGAGGGTCTTTTTCTGACCGGCGTGGCCAGCTAGTTTAGACGAGTGACCCCAGTGTAGGATTTTCTCCCGATCAGGTACTAATACGAACGTCTTACCGGGAGGGAGACGATTTAGACTCACGGGAGCCACCTGCATTACTCTGGGGGGATCGATGATGTGTTTCGGTTCTTCCTCGAGATCAGACACCAGGAAGGATCGGGATAAGGCGTCCGCCTTGATGTTTTTGTCAGCCGGGCGAAAATGAAGAATAAAATCAAAGTGAGCAAAAAACAAGGACCACCGAGCTTGGCGCGGGTTAAGTCTCTGGGCATGCTGGAGGTAAGCCAAGTTCTTGTGGTCAGTGTAAATTATTACCGGGTGAAGAGCCCCTTCGAGCAGGTAACGCCACTCCTCCAATGCCAGCTTGATGGCCAATAACTCTCGATCTCCAATGGAATAGTTGCGCTCAGAAGAGGAGAAGAGTTTGGAGAAGAAGCCACAAGTTACCATTCTCCCGGAAGATGATTTTTGGGTAAGTACCGCTCCGGCTCCAGAGGAGGAGGCGTCAACCTCCAGGAAGAACTGCTTGTTGCCATCTGGGCGATGCAGCACCGGGGCGGAAGAGAAGGTCTGTTTTAAGGAAAGAAAGGCCTCCTCTGCTTCGGGCGACCACTCTCTGGGATTAGTGCCCTTACGGGTGAGCACGGAAATTGGGGCAGTCCGGGAAGAGAAGTGCGGTATGAAGAGGCGGTAGTAGTTGGCGAAGCCCAGGAACCGCTGAATGGCCTTCAACCCCTCCGGTCGGGGCCATTTCTCGATGGCAGACAGTTTCTCTGGATCCATTCGTAGGCCGGTCTGAGAAATAATGTAGCCCAAAAACGGAAGCGAGGTCTGCTCAAAGAGGCACTTCTCATATTTAGCGAAGAGGTGATTCTGCCTGAGCCTGAGCAGGACCTGACGAACGTCTCTCCGCTGAGTCTGGAGATCCAGAGAGAAGACCAAGATGTCGTCCAGGTACACCACTACGCAGGAGTAGAGAAGGTCCCGAAAGATGTCATTGACCAACTCTTGAAAGACGGCAGGAGCGTTACAGAGACCAAAGGGCATTACCAAATATTCATAGTGGCCGTCCCGGGTGTTGAATGCAGTCTTCCATTCATCCCCTTGATGGATACGGACCAGGTTGTACGCCCCACGGAGGTCCAGTTTGGTGAAGATTCTAGCCCCCCTCAGACGATCAAATAATTCTGGAATGAGCGGAAGGGGGTACTTATTCTTCACCGTGATCTGGTTAAGGCCTCTATAGTCTATACAGGGACGGAGAGAGCCGTCCTTCTTTTTTACGAAAAAGAAGCCTGCTCCCGCCGGGGAGGTAGATTTCCGGATGAATCCCCTGGCCAAATTCTCCTCAATATATTCGGACATCGACCGGGTCTCAGCAGCGGACAATGGGTAAATACGCCCACGGGGAGGCGTAGCACCGGGTAACAGGTCGATAGGACAGTCGTATGGTCTATGAGGGGGTAAGGTCTCTGCTTCCTTTTTATTAAAGACATCAGCAAATGACCAATAGGGAATCGGAAGTCCAGGTAGATTAGTTGGGGTAGGAGAAGGACGGGCGGGATGAACAGGAACCAAACAAGTCTTATGACAGTTCTGTCCCCAGCGAAGGACTTCTCCGGTCTGCCAGTCAAGCACGGGTGCATGTCTCTGGAGCCAAGGTAGACCTAGTAAGAGGGCGTGAGAGAGTCCAGGCAGAACATGAAAAGAGATGCTCTCAGAATGCAGCATTCCCACCTGCAGAGTTACGGATTCGGTGATGAGTTGGATGGGACGTGGTAAGAGGCCCCCATCCACAGCAGCGACAGATAATGGTATAGCCAGAGGTTTGGTGGGAATGCGGTATTTTTCTACCAGGGCCTGTGAAATAAGATTCCCGGCCGCTCCAGAGTCAAGTTGGGCTAGTTCGAAAAAACGATTCTCCCCGCAGATAATTGCGACTGACAGCAGCAGAGATGGAGAGGATTTATTCTTGTCTAGGTCGACCTCTCTGAGCGAACCTAGACACAGGCGTTTCCCGACCTCTCCGGGCAGGTACGGATCCGGTGCTCCTTACTGCCACAGTAGAAGCAGCTCCCCTCGGCAGGGCGTAAGTCCTGACGGGTTTTGACCATCTTGGTCTGGTCGACCTGCATAGGCTCAGGAGAGTGTACCTGGGGAGAAACGGAGGGAGTGACGGATTTCTGAAAAGTAGGAGCTAGACGTGGAAACCTCCTCTCACGGGTGACTTCTTTGGCACGCTCCTGGAACCGTAGGTCAATCCGGGTGGCAAGAGTTATTAGGTCATCGAGAGTGGTAGGAATGTCTCGACCGGCAAGTTCATCTTTAATACGGCCGGACAGACCCTCCCAGAAGTCGGATACCAGAGCGTCGTTATCCCAGGCCAGCTCCGAGGCAAGGGTACGGAACCGTATGGCATATTGGCCCATGGAGAGACTTCCCTGACGGAGGCGTAGCAGAGATGATGCGGATGAGGTCTTCCGTCCAGGTTCGTCGAAGACTTTCTGGAAAGCCGTGAGAAAGGCAGGCAAGTCGGACACCAGGGGGTCTCCTCTCTCCCATAGAGGATTTAGCCAGGCCAGGGCCTCCCCGGTGAGATGGGACATGATGAAGGCAATTTTGGCCCGGTCGGAGTTAAACTGGTGGGACAGGAGTTCAAAGTGCAGGGTGCACTGATTTATAAAGCCCCGAGCCTGAGCGGAGTCGCCTCCGAAGCGAGGAGGTGCAGAAAGCCGGGGTCCGGGGTAGGATACCATAGTATTGGTGGGCAGCGGAGCTGCCGGATTGCGAGTCATGGCACTGGCGGTGGTTGCTGGTGGAGCAGTCAGAGTGTTCAGGCGAGAATTGACATTCCGCAGGTGACCCAGGATGGACTCCTGTTGGGACCTCTGACGGGACAGTTCATGACACAGGTCCGAGAGTGAGGGAGCTTGGGTGCCACCGGGTTCCATGGCCCGAGCAAATTGTAACGGGTCTGGGAGGCGGAACCTCTGAGCTACTATACAAGGGGGTGGTCCTTGTAAGGGAGCGGGTGGCGACCAGGGAAGACGGGCAGGCAGTCACAGCAGGTGACCGGGACAGTCTCTGAGTGAACGGGCTGGAGGTCACGGCAAGTGACCGGGGCAGTCTCTGGATGAACGGGCAGGAGGTCACGGCAAGTGACCAGGGCAGTCTCTGGATGAACGGGCAGGAGGTCACGGCAAGTGACCGGGGCAGTCTCTGGATGAACGGGCAGGAGGTCACGGCAAGTGACCGGGGCAGTCTCTGGATAAAGGGTAGGTACGACCTGTGATGGCAGAGCCTCCAGGTAGGCTAGCAGGCAGATGGTAGATGTGTGCTCCCAGGTGAGCAAGCGAGAGTCTCTGGAATGGCAGGTGGTCACAGCACGTGACGGCGGAGCCTCCAGGTAGGCTAGCAGGCAGGTAACAGGTGTGCGCTCCCAGGTGAGCGGGCAGGAGTCTCTGGAATGGCAGGTGGTCACAGCACATGACGGCGGAGCCTCCAGGTAGGCTAGCAGGCAGGTAGCAGGTGTGCGCTCCCAGGTGAGCGGGCTGGAGTCTCTGGAATGGCAGGTGGTCACAGCACGTGACTGCGGAGCCTCCAGGTAGGCTAGCAGGCAGGTAGCAGATGTGCGCTCCCAGGTGAGCGGGCAAGCTGGTCCATAGACAGACTGACAGGAGTTGGAGGGCAGACCGTCGGACCTCAGGCTAGCAGGCAGGTAGCAGATGAGCGCTCCCAGGTGAGCGGGCAAGCTGGTCCTTAGACAAACTGACAGGAGTCGGTAGGCAGACCGTCGGACCTCAGGCTAGCAGGCAGGTAAGCGGAATATCAGGCAGGAATCAGACAGCAAACTGGCAGGAATCAGGCAGGTAACTGGCAACGGGACCTGAGGGCTGAAGCAGAGTAGTGAACAGTGCAACAACATTGCTCGGGCACCTCCATTTTGGAGGAGGTGCCTTATATATGGTGAAGTCCTCCGGCCATTGGCCGGGGACTCCTTAGGACGGCGCGCGCGGCCCCTTTAAGAGGGAGGGAGCGCGCGCGCGCGCCCTAAGCACAGTGGCCGGGAAGGAGCGCGCGCTGTCAGCAGAGCGAGAGGAGGACGCCGGGCTCGGAACAGAGGGGTGAGGGGAACAGCGTCCCTGCCTAGCAGAGGGCAGGGACGCCGGCGCTACACCTTCAACAAGGACACCCTGACCGTGACTTGTACCCTGGCGATCGAGTCACCTACACCCGGCATCGAGGAGAGAGGGGGTGGTACGTGCTCAATGTGCGGAAGGCGAGCGCAGAGGACATGCCCCTGACACCCGGTGCCATTGACCTTTGTCGACAACAAGCAGCAGCTTCTGCTCCGGCTGCAGCAGAGAACCCGGTTCTCCATCTCGTGGCGGACAAGCAAATGAACTCCCCGGACAGGGAGATGGAGCTCACCCTCAGGTTTTGCCGTGGAAAAGGCCACAAGCTCAGCACCGAAAGTGGCAGGAGCAATAGAACTGAAGAACCACATGGTGAACATATGGAAATAGTTGAAAAGTAATCCAGATAGGTGTTAAGGAATAATTAGTACCTGGTTAGAAAAAGATGCTATGGTTGTGGACAGTGAACAGCCAGAACATTTAGCACTTCTTAATGTGCTTCTTGTTGGTTTTATAGGCCACTGAACAAAAACCCATTTGGCATGGCCTAACACGTGGTTCAATGAGTGGATCAGTTATGCCCTGAAACCACGCCCAGGGCCTATGTTGGGGGTTTTAGGACGGGTCCCCCATATTGCACTTGAAACAGTGAGATGGACACCCTGATAGGGATCTCATTGGAGCCTTCTGAATATATTTGAAAGAATGTTATTTAAAGTGATGTTATGTTTTATATACCCGGTAGTTATATGTAACGTTTAAGAAAAAGTGCCTCCCATAAAGGGAAGAAAAGTTATTTATTTACTGTTTTTATATCTGTTAGAGCATTCTAAAATAAATTTTTCATGTCTTAAATTCTTGTTTTTTTTTTTACTCTGTTCAAGCCCCCGGACATGCTGTGTTTAACGAGGGGGAATGTGGCACCCCTGCGGGTCCAGTCGCCACAGAGGTACTGCATCTTAGCCAGAGGTGTGGTACCCCACTTTCGGGTAAAGAGGGAGCACTACCCAGGACCCACACGCCCACATCCAACACCACGTCACAAAACTTTATCCCCAAAACTTTATTCCCCTCTTTTCTTTATTTATTGACCACCCTGGACCACGGACCGGGTCATGCCACCGTGACTACCCCAATAGAACCATCTGGCCCAGCTTCCGAGTACCCCACGACCCCAGGGGAAGCGTCATCCCCAGTTTTAAAAAGTAATTCCAGTAAATTTGGGGATATCCCAGGCCAACACATATGCTGTGTCCAAAAGTGGGAATTACTAACAGTACTTAAAGGGGTTGACCAATGAAAACAAGTTGTCTGCAGGATAGGTGATAACTTATCGATCAATGGGGGTCCAACCACTGGGTTGATTGGCAAAATGGGCACTTTTATCTAGTAGTGCACCTGCGCAGCTCTGCCCCATATATTCTTGATAGGGCAGCCGAGTGTTGCTCTCAGCATTTTCCAGTAGTTCCATAGAAAATAAATGGAGCGGCAGTTGAGCATCTGACCTGCTGCCCCATTCTAACATCGACATATAAGTGTGACTATTTCCCTGCTTCTAAGTCACCTGCTGAAGAGTAATGTGGATTCCAGTTAAGGTATTTGAGTTAATTGATGGGGGGTTCTCTCTTTTAGAAAGTTATTTTCTTGATCAAAGTTGAGATGAGTTCCAAAGAGTGTCTCCCTGAAGGACCTTTCCTGTCTTGCATTACACAAACAACCCGGTGATTGCTTAGAAGGGACCCTTCCCAATGTTCTCTTGCTAGGATCCCCCCAGTGATCATCTGTAATTAGTTGGGAAATCTGGCAGTAGGAGTTCAATATTCCTGCGTTGCTGTCGCTGGAGAAATTAATTATAAACAACATAAGTGTAGCTCTCAGAACGACGCACTTATTTTAAATATCTGGTTGTCAGTGGTCATCAATGTTCTGGAAAATCCCTTTCATCAATCAACAGAAGTTTTTGATTATTTTGGTCTTTTGCCGGAAACTGAGAAACTGACTGGATGAGTTTCCTCTAGATTTTATTTCTTATGTGCTTGGCACATTAGTGTAACAAACGTACCTGACCTTGCTTCTGCAACGTCTGTATGTCGCCAACTGCACCTGCACTTACTTTGTGGGCCTTTTCAACTCCTTTGTCCAGGTCATCCAGCTAAGTGTATAGGTGTGAAGTGTTTTGATGCCAGGTTGTGTGTGGTTTTGCTAGCCGACCAAAGTTTAGGCTTATATGTCCAATAGGGCAAGACCAAGTTATTATATCTGGCTTATCCCTTCACTCTTGGTAGAACACTCCTTGCTGCTGTTTCCTGATCCTGACTGGGCTTATGACCCCTGACTTCATCTCACTTTATGATTTCCCCTAAAATCTACTCCACTTTGACCACCTGGTGCTTGACCTCAGCTACTCTTCTGACTTTGCAACATCTCCTAATTTTGTTGCGGTTTTAGCTCTTGTCTCAAGCTTGATCTTTTAGATAAGCAGCTACTCCATGGGTGCAACCCAGGGAGCCCGGTTGCAAGTCCAGATCTCTGTATAGGAGATAAAGGATAACTGCTAAGGTGACGTCAGAATTCCAATAAGAGGAGTTCCTTGTGCCAATTCTAACCAGGGCAGACTTTTTGAGCCAACGACTCATTCTTCTTACCATTGATAATATGTTAAGAGATAGAGCTGATGAAAAAGTTTTTTTCTATTGTCTTCATACGTCGGGATGGTAGACAGTTGGGTTGGGTTTAAAGCCACATCACAAACATCACATCATTTTTACCTCTCTTTGCTTTATAACTACTATAAAGCAGTAGGCTAAGTTACTGCAGAACTCCAAGCATGGGCCGCTCAATCCTTCTTTAATATAGTAGGACTATGGTCTTATTGCACGACCTATACTGTACATGTACAAAAGTGATCTTGCAGCGATCCTTCCGTTGCATAAAATGAAGCCTAAATTTTGAAAAAATAATGTGCACAATAAGTATAAAAATATTGTGTGACTATTAGTGTGGTGTGTTATTAGGCGTTGGTATATTGTAGTCTAAAATTTTTATTTTATGCTTTATTTTATTACTATGTATATAGTCTGTTTTTTTTTTTTTTTTTTACACAATTATCAGAACAATAAGTCCTTCTGGAAATATGAATATATCAAGATAACGGTGGAGAAGACCCTGGTGGATCTAACTAGGCTTGCATAAGATCTATCTTTCTACAGATCAATCCCCCATCAAGTAGCCATGGCTCAAGAACGAGCCGAAAACTGTTAAAATATATATACTGTATATATATATATATATATATATATATTTATATATAATAAATATATATATAATATATATATATATATATATATATATATATATATATATATATATATGCATATATTTGTAATGTTGCATATGTTTGTCTAGAAGCAGATAGGAGATGCACATTTATGTTTCATATATTTTGTCCATTTATCCAAGGACTCACGTTAAAGCTCTCCAGCATTTTTGTGCCTCAGCAGTCTCCATACATCACAGTGACAGTATCTTAAAACTATAAGTGCACAGTTTATAGAGGTATAATACTGTAACGTGAGAAATGACAAAATTTGGAGAATCCTTTTCAGCGCTTATTCAAACAGAGTCTATTTCTCCAATGTTAAAATGCATGAAAATAAATTGAAACAGCATTTTCTTTATATGTATCATGTGTTTTTCAGGGTGTTTTAGTTTGATTTTTGTTTTTGTCACTTAGTACTTGTGTTTTTTATTGGCTTTTTATCAAATCCTATTGAGAAGTCTGCTGGAAGGATGCCAGAAAAAAAGAAACACCGTACCTCTGGCATTCTGCGTTTTGAAAATAAAGGCCACTGACACCGAAAATGCAACAAAAACACAAGGATAAAATAGACTCAAACTGTATTTACTGTATAGCCTAAAGTAATATCAGGCCACAAAAAGAAAGCACGGAACAAAATTCCCTGAAAACAGCTAAAAAAGTGCAATTTTTTGCAAAGATTCCGAATGAGGTCTTAAAATGGTATTTTTGCATGATAACTTATTGATTGATGAGTGTCGAACTTCTGGGATCCACACCAGAGTGGCCATTTTTATCCTTATCCTTCTTACGGTGGGATGGCAATGTGTTGTGGGGATGCCATGACAGAGATGGGTCAGAAGATCGCGGCATCTGGCTACATGTGCACCTGCACTGGTTGGATCTGCTTTGCCTTCCAGTTAGCTGTGCCGATTTCCCTTACTGTGCTGTTGCAAGTTTTGTTTGTCTCCTTGAGGTCTCCATCCTGAGTTATCTCAGCTGTTCTGAATTCTCCCGTCCCCTCTGGTATAATTGCTCACCTTTTAGCTTTAGCAGTTGCCAGTGATAGCTTGCTATAACCTGGTTTTGAGCTGGAGTTGTGAGCTGTGTGAAGAGAGGTAGTCTCTGGAGATATGTTTGGAAGTTTGTTTGAGTGTCTTCCTTTACCTTATCTCTTATTTAGTTTGCCTCACCTTTTCCTTCCCCTTTCTGTAGTCTGAGAGCACGTTGAGTGACTGCTATTTTTTATCCTTGTCTGTTTCCCTTTGTGTCTTTGTTAGAGAAGGACTAGCGTTTCTGCTGCCCCACATGTGGCACCCCAGGGGTCCGGTTGCCACAGTGGCATTGCCTCCCTCAAAAGAGGTAATGCCATGCCTGGAAGCAAGCAGGGGTCCCCTAGTCAGGTATACTAAACATGCAACACTTTCCCGGCTCCAGACCAGCAAGGGGAGGCCCTCCCCTTGGCAACTGGTATCTGGGGGCGGGGTTAGTGAGACTTGGTGTGAGGAGTTGAAGCGAGGACGTCGAAGAGAGAGGAGCTGGGGACTGGAGCTGCGCGGCAGCTCACCCCAGAAGGAGCAAACACCAAAGAACCGGACACCGGAGTCCGAGACTGTGGGGCACCGAAAGGCCCAGCAGTAGAAACCGGAGGGCAGGAGACTGCAGGTCTCCTGGCCCCATCAGACGCCCGGAGGCTCCGCGGTACCGCAGGGTCCAGCACCGCCACGTGGGAGTGACGCGCCAGCAAGGCCCGAGCTGCCTGCCATACGGGTGAGCACAGAAACGCCGCACTCAGGGACGAGGGTCACCGCACCGCTACAAGCAGCAGGGCCAAAGAGTTTAGTGGAAAGGGAAGGCCTCCAACTTCACCTGGCAAGGAGGATTCTTTACTTGCTTCCGGGCTGCCCGGACTTCCACTTCTAGCCAGTGCTCTAGTCACGGCTTGTTTAATCAGCACCAGTAAAGACCCTGGGACTGCACTTCCTTGTCTCTGTGTTTCTTGCTGCGCCATCAACCCCTGCACTGCAACACCCAGCACGACCTGCAGTATCCACACTGCCATGGAGCTAGCTCTTCCTGTGGAGAGCCACACCATCCCTGCTGCAGTAACATCGGCTTCAGAGGACTGTTCCACAGTGACGGCTCCCTTTGGCTGCATTCCACAGGTGGCGTCACAAACTTTATAAAAACACTATAAATCCCCTATCCATAACTCCTTTTATTGACCGCCCTGGGTCACGGACCGGGTCACTGCCACTGTGACATTCCCCATCATCCACCGGCCTGGCACCGGGTACCCTCCGGCCCAGGGGGCGCGTCACAAACAGGATTCACGAAGCCCGGTATAACCGGGTCCTGTGTGCCATAGACTTTATTGAACGGTGTGATCACGTGGTTTGCCGCCCGCCGCGGGGAAGAAAGAAGCACCGATCTGAAACCGCTGGGTAAGAGATCCTTCCGACTGCAGAGCAGCATACTGATGCGTGAGGAGACGCCCAGGACCTGGCTGAGGTTCACTGCCCAACATGGAAGAGAGTTCAGCCGCAGACGCGGCCGCTGCCACTGTAATGCCGTTATCAATGCCATATATACAGGGGGTGGCGTGGTTGCCCCAGTACTCAGGGGAGTCGCACACCCTGAATGACTTTGAGGAAAGATTGCACAGTTTCTTTAAAGTATACCCCCTGTCTGAGGAGCAAAAAGTCAGCATCCTCATAGGACAGCTAATCGGTGCAGCCCAGAGAGACGTGAAGTCCTGGCCAGGCAGAGACAAAGGCACTGTAAAAGAAATACTGGCCTGGTTGAAGGATACCTTTGACACCCTCACCGCAGCAGAAATTAAAATGAAGTTTTACTGGAGCAAACAAAGGGTGCAGGACAGTGTACGGGGCTATGCTCTAAACCTGCAGGAGGCGCTGCGGGCCATCAAACAGGTAGAACCTGACAGTGTGCATGATGAGAACAGATTGCTGACTGAGCAGTTTATTGAGGGGCTCCGTCCAGCGCTCACAGGACACAGTTGCGCATAATGGCTCTGCAAAACCATGATCTGGACTTTGCACAATTTAAAGACAGAGCCATCCGGGTGCTGCGAGAATCAACACCAGGCGGTGCTGTACCCCACCGGCACCCAGCTATCACATACCACCAGGAGGTGGCATCCTTTTTCCCAGAACCTGTGGAGGCTGACGCGCAGACTCTGGACAATGACCCGTCTGCAGACCTGCGCCTTCAGGTCCAGGAGCTTACCAAAAGCGTGGCTGCGTTAACCAAAACCATGCAGGCCATGCAAGTGTCTCCAAAGGAGAAGATCCAGCTGGCTTCCAGTCCAGATGACGTCCCGTGGCGACGACAGAAAAGAATTCCACCGATCAGAGGGAGGAACAGCGATCGCTACGACCAGGACGAACAACCCATCTGCCGTCGCTGTCAAAAGGCGGGACACTACGCAAGATTCTGCAATTTAAACGAGCAACCCCTGGGGCAGAGGGCCAACCCCCAGGAGTAAGACGACCGGGCCCACAAAGCTGGCGAGACAAGAATGTGGGAGGACGACCGGTCCTTCCTGTCGTGCTTAATGGCATCCCAATGAACGCGCTGCTGGACACTGGGTCCCAGGTGATTGCGATGCCATATATCCTTTATAAACAACACTGGACTGATTCAGACATTACCCACAGTCCAGATGAACATCTTAACATCTATGCCAGCAATGGTCAGCCCTTGCCTCAGATGGGGTATAAAGAGGTGACCATAAAAGTTGGCAAAGTAGAATTGCCATCACAAGGAATGATAATTGTTGACATTGATTGCCGAGAAAGCCATCCCATGATAACCTTAGGCACTAATGTGATAGAAAATTGTCTTGGAGAAATTATTGTTTTGTTACAACAGGTCGCAGACACTGCCAGTTCCAGTCAGCAGCGAGTTCTGCAGAAGGATATCAGAGCCCTCATGAAAAGACAACAGGTAGAACTGTCTGGTGGAGAAATTGGCAGTGTCAGAATGAGTGATCCATTCCCCATTGCAATGCCCCCTAGGAGTGAAATGTTAATATGGTGTCGAGCAGCAATTGGTCTGAGGGGTCAAGATTATCAGGCCCTGGTGGAACCCGTGTACTCTGACAGTAGGCCCACCATCTTGACAGCCAGGGGGTAGTCGATGTCTGCAAGGGGAGAGTGCCGATCCGCATCCTGAATTGTGGGGAGAAAGAGGTCCATTTACCCCAGTATGCTAACCTTGCTAAGTTATTCACTGTCAGTAACAACTCAATAAAGACAGTGGAACCCTTGCTTCCATCCAAACCGGCGGAGGATAATGGCTCCAAGGGGCAGATGGAGGATTGGTGTCAGAAGCTACAAGTGGGCACTGACTCCACCCCTTTGCACCAAAAGCATGGAGTAAACCGGGTGGTCCAAGAGTATGAGCGGGTCTTCAGTAGTGTTGAGCCACCCCCGTAGTGTTCGAGTTCGGTTCGGTTCGTCGAACACCCGTGTGTTCGCCGAACTGTTCGTCGAACTGTTCGTCGAACACCTTCGAACACCGTTAAAACCAATGGCAGGCAAACAAAAACACATAGAAACACATAGAAAACACCTTCAAAGGTGTCCAAAAGCTGACAAACTGCTCAGAAGACATAACTAACACATGGAAAAGTGACAAGTACATATAGTCATGCGAAAATAAAAGAGGTGGAGGAGTAAAAGGAGGGGGAGACACAGATATAGGCATGTCATGCCCTTCTAAAATCCAAAAAGTGAGAAGCCGACACGGCCAGTCCGCTCCTGCCCGTGCCACCTCCGTGTCGCCGGGTTTGTGCCAGAGCCGCGGTGAACCCTGACGGCCAGCCCCCCTCTCCCAATACTGGTGCCTGTCCGCTGGTGGGTCGAGCGAGCCCCCCTGTGGTGGAGGCAGCTCTAAGCTTTTTAATTTAAATTGTCTCTCTAATTTGAATGAATACACTTTAAATCCATTTACAAGGATCTATTGGAGGGCAAGTCTCATGCCAGCAGCCGCGGTAATTCCAGCTCCAGTAGCGTCCACTAAAGCTGCTGCAGTTAAAAAGCTTTTATAAGGATCGAGCTCGGCTGTCCACCGCAAGGCATCCTACTGCCAGTCCCAGCCCCTATGCCTTGGGGTGCCTCCTGATGCACTTCACTAAGTATCCCATGGTCCCGAAGCATTTCCTTTGAAAAAATTAAGTGTCTAAACTACAGGTGGTGCAGCTTGCTTAACAGCCGGGATAATCCGGTCACTAGCAGACACTGCTACTAGGCACAAAGTATTTCCTGGGCTAGATGCAGTTAAAAATTTGTAATTAGATACTCTCGTTGGATGCTGAGAAAGCATTCCATACAGTCTCCTGGCACGCCATATATGATTCTCTTAAAAAGCTTGGGGTAGGGGTCTAGGGGACCCTTTTATAGCCAAAATCACGGCCCTGTATCGCAATACGTCACCTAGGCTGAAGATAAATGGAACTGTAGCACCCTGAGGGCTCGGTTGCTAAAGACGTATTGCACCTCACCCAGAGGTGTGATATCTCACTCTCAGGTAAGGATGGAGTGTGGATCAGGACCCGACACCTGCATGCATTACACCACATTGCCGTGGGGCAGGGCGACCAATATGCCCCTGAGATGGGCACGACAGTCCCTGTCCCTGGCTGGAGTGGGGGGAGGGAACACTGAGGAAGGGGAACCCTGTAGTGCAGGAGCAGGGAGGAAGCAGTTCCTGGGTGCATTGAGAAGGGAGTATAAAAGGTGGGCACCATCTTAGTTCAGTGCAGAGAAGTCTGAGCAGAAGTGGCAGGGAGCAGGGGCTCTGCATGAGCTCTGCTCCGGAGGCGGGCCTAGTAACAGAGGCCCAGGCCTGGAAGAGGGAGAAGGAAGGAAGAGGAGCGGAGAAGGCTCCAGGAACGAGGAATGAAGGGATCCCAGGGGTGCGGACGGGCGAGTCGCCACCGCATGCCCGAATCCACCTGCGTGGAGGGGTCAGGCCAAAGGGGGAGACCGGTCCCCGAACTAGTGGAGGCAGGAAACGACCCTCAGCTAGAAACCGGAGGCTCTGACATTTTATGTGGCGCAGCCCCTCGCTACACCCGCTAGGAAGGCACCACATAGGGTCAGGGAAACTGGCGCCAAGTTTACCAAGAGGAGGCCCGAGGCAGCCGGACAGAAGTGTTGGTAAGAAAGGCCAGACAAAGGACACACAAAGGGGGTCCTGTGAAGTGCTCCAAAGTTATCTGGGAGTTGTCTGAGCCCCTCACCTGGTGAGCACAGTACGACGTGGGCAGCCGTTACCTGCAGACGTGGTCTGGATAATAAGAACTGTGAGTAAAGGCCCTGAACTGCATCACTGACTCCGTGTCGTTACTGCTGCTGCCCTGCACCATCACCCCCATCCTCCGCATACACTGCCCTGAGGCTATACTCCTCCCGTGGGGAGTTATGCTACGCTCTGCTGCACCACAACACCAGCCTCAGTGGTCTGCCCTGTAGCGGCGGTTCACTCTGACCGCAATCCACGGGTGGCGTAGTCGGACATTTAAACATGAAAACCACATAAATAGTTCCGCCACTGGTTTGACCGCCCTGAGCCACAGAACTGGGTCGCCGCCACGAAGACTACAACCACCAGCATCCACCAAAAAGGGTCCGGCTCCGGGTGTCCCAAGGCCCAGGGGGTGCGTCAGAACATTTTCATCACCTTTCACAATCACCAATGGGACAAGGCAGTGATGTCCTCTGTCCCCTCTCTTATACATCCTAGTGACGGAGCACCTGCTCTCATCAATTCGCCATAACCCCAATATTAGGTGGATTGAGGTGGGAGGCACCGAGTACAAGTGCTCTCTATTTGCTGATGATGTCCTAGTATATATCACTCAATCACATATATCCATCCATGCTGTTATGGCTGAAATAGATCACTTTGTTACATGGTAAAATTTTAAAATCAATGCAGCGAAGTCTGAGGCCCTCGATGTCTCCCTCCCCAAATCCATATAGGATTCCATCCAGTCCAACTTTCCCTTTGCCTGGCCCTCACAGGGTATCAAATACTTAGGAATTCCTATTCATAGAGACCTCTCCCATCTATGTTATCTTAATTTTGGGCCCTTTATTGAACAACTCCATACAGACCACGGTTGGCAAGTTAGAACTGTAAGATTCACTATGTGAACCACTGGTGTTTTGTGGAAAAGCACATGTACACTGCGTTCCAAATTATTATGCAAAAAGTGTTTAGGAGTGATAAGGGAAGAATTTGTTTGTTTGTCAGTTAAACTCATTGATGGTGATGTGTGTCAGGGCTCTTTATATCACTGTAAGCAATTGCAGACACCTGTGCTAATTAGTTTGGCAGGTGTGTCCAATGAAAGGCAAGACTACTTAAGAAGGCTCTCTCACATTATTAAGCAGCCTACATTTTCTGCCAAAATGGGAAAGAAAAAGGATGTGTCGGCTGCTGAGAAGCAACAAATTGTGGAGTGTTTAGGTCAAGGCATGACTACAATCAACATTGTGCGATGATCAGGATGAAGTGTCTTGGCAATCAAGAAGTATGTAGCTGATTCACAGTACACACGTGTGCGTGCTGATAAGGGCAAATTGAGGACTCTTTCCTACAGGCAATTACGTCAGGTTGAAAGAGCAGCGGCAAAAAAGCCTTGTCATAGCAGCAGACAAGTTTTTGAAGCTGCTTGTGCCTCCAATCTCCCCCGAACAACAAGATGCAGGGTCCTTCAGAGGTTTGCAGCTGTGCATGCGCCATCCTGTCGACCTCTTCTATCCACTTCACACAAGCAGAAACGGCTCCAGTGGGCCAAACATTACATGAAGACTGATTTCAAAACTGTTTTGTTCACGGATGAGTGCCATGCAGCGCTCGATGGTCCAGATGGATGGAGTGGAGGATGGCTGGTTGATGGACACCCCACGCAAACACGGCTACAGCGCCAACAAGGAGGAGGTGGAGTAATGTTTTGGGCTGGAATCATGGGGAGAGAGATTGTCGGCCCCTTTAGGATCCCTGAAGGCGCTAAAGATGAACTCCATAATGTATGTGGATTTTCTCAAACAGCACTTCCTGCCATGGTTCAAGAAGAAGAACCGTGTATTTCACAGCAAGATCATTTTTCTGCATGATAATGCACCATCTCATGCTGCACATAAAACATCTGCATCTCTGGCTGATATGGGCATAAAAGGGGACAAACTTATGGTGTGACCCCCATGCTCCCCTGACCTCTACCCCATTTAGAACCTTTGGAGCATCATTAAAAGGAGTGTCTATGATGGCGGGAGGCAGTTCACATCTAAGCAACAGCTCTGGGAGGGTATTCTGTCCTCATGCAAAACAATTGAAGCAGAAACCATCCAAAACCTGACAAATTCAATGGACGAGAGAGTTCAGAAGCTCCTTTCGAACAAGGGGTCCTATGTGAAAATGTAACATCACCTAGAATAAAGTTTTGAGTTGAAAACTGTTTGATTTCAGTTTCTAACAACCTGCTAATGCTTATAATTTCAAAAATGACCATTTTTTTGGTCTTTATTAAAATGAAAAGGTTGATCGAAAAGTTTGGGGGATCTAAGAGTGTGGCAACCCAGTAGTCATGATTACTTCGAATTCTGACAATATGAGGGTCATGCTGCAGGTAGTGCAGCAAGAAGGCACTTATGTGCCTTGCGCATCTCGGAGCCCCAAAATTATTTTCCGGGCTAGATGCAGCTAAAAATTATTTTTAATTTTAAATCTGGTGAAGCTTTAGTATAGATGGCCTAATAGGATCAGTGCTGCACACTGCTACAAAGCCCAAATTATTTTCCAGTCAAGATACAGATAAACATGATTAGTAATTTGAAAGCTTAAAACGGTTGGTAGGGTGATTTTAACCAATCATCAAGCTTTTACTCTCCCCAGGATGACACAGGGGTAGAAAAGTCGTTTCGGATCCATGATTTGTTCATCTTTATGAACGTGAGTCTGTCTACATTATCAGT
Organism: Phyllobates terribilis; assembly: GCF_046119375.1. Taxonomy (NCBI): domain Eukaryota; kingdom Metazoa; phylum Chordata; class Amphibia; order Anura; family Dendrobatidae; genus Phyllobates; species Phyllobates terribilis. The sequence goes on from NW_027362772.1 coordinate 271,157,559, forward strand.
GGAGAGCCGCGTGCGCTTATCTGTCAGCACACCACCAGCAGCGCTGAACACACGTTCAGACAGAACGCTGGCTGCGGGGCATGACAAGATCTCCAAGGCGTAAGTGGCTAGCTCCGGCCATTTATCCAGATTGGAAGCCCAAAAAGAGCAAGGGTCCAGTGACACAGTCGTGGCTTCAATGTTTACTTGGAGATACTCCTGTACCATCGTCTCTAGGCGTTGACTATGTGTCAGACTTCTTGTCTCCTGTGGCCTTGCAAAGGATGGGCTAAAAAAGTGGTGAAATGATTCCGCAAAATTGATGTTACCAGCAGATACTGTGGTTCTGTTACGGTTTGAGTGCTGAACACTTGACGGTCCCACGGTTGGCAAGTTGGAACTGTGAGATTCACTACGTGCACCACTGGTATTTTGTGGAAAAGCACATGTAAGATTCTGCAACAGTCTCTGCTGATACTCCTGCATGCGTGCATCCCTTTCTATGGCAGGAATAATTTCTGCAAATTTACTTTTGTACCGGGGATCTAACAGTGTGGCAACCCAGTAGTCAGGATTATTTCTAATTCTCACAATTCGAGGGTCATGTTGCAGGTAGTGCAGCAAGAAGGCACTCATGTGTGTTGCGCATCCAGGAGCACCAAGTCCCTGTTGTGTTGGTGGCGAGGTAACAATCATGCTTCCTTCCTCTGTCCTCTCCCCCCAACCTCGCACAACAGAAATGTGATCAAGGTCTCCCTCATCTGATGAGTCTTCCATCAGTTCGTCCTCCACTTTTTCCTGGGCTCCTGCACCTTCCTCACTAGTTTGGCTGCTACCATGTGCCCTGGTAAAACCATCTCCCCCACCTTCACATGCCTGCCGCCTTGGTGCTGCCGACCGTCTGGACCTTGCAGATGTTAGCCCTTCCGCATACAACTCCTCCTCCTCTACTTCCTCCACCTCCTCTTGTGCCACCACCTGACTCCGAATTCTGTTTAACATGTGCTCCAGCATGTAAATCACCGGAATAGTCATGCTGATAATGGCATCGTCAGCACTAAACATCTTCGTCGCCATTTCAAAACTGTGCAGAAGGGTGCATAGGTCCCTGATCTGAGACCACTCCTCCAGCGTGATTTGCCCCACCTCTGGCTCTCGTTGGCCCAGGCTATACGTCAGAACGTATTGCACCAGGGCTTGTCGGTGCTGCCACAGTCGCTGCAACATGTGCAGAGTTGAATTCCACCGGGTAGGCACATCGCATTTTAGCCGGTGAAGTGGCAGGCCCAACGACTTCTGTAGAGATGTAAGTCGCTGAGCTGCGGGATGCGAACGGCGGAAGTGAGCACACAGCGACCGTGCCCTCTGCAGAAGGCCATCTAGTCTGGGATAGTGGGCTAAAAATTGCTGGACAACCAGGTTCAACACGTGAGCCATACAAGGCACGTGTGTGACATTGCCCCGGCGAAGGGCCGCACCCAGGTTTGCAGCATTGTCGCACACTGCCTTCCCTGGTTTCAGGTCCAGTGGAGACAACCATTCATGAAATTGGTTCTCCAGAGCTGACCACAACTCCTCAGCTGTGTGACTCACATTTCCCAGACATTTCAATGTAAAAACCGCCTGATGACGTTGAGCCCTACTGCCAGCATAGTAAGGAGGTGTGCAGGATCCCTTCTGCGCAGTTAGAAAGCTTGTGGCATGACCAGACAGGCTTTGGGTGCAGGTGGAAGACCGAGAGGAGGTTGAGGAGGCAGAAGCAGTGGAGGAACTTTGACATAAAGAGGATTGACGCACAACTCGTGGGGACGGCAAGACTTGGACAGCAGCCCCTTGTCCTGCTGTCACCATAGTTACCCAGTGCCCAGTCAGCGACATGTAACGCCCCTGTCCATGCCTACTCGTCCAAGTGTCTGTGGTGAAATGCACCCTGTCACACACAGAGTTTCTCAAAGAAGCGGTGATGTTGTGTGCGACATGCTGGTGGAGCGCAGGCACACCTTTCTTTGAGAAGTAGTGCCGACTGGGCATCTGGTACTGGGGCACTGCGACGGACATAAGGTCTCGAAAATCCTCTGTGTCCATCAGGCGGAAAGGCAGCATTTCTGTAGCCAAGAGCTTGCAGATGGTGAAATTCAACCTCTTAGCTTTCTCATGGCTAGGAGGAAATGGTCTTTTACTTGTCCACATCTGAGGGACCGAGGGCTGGCTATTGTGCTTAGACGGGGTTGATAAGGGTGTCCCCGGCAAACTGCCGGTCTGTGAGGAAGATGCAGGCGGACATGTTAGGTTGCCTTGATCCAAAGGTGGTGCTATCGATGTCGGACAGCGCTCAACACCAGCTGGTGTTACCACCTCCAAAGAAAATGATGACCTGCCAATCACGCTGGCTGTTGCGGGTAAAGAGGTGGCAGGTCTGCGCCCCAAAACAGGTGTGACTGCTGTCCCCCCAGTCACAGAGGATGAAGAGGCCGTGGATGCACAAGATATGGCAGACGGTGATTGGCCCGGCCGGCTAGGCCGCATTGTAGCACACTGAGCTTCCCACTGCAACTTATGCTTCATGTCCATGTGCCGGTTCATGCATGAAGTACTCAAACTATGTATTTTTTGGCCTCTACTTAGCTTTTGCTGACAAATGTTACAGATAACACGAGTTGAGTCATCTTTATCGATCTGAAAAAATGCCCAGGCTATGCAAGGCTTAGCACCCATGCGACCTGAAGAGCCACCACGACTTGTGGTGAGAGGCAGAGTTGTGTTTGAGGATGCAGTTGTTGACGTGCTTCCAGTACTACGTCTCTGTCCAGGAAGGCGCAACCTGACCTCGTCGTCACTAGCATCTTCCTCCACCTCCTCTGCTGACCTCATCTCTTGGCTGACTGTGGGTTGACAGTAAGTGGGATCTCCGACCTCATCATCATCACCCTGTGCGTTATCACACCCGTCGTCCTCAGAGCCAACCTGTTCCTGCCCTGACAAAAAACTAAAGTTGTCGCTCCAATCAGGTATTTGAGTCTTATCATCGTCTTCCTCATTGTCTCCACCAACAGGAGTTACAGTTTGGGAATGAGGGTCTACATTATGGTCAGAACCTTCTGCGTCTGGTCCTGGATCCGACTCATAAAGATTCTGGGCATCAGTGCAGATCATTTCCTCGTCTGGATTCACAGAAGCGCTGGAGTCGACCTCTGATTCCCAGGCTATAGTATGAGTAAACAGCTCTGCAGACTCAACCATCTGTTCTACCTCATACTCAGACGGGCAGCTGGAGATTTGGGAGCTGTGAGGAAGCAAGTGCGATTTGGGTGACACCTGTGAGGACTGGAGTATTTGTGATGTTGAAGTTGATGTGGAGGAGAGCCCACTTAAAGGAGCACTTGATATCCGTTGAAGCACCTGCTGTTTTTGTGCCTCATCTGGAATTTGTAGCGATTGGCGTGGCCGTAAGAAAGGGATCTTATCACATTGTCCGCTAAAAGAAGTAGACATTTTAGTTTGGCTGGAAGATGGTCTTTCTTCTGCACCTACCCCACGGACACAACCTTTTTTCCCCTTCCCAACACGCCTATTCCCCTTTCCACCAGCAGCAGGCCTTTTTCCACTCATTTTGGTGGTTAACTAATTCACAACTCTGGAGTTGTTTGCACAAAAAAACAATGGATGGTAACCGAGCAGAGCTGAGTGGCCAAACTGTGGTATTAGGCCAAAACTATTGGCTGGGTTAGATGCAGAAAAAAATTATTTTTAATTTGCAACCTGATGGAGGTCAGTATAGATGGACTAATAGACCAAGTCCCACACACCGCTAGAAGCCCAAATATTTTTTCAGAGCTAGATGCAGAAAATTTTTTTATTCAATTTGCAACCTGATGGAGGTCAGTATAGATGGACTAATAGACCAAGTCCCACACACTGCTAGAAGCCCAAATATTTTTTCAGAGCTAGATGCAGAAAAAAATTATTTTTAATTTGCAACCTGATGGAGGTCAGTATAGATGGACTAATAGACCAAGTCCCACACACCGCTAGAAGCCCAAATATTTTTTCAGAGCTAGATGCAGAGAAAAATTATATTCAATTTGCAACCTGCTGGAGGTCAGTATAGAAGGACTAATAGAACAAGTCCCACACACTGCTAGAAGCCCAAATATTTTTTCAGAGCTAAATGAAGAAAAAAATTATTTTTAATTTGCAACCTGATGGAGGTCAGTATAGATGGACTAATAGACCAAGTCCCACACACTGCTAGAAGCCCAAATAGTTTTTCAGAGCTAGATGCAGAAAAAAAATTATTTTTAATTTGCAACCTGATGGAGGTCAGTATAGATGGACTAATAAAACAAGTCCCACACGCTGCTAGAAGCCCAAATATTTTTTCAGAGATAAATGAAGAAAAAAATTATTTTTAATTTGCAACCTGATGGAGGTCAGTATAGATGGACTAATAGACAAAGTCCCACACACCGCTAGAAGCCCAAATATTTTTTCAGAGCTAGATGCAGAAAATTTTTTTATTCAATTTGCAACCTGATGGAGGTCAGTATAGATGGACTAATAGACCAAGTCCCACACACTGCTAGAAGCCCAAATATTTTTTCAGAGCTAGATGCAGAAAAAAATTATTTTTAATTTGCAACCTGATGGAGGTCAGTATAGATGGACTAATAGACCAAGTCCCACACACCGCTAGAAGCCCAAATATTTTTTCAGAGCTAGATGCAGAAAAAAATTATATTCAATTTGCAACCTGATGGAGGTCAGTATAGATGGACTAATAGACCAAGTCCCACACACTGCTAGAAGCCCAAATATGTTTTCAGAGCTAGATGCAGAAAAAAAATATTTTTAATTTGCAACCTGATGGAGGTCAGTATAGATGGACTAATAGACCAAGTCCCACACACTGCTAGAAGCCCAAATATTTTTTCAGAGCTAGATGCAGAAAAAAATTATTTTTAATTTGCAACCTGATGGAGGTCAGTATAGATGGACTAATAGAACAAGTCCCACACGCTGCTAGAAGCCCAAATATTTTTTCAGAGATAAATGAAGAAAAAAATTATTTTTAATTTGCAACCTGATGGAGGTCAGTATAGATGGACTAATAGAATGATGCTATGCCCAAAAGATTTTACTTCACTAGGTGCAGTAAAAAAATTGGTATTCTGTACACAGGTGGTATATCTTGCAACACAGATAGGCTACTCCACTGACTAACACACTCTGCAATAGGCCAAAAAGGATTAGCTTTGCTAGATTCAGCCAAATGCTGTGAAAAAAACTTGCACAGCACTGGCACAGACCTGCCTGGCAAAAACTGATAGGAACTGATGTAACCTAGTCCTGAAAAGGACTCCAATTACAATTAGTCTTTACTCCCACAATCTATCTATTTAAGAGCACAGACCTGCTTGATAAAAGTCGTAGGAAATGCTGTAACCTAGTCCTTAAAAGGACTGCAATCACAACTATTCCCTACTCCCAAGCTATCTGTATATTTGTGCGAAAATTGGCTTGAAATTAACAAGGTATAGCGCACACAGCAACAGCGGTGCCGTCTAACACGCAGCTGCAGCAGTGAGAAAATGGTGGCGACGGGGAAAATGGCTTGGTCTTATAGGGCAAGGACATGTGACATACACTGCCAATCACACATGCCCTTGCTTGTGTGAAAAAAAGCACTTCGCTCCGTGTGTGCGCTGCTGATAGGCTGACAGATTGCACCTCCCCACTGCAAATGCGGGAAAGAGAAAAAAAAATGGAGATCTTCATTGTTCCTGCAGAGATCCATCCCCTGCCCCTCCCCCCGCCCCGCTGTACACTCAAACTGCGTATTAACATTAATTTTCATCATTACTGAGAAAAAATCCAGTTATGATTTTGGTGCACGAACAGTTATCGAACATAACCTCGAACAGCCGAATTTTTCTCAAATTGTTCGTGTTCGCCGACCGGCTCGAACACCGCCCAAAACAGCTCGAATTTTAGATTGGCGAACAGTTTGAGTAGAACAACGCTCATCTCTAGTTCTGACCATAATGTAGACCCTCATTCCCAAACTGTAACTCCTGTTGGTGGAGACAATGAGGAAGACGATGATGAGACTCAAATACCTGATTGGAGCGACAACTTTAGCTTTTTGTCAGGGCAGGAACAGGTTGGCTCTGAGGACGACGGGTGTGATAACGCACAGGGTGATGATGATGAGGTTGGAGATCCCACTTACTGTCAACCCACAGTCAGCCAAGAGATGAGGTCAGCAGAGGAGGTGGAGGAAGATGCTAGTGACGACGAGGTCAGGTTGCGCCTTCCTGGACAGAGACGTAGTACTGGAAGCACGTCAACAACTGCATCCTCAAACACAACAATGCCTCTCACCACAAGTCGTGGTGGCTCTTCAGGTCACATGGGTGCTAAGCCTTGCATAGCCTGGGCATTTTTTCAGATCGATAAAGATGACCCAACTCGTGTTATCTGTAACATTTGTCAGCAAAAGCTAAGTAGAGGCCAAAAAATACATAGTTTGAGTACTTCATGCATGAACCGGCACATGGACATGAAGCATAAGTTGCAGAGGGAAGCTCAGTGTGCTACAATGCGGCCTAGCCGGCCGGGCCAACCACCGTCTGCCATATCTTGTGCATCCGCGGCCTCTTCATCCTCTGTGACTGGGGGGACAGCAGTCACACCTGTTTTGGGGCGCAGACCTGCCACCTCTTTACCCGCAACAGCCAGCGTGATTGGCAGGTCATCATTTTCTTTGGAGGTGGTAACACCAGCTGGTGTTGAGCGTTGTCCAACATCGATAGCACCACCTATGGATCAAGGCAACCTAAGATGTCCGCCTGCATCTTCCTCACAGACCGGCAGTTTGCCGGGGACACCCTTATCAACCCCGTCTAAGCACAATAGCCAGCCCTCGGTCCCTCAGATGTGGACAAGTAAAAGACCATTTCCTCCTAGCCATGAGAAAGCTAAGAGGTTGAATTTCACCATCTGCAAGCTCTTGGCTACAGAAATGCTGCCTTTCCGCCTGGTGGACACAGAGGATTTTCGAGACCTTATGTCCGTCGCAGTGCCCCAGTACCAGATGCCCAGTCGGCACTACTTCTCAAAGAAAGGTGTGCCTGCGCTCCACCAGCATGTCGCACACAACATCACCGCTTCTTTGAGAAACTCTGTGTGTGACAGGGTGCATTTCACCAGAGACACTTGGACGAGTAGGCATGGACAGGGGCGTTACATGTCGCTGACTGGGCACTGGGTAACTATGGTGACAGCAGGACAAGGGGCTGCTGTCCAAGTCTTGCCGTCCCCACGAGTTGTGCGTCAATCCTCTTTATGTCAAAGTTCCTCCACTGCTTCTGCCTCCTCAACCTCCTCTCGGTCTTCCACCTGCACCCAAAGCCTGTCTGGTCATGCCACAAGCTTTCTAACTGCGCAGAAGGGATCCTGCACACCTCCTTACTATGCTGGCAGTAGGGCTCAACGTCATCAGGCGGTTTTTACTTTGAAATGTCTGGGAAATGTGAGTCACACAGCTGAGGAGTTGTGGTCAGCTCTGGAGAACCAATTTCATGAATGGTTGTCTCCACTGGACCTGAAATCAGGGAAGGCCGTGTGCGACAATGCTGCAAACCTGGGTGCGGCCCTTCGCCGGGGCAATGTCACACACGTGCCTTGTATGGCTCACGTGTTGAACCTGGTTGTTCAGCAAATTTTAGCCCACTATCCCAGACTAGATGGCCTTCTGCAGAGGGCACGGTCGCTGTGTGCTCACTTCCGCCGTTCGCATCCCGCAGCTCAGCGACTTACATCTCTACAGAAGTCGTTGGGCCTGCCACTTCACCGGCTAAAATGCGATGTGCCTACCCGGTGGAATTCAACTCTGCACATGTTGCAGCAACTGTGGCAGCACCGACAAGCCCTGGTGCAATACGTTCTGACGTATAGCCTGGGCCAACGAGATCCAGAGGTGGGGCAAATCACGCTGGAGGAGTGGTCTCAGATCAGGGACCTATGCACCCTTCTGCACAGTTTTGAAATGGCGACGAAGATGTTTAGTGCTGACGATGCCATTATCAGCATGACTATTCCGGTGATTTACATGCTGGAGCACATGTTAAACAGAATTCAGAGTCAGGTGGTGGCACAAGAGGAGGTGGAGGAAGTAGAGGAGGAGGAGTTGTATGCGGAAGGGCTAACATCTGCCAGGTCCAGACGGTCGGCAGCACCAAGGCGGCAGGCATGTGAGGGTGGGGGAGATGGTTTTACCAGGGCGCATGGTAGCAGCCAAACTAGTGAGGAAGGTGCAGGAGCCCAAGAAGAAGTGGAGGACGAACTTATGGAAGACTCATCAGATGAGGGAGACCTTGATCACATTTCTGTTGTGCGAGGTTGGGGGGAGAGGACAGAGGAAGGAAGCATGATTGTTACCTCGCCACCAACACAACAGGGACTTGGTGCTCCTGGATGCGCAACACACATGAGTGCCTTCTTGCTGCACTACCTGCAACATGACCCTCGAATTGGGAGAATTAGAACTAATCCTGACTACTGGGTTGCCACACTGTTAGATCCCCGGTACAAAAGTAAATTTGCAGAAATTATTCCTGCCATAGAAAGGGATGCACGCATGCAGGAGTATCAGCAGAGACTGTTGCAGAATCTTACATGTGCTTTTCCACAAAACACCAGTGGTGCACGTAGTGAATCTCACAGTTCCAACTTGCCAACCGTGGGACCGTCAAGTGTTCAGCACTCAAACCATAACAGAACCACAGTATCTGCTGGTAACATCAATTTTGCGCAATCATTTCACCACTTTTTTAGCCCATCCTTTGCAAGGCCACAGGAGACAAGAAGTCTGACACATAGTCAACGCCTAGAGAGGATGGTACAGGAGTATCTCCAAGTAAACATTGAAGCCATGACTGTGTCACTGGACCCTTGCTCTTTTTGGGCTTCCAATCTGGATAAATGGCCGGAGCTAGCCACTTACGCCTTGGAGATCTTGTCATGCCCCGCAGCCAGCGTTCTGTCTGAACGTGTGTTCAGCGCTGCTGGTGGTGTGCTGACAGATAAGCGCACGCGGCTCTCCACTGATAATGTAGACAGACTCACGTTCATAAAGATGAACAAATCATGGATCCGAAACGACTTTTCTACCCCTGTGTCATCCTGGGGAGAGTAAAAGATGGATGATTGGTTAAAATCACCCTACCAACCGTTTTAAGCTTTCAAATTACTAATCATGTTTATCTGTATCTTGGCTGGAAAATAATTTGGGCTTTGTAGCAGTGTGCAGCACTGATTCTATTAGGCCATCTATAATAAGCTCCACCAGATTTAAAATTACTAATCATGTTTATCTGTATCTTGGCTGGAAAATAATTTGGGCTTTGTAGCAGTGTGCAGCACTGATCCTATTAGGCCATCTATACTAAGCTCCACCAGATTTAAAATTAATAATAATTTTTAGCTGCATCTAGCCCGGAAAATAATTTTGGTGCTCCGAGATGCGCAAGACACATAAGTGCCTTCTTGCTGCACTACCTGCAACATGACCCTCATATTGTCAGAATTCGAAGTAATCATGACTACTGGGTTGCCACACTCTTAGATCCCCCAAACTTTTCGATCAACCTTTTCATTTTAATAAAGACCAAAAAAATGGTCATTTTTGAAATTATAAGCATTAGCAGGTTATTAGAAACTGAAATCAAACAGTTTTCAACTCAAAACTTTATTCTAGGTGATGTTACATTTTCACATAGGACCCCTTGTTCGAAAAGAGCTTCTGAACTCTCTCGTCCATTGAATTTGTCAGGTTTTGGATGGTTTCTGCTTCAATTGTTTTGCATGAGGACAGAATACCCTCCCAGAGCTGTTGCTTAGATGTGAACTGCCTCCCGCCATCATAGACACTCCTTTTGATGATGCTCCAGAGGTTCTGAATGGGGTAGAGGTCAGGGGAGCATGGGGGTCACACCATAAGTTTGTCCCCTTTTATGCCCATATCAGCCAGAGATGCAGATGTTTTATGTGCAGCATGAGATGGTGCATTATCATGCAAAAAAATGATCTTGCTATGAAATACACGGTTCTTCTTCTTGAACCATGGCAGGAAGTGCTGTTTGAGAAAATCCACATACATTATGGAGTTCATCTTTAGCGCCTTCAGGGATCCTAAAGGGGCCGACAATCTCTCTCCCCATGTTTCCAGCCCAAAACATTACTCCACCTTCTCCTTGTTGGCGCTGTAGCCGTGTTTGTGTGGGGTGTCCATCAACCAGCCATCCTCCACTCCATCCATCTGGACCATCGAGCGCTGCACGGCACTCATCCGTGAACAAAACAGTTTTAAAATCAGTCTTCATGTAATGTTTGGCCCACTGGAGCCTTTTCTGCTTGTGTGAAGTGGATAGAAGAGGTCGACAGGATGGCGTATGCACAGCTGCAAACCTCTGAAGGACCCTGCATCTTGTTGTTCGGGGGACGTTGGAGGCACCAGCAGCTTCAAAAACTTTTCTGCTGCTATGACAAGGCTTTTTTGCCGCTGCTCTTTTAACCTGACGTAATTGCCTGTAGGAAAGAGTCCTCAATTTGCCCTTATCAGCACGCACACGTGTGTACTATGAATCAGCTACATACTTCTTGATTGCCAAGACACTTCATCCTGATCATCGCACAATGTTGATTGTAGTCATGCCTTGACCTAAACACTCCACAATTTGTTGCTTCTCAGCAGCCGACACATCCTTTTTCTTTCCCATTTTGGCAGAAAATGTAGGCTGCTTAATAATGTGAGACAGCCTTCTTAAGTGGTCTTGCCTTTCATTGGACACACCTGCCAAACTAATTAGAACAGGTGTCTGCAATTGCTTACAGTGATATAAAGAGCCCTGACACACATCACCATCAATGAGTTTAACTGACAAACAAACAAATTCTTCCCTTATCACTCCTAAACACTTTTTGCATAATAATTTGGAACACAGTGTACATGTGCTTTTCCACAAAACACCAGTGGTTCACGTAGTGAATCTTACAGTTCTAACTTGCCCACCGTGGTCTGTATGGAGTTGTTCAATAAAGGGCCCAAAATTAAGATAACATAGATGGGAGAGGTCTCTATGAATAGGAATTCCTAAGTATTTGATACCCTGTGAGGGCCAGGCAAAGGGAAAGTTGGACTGGATGGAATCCTATATGGATTTGGGGAGGGAGACATCGAGGGCCTCAGACTTCGCTGCATTGATTTTAAAATTTGACCATGTAACAAAGTGATCTAATTCAGCCATAACAGCATGGATGGATATATGTGATTGAGTGATATATACTAGGACATCATCAGCAAATAGTGAGCACTTGTACTCGGTGCCTCCCACCTCAATCCACCTAATATTGGGGTTATGGCGAATTGATGAGAGCAGGTGCTCCGTCACTAGGATGTATAAGAGAGGGGACAGAGAACATCCCTGCCTTGTTCCATTGGTGATTGTGAAAGGTGATGAAAATGTTCTGACGCGTCCCCTGGGCCTTGGGACACCCTGAGCCGTACCCTTTTTGGTGAATGCTGGTGGTTGTAGTCTCCGTGGCGGCGACCCGGTTCCGTGGCTCAGGGCGGTCAAACCATGGATTGCGGTCAGAGTGAACCGCCGCTCCAGGGCAGACCGCTGAGGCTGGTGTTGTGGGTGCAGCAGAGCGTAGCATAACTCCCCACGGGAGGAGTATAGCCTCAGGGCAGTGTATGCGGAGGATGGGGGTGATGGTGCAGGGCAGCAGCAGTAACGACACGGAGTCAGTGATGCAGTCCAGGGCCTTTACTCACAGTTCTTATTATCCAGACCACGTCTGCAGGTAACGGCTGCCCACGTCGTACTGTGCTCACCAGGTGAGGGGCTCAGACAACTCCCAGATAACTTTGGAGCGCTTCACAGGACCCCCTTTGTGTGTCCTTTGTCTGGCCTTTCTTACCAACCCTTCTGTCCGGCTGCCTCGGGCCTCCTCTTGGTAAACTTGGCACCAGTTTCCCTGACCCTATGTGGTGCCTTCCTAGCGGGTGTAGCGAGGGGCTGTTCCACATAAAATGTCACAGCCTCCGGTTTCTAGCTGAGGGTCGTTTCCTGCCTCCATTAGTTTCGGGGACCGGTCTCCCCCTTTGGCCTGACCCCTCCACGCAGGTGGATTCGGGCGTGCGGTGGCGACTCGCCCGTCCGCACCCCTGGGATCCCTTCATTCCTCCTTCCTGGAGCCTTCTCCGCTCCTCTTCCTTCTCCCTCTTCCAGGCCTGGGCCTCTGTTACTAGGCCCGCCTCCGGAGCAGAGCTCATGCAGAGCCCCTGCTCCCTGCCACTTCTGCTCAGACTTCTCTGCACTGAACTAAGATGGTGCCCACCTTTTATACTCCCTTCTCAATGCACCCAGGAACTGCTTCCTCCCTGCTCCTGCACTACAGGGTTCCCCTTCCTCAGTGTTCCCTCCCCCCACTCCAGCCAGGGACAGGGACTGTCGTGCCCATCTCAGGGGCATATTGGTCGCCCTGCCCCACGGCAATGTGGTGTAATGCATGCAGGTGTCGGGTCCTGATCCACACTCCATCCTTACCTGAGAGTGAGATATCACACCTCTGGGTGAGGTGCAATACCTCTGTAGCAACCGAGCCCTCAGGGTAATACAGTTCCATTTATCTTCAGCCTAGGTGACGTATTGCGATACAGGGCCGTGATTTTGGCTATAAAAAGGTCCCCTAGACCCCTACCCCAAGCTTTTTAAGAGAATCATATATGGCGTGCCAGGAGACTCTATGGAATGCTTTCTCAGCATCCAACGAGAGTATCTAATTACAAATTTTTAACTGCATCTAGCCCAGGAAATACTTTGTGCCTAGTAGCAGTGTCTGCTAGTCAGCGGATTATCCCGGCTGTTAAGCAAGCTACACTACCTGTAGTTTTGACACTTAATTTTTTCAAAGGAAATGCTTCGGGACCACGGGATACTCAGTGAAGAGCATCAGGAGGCACCCCAAGGCATAGGGGCTGGGACTGGCAGTAGGATGCCTTGCGGTGGACAGCCGAGCTCGATCCTTATAAAAGCTTTTTAACTGCAGCAGCTTTAGTGGACGCTACTGGAGCTGGAATTACGCGGCTGCTGGCATGAGACTTGCCCTCCAATAGATCCTTGTAAATGGATTTAAAGTGTATTCATTCAAATTAGAGAGACAATTTAAATTAAAAAGCTTAGAGCTGCCTCCACCACAGGGGGGCTCGCTCGACCCACCAGCGGACAGGCACCAGTATTGGGAGAGGGGGGCTGGCCGTCAGGGTTCACCGCGGCTCTGGCACAAACCCGGCGACACGGAGGTGGCACGGGCAGGAGCGGACTGAACGTGTCGGCTTCTCACTTTTTGGATTTTAGAAGGGCATGACATGCCTATATCTGTGTCTCCCCCTCCTTTTACTCCTCCACCTCTTTTCTTTTCGCATGACTATATGTACTTGTCACTTTTCCATGTGTTAGTTGTGTCTTCAGAGCAGTTTGTCAGCTTTTGGACACCTTTGAAGGTGTTTTCTATGTGTTTCTATGTGTTTTTGTTTGCCTGCCATTGGTTTTAACGGTGTTCGAAGGTGTTCGACGAACAGTTCGGCGAACACACGGGTGTTCGACGAACCGAACCGAACTCGAACACTACGGGGGTGGCTCAACACTACTCTCTAACACCACAAATCACCATAAGCAAAGAATTCAAGATCCTGGGACAGATTGGCGAGTGTGTACAGAAAGAGAGACTGTCTTATAGTAGCTTGTTGCACCAGATCGATGCAGGCTTACAGAAAGGCTACCAGCCAGATGAGATTATTTAGGTGGTGGTGAAAGCGATCAGCCCAGGACTGAACCTCTGTATTTTTCTAGAAATGAAAAGTCAATTGACCTGGCTACAGCTGAAAATTATTTTAAAAGGGCACTATGAAGAAGAGCGTACTTCAGAATTGTTCCACCGACTCATTAACCTCTCACAGAAAAATAATGAATCACCCCAAAATTTCTTGTTCAGAGCAATTGAACTGAAGGATAGACTGTTTGCATCCAGAGATGTAGAAGTGGAAGAGAAGTTCGATGCTGGCCTAGTCCAGAAGTTCTTGAGATCATTGGGAACGAGATTAATCCACAAAGATATCAAGTTGCAGCTGAAACAGTACCTAGAAGATCCTGGCATTTTGGACGTAGTCCTAATTGAAAAAATGAGGCCTCTAGTTTGGAGTCAGAGAGCGAACAGAAGTTAAAGAAAGGCTCTGCTCCTAAAATCACCAAAATGAGTCAGCTGAAGTTGGAGACCCCCAGTGGCCAGTCCGAAGATCATCATAGAGACCCTCCAGTGCCACCTCCTAGAGGGAACCTTAAATCACCAAAAAAAGAGAGGCCTGCCAGCTCTGACTGGAAGGAAGTAATAGGAGAACTGCGAGGCGAGTTGGTTCAGGTGTTAGTTGATTCATTCCAGCTCAGAACCGGTATCCCTCAGACCCAGGAGTGGGTTCCAAAACAGAAGATACCCAGCTTGTGAAGCGTGCCGTTCATCAAAGAAGAATACGGTGTGTGTCCACTGTCTAAGATGTGGTGAGGAAGGACATTATGCCAAGGAATGCCAATGGTCACGGTCGTTTGTATTAAAAGACAGGAGGTTACCAGTGCGGGGTGACTAGTATCTGCGACATGGAGGAGGCCCTAGAAGCAAATCCAAATCTCACCAAACCCCAGTATGGCGTATGAGGTAAAACTGCTGCGTCAGTACTATCCCCAAGTGTGCTTACATCTACAACACCTCCAAGGGTGACAGGGGCATCAGTAACTTAATGTCCAGTGCGGAGGTCAAACGATGTACTCCTGGGAGGACGATCCTTCAGTCAGTAAAGAAAGCCTCATCAGCCTAATCAGTGAAAGGTGCTTTATACAGTGCCAGCTAGATGGACTCCTAGTAAAAGCACTGTGGGACACAGGAGCCCAAGCAAGCCTTTTAAATTAAGAATGAAGAAGGCGCTACCTGTCACACACTTGCCTTTGGTCACTAAAAGAACTCTTGGGACCAGTGGAACTCCACAGCAAAACCATCAACCAGACCGAAATCCCTTTCATAGGCTGGGTGGAAGTGACTTTGCAACACCATCGAGCTTTTGGTACCTTTTCTCGTGACCAGTGATCAGAACATGGTAGAGGATCCTATCCTGGGTTGTAATGGAATCAGTGAGGTCATCACGAAACACAAGACAGGGGCGTTGGTGGTGGATGCAATCGCCACATCGCTCGCCATACCCAACGCCGTGGCGGAAAACGTGATTCATAGAGTAAAGAAAGCACAGAATACAATGGACCTAAAGGAAGTCAAGGTAGGCTTGCACCTAACCATCATCCCTCCAAACCAAATGGTGGGGGTGAGGTGTGGAGTTCGGGTAGAACCGGGAAGAAAAGTCCAGAAAAGACTGTTCATGTCAAAAGACTACTCAGAACTTCCGAAAGGCCTAGTTCAAGGTGAGACTGTGCTTACGATCCCTACTGGTGGGTTTGCTCGAGTGACAGTACCGCTGATGAATACTTCGAAACACGAAATTAGATTGGATCCAAAGACTGTGTTAGGTCACATCAAAACCGTTAAAACGGTATATCCAGCCAGTGTGAGACCAGCCGAGGGGTCTACAGTGAATTCAGTCTCCCCACCAAGGAACAGGAGTTGCCCAGGGGAGGAAATTGCGCAACCCACCTCGGGTTCCTGGGATCCCCCAGTACCCCTGGAACACTTGAGTGCTGAAGATCTAGCGGTAGCAAAACAGATGCTGAGAGAAGAGTGTCATGCGTTCTCCAAAGATGACTCTGATATCGGCTGTATCCCGTTGCATTTGAAAATCAATTTGAAAGACACAACCCCAGTAACCAGAAGTTACATGTCTGTGCCAAAACCATTATATCGTGAAGTGAAAGAATATTTACAAGATCTCCTCAACAGAGGTAGGGTCCAAAAGTCGAAGTCGTCTTATTCCTCTCCTATTGTCTGTGTTAGGAAGGACGGTACATTGAGACTCTGTTGTTATTACCGGGAACTAAATGAAAAGTCAGTACCTGATCGACACCCGATACCAAAGATCCAAGATATGCTGGGTAGCCCATCAGGAAGCAGCTGGTTCTCTGTTCTCGATCAGGGTAAGGCATACCACCAAAGGTTTGTCGGAGTTCAGTAGACCCTTGAAAGCATTCATTACACCGTGGGAATTATATGAGTGGATCCGCATTCTGTTTTGCTCAGTTCAGCTCCAGCAGAATTCCAGAGGAGCATGAAGACATGTATGGAAGAATTGAGGCACGATATCTGCCAGCCATACTTGAATGACAATGTGGTACACAGCAAAACCTTCCGGGAGCATGTTGAACACGTGAGGACCATATTACAGCGGTATCAACAATACGGAGTTAAGTTGACCCCAAAGAAGTGTGAACTATTCAAAAGACAAGTCCAATTTCTAGGGAAAACTGTGTCCGGAGAAGGATATACCATGGACCCAGCAGAAATTGCTCCGGTACTGGCCTTAAAGGACCAGCAGCCCTCTACCTTCGGGGAGTTGATGTAGATATTAGGATTCCTCTCCTACTATTGTACTTACGTTCGGAACTTCTCCAGGATTGCCGCCCCACTATACCTCATCTTGGGGGGGCGACGGTGACAACAACACCCACGGAGAAAAAGAAGAATGCGGGTAGGACGGGGATTAAAAGAAACAACGCAGTTTCGTCCCAACAGCCCATTCTCTGGATAGCAGACCACCAGGAGGTATTGAAAGAACTAGTAGACTACCTGGTAAAACCACCCATCTTTAGATATCCCAATTTCAATTTATCATTTGTTCTTTATTGTGATGCTTCTCAATTTGGACTGGGTGCTGCCCTGTATCAGCATCAAGATGGAAAAATGAGTCATCAGTTACGGTTCTAGAACATTGACAGACGCCGAGAAGAATTACCATCTACATTCCGGAAAATTGGAGTTCCTGGCATTGAAATGGGCTATCTGTGAACTATTTAGAGATTATCTCTACTACAGCAAAGAGTTTAAGGTATACACTGACAACAACCCTTTGATCTATGTCCTTACTGCAGCCAAACTGAATGCAACGGGTCAGAAATGGGTCGCTGAACTAGCTGACTACAATTTCAGCATCAAGAACAGGCCAGGAAAATGCAATGCTCTGAGGAGTTCATGCAAGAATGCTCGGAGGAAGTCAGTCTGGAAGCAATTGAGAGCACTACCCAAGCAGTACAAGCTTATCAGGAGGAAGACACATCATTGTGGTGTCCGTTGACGGTGGAAACCACCATAAAAGTGAGAGAACAAAATCACCTCCAGTCTATTCAACTACCAAAAGGGAAAATCCGTAGAGCGGAAGATCAGATAATTGGTAGAATACTACTTTATGTGGACCAAAATCGGTTTCCAAGTAAAAGGGAGAGAGACAATGAGTCACCAGCAGTATCTGTTTTAATTAAAGAATGGACAAAGCTCTACCTCAGTGAAGACGGTATTCTGTATCGTCAAAGAGGAAAAAAACAGCAGTTGGTACTACCCAGAGTATTCTGTAGGTTGGTCTTCAAAGAACTCCATGAAAACATGGGACATCTGGGAGTGGAAAGGACAACAAATTTGATCCGTGAATGTTTCTTCTGATTGTACATGCAGAGATATATTGAGAGGTACGTGACCAGGGAGTGTGGGTGTCTGAAAGATAAACGTCCCAACACACCAACCCGGGCACCTATGGGCAACATCCAAACTAGGTATCCATTGGAGATGGTCTCAATAGACTTTCTACACTCGAGACTTGCAAGGGTGGTTACGAATACATCTTGGTTGTGATGGACCATTTCACTCGATTTGCTCAAGCATATGCCACCACCAATAAATTTGGTCGAACAGCAGCAGAGAAAATCTTCAATGATTTTGCTTTGAGGTTTGGGTTCCCTACGAGGTTACACCATGATCAAGGAAGAGAATTTGAGAACCAGCTCTTTGCCAAGCTAGGAAAGTACTGTAGAATTCAGAGATCGCACACAACGCCCTATCACTCAGAGGGTAATGGACAAGTGGAATGTTTTAACCGGACATTATTGTCGATGTTGCACACTTTAACAGCTGATGAGAAGAAAGACTGGAAGAGTTCTCTGTCAAAAGTGGTACATGCCTATAACTGTACAAAGATTGATACAACGGGTTACTCACCCTTTTTCCTATTGTATGGACGATCGCCAAGACTGCCAATCAACATCATGTTCGATACTCCGGTGTCAGAGACTTACAAAACGTATCTGGAGTACGTTCGGAAATGTAAGGAACGGATGACAGAGGCATACAACATAGCGTCCAAAGTGGTTACGCAAGGACAGAGCAAGAGTAAGGAGTACTATGATCGAAAATGTTATGGAGCAGAATTGGCACCGGGAAGCCGGGTGCTAGTCAGGAACGTACGTGAGAAAGGCGGTCTAGGAAAACTTTGTTCATACTGGGAAGACAAGGTGTATGTGGTCGTAAGGAGGAAAGCTGTTGACAGCCCAGTGTATGAAATCCAATTGGAAAAGGGAGACAAAAAAACAGAATAGTCCATAGGAATTTACTACTACCCTGTGATTATTTCCCTCTCCAACAAGACTCCCCAGAAGTAGACCAACCTCTTCCGGGATCGACTAAGGGACCACCACAGTCTGAAGCTCCGGAGGTGTATAGTGACCTTAAAAGTTCCGATGGAGAAGAACACACCGTTGTATTTCTTGGACTGGCAAGGAGAGGGATGTACCATCCTCAGGAGAGTGAACTAAGTCCTGAGGCTCCAGAGTTCATACCAAGGAGTACAGATGAAGTCCGATTCAGATCTGATGATCGAACACTGGCCCCTGAAGAGAGCGATCAACTCTCAGGAGGAGCAGAATTACCAGACCGTGCATAAACAAGCGACTCAGGAGAAGTATAGGAACTTACAGAGGCAGCTCCAAGAGCATCTCAGGAAGCACTAGAAATGAGTATGGCGGAAGAAACTTCTGTGACCGAAGAACCCATGGTCTCTGAGGAACAACCCACCAGGAGGATGTCGACTTGAGAAGTGAGGAGGCCCGTGATGTTTACATATGAGACACTTGGTGAACCGAGTAAAGAGCCAAGAACCGTTGACTGGAAACAGGTATCTTTGCCTGTAGACCAGGTAAGCCCACTTGAGTGGTATTCACCACCGAGAGGCAGTATGGAAGATGTTGCCTGGTGGAAAGACTTGTTTTCATGCTTTGATTTTTCTTAAAAGACTTTGTAGAAACAAAGAACTGTTAAAGCATAGAGAGAGAGAGCTGGTTGAAGACACACGAAAAGCTCCAGCTGAAGAGATGCTGATTGTTTTAATTGTGTTAAATGTTTATTTCTTACAGGCATCCTACAAGAAAAAGGTCATAAGATTAGGTTGTTATCAATGTTTATGAACGTTATACCAATTTCACAATGCCAATTTGTATATAAAGTTATCCAACTTTCACCACTCTCTCAGAATTAGTCAGATTGACCAATTAAGATGAATGTCAAGGACGACATTTAAAAATAAGGGAAGAGTGTGACATGCAGAAGTAGTGCTGTTGCTTTAAAAGCATTCAGCAACTATTAGAAGTAACACAAGCACATGAGACAGGAAGTGTTGTGCTCCAGAAGCATCCAGCAACTAGAGGGGTTAACACAGTCACGGGAGAAGGGGAGTGTTTTAGCAGAGCCCCAGGGGGATTGTGGGGAAGTTGTTTACTGTCTGGCTGGAGCCAAAGAGAAAGGTGGTGGGTGTGTTCTGTATCTCACAGAAGTGCCCCTGCAAGTGAAAAGGATTCAAGTCATGAGTGAACCTAAGCATGGGTCAGGTAGAGTTCCTCAACTAGCAGTGCAGCGTATTGTCAGGCAGAAAGATAAGGACTGGAAGAAATGGTGTCACAGGGATCATCTCCCTCAGCAAACCCTCCCCCCTCCATCTCACTGTGCTGTAAAGAATGTTGTGTTCATTAATGTGCCTTTGCATTAGAACTGTGCTGTTCTGTACTTCTGGGAAGACTGTGAACTGCTGTGCTGCTAAGGAAACTGTACTGTTTGTCTTTGGAGTCTGTTGCTAATAAGACTTAACTTGCACTGGCTGTGCGGCTTCTTATTAAATGCTACTGTTCTACCATTTATGAGGACTCTTGTCAAGTGTGTCTGGTCAGCAAGTGAAACAACCTATGTGTCTGTGCCAGAGGGTCAGTACCACTGTGTGCCTGAGAGAAGCTGCAGCACATGGTCTGTGGTCACCCTGAGTAATGGTTCCCCCAGAATTCCAAAGAATTCATGTAACCTGTCTCGCCCCTACCTGAACTTAGCGGCGTGCGTGTAATACAGAGATGTTGATCGAGTTAATCGCTGTCAATCAACATATGACAATCAGCAGTTGTGCACACAGGACCTATTACTCTC
The DNA here is from genome assembly GCF_046119375.1 of Phyllobates terribilis. NCBI lineage: Eukaryota > Metazoa > Chordata > Amphibia > Anura > Dendrobatidae > Phyllobates > Phyllobates terribilis. Next base: position 271,178,043 of record NW_027362772.1, read on the forward strand.
AATGCAGGCTCCTGTCCTCAGTCGTCACTCAGTAGTGTACTGCAGACAGGAGCCAGAGAGCCAGCAATGAAACTATGTGAGCACTACTGCAGAATTCAGGCTTGAGCGATGTCAATCAACATATGGCAGTGTTCAGTGTGCAAATGAAGGTGGCGTATTGGTGTACTAAGCCCCAAGTCATTTATTTTTTCATCACTTTTGCCAACTTTAGGTTCTGTCTCTAAATTTCAGTTCTCTCGGAGCTAGGGGGTGGAGCCACCTGCTATGATGGATGCTATGAGGGATTGGGATTCCTGCTCTCCTGTCTCTATGTAGCTCATTATCAGAAGCAGCAACACTATGGAAGACAACTTATGGCAGTATGGTGGAAAATGTATAGCAAAACTGATAAGTATTGCTGTTAATCTACCACTGTACTATAACTGTATAACAGTTGCTTGAAGCTGCAGAAAAAGTCTGCATGATCTTTCCCTGTGCTGAGTACTCCTTACTCCTCCTCCTCCTCATCCCCTTTTCATTTAATGTGATATAATAGGAGCTGTACCGGATACCTTACTGTGCTGGTGCTCCATAATGCCTTTACCGAGATGGATTTGTGTTGGGCTTTTTTAATAGTGAATGGTGAGTTCAGTTGGCAAGGGGATGGGGAAAAGTGGCTCACATGTGGAAAAAGAAACAGATTTATCTTATCAAAAACTTTGTCATAAGTTTTATATTTGCCTGTATTATTGATCTATGGAGTGTTTGCTTTTTACGACCGTGACCATTTTAAAAATAAAAATTATAAAATTTAAAGTTTCCCTGTTCTTTCACACAAAACCTTCAGAAAAGCATGTGTGGCGCTATTCACTAGTCACGGACAGGCCGTGAGACAGAGAAGACAGACATTCTGGAGTCAGTACCAAGAGAGCACGTAGTAAACTAAGGGAAAAGACAAAGGCATTAGTCAGGTCATGTCTGGGGTCAGAATACCAGAGAAATAGCGGATCTAAGCAAGAGGGAAAAAACAAACGGGTAGTCATAACATGGTCCGAAGGACAACCAGCAGTAGATCATAACTCGCAGCACAGGAATCAGGCAAACACTCTCCAGAGAGACTTATCTTTGACTGGCAGTGCTCTGGGCCAGAGAGCTCACCTAAAAAATAGCAGAGCAATTACTAAGAACAGGGAACAATCGGAAAATCTCTGCACCTCCGAGTCTCTGATAGGTCAACTGAGCTGTCAATCAAAGCACCGACAGCTCAGCATGCCCCAGCACTGGATAGGATGACAGAGCTATACAGTACAGACCAAAAGTTTGGACACACCTTCTCATTTAAAGATTTTTCTGTATTTTCATGACTATGAAAATTGTACATTCACACTGAAGGCATCAAAACTATGAATTAACAAATGTGGAATTATATACTTAACAAAAAAGTGTGAAACAACTGAAAATATGTCTTATATTCTACGTTCTTCAAAGTAGCCACCTTTTGCTTTGATGGCCGCTTTGCACACTCTTGGCATTCTCTTGATGATCTTCAAGAGGTAGTCACCGGAAATGGTTTTCACTTCACAGGTGTGCACTATCAGGTTTAATAAGTGGGATTTCTTGCCTTATAAATGGGGTTGGGACCATCAGTTCTGTTGTGCAGAAGTCAGGTTGATACACAGCTGATAGTCCTACTGAATAGACTGTTAGAATTTGTATTATGGCAAGAAAAAAGCAGCTATGTAAAGAAAAACGAGTGGCCATCATTACTTTAAGAAATGAAGGTCAGTCAGTCCGAAAAATTGGGAAAACTTTGAAAGTGTCCCCAAGTGCAGTTGCAAAAACCATCAAGCGCTACAAAGAAACTGGCTCACATGAGGACCGCCTCAGGAAAGGAAGACCAAGAGTCACCTCTGCTTCTGAGGATAAGTTTATCCGAGTCACCAGCCTCAGAAATCGCAGGTTAACAGCAGCTCAGATTAGAGACCAGGTCAATGCCACACAGAGTTCTAGCAGCAGACACATCTCTTCAACAACTGTTAAGAGGAGACTTTGTGCAGCAGGCCTTCATGGTAAAATAGCTGCTAGGAAACCACTGCTAAGGACAGGCAACAAGCAGAAGAGACTTGTTTGGGCTAAAGAACACAAGGAATGGACGTTAGACCAGTGGAAATCTGTTCTTTGGTCTGATGAGTCTAAATTTGAGATCTTTGGTTCCAACCACCATGTCTTTGTGCGACGCAGAAAAGGTGAATGGATGGACTCTACATGCCTGGTTCCCACCGTGAAGCATGGAGGAGGAGGTGTGATCTTGTGTGGGTGCTTTGCTGGTGACACTGTTGGTGATTTATTCAAAATTGAAGGCACACTGAGCCAGCATGGCTACCACAGCATCTTGCAGCGGCATGCTATTCCATCCGGTTTGCGTTTAGTTGGACCATCATTTATTTTTCAACAGGACAATGACCCCAAACGCACCTCCAGGCTGTGTAAGGGCTCTTTGACCAAGACGGAGAGTGATGGGGTGCTATGCCAGGTGACCTGGCCTACACAGTCACCAGACCTGAACCCGATCGAGATGATTTGGGGTGAGCTGGACCGCAGAGTGAAGGCAAAAGGGCCAACAAGTGCTAAGCATCTCTGGGAACTCCTTCATGATTGTTGGAAGACCATTTCCGGTGACTACCTCTTGAAGCTCATCAAGAGAATGCCAAGAGTGTGCAAAGCAGTCATCAAAGCAAAAGGTGGCTACTTTGAAGAACCTAGAATATAAGACATATTTTCAGTTGTTTCACACTTTTTTGTTAAGTATATAATTCCACATTTGTTAATTCATAGTTTTGATGCCTTCAGTGTGAATGTACAATTTTCATACTCATGAAAATACAGAAAAATCTTTAAATGAGAAGGTGTGTCCAAACTTTTGGTCTGTACTGTACATCACTGAGTCCCAGACACACTGGGTGGAGGAATTGTCACAGCATGGTCATGTTTCCCTCATACCCCATAACAAATTAAAACTGCTTTTAGTGCACATATCAATCTAATATGTCCTGGAACTATCCCAATTCTCATGCTCTGTAATTAGCTATGCACTTTGAGTGAGCAGCCCCTCATTATTAGCACTCTGTCAGCACAATTAGAGATGGATCATCCTCACTTTCCAGCATGCATAGTTCCTGTTATTGTCCAATGGTTTCCTTGTCCCAAACTTTGAGCTAACCTCTTTGTTATGTCTGTATGCGGATTGACAAGCAAAAAAGTAGGAGCAGAGAGACAAGGACCTACACCCATTTCATGTAGAGCCACAAAAACCCACCCCCTCTTCCTGTAGAGAGATAAAGACCCTCCACCACTCCCTGTAAAGAGGTAAAGACCCATGCCACTTCCTGTAGAGAGATAAAGACCCACCCCACTTCTTGTAGAGAGATAAAGACCCACCCCACTTCCTGTAGAGAGATAAAGACCCACCCCACTTCCTGTAGAGAGAAAAAGACCCACCCCACTTCCTGTAGAGAGATAAAGACCCGCCACCACTTCCTGTAGAGAGATAAAGACCCGCCACCACTTCCTGTAGAGAGATAAAGTCCCACCATAACTTCCTGTAAAGAGGTAAAGACCCGCCACCACTTCATGTAATTGGTGTCTGCTGCTAAAGATTGCTTACATTTAATAAAAGGCAGTGGACAGCAAGTTTATATAGAAGAGAGACACCTGGTGGGCATCACTTTGAAGTGATTTTTCAAGGGTAAAACAACATAATTTTAAGAAACTTTTTGGAGATTGTCTATGTAGCACATTATTTATCACATGAGATCAAGTTGTCCATAAGAATATTGATATTTTATTTTTATAGATCTTTTATTTCTTTTTTTGATGTGAAAAATATAATAAGCTAAAATATAAACAAAGCCATTTCTGTATACAAAGATATACAAGGTTCATGTACAATCTTAAACCCATGTGTAAGTGTGAACTTCCGTCTTTTAAAAATCTTTAATATCCGTCCTCAATAAGTGACATTTCTAAAATCATCAAACAGAATCATTTCATCTTTGTTATGTTTCCACCCCTGGGGTCTGTAGAATTTTGGATATTATGTGGCTGTATTCTCCGCTGCAAAAATAACCAAGTTGATTCATTTACATGCAGCCTTCTCTTATTGTATGCAAACAGGCCTCATACATATGCATAGGTTGGAAACTGAGAGGCCTCTCTGTTTGAGTTCCTCAGACCAGGGCTGGACACCTGTCCTGACCATAAATGTTCATTGTCAGATAATGAATAAACAGTGAATCCTCCAGGAGTCGGGTCTGCACCGGGGTGGCAGAGGAACAACATGCGATTGGGAGGACCATAAATGATAGACATGATATATAACGCTCTGTTAGACATTTCTATTCCACCACTACATACTTATGTCGTGAAATCATTATCACAGAGTGAAAATATTGCATTGTCAGTGTCACCAGTACATACAGAATAGAAAAAGGTAAGAAGTGCAACTTGAAGCTCCTTTACCCCAAGCCTTCCAAGTGCCATTTACACAAGAGTGGCATAGCTACAGGGGTGCAGAAATTTATAGTTGCACCCATGTCATGGCACATGAGTGGGATGGATCCTTTGTAAGGCCAGGAAGGGGTTAAAAATGATAAAAGATTGCACTCACCTGTCCTAGGACCATCCATCAAATGTTAAGAGGACATGGCTCCCAGTCCTTTACTTGCTTTGGTTCTTTGATCTTCTTGTCTTTGGTTCTGGTATTCTTCTTTTCTTTGGTTTTCTATTTTTCTATGCCTCAAGTGGTCACATGGAGTTAGACACACATTAATGCACAAAGACGAGAAGGCCAAAGACGAGAAGGCCAAAGACGAGAAGGCCAAAGATGAGAAGAACAAAATACAAGAAAACCAAAGACAAGATCAAACATGAGAAGACAAAGAGAAGGCCAAAGATCCCAAAGGAGCAGAGGACTGGGCAGAGAGCTGCAGCAGCAGGACAGGTGAGGGATGGTACTAGGACATGTAGGTATAATATTGTATTTTAAATCATACCTGATGCTTCATTTTTTTATGCTTTAGGTCTACAGTGAACTCAGAGCATAACAGCCATCAAGGAACCTCCAATTTGGACCAAATACAGTAGAAACTGCAAACTGATTCAAGCGAATCTGCCAGAAACAAATCACTAAGTAGTATTGTAAATGGCAAATTGTAGACCACAGGCTTTGTACTGATGTTGCAGGTGATGGCAGTTTTTGGTGCAGTTTTGGTGTAGATTTTTTTAACAAATGGATTTCAAAGAAATGGAAAAAATAAAATACATACTTATACTTCTCCTTCCTGCTGGATCCGCTTCAGCTAAAAAAATCATTAAAAATGCCATGGCATTTAAAAAAAAGAACGTAAAAGTGGTTTTATATGCTGCATTCTTTTTACACTTTTTTTTTGCCTTATTTGAGTCTTTAATTTTGCTTTTACAAATGCAGCATGTTCAGAAAAAAGTGAAGGGAATGATCGCCTATGGCAAAATCATTGCAAAATCCTCTGAAGCTAAAGATTCGCTCCATGCACCAAAATGGGGACTGCAGTGTGCCTCACTCAGATGAATAGTCATTTTGAGTAACAGCAGGTGCCTTTCACCTCACACTGTTAGTTTTTTCCTGACATTTCTCGACATGTATTTATGCACATGATATTATATGTATAATTGAGAGGTGCGTTAAGGTCAGATAGCTCCTCTCCTTTCTTACCACAGATCTATCACCCCTGAAGTGGAGCACATGTTCTGCCTCACTACAACAGCCCATAATTTTATTATTGGGCTTTTTTCAGAGAGGACAAAAATGTTTCACATTCAGGTTAGATCAGAACTTGTTTACAGGGAAAGGTTCTGCCAGGTTAATAAATTGTTAAAAAAAATATATATATATATATATATATATATATATACATATATATATATATATATATATATATATATATATATATAAACGCCCAAAAGACTTAGAGGATGGAAAATCAGCCAAATCTGCTGTAACGATGGCTGCGAGGCAGAATGTACAGTAATACATTGAGAATTTTGTTTATAGGCATGTTTATTCAGAGCTTTGTGTACAATGTTTGCTAACAAATCAGAACAATATGTAATACTATTTGATAGTATGATTGATGGTGAAGCATGGCATCTATGTGTATACCCAGTGGCGTAACTAGAGTCCCATGGGCCCTGGGGCAAAATTTGAACCTGAGCTTCCACCTCCATGTTGGTCAGGTATGAGTCTTTTGTTGCATTATAGATCCTATAAAGATATAGGTGTCTCCCTCAATGTAATAATGTCCCCATCCTGGCACCTTCTTGTAATTATGTCCCCCATCTTGGCCCTTCTTGTAATAATGTCCCCCATTCTGGACCCCTTCTTGTTATAGTGCTCCCGTTCTAGTATCATGTCCCCCATCACGGGCCTCTTCCTGGTATAATATCCCCCTTCCTGAGTCCCCTTCAGTAATAATGTCCCCCATACTGGGCTTCTTCCTGGTTTAATGTCCGCTGTCCTGGGCCCCTTACTGTAAATATGTCCCCCATCCTGGACCCCTTCTTGTTATAGTGCCCCTTTTCTGGTATCATGTCACCCATCATGGGCCTCTTCCTGGTATAATGTCCCTCATCCCGAGTCCCCTCCAGTATTAATGTCCCCCATACTGGGCTTCTTCCTGATTTAATGTCCCCTGTCCTGGGCCCCTTACTGTAATAATGTCCCCCATCCTGTCCCTTTCCTGTAACAATGTCTCCCATCCTGGTATACTGTCCCCCATCATGGGACCCTTCTTGTTATAATGTCCCCCATCATGAGTCCCTTCTAGTAATAATTTCCCTCATCCTGGACTTCTTCCTAGTATAATGTCCCCTGTCCTGGGCCACTAACTGTAATAATATCCCCCATCCTGGGACTTTCCTGTAACAATATCTCCCATCCTGGTATACTGTCCCCCATCATGGGCCCCTTCCTGGTATAATGACCCTTATTCTGGGCCCCATCCTGGTGAAATGTTTTCCATCCTGGGCCACCTCCTGATATAATAACCCAATCTTGGGCCCCTTCCTTCTATAATGTCCCCTGTCCTGTGACCCTTCATAGTATAAGTATAGTATAAGGTCCCTGCACCACAATACACTTCATCTGAATGCGTGTCCTCGGACGCACATACAGCTGAAGTTGTCGCTGACGTTGGTGAGAACCCCACCTGCAAGGGCCCAGCCATTGTTGCCACCTCTTTAGTAATGGGAACAATAAAAGCCGGCTGATGGCTCTCTAAGAATAGTGAGGGCCAGCAGTCGGCCCTATAAAATGGCCCTATAAAAATAGGCTTTGTAACTTTCAGAGTCCCTCCTTCATAAATGAAACATGATGTGTCTGATGATATCTCACACACCACATGGCCAGATAAGGTTGTAAAATGTTAAAATGACATTTCCTGGTGAATGCATTTGTCACGGTTGAAAGCAATACAAAAGTGCAAAAAGCGCATCAAAAACGCTACGTGTGAACATAGCCCAAGGTGTGGAGGAGCATTTTTTGTTTTGGTTATTTATTTTGCTTTATAAACAAGTCATTACCCTGGAAAGGATGTTCCTTAACATATTTCCCAGGAAAATCCATTCTGGTTTCGTTTTAGTATGTTTTATTGTGAGTCTGTAAAAGTGGCTTAATACTCTGACAACGTTGTTGACAGAAGTGACCTGGGAGTCAGAAATGCTTCCAGGGGTCTTCCCCATGCTGTCCCCGTGTCATTTGAGCACTGTTCCCATCGATTTGGGAAATTTTTAGGCCCTCTGCTGACCGCCGGGGGGAGCCGCCTGAAAAATGCTCGAGTTTCCCATAGGCTTACATTGGGCTCGTTGCTCGGGTCGAGCACCCGAGTATTCCAATGTGCTCGGCCCGAGCATCGAGCACCCGAGCATTTTAGTGCTCGCCCTTCACTAGTCATAATGTCACTTGAGCATATTGGAGCCAGCGGGAGGAAGAGAGTGAGTCAGCGCAGGTCCAGGCAAGGAGCCATCATTTTGCTTGATGAGAGAATATCAAATAATAAAAAATGTGAGTTCTGGCAATTTGTGAAATTAGAAGCAAATTTGATTGGACTCTAATCGATGTTCTCATCTCTAGTCCAAACCCATAGACCATCTAATATGAATGGGAATCCCACAAATATGAAGGATTGGGCTTGTTGAATTTCAATGCCTGATCCTTTTGTTGTCAGGAGAGATAAGCTGCCACTAGAGGAATCTTACATACACTCCTCTCCTTTTTAGAATATATACAGTGGTTACGGAAAGTATTCTGACCCCTTTAAATTTTTCCCTCTTTGTTTCATTGCAGTCATTTGTAAATTCTAAAAAGTTCATTTTTTTTCATTAATGTACACTCTGCAAACGATCTTGACTGAAAGAAACCAGAAATGTAGAAATTTTTGCAAATTTATTAAAAAAGAAAAACTGACATATCACATCGTCATAAGTATTCAGACTCTTTGCTCAGACACTCATATTTAAGTCACATGCTGTCCATTTCCTTGTGATCCTCCTTGAGATGGTTCTACTCCTTCATTGGAGTCCAGCTGAGGTGAGCAGCGCTGTTGAAGCCATGTTTGAAGCTATCTGCCAGGTCACATGTGTGAGTCTCCGGGACTCATGCACAATAACATGTAACCCAGTAGATAGCTTTAGTTGTGACGTCACTGGTGCTGTTCTCCTCCGGATGCAGAATTTTGTAAAGGCAGATTACCCCTTTTGTGCCATAATTTGATATACAAAGTGTTACTTAACCTCTCACTCTCTTGGTCAAGTACGACTCTATGTCATTCTAGAAAAAAGCAAGAAAAAAGGCTGAAAAGGTGCGCTTCTGAGGAGGGAGGAGGGGAAGAAAAACCAACAAAACACACTAAATAGTTATCTTGAATGTGGACAACTTTGTTACAACTCAATCATCCTGCTGCTACCAGGTCGGACATCCTAATCAGGTGCCGTATTCTAAGACAGCTGAAGAAACAAACAAAAAAAGGAGCGCCAGCTGATGAGCATGATAGGTCCACACAGGGAGCAGGGAAGTTGAAAGAATGAAGCTCCACTTATTTTATAGGGGGAAGAAAGAGTCCCATGCCCCCTTCTTCCAGGTCAGCCTCTCCTCCTTGCACACTGAGCAATGCAGTGGAAATTAAACCATATACTGGAGTGATTGCCAAACCAGCCAGAGACTCGCAGAAATAATTAATAAATAAAAATAATTTTACAACTCAATAACAAATAAACAGTTGCAGAAATAACTTAATAGATAAAAATACTTTTGCGAGTCCCCGGGTTGACCCACCATGCTCATTGGCTGGCGCTCCTTTTTTTGTTTGTTTTTATAGCTGTCTCAGTCATTATATGGATCATCGCTCACCAGGCAGTTCTATAATATGTAGGTTCTTTCAGTTCTCCAATGGGCATTCCCATATCGCTCTTGATAGTGTTGATCCAGCAAGTTCTTTGCGGCCGTCTTCTTCTGCTGCCACTGACTGATCCAAGCATGATGTCCTTCTCCTAAGACTGACTCTGCATAATGTGGCAAAATAGGCTAATTTTTTTTTCTTCTAACAGCAGTTTTGGCTTGACTTGGTCCAAGATGTCTCCATTGGTGATCCTCACTGTCCATGAAATCTGTAGAAGTGTTTGCTAAGCAGACAGTCTATATATCAAAAGTGAAATATCAACGTGGGCCCCTTTAGAAAGAATCAGAGCTCAGGTGCCTCTTTGTGCCCTGACTGTGAAGCCTTACAGAATATATACATAAGTAATCATATTAGGGGAACAATGCAATATAATAATATATAAAATAACTGTAAAGAGGAGACTAAGTTTATTTTCTCTCTATTTGCTCCCATATGAAGCTTTCTCTCCTCTGACTTCACTGTTTATAACCTGCGCATGCAGAAAATTCATGGGCTATTGCTTACTACTTGGTATTTCCACCGTGCGGGATTTATATACTGCAGCATAGTAAAACTGATGAGCGGAGAACGGGAGAGAGGCTTCATTTCCTCTCGTCGCATTTTGTCCTGTATTATTGATATTACTCTGCCTTTAACAAGACTTTAGATGTCTGATATTTTCTATAGTTCTGTTTGCATACACCTTGCAACACAGGCAGAGTTCATTTGTGGCAAATTTTTGCAAAAAAAAAATCCAGATTTGTCCAAATTCAAATATTTTTTTTTAGATTCAACTAGCGCGAATCTAAGAAAAATGGCCTGATCATAAATTACTCTTATAATCTTTATATTTTTTTAAGTTATTTATCATTTTTTAATGTATCATATATAAATGCTGGCTGTCCATGATTTTTTTTAAATAAATTTAGAAAATTAGATATTCACCACCATTATGTATATGACCAACAGGATAAAGGCATAGCACAGATGCGTTAGATAGATAGATAAAAAATGTACAATGGAGCAGCACCAAAATGTTAAATAAAGGGTGCAAAGCCTCTTGTACATATTCTGAAATTGTCAAACATGATATAAAAAGAAAAAAACAAACTGCAAAATGTGGATGATCGACTGTCCACCTTTTGCACAGTTTGTTTGAGTGCTGCTACTTTTTAGATAGCCAAAACACAATTTAAAAAAATGAGCATATATCCTATAGCAACTAAATAGTATAGTACATGTAAATAACATAGGGCACTTAGTTAACTCTATTTTGATTTAAAAAAAAGCATAACAGCCATCCCACCGCGTCAAGGTGTACCCATCGGAACGGTCCTAACTTGTCTCTAGTATTAAAACATTAAAACCTTACCTTGTGTAAAACGACTTCAATGTGAATAACGGTAGAGAAAGACAGAGACACCCATCCATGGGAAACTATACAAATGAAACACTTAGCTCAGAAAGAGTTGGGTGTCTCTGTCGGGATCCTGTCCTGCCCTGCCTTTATTCGCATTGAAGTCATTTGACACATGGTAAGGTTTTAATACTAGAGACACGTTAGGACCTTCCCGATGGGTACATCTTGTTGTGGTGGGATGTCTTTTATTCTTTTTTTAATCAAAATAACGTTAAAGAACTCGTCCACTACTTGGGCAACCCCTTCTCATACACCATGCTTGACCTCAACAAAATAAAAAGGCTTATACTCATCTCCCATGCACTCGCGGTCCCGGGTCTCTCGTGTGGTTATCAAGAGGGACTCAGGGCTGTGGCTGCTCTCTCATCTCCTCTTGATGTTCAATACGTCCAAAGGCTGAGACATTAACACCAGCACTGATGTGACACGTGAGCCATGCGCCCAAACAACCACACGAGAGCCCCGGGGCCGCAAGTGCCGACACCGCTGGAACGGCGCCAGCTTGAGAGGTGAGTATAAGATTTTTTATTTTATTGGCGCCAAACATTTAGATCTAGTAGTGGACAACCCCTTTAACTAAGAACTCTAAGCTATTTACATGTACTATTACTATTTACTTATTTACGTGCTGTAAGGTATATGCTCATTTTTTGGGGGGGGGGATTTTTATTGTTTTTTTTTTTCTGTGAAACGGCCACAGAGTGATCGTTCTCTTACACTTTGCATGTATCCCAGCTTATAGTCAGGCTTATTTCTTTGGTTTTGCCACTTTCTAGATAGATAGATAGATAGATAGATAGATAGATAGGTGAAGTCAGCCCCAAGGGAGCAGATGGAGGCTAAGTACTAATCTATAAGCAGATGTTGCACTTGAGTCATCATGACCTATCCATCTGCCCCGGGTATCAATAGTATTTATTGTTGTCACATCCATTTGAAACTGTATTACCGAATGTCTGTCTTCATCACAACCTCAATCGGCTTTTTCATTAAAGTAAGGGTCTCACAAATCATTATACATAACACCATATAACAGCATATAATAACATATGGTGCATATATAGCAGCTTATAATAAGACATGGTGCATATACACCAGCTTTTAATAACACGTGGGGCTTATACACCAGTTTATGACAGCATACAATATAGGTAACAGCTTATTGTGTTCTATAATTAGGTTTTACTACAATGACCTGTCTACAATAAGCCTCATTTCGATAAGTGGGTACGGCACGGTAATTGAATAGACCAAAAATTAACTATTTGATTTGTTTACTCTTTGACATATGGATTTTTTAAGTGCTCTTCCCTCTCCAGCCAAATTGTGGTAATGGGACAGCAGTCGGTTTTATAGGTTACAATAACACAAAAGTGTCTTTCTCCCATAGACAATTATTATTGCAGTCATTCTCCCCTGGCTCTAACGCACATAAATGTAATGAGTAAACCATTTACTGGATGATTTAGACCAGTGACATTGCTCACCCAAAACAAAGCATCTAGATTGTTCTACTGGTTTCTAGATATTTGCTGCTGGCGCTAATCCTTAGCAAATGTCATCAATGATTGATTGATTGGTTGGGCCCAGCACAGTAATGGGGGCCATGATGATTCTGAGAGTATAGACCGGCATAGTGGCTCATCTGTACAGGCAGGTCTATCCGTACCGAATGCAGCATCACTGTTGATAAAATATGGATGCTGAAGTCTAGAAGCCTGAATGGCTGGCCACTTTTGGGTGGTCCATCAAGGTCAGTCATTTTTGCCATATATATAGGAAAAATAGCGCTGCATGTAGGTCCGTGTACTGAGAATGCAAATGGAGATTACAAACAGAACCTGTGTGAACATAACATAAGCCCCAAACTAGATCCAGAAGGAAGTATTTATGTGTGAGGAGCCTCACATTGGCTAATTACATGTGCCGTTCTCCTGGATGGTATGGGAACAAGAGGAATGATACTTCCCTGTCCTTGCTTCAGAGCCAGGTTGTAAGGACACCACGTTTATTCTAAATTATGCCAGATGTATTATTGAGTAGGTCCAGGGATATGAGCCTGAACGTTGACTCTTATTGTAGGTTGAATTTATGTTTATTTAGTTATTGAATGGTTGCTGATTACCTATTGTTTCAGTCCCTGCTACTTATTGTTCTGATTAATATCCTTGAGGGACAAAGGCGCTGGTTAATTGAACAATCAATGTTTGTTCATTTGGTGAATGCCTGCTGACTACTTATTGTATCAGTCACTACAGCTTGTTGTTCCAAACATTGAAGGACAAAAGATGCAGGTTAATTGAATACTTGAATAATGAGAGATGACCTCCACCCACCTCCCCCCAAATCTGTGGATAAAGCCCTGAAGTACAGCTGTGGGTATAAAAGGGGGATCTGCCTCTGTTTCCAGTGAGACTCCAGAAGACAGCAGCCAAGGAACCATGGCACCAACTGGAGGAATACAGATCTGCTCCATTTACCATTACTTAAACGTCAAAGACATTTGGAGAACCGAGGTTGGTACAATCAGGTCACCTGGCCACATACCTTAATGTACTCTGTCAGCTTCCTAAGCTTGCCACTAACTCCTCTGTGTGGGTGCCTGCCAAAAGCGGGGTCCAACTGGTTGGGGTAGTTGGCCCTGGAAGCCTCAAATTCGCAGATGTTCTAATTCCCAGAGAGCCAGCGGAAGGGTGAGACTCTGTCATTTGCACCATCTTGTGTACTTGCTGGGACTGTTCTATATGTTATTGACAATTGGTGGTCCAATAAAGTATTGTCACAATGTGTTACCCTCACCCTGTGTTATCTGAGTAGTATTCTGCCCACAAGGAAGGAGTACGGGCATTCAGTGGGATGAGCCCTAGTCTAAAGATAGCCAGGCCAGAGGTTGAGAGAACCCACTGACCCTCGTGTCTCCACACTTAGTGGCAGTGGTGGGATACTACTCAGCCCGGCAGATCCGGGGGGAGCTGTAGGGAACTGGTGTTCGTAGACACTGTCCAAGTGCTCCTCAACCAGGGAGGCTCATAGACAGACCCAGCAGACCATAGGTGAGGCATACACAGCAGGTTTTCAAAGCCACCATGTCCAAACGCACCAGCTCGGCCTTGAGAAGAGGACCGGTGTGGATTTACAGCCTCAACAGGAGCACTATGTAGATGGTACTGTTATGGGGGGGTAATGGGTGGCTAGTTACTATCAGAATCCCTATGTGGATGGCACTTTTATGAGAGTACTGAGTGACTAGTACTTACAGGAGCACTGTCTGGGTGGCTCTATTATGGGGGCACTAAGTGGGTGGCTAGCACTATTGTGAACACTGTGTGGATGGTACTGTTATGGAGGCACTGAATAACTAGCACTTACAGGAGCACTGTGTGGATGGCACTGTTATGGAGGGGCAATGAGTGGCTAGGCACTACCAGAATGCTTATGTCGATGGCACTATTATGGGGGCACTAAGAGACTAGCACTATTGTGACCAAAGTATGGATGGCACTGTGCAGGGAAGCACTGTGTGGATGGCACTCGAATGAGGGGTAATGTGTGACACGCACTGACTACAGCACTGTGGGGATGACAAAGCTATTGGGGTACTGGGTGTCTGGCACTACCAGGAGCACTTTGTGGATGGCCATGTTACGTGGGGGATGGAGGGAAAAGCACGTCCCGGGAGCACTGTGTGGGTGGCACTATTATGAGAGCACCCGTTGGCACTGTCACAGAAGACTGCGGGTTTGTATGGTTTCTAATGCACAATGTTACATCCATTATCTAAAAGTAGCGCCATACCATCTTGGTTGTGCTTCACCAGACGAATAGGTGTATAATGATGTTAGTTTGGTACGACTGCACTTGCACCAGGTCATATAGCTAGAATGTGAGCATGGCTACAACAAATCAAAAAGAGAATTATGGATGTTTTTGTTTTGTAGGAGGAAATCAATGAAGAGAACATACAAATTGCCCTCCATAGACTCTGATACACTTGCAAAAGGAGGCTCAATGTAATAAATAGTGATGAGCGAGCACTAAAATGCTCGGGTACTCGTTGCTTGGGTCGAGCAAATTGGAATACTCGGGTGATCAACCCGAGCAACGAGCCCAATGTAAGTCTATGGGAAACTCGAGCATTTTTCAGGCGGCTCCCCCTGGCAGTCTGCAGAGGGCCTAAAAATTGCACAAATCGATGGGAACAGTGCTCAAATGACATGGGAACAGCATGGGGAAGACCCCTGGAAGCATCTCTGACTCCCAGATCACAGCTGTCAGCAATGTGGTCAGAGTATTACGCCACTTTTACGGACTCACAATAAAACATACAAAAACGAAACCAAAATGGATTTTCCTGGGGAATATGTTAAGGAACATCCTTTCCAGGGTAATGACTTGTATATAAGGCAAAATAAATAACCAAAACAAAAATACTCCTCCACAACTTGGGCTATGTTCACACGTAGCGTTTTTGATGCGTTTTTGCACTTTTGAATTGCTTTCAACCAAGACAAATGCATTCACCAGGAAATGTAATTTTAACATTTTACAACCTTATCTGGCCATGTGGCGTGTTACACATCATCAGACACATGCATACAGTGCTGAAAAGACATGAGAACAGCATGGGGAAGACCTCTGGAAGCATTTCTGACTCCCAGGTCACTGCCTAAAAGTGTGCCCATCAGAAGTGATCCTTGGCGCATGCGAAGATGCCTCCCTCCATGCACCTGTCGTTGCAGACTTGCAACAATCACCGTCCACGTCCTTGTCCCACTGCTGCGTTCAGTTGTCCCTACCCCATTCCTTGGAATGCAAGCGCAAGTATGCAGCCAGCCAGCCACCGACCCACAGGCTGCAACACTATACTGCCAAATTTTTGACAGCTGCTTGCACTTGAAATGTGACCTTTTAGGCTCGTGGAAGCAGAAGCTTTTCACAACCATACTCGGTCCCCAGCCGCCACTATATTTCCCGGTATCGCCTCCGCCTTAAACAAGCACGGGTCTCACAACATTACCCATGCCCTCCCCAGTGGAGAAGCAATGGCAGCCCATCCAACATCAACTCGCACTTATCGGTGGTGCTTTGACACACACACGCATCTTTCTTTGCGCATTTAATTTCTTGAATACAGAGTTGGACAATGGCCTGATCTGTAATGCGTTTTGAGAAATAACATGCATAAGCATGGCTGATCCACATTAAAAAAGCAGCCATAGAGTGTCCGGGAACCTTCCCCCACACTTTTCTTAGCCAGGGCTGCTTTTTGGCAGGTTTGGACGGGCTCACCAGAGAACTGGAGACTCCTCCGGCGGGCCCTGGCTTCTCCTTCAGGAAAGTTCATAGTGCCGAGGTGAGGCCATGATGATGATAGAGGCCACCATCTGCTTAGTTTTCTGTTACTTGGAATGCAAGTGCAAGTATGCAGCCAGCCACCCACCCACCCACAGGCCGGAACACTAAACTGCCAGATTTATGGGCAGCTCTTTGCACTTGAAATATGGCCTTTTAAGCTCGTGGAGGTGGAAGCTTTTCACAACCTCATGCGGCGGCCAGGTGTCCATACTCGATCCCCAGCCGCCACTATATTTCCCGGTATCGCCTCCGCCTTCCACAAGCACGGGTCCCACAACATTACCCATGCCCTCCCCAGTGCACTTACTGGGAAGAAACGCCTAACCACAAACACGTGGACAGGTGAATGTGGCCAGGGACGGTGCGGAGCCAGTCCACAACTTTTTTTGCTAAGAGTTGTATTTAGCTCGGTGAAAGGACTGGCATAGAGGGAAACCGTATCTACCCTGCGTATCATTTCTCCCAGGAGTCCTGTAAAGCTGCTTGCACTTGAAATGTGACCTGAACATTACTGCTGGTACTTTTCTGTGGGAATTTGCTTGCCTCCTACCAGCCTGGAATATTTCCAGCAAACTATGGTACAAAGCCATGGTATTAGCACTGCCCCCAGTACCAGTAGCGAAGCCATCCCCAATTTCCTTCTCAGGAATTTTATTTGGTAGACTGAGTGGCTGCCCAAATACATTTTCTCACAATGGAGCTGAAGATAGAGTTGCAGTAGGTGCAAGTTTCTAAAGCCTGTTCGATATTAGAGGGTGAACGGCAGCACATTGGATCAGTGGTTAGTAGTGTTGAGCCACCCCCGTAGTGTTCGAGTTCGGTTCGTCGAACACCCGTGGGTTCGCCGAACTGTTCGTCGAACACCGTTAAAACCAATGGCAGGCAAACAAAAACACATAGAAACACATAGAAAACACCTTCAAAGGTGTCCAAAACCTGACAAACTGCTCAGAAGACACAACTAACACATGGAAAAGTGACAAGTACATATAGACATGCGAAAAGAAAAGAGGTGGAGGAGTAAAAGTAGGGGGAGACACAGATATAGGCATGCCATGCCCTTCTAAAAGGGAAGAAGTGCTAAGCCGACACGGCCAGTCCGTTCCTGCCCGTGCCACCTCTGTGTCGCCGGGTTTGTGCCAGAGCCGCGGTGGACCCTGACGGCCAGCCCCCCCTCTGCCAATACTGGTGCCTGTCCGCTGGTGGATCGAGCCCCCCCACGGTGTGGGGGGAGTAACGTCTGCAGAAGAAAGACCATCTTCCAGCCAAACTAAGATATCGACTTCTTTTCGTGGACAATGTGATACGATTCCTTTCTTACGGCCACGCCAATCGCTACAAATTCCAGATGAGGCACAAAAACAGCAGGTGCTAGAATGGATATCAAGTGCTCCTTCAAGTGGGCTCTCCTCCACCTCAATTTCAACATCACAAATGCTCCAGTCCTCAGAGGTGTCACCCCAATCGCACTTGCTTCCTCACAGCTCCCAAGTCTCCAGCTGCCCCTCTGAGTATGGGGTAACACAGATGGTTGAGTCTGCACAGCTGTTTACTCATACTATAGCCTAGGAAACGGAGGTCTGCTCTAGAGCTTCTGTTAATCCAGATGAGGAAATGATCTGCACTGATGCCCAGAATCTTTATAAGTCGGATCCAGGACCAGATGAAGAAGGTTCTGAGCATAATGTAGACCCTCGTTCCCAAACTGTAACTCCTGTTGGTGGAGACAATGTGGAAGATGATGATGAGACACAAATACCTGATTCGAGCGACAACTTGACTTTTCGGTCAGGGCAGGAAGAGGTTGGCTCTGAGGACGACGGGTGTGAGAACACACAGGGTGATGATGACGAGGTTGGAGATCCCACTTACTGTCAACCCACAGTCAGCCAGTCGATGAGGTCAGCAGAGGAGGTGGAGGAGGATGTGACTAGCCCAGGGGATGGGGATGACTCGGTACCCGGGCCTTTGCCTGGCCTTGGTGATGTCGCGGTGGTCGGCTGCCTGGCCCGTACCCTGGGGTCACTCTTTAAAAGGGTGGATAATTGTTAATTTTATAAGAGTTCGTGACGCCACCTGTGGTATCTGGTGAGAAGCACAAGCGCTGCAGCAGTCCACTGAGTCCCGTGACTCAGCTCGATGGTATAGCTCCCCACAGGGGGAGCTAGGTCTCAGGGCAGCATATGCAGGGGGAATGCAGGACAGGCAAGACCCAGCTGGGTCAGAGCAAGAACGGGAACGGACACGGTAGTGACTTCAGTACCTTTTACTGGTGGAAATTCAGGCACATCCCGGAGCACTGTAGGGTGAAGGGTGCATATCAGGATCCTCCCCAATGAGTGGGTGTAGGGCCTCCTGTTTCTTACCTCTGCGTAGTAAGTTTCTGACCTGCCTGGAGCTAGGCCTAACTTTGTCTCTCTCCTGCCCTGGCTGACCTTGTGGTAGGGCCTCCTCTTGGAGTTCACACTCCCAGTATGCGGGGCCTAAGCGTCTCCTGGCTCTGTTACGTATCAGCACCTTAGCGATCCTGCGACTTGTAGTTCTCCAGGGATTCCGGTTATGCCTTAATGGGTCATAGAGATCCCGGTAAGCTCGCATCTGGTGTCCGGTAAATTCTTCGGGGTGAGCTGGTTAAGCTCCTCTGCCCCTTATGTACTAACTCGCCACTCGCCTTCGGCCTACTCGGGCCCTTACTAGGCTATGCACACTAACGTCAGCTTGCCGCGCTTCACCGATCTTATGGCGCCGGCACACCTTAAGCTCTATCTGGGCTCCCTGAATCTAGCTAGCAGGAGCCTCGTGCTCCACTGCTGAACTATTAACTGAGTTCTGTAGACTAGACTGAGCTCCACTGCAGACTGACCTCTCTTAGGCTTCTCTACTGCAGGAACTCTTCAGAGGAACTGAACTGCCTAGCTCCACCTTCCCTATTTATATCCCTAACGGGCTCCCTCTGCTGGTCTGAGGTAGAAGGTGGAGATGTGTGAATGTTTATGGGGGCCTCTTGTGGAGGGTTCCATCAATGCACTCTTCTAGGATCTGTGATACCAAGCACAGCGGGGCGTCACAGATGCTATTGATGATGAGGTTAGGTTGCGCCTTCCTGGACAGAGACGGAGTACTGGAAGCACGTCAACAACTGCATCCTCAACCACAACTCTGCCTCTGACCACAAGTCGTGGTGGCTCTTCATGGGCTCTAAGCCTTGCATAACCTGGGCATTTTTTCAGATCGATTAGGATGACCCAACTCGTGTTATCTGTAATATTTGTCACCAAAAGCTAAGTAGAGGCCAAAAAATCCATAGTTTGAGTACTTCATGCATGTACCATCACATGGATATGAAGCATAAGTTGCAGTGGAAAGCTTACTGTGCTACAATGCGGCCTACCAGGCCGGGCCTACCACTGTCTGCCCCATCTTGTGCATCCGCAGCCTCTTCGTCCTCTGTGACTGGGGGGGCAGCAGTCACACATGTTTTTGGACGCAGACCTGCCACCTCTTTACCCGCAACAGCCAGTGTGATTGTCAGGTCGTCAGTTCATTGGGAAGTGGAAACACCTGCTGGTGTTGAGCGCTCTCCGACATCGAGAGCACCACCTTTGGATCAAGGCAACCTAACATGTCCGCCTGCATCTTCCTCACAGACTGGCAGTTTGCCGGGGACACCCTTCTCAACCCCGTCTAAGCACAACAGCCAGCCCTCAGTCCCTCAGATGTGGACAAGTAAAAGACCATTTCCTCCTAGCCATGAGAAAGCTAAGAGGTTGAATTTCACCATCTGCAAGCTCTTGGCTACAGAAATGCTTCCTTTCCTCCTGGTGTACACAGAGGATTTTCGAGACCTTATGTCCGTCGCAGTGCCCCAGTACCAGATGCCCAGTCGGCACTACTTCTCAAAGAAAGGTGTGCCTGCGTTCCACCAGCATGTCGCACACAACATCACCGCTTCTTTGAGAAACTGTGTGTGTGACAGGGTGCATTTCACCACAGACACTTGGACGAGTAGGCATGGACAGGGGCGTTACATGTCGCTGACTGGGCACTGGGTAACTATGGTGACAGCAGGACAAGGGGCTGCTGTCCAAGTCTTGCCGTCCCCATGAGTTGTGCGTCAATCCTCTTTATCTCAAAGTTCCTCCACTGCTTCTGCCTCCTCAACCTCCTCTCGGTCCTCCACCTGTACCTAAAGCCTGTCTGGTCATGCCACAAGTTTTTTAACTGCGCAGAAGGGATCCTGCACACCTCCTTACTATGCTGGCAGCAGGGCTCAACGTCATCAGGCGGTTTTTACTTTGAAATGTCTGGAAATGTGAGACACACAGCTGAGGAGTTGTGGTCAGCTCTGGAGACCCAGTTTCATGAATGGTTGTCTCCACTGGACCTGCAACCAGGGAAGGCCGTGTGCGACAATGCTGCAAACCTGGGTGCGGCCCTTCGCCGGGGCAATGTCACTCAAGTGCCTTGTATGGCTCACGTGTTGAACCTCGTTGTCCATCAATTTTTAGCCGACTATCCCGGACTAGATGGCCTTCTGCAGACGGCACGGTCGCTGTGTGCTCACTTCCGCCGTTCGCATCCCGCAGCTCAACGACTTACATCTCTACAGAAGTCTTTGGGCCTGCCAGTTCACCGGCTGAAATGCGATGTGCCGACACTGTGGAATTCAACTCTGCACATGTTGCAGCGACTGTGGCAGCACCGACAAGCCCTGGTGCAATACGTTCTGACGTATAGCCTGGGCCAACGAGATCCAGAGGTGGGGCAAATCAAGCTGCAGCAGTGGTCTCAGATCAGGGACCTATGAAGTTGACGCGCCCCCTGGGCCATGGGGTACCCGGAGCCGGGCCGGTAGACGCTGGGGGCTGTAGTCACTGTGGCGGTGACCCGGTCTGTGACCCAGGGCGGTCAATCCAAGGGTAATTTGTATATATGAGTTTTATAATGTCCGACTACGCCTCCTCTGGAGTGCGGCAAAAGGGGCCGCCGCTGCGAAACAGTCCTCTGAAGCTGGTGGTTTTGCAGCAATGGTATTATTACTCCCCACAGGAAGAGTGTAGCTTCAGGGCAGTGTGGGTGGATGATGGTGGTTGTAGTGCAGGGAGTCAGTAATGAACACAGAGTCCGTGTGATGCAGTCCCAAGATCTTTACTCACAGTTGTTGCAGTCCAGATTACAGGTACCAGAGCAATCTCCCCCGTCGTGCTGTGCGTACTCAGTGAGGGGCTCAGTCCACCCCCAGATAGCTCTGGAGTACTTAGCAGGACTGCCTTCTGTGTGTCCTTTCTCTGGCCTTCTCCCTGCACCTCACACCCAGTGACACTTCCATCCGGTATCCTCAGGCCTTGGCAGGCGACGTGTGTTCCGACCCCCAGGTCTTATGTGGCTACCTTCTTAGTGAGAGTGGTGTGGACTTTGGCCTGCAGTACATGAAATGCTGCAGCCTCTGGTTTCTAGTTGAGCCTTGCTGTTTCTCCGCTAGTTGAGGGACCGGTTCCCCTTATCTGGCCTGACCCTTCTACCTCCTGGTAGCAGCGGGAGTACGGGTGGCCTTCTGCACGGCCCGTACCCCTAGGGTCCCTTCGGTTCCTGGAGCCTTCCTGCTCCCACTCCTCTCGTCTCTCCTTCAGTCCTGGGCCTCCCAGGCTAGGCCCGCCTCCGGAGCAGAGCTCATGCCGAGCCTCTGCTCCTGTCACTTTTCCTCCTCTGACTGGCTTGCTCTTTCTAAGATGGCTTCCTATTTATACTCTCCCTGTCATGTGCTCCCCTAATCTGCTCCCCTAAGCACCCACTACATAGGACCCTCCCGCCAGCTAGGGACCTGGGACTGTGCCCTCCCTTAGGAGTAATCTCACCCTACCACCACTGCGGGTATGTGTTGGATGCAGGTGTTAGGGTCCCGAGTAGAGATGAGCGGTGTTCGACTAGAACTTTTCGCCAATCTCAAATTCGAGCTGTTTTGGGCGGTGTTCGAGTTGTTCGACGAACCCGAACGATTTGCAAAAAATTCGGCTGTTCGAGGTTATGTTTGATAACTGTTCGTGCACCAAAAGCGTGTCCTGCATGTCTGGCGCTATTTAGAGCACCAATCATGCAGGGATTGTCTGCCACTCACTGTAATGCCACAGCCATGGTGGTTGTGGCATTAGAGTGATTGCCCAAATCGATGGGAACTGTGCTCACAGTGAAACATGAAAAGCCGGCAATTCAGCAGCGGCATACACCGGTACCCGACAATTTAGAACCGAAAGAATAGAGCTTCACACATAGATTAGATAGATAGAAACATGTCAGTCACATATATAAGAAGTACAGTGACAGTGTTGATTACTGTACTTGTCATTTAGTGTTAAAATAAAGGATTTATTTAAAAAAAAATTAGCGTGGGGTTCCCCTTAATTTTAGGCTCTAGCGGAGGTTAAGCAGACGGCTGGGGCAGATGTTTGAAGCCTGGGAAGGGGTAATACCCATGGAGCTTCCCAGGCTACTAATATCAGCCCCCAGCTGAATGCCTAGCCTTTACTAGCTATTAAAATGGGGGACCCCCCAAAAAATTGACGTGGGGTCCCCCCTATTTTAATAGCTAGCAAAGGCTAGGCAGACAGCTGGGGGCTGATATTAATAGCCCAGGAAGGGTGCCATGAAAATTGGCCCCCTCCCAGGCTAGAAACACCAGCCGTCAGCCGCCCCAGAAATGGCACATCCATAGGATGCGCCAATTCTGGCACTTAGCCTCGCTCTTCCCACTGCCCTGTAGCGGTGGCAGTGGGGTAATAGGGCTGGGGTTGATGTCAGCTTATAATGCCAGCTGACATCAAGCCCAGGTTAGTAATGGAGAGGCGTCTATAAGACACCCCCATTACTAACCCCATAGTCAAAGTTAAAAAAAAACACAAACACCCAGAATAAAGTCCTTTAATTGAAATAAAGACACAATTCTTTATTGTTCTAAATTAAACCATACTTACCGTCACGCCCATTCCAGCTGAAGCCAACGATCCCCTGCAATAAAAGAAAAATAATAAAGCAACATCATCCTTACCTTTCCATGGTTCCCACGACAGCTTCAGCTCTGCTACATCGAGATGACAGGCTGGACCGCAGCAGAACGCTGCCATCCAGCCTGTCATCCCGCGGACACTGAGAAGCGCAGGCATGCTTTTGCTCCTCAGCGTCTCTCTGTGACGGCATCCAGATGAGCCCACGTCATGTCCAATGAACTCGGCTCACCTCATGCACGTCACTGACAGCGTGGGAAAATTCTCACGCTGAAGCGCTGAGTGCAGGAGAATTTTCCCACGCTGTCAGTGACGTGCATGAGGTGAGCCAAGTTCATTGGACATGAACTCGGCTCATCTGGATGCCCTCACAGAGAGACACTGTGGAGCGCAAGCATGCCTGCGCTTCTCAGTGTCTGCGGGATGACAGGCTGGATGGCAGCGTTCTGCAGGTCCAGCCTGTCATCTCGATGTAGCAGAGCTGGAGCCGCCCTGGGAACCATGGAAAGGTAAGGATGATGTTGCTTTATTATTTTTCTTTTATTTCAGGAGATCGTTGGCTTCAGCTGGAATGGGCGTGACGGTAAGTATGGTTTAATTTAGAACAATAAAGAATTGTGTGTTTATTTCAATTAAAGGACTTTTTTCTGGGTGTTGTGTTTTTTTTAAATACTTTACTAGAAATTCATGGTGGTCATGTCTAATATTGGCGTGACCCCATGAATTTCGGGCTTAGGGCCAGCTGATAATGCCAAGCTGGCCCTAACCCCTTTATTACCCAGTGAGCCAACGCATCAGGGCCCTGGATGAGTTGGGTACAGCGCCAGAAGATGGCGCTTCTATGAACGCGCCATTTTCCGGGGTGGCTGCGGACTGCAATTTGCAGCGGGGGTGGCCCAGAAAGCTTGGGCCTCCCTGCGCTGCGGATTCCAGCCCCCAGCTGCCTAGTTGTACCTGGCTGGACTCAAAAACAGGGCGAAGCCCCACTTCAATTTTCTTTAAATTATTTCATGAAATAATTAAGAAAAAAAGGGCTTCCCTATATTGTTGTGTCCGGCCAGGTACAAATAGGCAGCTGGTGGTTGGGGGCAGCCCGTTCCTGCCTGCTGTACCTGGCTGGACACAAATATAGTGCGAAGCCCCACGTCAATTTTTTTTAAATTATTTCATGAATTTCATGAAATAATTTAAAAAAAAATACGTGGGGCTTCGCCCTATTTTTGTGTCCAGCCAGGTACAACTAGGCAGCTGGGGGCTGGAATCTGCAGCGCAGGGAGGCCCAAGCTTTCTGCCCCCCCCCCCCCGGTGCAAATTGCAGTCCGCAGCCGCCCCGGAAAATGGCGCGTTCATAGAAGCGCCATCTTCTGGCGCTGTACCCAACTCATCCAGGGCCCTGGTGTAGTGGCTCGCTGGGTAATAAAGGGGTTAGGGACAGCTTGGTATTATCAGCTGGCCCTAAGCCCAAAATTCATGGGGTCACGCCAGTATTAGACATGACCGCCATGAATTTCTAGTAAAGTATTTAAAAAAAACACAACACCCAGAATAAAGTCCTTTAATTGAAATAAACACACAATTCTTTATTGTTCTAAATGAAACCATACTTACCATCACGCCCATTCCAGCTGAAGCCAACGATCTCCTGCAATAAAAGAAAAATAATAAAGCAACCTCATCCCTACCTTTCCATGGTTCCCACGACAGCTTCAGCTCTGCTACATCGAGATGACAGGCTGAACCGCAGCAGAACGCTGCCATCCAGCCTGTCATCCCGCAGACACTGAGAAGCACAGGCATGCTTGCGCTCCTCAGTGTCTCGCTGTGACGGCATAAAGATGAGCCGAGGTCATGTCCAATGAACTCAGCTCACCTCATGCCAATTTTTATTTTAATAAATCCTTTATTTTAACACTAAATGACAAGTACAGTAACCAACAGTGTCGCTGTACTTATTATAAATGTGATTGACATGTTTCTATCTATCTAATCTATGTGTGATGCTCTATTCCTTCTTGTCTAAATTGTCGGGTACCGGTGTATGCCGCTGCTGAATTTGCCGGCCGGCTTTTTTAAAGAGAGTGTCTTCTGAGCAGTTTGTCAGCTTTTGGACACCTTTGCAGGTGTTTTCTATGTGTTTCTATGTATTTTTGTTTGCCTGCCATTGGTTTTAACGGTGTTCGACGGTGTTCTAAGGTGTTCGACGAACAGTTCGACGAACAGTTCCTCGAACATCCCGGTGTTCGACGAACCGAACCGAACCCGAACACTATGGGGGTGGCTCAACACTAGTCCCGAGCAATACGCCTTCCTTACCTGACGGTGAGATACCACAACTCTGGGTGAGATGCAGTAACTCTGTGGCGACTGAACCCTCAGGGGTGACAAAGATGTTTAGTGCTGACGACGATGCCATTATCAGCATAACTATTCCGGTGATTTACATGCTGGAGCACACATTAAACAGAATTCAGAGTCAGGTGGTGGGACAAGAGGAGGTGGAGGAAGTAGAGGAGGAGTCGTATGCGGAAGGGATAACATCTCCAAGGTCCAGACGGTCGGCAGCACCAAGGCGGCAGGCATGGGAGGGTGGGGGAGAGGGATTAACCAGGGCGCATGGTAGCAGCCAAACTGTTGAGGAAGGTGCAGGAGCCGAGGAAGAAGTGGAGGACGAACTGGCGATGGGCATGGAAGACTCATCAGATGAGGGAGACCTTGATCACATTTCTGTTGTGCGAGGTTGGGGGGAGAGGGCAGAGGAAGGAAGCATGATTCTTACCTCGCTACCAACACAACAAGGACTTGGTCCTCCTGGATGCGCAAGACACATGAGTGCCGTCTTGCTGCACTACCTGCAACCTTGGATTGTCAGAATTCAAAGTAATCCCGACTACTGAGTTGCCACACTCTTAGATCCCCGGTACAAAAGTAAATTTGCCGAAATATTTCCTGCCATAAAAAGGGATTTACGCATGCAGGAGTATCTGCAGACGCTGTTGAAGAATCTTACATGTGCTTTTCCACAAAACACCAGTGGTGCACGTAGTGAATCTCACAGTTCTATCTTGCCAACCGTGGGACTGTCGAGTCTTCATCACTCAAACCGTAACAGTAACACAGTATCTGCTGGTAACAGCAATTTTGTGGAATCGTTTCACCACTTTTTTAGACCATCCTTTGCAAGGCCACAGGAGACAAGAAGTCTGACACATAGTCAATGCCTAGAGAGGATGGTACAGGAGTATCTCCAAGTGAACATTGAAGCCATGACTGTGTCACTGGACCCTTGCTCATTTTGGGCTTCCAATCTGGATAAATGGCCGGAGCTAGCCACTCACACCTTGGAGATCTTGTCATGCCCTGCAGCCAGCGTTCTCTCTGAACGTGTGTTCAGCGCTGCTGGTGGTGTGCTGACAGATGAGCGCACGCGGCTGTCCACTGAGAATGTAGACAGATTCACGTTCATAAAGATGAACAAATCATGGATTCGCAAGGACTTTTTTACCCCTGTGTCATCCTGGGGAGACTAAAAGCTTGAGGATTTCGTAAAAACACCTCACCAACCGTTTTAAGCAACTGTGGGGCAATTGATGCCACTTAACTCTAGAACGCATGACCATAAAAATCTACACTTTCACATACCTGGGACCTTTTAGGCCCGTGTGCAAATAACATGGAATAACTCAAACTCAAATGACAAACAACTATATACATGAAGAATACCTAGAGTTTCAAAATTCTAACTAAAATAATCTTGCAGAAAATAGAAAACAATTAACAGGGCGGGCCTGCGAGGCCCCAGGTATGTGTTCTAGGGTTAAGTGGTGTCTGTGCCACAATTTTGGGAAAAAATGAAGACTCTTTTTGGAGTCCCTTTGCTGTGTCTTACGTGACGTTGGCATCGTCAATTCCAGGTGGGTTGGGTCGCTCCCCTCCCCCCTTTTAACAGTAAGAAACTACATACACTATGGCTTGGGGTAACACAGATGGTTGAGTGTGAAGAGCTGTTTACTCCGAGGTCTGCTCCAAAGCTTCAGTGTCTGCTAGTCAGCGTAGAATTTTTAACTGCATCTAGCCTAGGCAATACTTTGGGTGTAGTAGCCCAGCTGCGAAGCAAGCTGCACCGCCTGTGTATCTAATAAGAATTTTTAAATGCATCTAGCCAAGGCAGACTGTGGGGACCCCCAACCAAACCCAGACGCTCAGCCCCCCTACCGCCCCCCTTTCCTTGACAATACAATAATGTAACTCTTACAACTGGATGGGTGAGGATCGGTCACAGCTTTATTAACTCTTTATACTCATTCCATTAGAAAGGCATTTTATTTCTAAAATAATTCAGCTTGTTGCAGCATGCCCTGGGTCTCCACTCCGGCAAGTTGGCCAACAAGTGTAACTCTCCAACATGTCCTTTCTATTTCCAGGCCATGGAGGATCCTGCGTATTCGTATGGAGGACTCTGACCCCACCCATCACTCTTAACACTTGTTCCACTCCGTCCTGGAGTCCTGACAGGAATATGTCCAGTCCAATATCCAATAAGTGAACACCGTCGGGCCATATGAGCCCTGCTTTATCTCCTTCCAGCTGTCGGTGTCGTATCACTACACCGCCTCTGTCTCTTCTAAATTTTGCCATCCGAATATTTATTACCCGCCTTGTCCGTTCGATGGCCGTGATGCCTCGCACACCTTGCCATACTGCTATCAGCACAATCTCTGACCATACTATAGCTAGTTTTGTGAAAAATTCTCTGAAGAGCTCAGTGTCTAGTTTCATTATTGCCATTAGTTATGCGCTCTTGTGATGACCTAGGTTGTTTCCCCCGGCCTGTATAACTAAGATGACCAGACCTCTTGCGCCTCTCCCTACCTTGATTACCTCCATTAGTACCTGTGGCCATAGCAGGCCTCTAATACCTCTCCAGTTGAAATATGTGTTATGAAACTCTAATTTCCTCCCACCTGGGTGGACTTTCGCCCTTTTTTCTGCCCAATATATATACGAGTGGCCTATCACCCACACTGTTGGCTTAGCATCACCTGTAAAAGAAACAAACCACGTTAGGATAACAAGTCCGGTCTTATTTATCTCGCCAAACACGTGGATCGCCATCTCCCTATCCTCTGAACTTCCGTTTCTGACAGTCCTGCTCTTGCTGCTTCCGTGGCCGCGCCTATGCGGAATGTGTGTGTCCCGTAATCTTTGGGGTGGTTCCCTGCCGATGTTATGCATTTATTAAATATAGCTTGGAACTGGTATCTTGATAATGGCGTTCCATCAATGTGTGATAGGAAGAAATTACTTTGTGATCTGATGGTTATATATGTTTTTACTATTGTTACCCGACTCAGTGTACCGTTTGTGGGTTGTAGAAGTACCCAAGTGCCCCTGCCCGCTGGAACTGTTTTCGATTGGCGTATGCGTAGACGTATTGCATTATTGGCTATGACTACGTCCTGGTGTAATAAGCCTCCACTGGTGGTAATTTTGGATTGAGGGACTAATTCACTTAGGCATAGCGCCCCGAAGAAGGCGATCCGATCACAAATGCAGTAGACAGTATTGTTGCTTCAAATTGTGAGTGTCATGTTAATGGTGTTAGGGATATGATGTGAGAAATCAGTTTTAGTGACACGGGACGGGACGTCTACACTCCTGACTTGGCTGACCCCTTTTCCACCCTTTTATGGATTGTCTGATGATGAATCTTTGTCACATCTCCCCAATTCAGTAGTTGGAAGTGAAATGCTACTCCGGTCAGACACCGCTGCGCTGACGCCCCTGATATGCCCCTCATCATTAGCTGGTGGAGAAATTCTATGGTGACTTGTAATCTGGCTTGTTCACATTGGTCAACTCGTCTGCCTGCTACTAATCATGTCCACTCTTCCCAAGCCTTACTGTATGCTTGCCACGTCGACGGGGCAACTGACGCTCTGATTAATGGCATCAACTATTCGCCACTAGATCCCATAGGGAGGGTGGGCAACTGTTGCCCGATGGGTGGGCGTTGGGGAAGAGCTCTGTGAAAATCTGCCAATTGAATTGTTATAAAGCGTTAGCAGCAGCTTTACACCCCTCAGCATAGTGGCTAGCGCGGACCCATACATTGTGTTTTAGGCACAGGAATGCTAGCCGGCGTAGTAGGCCTAGCACTGGGAGAGACGATGATGCCATCTTATTAATGCAATGCGCTAGGCTCGTGTTTTTTGTTATGAAGCGTATATTTTTGTTAGCCAGGCGCGCGCCCCATATTTCTATTGCTACCACTATTGGGAATAAAAATTATTTTCAAGGCTAGATGCAGCTAAAAATTATTATTAATTTCAAAGCTGGTGGAGTTTGGTATAGATGGCCTAATACAATGAGTACCACACACTGCTACAAGCCAAAATATTTTTTCAGAGCTAGATGCAGAAAAAAATTATATTGAATTTGCAACCTGATGGAGGTCAGTATAGATGGACTAATAGACCAAGTCCGATACACTCTGCTAGAAGCCCAAATATTTTTTCAGAGGTAGATGCAGAAAAAAATTATATTGAATTTGCAACCTGATTTTGGTCAGTATAGATGAACTAATAGACCAAGTCCCACACACCGCTAGAAGCCCAAATATTTTTTCAGAGGTAGATGCAGATAAAAATTATTTTTAATTTGCAACCTGATGGAGGTCAGTATAGATGGACTAATAGACCAAGTCCGACACACTCTGCTAGAAGCCCAAATATTTTTTCAGAGATAGATGCAGAAAAAAATTATATTGAATTTGCAACCTGATGGAGGTCAGTATAGATGGACTAATAGACCAAGTCCCACACATCGCTAGAAGCCCAAATATTTTTCCAGAGGTAGATACAGATAAAAATTATTTTTAATTTGCAACCTGATGGAGGTCAGTATAGATGGACTAATAGACCAAGTCCCACACACTGCTAGAAACCCAAATATTTTTTCAGAGGTAGATGGCGAAAAAAATTATATTGAATTTGCAACCTGATGGAGGTCAGTATAGATGGACTAATAGACCAAGTCCCACACACCGCTAGAAGCCCAAATATTTTTCAGAGGTAGATGCAGATAAAAATTATTTTTAATTTGCAACCTGATGGAGGTCAGTATAGATGGACTAATAGACCAAGTCCCACACACCGCTAGAAGCCCAAATATTTTTTCAGAGGTAGATGCAGATAAAAATTATTTTTAATTTGCAACCTGATGGAGGTCAGTATAGATGGACTAATAGACCAAGTCCGATACACTCTGCTAGAAGCCCAAATATATTTTTAGAGGTAGATGCAGATAAAAATATTTTTTAATTTGCAACCTGATGGAGGTCAGTATAGATGGAGTAATAGACCAAGTCCCACACACCCCTAGAAGCCAAAATATTTTTTCAGAGGTAGATGCAGATAAAAATGATACTGAATTTGCAACCTGATGGAGGTCAGTATAGATGGACTAATAGACCAAGTCCCACACACTGCTAGAAGCCCAAATATTTTTTCAGAGGTAGATTCAGATAAAAATTATATTGAATTTGCAACCTGATGGAGGTCAGTATAGATGGACTAATAGACCAAGTCCGACACACTCTGCTAGAAGCCCAAATATTTTTTCAGAGGTAGATGCAGAAAAAAATTATATTGAATTTGCAACCTGGTGGAGGTTAGTATAGATGGACTAATAGAATGATGCTATGCCCCAAAGGTTTTACTTCATTAGGTGTAGTAAAAAAATTGGTATTCTATACACAGGTGGTGTAGCTTGCAACACAGATAGGCTACTCCGCTGACTAACACACTCTGCAATAGGCCAAAAAGGATTAGCTTTGCTAGATTTAGCCAAATGCTGTGAAAAAAACTTGCACAGCACTGGCACACACCTGCCTGGCAAAAAACTGATAGAAACTGATGTAACTTAGTCCTGAAAAGGACTGCAATTACAATTATTCTTTACTCCCAACCTATCTATTTAGGAGCACAGACCTGCCTGATAAAAGTCGTAGGAAATGCTGTAACCTAGTCCTTAAAAGGACTGCAATCACAACTCTTCCCTACTCCCAAGCTATCTGTAGATTTGTGCGAAAATTGGCTTAAAATTAACAAGGTATAGTGCACACAGCAACAGCGGTGCCGTCTAACACGCAGCTGCAGCAGTGAGAAAATGGTGGCGACGGGGAAAATGGCTGGGTCTTATAGGGCAAGGACATGTGACATACACTGCCAATGACACATGCCCTTGCGTGTGTGAAAAAAAGCACTTCGCTCCGTGTGTGCGCTGCTGATAGGCTGACAGATTGCACCTCCCCACTGTAAATGCGGGAAAGAGAAAAAAAAATGGAGATCTTCATTATTCCTGCAGAGATCCATCCCCTGCCCTTCCCCCCGCCCCGCTGTACACTCAAACTGCGTATTAACATTAATTTTCAGCATTACTGAGAAAAAATCCAGTTATGATTTTGGTGCATGAACAGTTATCGAACATAACCTCGAACAGCCAAATTTTTTTCAAATTGTTTGTGTTCGCCGAACGGCTCGAACACCGCCCAAAACAGCTCGAATTTGAGATTGGCGAACAGTTCGAGTCGAACAACGCTCATCTCTAGTGGTTAGCACTGAAGCCTTGCAGCGCTGGAATCCTGGGTTCAAATCCCAGCAAGGACAACATCTGTAAGGACTTTTAATGTTCTCCCCATGTTTGCGTGTGTTTCCTCCTCAGTAAAAAAGCAGCCATAGAGTGTCCGGGAACCTTCCCACACACTTTTCTTAGCCAGGACAGCTTCTCGGCAGGGTTGGACGGTCCCACCAGAGAATCCTCTGGTGTGCCTTGGCTTCTACCTCATGAGAGTTCATGATAGCGCTTACTTTGCAGCTTCTATGGGGCTCTTGAGCGGGTGAGAAAGGTTAGCCCTCAGAATCAAATCCTCTGGTGGGCACAATGTTTTTCAATCTGAAACAGCTTCTCAGTGGGAGTTGTATTTCACTACAGCCATATTTTTTAGCTCGGTGAAAGGACTGGCATCGAGAGAAACCATATCTACCCCGGCTGTAATTTCTCCGTCACCAGGTTCCACCGATTGTCACACATGACCATGCCTGGCTGTATGTTCAGCGGTGAGAGCCACAGATCAGGCTGCTGAGTTACAGCTTTCAACAAATCTGCAGCGCTGGGTGGTTTGTCAATTAAGCATTAAGCATGTTATCTTCAGCACAGCCTGTTGTCGCTTGGCCAAGGCAGTGCTGCAGTGCTGTCAGCTTGTGACTGATGTGGTCATTTCGGAGATGGAGGAGGAGGTGCATGAGCTGAACAATGTGATAACATTGAGGTTAAATTGGTGGCGCTGTTTTTTATACTAAAGAAAGATCCTATTGTTTTGTTTTTTTTACTTTATTTTTTAAGACAAATGCATTCACCGGGAAATGGCATTTTAACATTTTACAACCTTATCTGGCAATGTGGTGTGTGACACATCATCAGACACATCCTTTTTTATTTATGATGGAGGGACTCTGAAAGTCATAAAGCCTATTTTTACTGGGACATCAGATGGCCCTTACTATTCTTAAAAGGCTAGCAGTCGGCCCTCGCTATTGTTAGAGAGCCATCAGCCAGCTATGCTTTGTTGTTCCCATTATTAACAAGTGGGTCTTCTATACTGTTATTGCGTATCCAGTGACCGAAAGAGCTGCCAACAATTTGGACGCAACCCAATAGCCCTTTGAAGAGACATAGAGGAGGTTTTCAGTAAAAAAAATGTTCCCATTATAAAGAAGCGGGTCTCCTATAGTGGTAATGCCCATGCTGTGACTACAAGGGCTGCCAAAATTTGGGAAAAACCCCACTAAGAATTTAAAGATACATAGAGCAGGGCCACAGTAACATGGTACGACATGTTCCCATTAGAAAGGAGAGGGTCTGCTATACAGTTATAGGGTATGCAGTGAGTCCAACGGCTGACCAATTTTAGGAAAAACCCCACTAAGAATTTAAAGACATACAGAGCAGGGTCACAGTAACAAGGTACGACATGTTCCCATTAGAAAGGAGAGGGTCTGCTATACAGTTATATGGTATGCAGTGAGTCCAACGGCTGACCAATTTTAGGAAAAACCCCACTAAGAATTTAAAGACACAGAGCAGGGCCACAGTAACGACAAATTCTCATTAGAAAGGAGAGAGTCTCCCATAGTGTTGGCCTATGCAGTGAATGCAAGGGCTGCCAAAAATTTGGAGGCACTTCAATGCCCCTTGGAAGAGACATCTAAGAGGGCCTCATAAAAAAATGTTCCCATTAGAAAGGAGCGGGCCTCCTATACTTGTAATGCCCATAGAGCAAATAGAAAAAATCAGGAAGCGTATACCCAAGTGTGGGTGTGAAAAGGTGCATGGGAATACACCTCCCAAGAAAAGAGACTGGATTTGAGTTTATGTTACACTGCTATCATTCGGTGGTGTTGAGAAGTCTGGCCCAATCCAGCCCTTGTTCATTTTTATAAGAGTCAGCCTGTCAGCATTTTCAGTTGACAGGCGGATGCGCGCTTATCAGTTATAATTCCACCAGCGGCACTAAAAACCCGCTCTGATAAAACGCTGGCGGCAGGGCAGAACAGGACCTCCAAGGCATAGAGAGCCAGTTCATTCCACGTATCCAGCTTGGATACACAATAATTATAAGGCACAGAGGAATCACGAAGGACGTTGGTACGGTCGGCAAGGTACTCCCTCAGCATCTTCCCAAACTTTGCACTCCTTGTGAGAGTACCCCACGTCTCAGGGCCTGTGCAATGGGAGGGTCTGAGAAAAGTCTCCCAGAAATTTGACAGTGTTCCCCTGCCTCTGCTGGATTGAAGTTGTGTCTCTCTCGCCTGTACTCCTTGGTTGTCCAACGAAGTGTGCTCTCTGCCGCCAGCGTTTTCAGATGGGATTTTTTTTAATAGTTACGCAACAAGGGTCTTCTGGTACTGCCCCATTTTTGTAGACCTGTCCCCCTCAGGAATAAGAGATATAAAGTTGTCCTTGTAGCGTGGGTCTAGAAGTGTCACCAACCAGTAATGAGAACGCGAGGGTCATGGGAAAGGCAGCGTAACATAAACTCAGCCATGCGTGCCAGACTACTAACAGGCAAGACTTCCGTGTCCTCACCAAGAGGATGACTGACCATGCTCTTCTCCTCCTCCTCCTCTTTGTCATCTGGCCATCCATGCTGAACAAACGGTATGACAGCTGTGCAGGTAGTACCGTCTATAGTCCTTGAAACTAGCTCCTGTCCTTCCTCCTCCTCCTCCTCCTCTTCCTCATTGTCACCCAATCCACGTTGGGATGAGATGAGGCTTGGCTCTGTGCAATCACCCTGTATGGTTCCTTGCTCCATCTCATCGTGCTCCGCCTGCAATGCATCCTCTTTGATTGTAAGCAGAGAGCGTTTCAGAAGAGAGAGAAGCGGGATGGTGATGCTAATTATGGCGTCATCGCCACTCACCATCTTGGTGGAGTCCTCAATGTTTTGGAGGATGGTACATATGTCTGACATCCATGTCCACTCCTGAGGTCTTATGTGTGGAATTTGAACTGAATAGCGACAGCCTTGTTGATGCTGGTACTCAGCAACTGCCCTCTTCTGCTCACAAATCCTTCCCAAAATCTGCAGTGTAGAGTTCCAACGCGTGGGGACATCACACACCATTCTGTGAGCCGGACGCTGCAAACGCTGCAGAAACACTGCAAGGGTGGCGGAAGCTGTAGCTGACTTTCTAAAATGGGCACACAGGCGGCGTACTTTAACAAGCAGATCCGGCAGCTCCGGGTAGGATTTGAGAAACCGCTGAACCACGAGGTTAAGCACATGGGCCAGGCATGGTACGTGTGTGAGCTCGCCTCGCCTCAGAGCCGCCACCAGGTTCCGGCCATTGTCACTCACGACCATGCCTGGCTGTAGGTTCAGCGGTGTGAGCCACAGATATGCCTGCTCTTTCATAGCTGTCCACAACTCTTCAGCTATGTGCGGTTTTTCACCTAAGCATATTAGCTTCAGCACAGCCTGTTGCCGCTTGGCCGAGGCAGTGCTGCAGTGCTTCCAGCTTGCGACTGATGTGGTCATTTCGGAGATGGAGGCTGAAGAGGAGGAGGAGGCTGAGGAGGATGAGGTGCAGGAGCTGTAGACCATGGGGGCAACCCTGATTGACCTAGGGCCCGCAATCCTTGGCGTCGGGAGGTTGTGTTCCGTCCCAAGGTCAGACTGGGTCCCCGCTTCCACTATGTTAACACAGTGTGCCGTCAGCGAGATGTACCGTCCCTGCCCACATGCACTTGTCCACATGTACATGGTTAGGTGGACTTTACGGGTAACTGCGTTGCTGTGAGCACGGCTAATGTTTTGGGACACGTGCTTGTGTAATGCGGGGACAACACACCCTGAGAAATAGTGGCGGCTGGGGACCGAGTACCGAGGGACAACCACCGCCATCAGGTTGTGGAATGCTTTGTCTCCACAAGCCTAAAAGGCAACATTTCGAGCTCAAGCAGTCGTGAAATATGAGAATTTAGTAGTGTGGCCTGTGGGGCGTTGGCTGCATATTTGCCCTTGCGTTCCAAGGACTGGGGTATGGACAACTGAACGCTGCTCTGGGACAAGGACATGGACAAGCTTCCTGATGCTGCTACTTGAGAGTGTGCAATGACATGAGCAGGGCAGGAGGCGTCTTCGCATGCACCATGGACAGGGGATTGGCTTGCATGCACAACAGTGGAAGAAGCAATGGTGCCACCCGCAGACACTGTTCCTGGACCCTGGGGTTCGGCCCACAAAGTCGGGTGCTTTGCTGCCATGTGCCTGATCATGCTGGTGGTGGTCAGGCTGCTAGTTTTGCCAACCCTGCTGATGCTAGGGCTGGCAGGTGGTGCAAATGGCCTCTTTGGGGTTATCGGCAGAGTCTTTAAAAAACAACCAGACTCGTGAAGACCTAACAGTTGTACTGGCAACTTTCTTTGTGTTGGTGTTACGGGGAACGGTTGCCTCCCTTCTGTTTGTGGCCACCACACTTCTTCTTCCTGCCTTTTGGGGTGCTCTGCCTCCCTCCCCCTGTTTGCTGCTGTCATCGCTCTGCATGTCCTCCTGCCAGGTTGGGTCAGTTACTATATCCTCCACCACCTCGTCTTCCACTTCCGCTCCTTAGTCCTCCTCCTGACTTTCTGGCAATTGTGTCTCATCATAGTCCACCTCTTGTTACACTTTCCCACCGTTGCCTTCATGTGACTGTGGCTGCTCAAATTTTTGGGCATCGCTACATGCGATCTCCTCTTGCCCCGCTTCAAGTGGACCGGGCGAGAGGCCCGAATCTATAAATGGAAAAGTGAAAAGCTCTTCTGAGTGTCCAAGTGTGGGATCAGTTGTCTCTGGGTACTCGGCATGGTGGGAGGAAGGAGGATCAGGGTGAGGAATATGCGGTCCAGACTCACGGCTACTGAGACTTGACCATGTGGAAGACAGGGTGGTGGTGGTGGTGGTGGTGGTGGCTAAGTGACTGGAAGCATTATCCACTATCCAACCAACAACCTTTTGACACTGCTCTGGGTTCAATAGTGGTGTGCTGCGGTCCCCTAGAAATTGGGACAGGAAGGTCAGGCGAGAAGATGTGGGTGTTTGTTGTCGCACAATTTCGGCTTGCCCACCGCCTTGTCCTCCGCCTCTGCATGCACCATTACCATCACGTCCAGTTCCCCGTCCCTTGCCACGTGCCTTGCCCATTTTAAATGGAGGACAGTATCTTTCACGCTCACTACAAATGACTGAGTTTGGAGTGAACTTATATGTGATCCGTGTGATAGATAAAACAGAGTTTTAAATACCTGGCCTGTAGTTAAGCAGTTTGAACAGTAAACTGCGGTGAATTGCTTCAATGACACAGTAAAGGAAATTTTTAATGGAGGCCAGAAATGGCAGTATTTTCTGACAACTTATATGTGATTCGTTTGACGGAGAAAACACAGTTTTAAATAGTTGGATTTCTAGCGCTCTAATATGGAAAGGACCTGGCTGTATTCTGCAGTACCAACAAGCAAATGGCGCAGAAAAAATGGTGTTCTCTGGATTGCTTTTTAAGCAAATAATGAGGATTAAGATCCAAAGAAAAGTATTCCTGGCCCCTGAGACCTGGGCCTTTGTATAGAAATATCTAACAGCAGCAGAAGGCAGAATTGGAATAGAGCCTCTTGTGCTATATGCACTGCAGTCTGCTATATACACTGTCTGCCTACCTATACACCCTGCCTGCCTGATATCTCTGCAGATGGATTAGTCCTCAGAAGGACTGTTTGTTAAGATGTGTAGCATCGGCATCTCTGCACCCTGACAGGCAAAGACTCCGTCCCCCTTACCGCCGCCCTCCTGGCCCGGCGTCTTCCGGCTCTCCTGCTGCTGCTGCTGCTGCTGCTGCTGCCGGTGCACGCAGCTTCCCGGGCACTGTGCTTAGGGTGCGCACGCTTCCTCCCTCTTAAAGGTGCCCATGCAAGGTTGTAGGTCTGTGTTCTAAACTCTGCTTCAGCCCTCAGGTCCCGCTGCTAATCTGACTACCAGTCTAGTCCGCCAGCCTGACTACCAGTCTAGTCCGCCAGCCTGACTACCAGTCTAGTCCACCAGCCTGACTACCAGTCTAGTCCGCCAGCCTGACTACCAGTCCGGTCCGCCAGCCTGACTACCAGTCCGGTCCGCCAGCCTGACTACCAGTCCGGTCCTCCAGCCTGACTACCAGTCCGGTCCGCCAGCCTGACTACCAGTCCGGTCCGCCAGCCTGACTACCAGTCCGGTCCGCCAGCCTGACTACCAGTCCGGTCCGCCAGCCTGACTACCAGTCTAGTCCGCCAGCCTGACTACCAGTCCGGTCCAGCCTGACTACCAGTCCGGTCCGCCAGCCTGACTACCAGTCCGGTCCGCCAGCCTGACTACCAGTCCAGTCCGCCAGCCTGACTACCAGTCCAGTCCGCCAGCCTGACTACCAGTCCAGTCCGCCAGCCTGACTACCTGTCTTCGCCTGCCAAGTACACTCTCCAGCCCGACGGTCTGCCTACGGTCCAAACCCGCCTGTCTGTCTACGGGCCAGGCTTGCCTGCCTACCCGGAGAACGTACCAGTTACCTGCCGTGCCTACCTGGCAGCCTACCTGGAGGCTCCTGCCAGTTACCTGTAGTGTCTGCCAGTAAGTCTACCCGGATCACCCGTCAGCCTGCCTGCCGTGCTCATCTGCTGTACCGGTCAGTCCCTGCCTTCTGACCCGTGGGAGTCACCTGCTCTCTTACAAGGACTGGCCCAGAGTAGCACCTGGTCCATCTGCTCGGTCCTTACCTGGTTCACGGAGTCGATTGAGCCGCCGTGCGACCTTGGTCAGTCCGAGTTGATACCTAGTTATGCCCCTCTGGTCCCTCCTTGCACCGCAGCACAGAGGCTCCACCACCCGGATCCGTAACAGTTTGCACGGGCCAAGGAACCCGGTGTCCCCCAGGCTCCTTCGCTTGCTGACCTGTACCAGGAGGTTTATCATCAGAGATCCCAACAGGAAACCATCCTGACCTACCTGCGGTGTGTCAACTCTCGCCTGGACACGCTGTCCGTCCCACCTCTGTCCGCTCCGAGCCGAGCGACACCCGCTCCTGCGGCGCCTCTGCCTACCAGTGCCACGGCATCCAGCTCTGGACCCCGGCTCTCTGCGCCTCCTTGTTTTGGGGGTGACCCCGTCTTATGTTGGGGTTTTCTGAACCAGTGCATGCTGCACTTTGAACTACGGGCACATCAGTTTCCCTCCGACCGGGCCAAGGTGGCGTTCATCATGTCTCACCTCACCGGGGAAGCATCGGCATGTCTAAACCCTCTATGGGAGAGAGGGGATCCCCTGGTGTTCGATCTTCCGGCTTTCCTCACTGCCTTCCGGAGGGTCTTCGATGAGCCCGGACGAAGGACTTCTACTGCCTCCTCATTGCTCCTTCTCCGCCAAGGGAGTCTCACCGTGGGCCAGTATGCCATACAGTTCCGTACCCTCGCTTCTGAGCTTGCCTGGAACAACGAGACCCTGGTGTCCACCTTCTGGGAGGGTCTTTCCGGTCGGATTAAGGACGAGCTAGCCGGCCGGGACATTCCTACCACCCTGGATGACCTGGTGTCACTAGCTACCCGGATTGACATCTGTTTACTGGAACGTGCTAAGGAGACTACCCGGGAGAGAAGATTTCCTCGTCGTGCTCCTGTTCTCCAGAAACCTGCCTACCAACCAGCAACTCCCCGGGCATGCTCTCCCAAACCCATGCAGATCGACCAGACCAAGATGGTCAAGTCTT
This sequence comes from Phyllobates terribilis, assembly GCF_046119375.1. Lineage (NCBI taxonomy): Eukaryota > Metazoa > Chordata > Amphibia > Anura > Dendrobatidae > Phyllobates > Phyllobates terribilis. Next base: position 271,217,587 of record NW_027362772.1, read on the forward strand.
GCCAAGAAACACGCCGTGCCGAGGGGAGCTGTTTCTACTGGGGTAGTAAGGGGCATCTGATCCGTTCCTGTCCAGTGAAGCCGGGAATCTCCAGTGTCTAGGACTAGTGTTGAGCCACCCCGTAGTGTTCGAGTTCGGTTCGGTTCGTCGAACACCCGTGTGTTCGCCGAACTGTTCGTCGAACTGTTCGTCGAACACCTTCGAACACCGTTAAAACCAATGGCAGGCAAACAAAAACACATAGAAACACATAGAAAACACCTTCAAAGGTGTCCAAAAGCTGACAAACTGCTCAGAAGACACAACTAACACATGGAAAAGTGACAAGTACATATAGTCATGCGAAAAGAAAAGAGGTGGAGGAGTAAAAGGAGGGGGAGACACAGATATAGGCATGTCATGCCCTTCTAAAATCCAAAAAGTGAGAAGCCGAGACGGCCAGTCTGCTCCTGCCCGTGCCACCTCCGTGTCGCCGGGTTTGTGCCAGAGCCGCGGTGAACCCTGACGGCCAGCCCCCCTCTCCCAATACTGGTGCCTGTCCGCTGGTGGGTCGAGAGAGCCCCCCTGTGGTGGAGGCAGCTCTAAGCTTTTTAATTTAAATTGTCCCTCTAATTTGAATGAATACACTTTAAATCCATTTACAAGGATCTATTGGAGGGCAAGTCTCATGCCAGCAGCCGCGTAATTCCAGCTCCAGTAGCGTCCACTAAAGCTGCTGCAGTTAAAAAGCTTTTATAAGGATCGAGCTCGGCTGTCCACCGCAAGGCATCCTAGTGCCAGTCCCAGCCCCTATGCCTTGGGGTGCCTCCTGATGCTCTTCACTAAGTATCCCGTGGTCCCGAAGCATTTCCTTTGAAAAAATTAAGTGTCCAAACTACAGGTGGTGTAGCTTGCTTAACAGCCGGGATAATCCGCTGACTAGCAGACACTGCTACTAGGCACAAAGTATTTCCTGGGCTAGATGCAGTTAAAAATTTGTAAGTAGATACTCTCGTTGGATGCTGAGAAAGCATTCCATAGAGTCTCCTGGCACGCCATATATGATTCTCTTAAAAAGCTTGGGGTAGGGGTCTAGGGGACCCTTTTATAGCCAAAATCACGGCCCTGTATCACAATACGTCACCTAGGCTGAAGATAAATGGAACTGTAGCACCGAGGGCTCGGTTGCTACAGACGTATTGCACCTCACCCAGAGGTGTGATATCTCACTCTCAGATAAGGATGGAGTGTGGATCAGGACCCGACACCTGCATGCATTACACCACATTGCCGTGGGGCAGGGCGACCAATATGCCCCTGAGATGGGCACGACAGTCCCTGTCCCTGGCTGGAGTGGGGGGAGGGAACACTGAGGAAGGGGAACCCTGCAGTGCAGGAGCAGGGAGGAAGCAGTTCCTGGGTGCATTGAGAAGGGAGTATAAAAGGTGGGCACCATCTTAGTTCAGTGCAGAGAAGTCTGAGCAGAAGTGGCAGGGAGCAGGGGCTCTGCATGAGCTCTGCTCCGGAGGCGGGCCTAGTAACAGAGGCCCAGGCCTGCAAGAGGGAGAAGGAAGGAAGAGGAGCGGAGAAGGCTCCAGGAACGAGGAATGAAGGGATCCCAGGGGTGCGGACGGGCGAGTCGCCACCGCACGCCCGAATCCACCTGCGTGGAGGGGTCAGGCCAAAGGGGGAGACCGGTCCCCGAACTAGTGGAGGCAGGAAACGACCCTCAGCTAGAAACCGGAGGCTCTGACATTTTATGTGGCGCAGCCCCTTGCTCCACCCGCTAGGAAGGCACCACATAGGGTCAGGGAAACTGGCGCCAAGTTTACCAAGAGGAGGCCCGAGGCAGCCGGACAGAAGTGTTGGTAAGAAAGGCCAGACAAAGGACACACAAAGGGGGTCCTGTGAAGCGCTCCAAAGTTATCTGGGAGTTGTCTGAGCCCCTCACCTGGTGAGCACAGTACGACGTGGGCAGCCGTTACCTGCAGACGTGGTCTGGATAATAAGAACTGTGAGTAAAGGCCCTGAACTGCATCACTGACTCCGTGTCGTTACTGCTGCTGCCCTGCACCATCACCCCCATCCTCCGCATACACTGCCCTGAGGCTATACTCCTCCCGTGGGGAGTTATGCTACGCTCTGCTGCACCCACAACACCAGCCTTAGCGGTCTGCCCTGTAGCGGCGGTTCACTCTGACCGCAATCCACGGGTGGCGTAGTCGGACATTTAAACATCAAAACCACATAAATAGTTCCGCCACTGGTTTGACCGCCCTGAGCCACGGAACCGGATCGCCGCCACGAAGACTACAACCACCAGCATCCACCAAAAAGGGTCCGGCTCCGGGTGTCCCAAGGCCCAGGGGGTGCGTCAGAACATTTTCATCACCTTTCACAATCATCAATGGGACAAGGCAGGGATGTTCTCTGTCCCCTCTCTTATACATCCTAGTGACGGAGCACCTGCTCTCATCAATTCGCCATAACCCCAATATTAGGTGGATTGAGGTGGGAGGCACCGAGTACAAGTGCTCTCTATTTGCTGATGATGTCCTAGTATATATCACTCAATCACATATATCCATCCCTGCTGTTATGGCTGAAATAGATCACTTTGTTACATGGTAAAATTTTAAAATCAATGCAGCGAAGTCTGAGGCCCTCGATGTCTCCCTCCCTAAATCCATATAGGATTCCATCCAGTCCAACTTTCCCTTTGCCTGGCCCTCACAGGGTATCAAATACTTAGGAATTCCTATTCATAGAGACCTCTCCCATCTATGTTATCTTAATTTTGGGCCCTTTATTGAACAATTCCATACAGACCACGGTTGGCAAGTTAGAATTGTAAGATTCACTACGTGAACCACTGGTGTTTTGTGGAAAAGCACATGTACACCGCGTTCCAAATTATTATGCAAAAAGTGTTTAGGAGTGATAAGGGAAGAATTTGTTTGTTTGTCAGTTAAACTCATTGATGGTGATGTGTGTCAGGGCTCTTTATATCACTGTAAGCAATTGCAGACACCTGTGCTAATTAGTTTGGCAGGTGTGTCCAATGAAAGGCAAGACTACTTAAGAAGGCTCTCTCACATTATTAAGCAGCCTACATTTTCTGTCAAAATGGGAAAGAAAAAGGATGTGTCGGCTGCTGAGAAGCAACAAATTGTGGAGTGTTTAGGTCAAGGCATGACTACAATCAACATTGTGCGATGATCAGGATGAAGTGTCTTGGCAATCAAGAAGTATGTAGCTGATTCACAGTACACACGTGTGCGTGCTGATAAGGGCAAATTGAGGACTCTTTCCTACAGGCAATTACGTCAGGTTGAAACAGCAGCGGCAAAAAAGCCTTGTCATAGCAGCAGACAAGTTTTTGAAGCTGCTTGTGCCTCCAACGTCCCCCGAACAACAAGATGCAGGGTCCTTCAGAGGTTTGCAGCTGTGCATATGCCATCCTGTCGACCTCCTCTATCCACTTCACACAAGCAGAAACGGCTCCAGTGGGCCAAACATTACATGAAGACTGATTTCAAAACTGTTTTGTTCACGGATGAGTGCCGTGCAGCGCTCGATGGTCCAGATGAATGGAGTGGAGGATGGCTGGTTGATGGACACCCCACGCAAACACGGCTACAGCGCCAACAAGGAGGAGGTGGAGTAATGTTTTGGGCTGGAATCATGGGGAGAGAGATTGTCGGCCCCTTTAGGATCCCTGAAGGCGCTAAAGATGAACTCCATAATGTATGTGGATTTTCTCAAACAGCACTTCCTGCCATGGTTCAAGAAGAAGAACCGTGTATTTCACAGCAAGATCATTTTTCTGCATGATAATGCACCATCTCATGCTGCACATAAAACATCTGCATCTCTGTCTGATATGGGCATAAAAGGGGACAAACTTATGGTGTGACCCCCATGCTCCCCTGACCTCTACCCCATTCAGAACCTTTGGAGCATCATTAAAAGGAGTGTCTATGATGGCGGGAGGCAGTTCACATCTAAGCAACAGCTCTGGGAGGGTATTCTGTCCTCATGCAAAACAATTGAAGCAGAAACCATCCAAAACCTGACAAATTCAATGGACGAGAGAGTTCAGAAGCTCCTTTCGAACAAGGGGTCCTATGTGAAAATGTAACATCACCTAGAATAAAGTTTTGAGTTGAAAACTGTTTGATTTCAGTTTCTAACAACCTGCTAATGCTTATAATTTCAAAAATGACCATTTTTTTGGTCTTTATTAAAATGAAAAGGTTGATCGAAAAGTTTGGGGGATCTAAGAGTGTGGCAACCCAGTAGTCATGATTACTTCGAATTCTGACAATATGAGGGTCATGCTGCAGGTACTGCAGCAAGAAGGCACTTATGTGTCTTGCGCATCTCGGAGCCCCAAAATTATTTTCCGGGCTAGATGCAGCTAAAAATTATTTTTAATTTTAAATCTGGTGAAGCTTATTATAGATGGCCTAATAGGATCAGTGCTGCACACTGCTACAAAGCCCAAATTATTTTCCAGTCAAGATACAGATAAACATGATTAGTAATTTGAAAGCTTAAAACGGTTGGTAGGGTGATTTTAACCAATCATCAAGCTTTTACTCTCCCCAGGATGACACAGGGGTAGAAAAGTCGTTTCGGATCCATGATTTGTTCATCTTTATGAACGTGAGTCTGTCTACATTATCAGTGGAGAGCCGCGTGCGCTTATCTGTCAGCACACCACCAGCAGCGCTGAACACACGTTCAGACAGAACGCTGGCTGCGGGGCATGACAAGATCTCCAAGGCGTAAGTGGCTAGCTCCGGCCATTTATCCAGATTGGAAGCCCAAAAAGAGCAAGGGTCCAGTGACACAGTCGTGGCTTCAATGTTTACTTGGAGATACTCCTGTACCATCGTCTCTAGGCGTTGACTATGTGTCAGACTTCTTGTCTCCTGTGGCCTTGCAAAGGATGGGCTAAAAAAGTGGTGAAATGATTCCGCAAAATTGATGTTACCGGCAGATACTGTGGTTCTGTTACGGTTTGAGTGCTGAACACTTGACGGTCCCACGGTTGGCAAGTTGGAACTGTGAGATTCACTACGTGCACCACTGGTATTTTGTGGAAAAGCACATGTAAGATTCTGCAACAGTCTCTGCTGATACTCCTGCATGCGTGCATCCCTTTCTATGGCAGGAATAATTTCTGCAAATTTACTTTTGTACCGGGGATCTAACAGTGTGGCAACCCAGTAGTCAGGATTATTTCTAATTCTCACAATTCGAGGGTCATGTTGCAGGTAGTACAGCAAGAAGGCACTCATGTGTGTTGCGCATCCAGGAGCACCAAGTCCCTGTTGTGTTGGTGGCGAGGTAGCAATCATGCTTCCTTCCTCTGTCCTCTCCCCCCAACCTCGCACAACAGAAATGTGATCAAGGTCTCCCTCATCTGATGAGTCTTCCATCAGTTCGTCCTCCACTTCTTCCTGGGCTCCTGCACCTTCCTCACTAGTTTGGCTGCTACCATGCGCCCTGGTAAAATCATCTCCCCCACCCTCACATGCCTGCCGCCTTGGTGCTGCCGACCGTCTGGACCTTGCAGATGTTAGCCCTTCCGCATACAACTCCTCCTCCTCTACTTCCTCCACCTCCTCTTGTGCCACCACCTGACTCCGAATTCTGTTTAACATGTGCTCCAGCATGTAAATCACCGGAATAGTCATGCTGATAATGGCATCGTCAGCACTAAACATCTTCGTCGCCATTTCAAAACTGTGCAGAAGGGTGCATAGGTCCCTGATCTGAGACCACTCCTCCAGCGTGATTTGCCCCACCTCTGAATCTCGTTGGCCCAGGCTATACGTCAGAACGTATTGCACCAGGGCTTGTCGGTGCTGCCACAGTCGCTGCAACATGTGCAGAGTTGAATTCCACCGGGTAGGCACATCGCATTTTAGCCGGTGAAGTGGCAGGCCCAACGACTTCTGTAGAGATGTAAGTCGCTGAGCTGCGGGATGCGAACGGCGGAAGTGAGCACACAGCGACCGTGCCCTCTGCAGAAGGCCATCTAGTCTGGGATAGTGGGCTAAAAATTGCTGGACAACCAGGTTCAACACGTGAGCCATACAAGGCACGTGTGTGACATTGCCCCGGCGAAGGGCCGCACCCAGGTTTGCAGCATTGTCGCACACGGCCTTCCCTGGTTTCAGGTCCAGTGGAGACAACCATTCATGAAATTGGTTCTCCAGAGCTGACCACAACTCCTCAGCTGTGTGACTCACATTTCCCAGACATTTCAATGTAAAAACCGCCTGATGACGTTGAGCCCTACTGCCAGCATAGTAAGGAGGTGTGCAGGATCCCTTCTGCGCAGTTAGAAAGCTTGTGGCATGACCAGACAGGCTTTGGGTGCAGGTGGAAGACCGAGAGGAGGTTGAGGAGGCAGAAGCAGTGGAGGAAAAATGACATAAAGAGGATTGACGCACAACTCGTGGGGACGGCAAGACTTGGACAGCAGCCCCTTGTCCTGCTGTCACCATAGTTACCCAGTGCCCAGTCAGCGACATGTAACGCCCCTGTCCATGCCTACTCGTCCAAGTGTCTGTGGTGAAATGCACCCTGTCACACACAGAGTTTCTCAAAGAAGCGGTGATGTTGTGTGCGACATGCTGGTGGAGCGCAGGCACACCTTTCTTTGAGAAGTAGTGCCGACTGGGCATCTGGTACTGGGGCACTGCGACGGACATAAGGTCTCGAAAATCCTCTGTGTCCACCAGGCGGAAAGGCAGCATTTCTGTAGCCAAGAGCTTGCAGATGGTGAAATTCAACCTCTTAGCTTTCTCATGGCTAGGAGGAAATGGTCTTTTACTTGTCCACATCTGAGGGACCGAGGGCTGGCTATTGTGCTTAGACGGGGTTGATAAGGGTGTCCCCGGCAAACTGACGGTCTGTGAGGAAGATGCAGGCGGACATGTTAGGTTGCCTTGATCCAAAGGTGGTGCTATCGATGTCGGACAGCGCTCAAGACCAGCTGGTGTTACCGCCTCCAAAGAAAATGATGACCTGCCAATCACGCTGGCTGTTGCGGGTAAAGAGGTGGCAGGTCTGCGCCCCAAAACAGGTGTGACTGCTGTCCCCCCAGTCACAGAGGATGAAGAGGCCGCGGATGCACAAGATATGGCAGACGGTGGTTGGCCCGGCCGGCTAGACCGCTTTGTAGCACACTGAGCTTCCCACTGCAACTTATGCTTCATGTCCATGTGCCGGTTCATGCATGAAGTACTCAAACTATGTATTTTTTGGCCTCTACTTAGCTTTTGCTGACAAATGTTACAGATAACACGAGTTGGGTCATCTTTATCGATCTGAAAAAATGCCCAGGCTATGCAAGGCTTAGCACCCATGCGACCTGAAGAGCCACCACGACTTGTGGTGAGAGGCAGAGTTGTGTTTGAGGATGCAGTTGTTGACGTGCTTCCAGTACTACGTCTCTGTCCAGGAAGGCGCAACCTGACCTCGTCGTCACTAGCATCTTCCTCCACCTCCTCTGCTGACCTCATCTCTTGGCTGACTGTGGGTTGACAGTAAGTGGGATCTCCGACCTCATCATCATCACCCTGTGCGTTATCACACCCGTCGTCCTCAGAGCCAACCTGTTCCTGCCCTGACAAAAAACTAAAGTTGTCGCTCCAATCAGGTATTTGAGTCTTATCATCGTCTTCCTCATTGTCTCCACCAACAGGAGTTACAGTTTGGGAATGAGGGTCTACATTATGGTCAGAACCTTCTGCGTCTGGTCCTGGATCCGACTCATAAAGATTCTGGGCATCAGTGCAGATCATTTCCTCGTCTGGATTCACAGAAGCGCTGGAGTCGACCTCTGATTCCCAGGCTATAGTATGAGTAAACAGCTCTGCAGACTCAACCATCTGTTCTACCTCATACTCAGACGGGCAGCTGGAGATTTGGGAGCTGTGAGGAAGCAAGTGCGATTTGGGTGACACCTTTGAGGACTGGAGTATTTGTGATGTTGAAGTTGATGTGGAGGAGAGCCCACTTAAAGGAGCACTTGATATCCGTTGAAGCACCTGCTGTTTTTGTGCCTCATCTGGAATTTGTAGCGATTGGCGTGGCCGTAAGAAAGGGATCTTATCACATTGTCCGCTAAAAGAAGTAGACATTTTAGTTTGGCTGGAAGATGGTCTTTCTTCTGCACCTACCCCACGGACACAACCTTTTTTCCCCTTCCCAACACGCCTATTCCCCTTTCCACCAGCAGCAGGCCTTTTTCCACTCATTTTGGTGGTTAACTAATTCACAACTCTGGAGTTGTTTGCACAAAAAAACAATGGATGGTAACCGAGCAGAGCTGAGTGGCCAAACTGTGGTATTAGGCCAAAACTATTGGCTGGGTTAGATGCAGAAAAAAATTATTTTTAATTTGCAACCTGATGGAGGTCAGTATAGATGGACTAATAGACCAAGTCCCACACACCGCTAGAAGCCCAAATATTTTTTCAGAGCTAGATGCAGAAAATTTTTTTATTCAATTTGCAACCTGATGGAGGTCAGTATAGATGGACTAATAGACCAAGTCCCACACACTGCTAGAAGCCCAAATATTTTTTCAGAGCTAGATGCAGAAAAAAATTATTTTTAATTTGCAACCTGATGGAGGTCAGTATAGATGGACTAATAGACCAAGTCCCACACACTGCTAGAAGCCCAAATATTTTTTCAGAGCTAGATGCAGAAAAAAATTATTTTTAATTTGCAACCTGATGGAGGTCAGTATAGATGGACTAATAGAACAAGTCCCACACGCTGCTAGAAGCCCAAATATTTTTTCAGAGATAAATGAAGAAAAAAATTATTTTTAATTTGCAACCTGATGGAGGTCAGTATAGATGGACTAATAGACCAAGTCCCACACACTGCTAGAAGCCCAAATATTTTTTCAGAGCTAGATGCAGAAAAAAATTATTTTTAATTTGCAACCTGATGGAGGTCAGTATAGATGGACTAATAGACCAAGTCCCACACACTGCTAGAAGCCCAAATATTTTTTCAGAGCTAGATGCAGAAAAAAATTATTTTTAGTTTGCAACCTGATGGAGGTCAGTATAGATGGACTAATAGAACAAGTCCCACACGCTGCTAGAAGCCCAAATATTTTTTCAGAGATAAATGAAGAAAAAAATTATTTTTAATTTGCAACCTGATGGAGGTCAGTATAGATGGACTAATAGACCAAGTCCCACACACTGCTAGAAGCCCAAATATTTTTTCAGAGCTAGATGCAGAAAAAAATTATTTTTAATTTGCAACCTGATGGAGGTCAGTATAGATGGACTAATAGACCAAGTCCCACACACCGCTAGAAGCCCAAATATTTTTTCAGAGCTAGATGCAGAAAAAAATTAAATTCAATTTGCAACCTGCTGGAGGTCAGTATAGAAGGACTAATAGAACAAGTCCCACACACTGCTAGAAGCCCAAATATTTTTTCAGAGCTAAATGAAGAAAAAAATTATTTTTAATTTGCAACCTGATGGAGGTCAGTATAGATGGACTAATAGACCAAGTCCCACACACTGCTAGAAGCCCAAATATTTTTTCAGAGCTAGATGCAGAAAAAAATTATATTCAGTTTGCAACCTGATGGAGGTCAGTATAGATGGACTAATAGAATGATGCTATGCCCAAAAGATTTTACTTCACTAGGTGCAGTAAAAAAATTGGTATTCTATACACAGGTGGTATATCTTGCAACACAGATAGGCTACTCCACTGACTAACACACTCTGCAATAGGCCAAAAAGGATTAGCTTTGCTAGATTCAGCCAAATGCTGTGAAAAAAACTTGCACAGCACTGGCACAGACCTGCCTGGCAAAAACTGATAGGAACTGATGTAACCTAGTCCTGAAAAGGACTCCAATTACAATTAGTCTTTACTCCCACAATCTATCTATTTAAGAGCACAGACCTGCCTGATAAAAGTCGTAGGAAATGCTGTAACCTAGTCCTTAAAAGGACTGCAATCACAACTATTTCCTACTCCCAAGCTATCTGTATATTTGTGCGAAAATTGGCTTGAAATTAACAAGGTATAGCGCACACAGCAACAGCGGTGCCGTCTAACACGCAGCTGCAGCAGTGAGAAAATGGTGGCGACGGGGAAAATGGCTTGGTCTTATAGGGCAAGGACATGTGACATACACTGCCAATCACACATGCCCTTGCTTGTGTGAAAAAAAGCACTTCGCTCCGTGTGTGCGCTGCTGATAGGCTGACAGATTGCACCTCCCCACTGCAAATGCGGGAAAGAGAAAAAAAAATGGAGATCTTCATTGTTCCTGCAGAGATCCATCCCCTGCCCCTCCCCCCGCCCCGCTGTACACTCAAACTGCGTATTAACATTAATTTTCATCATTACTGAGAAAAAATCCAGTTATGATTTTGGTGCACGAACAGTTATCGAACATAACCTCGAACAGCCGAATTTTTCTCAAATTGTTCGTGTTCGCCGACCGGCTCGAACACCGCCCAAAACAGCTCGAATTTGAGATTGGCGAACAGTTCGAGTAGAACAACGCTCATCTCTATCTAGGACAGCTCGGAGAGGTCATCCTAGGCAAGAGTAAATCCTCTCCATTCTTGACTTTATCCAATTCTATTTCCTGTGGAGAGAACCGCTTCTTTGAAACTGCCCATCTGGATTCCGGAGCCGCTGGGAATCTTATTTCTCAGTCCCTTGTAGAGAAGTATCAGATTCCTACCAACCCTCTGGCTGAACCATTGGCAGTCACTTCCGTGGATGGAAGACTCCTTCCGGTGACCATGTTGCTTGTCACTGAGCCTGTAACCCTTCAGGTGGGAATGCTGCACTCGGAGAGGATCTCCTTCAATGTGCTATCCAGACTCTCTCACTCCCTTTTGCTAGGTCTACCCTGGTTTCAGAGACATGAACCCGTTCTGAATTGGCAATCTGGTGATGTGCTCTGCTGGGGGCAGGATTGCCATGAGACCTGCCTGGTTCCGGTTTGCCCGGCTCGACCTCCGTCTACTCCAGCTAATTTACCTGGTCTACCGGCACCTTACTGGTGCTATGCAGATGTCTTTGACAAGAAGGAAGCAGAGACAGTGCCACCTCATAGGCCATATGATTTCCCTATCCACCTGGTACCCGGTGCCACTCCACCCCGTGGGCGTATCTACCCCTTGTCGTTGGCCGAAACTCGGCCCATTTCGGAGTACATCGAAGAAAATCTGGCTAGGGGATTCATCTGGAAATCTACCTCCCCAGCTGGAGCTGGATTCTTCTTCGTAAAAAAGAAAGACAGTTCACTACGCCCCTGTATCATTTATAGAGGACTCAACCAGATTACTATCAAAAATAAATACCCCCAGCCGCTCATCTCTGAGCTGTTCGACCGCCTTAAAGGCGCAAAGATCTTCACCAAGCTCGATCTTCGTGAGGCGTATAACTTGGTCCGGATCCGCCAAAGAGACGAGTGGAAGACGGCATTCAATACCCAGGACGGCCACTATGAATGCCGAGTGATGCCCTTCGGCCTCTGTAATGCTCCAGCCGTCTTCCAAGAACTAGTTAACGACCTCTTCCGTGACCTCTTATATTCATGCGTGGTGTGTGACGCGCCCCCTGGGACATATTCCTTTTTGAGGGGAATACCCGGCACCGGATCAGATGGGGGGTTGTAGTCTCCGAGCGGCTGTGACCCGGCCCGTGCCCAGGGCGTCAAACTCAGTGTTATGTGGCAGTCCTACAGATGTTATTAAGAGTTCTTTTGTGTCGACTACGCCACCCGTTGTGATGCGGTCACTGTGGCCGCCGCTGCAGCAGGGTCCGCTGAGGCTGATGGTGGGTGCGCAGCTTGGTGGGATAACCCCCAACGGGAGGGGTATAGCCTCAGGGGGGACAGGTGCAGAGGATGGGGGTTGTGGTGGTGCAGTGCAGACGGCAATGAAGACAGAGTCGGGTTGTGCAGTTAAGGGTGTTTACTTACTGCAGATGTTGTACTGGTCACTCCAGCTTCGAGTGACCACCCGAGCCGTGCTGCGTCCACCAGGTCCTGGATCCAGCCAACCCCCAAACAAGTCCGGAGCGTGGCCCTGAGCTCTCCTTCTGTCCCGTTCTCTGGCCGTCCCCACTATTGATCCACCCAGGTCCAGCTCCCTCGGGCCTTCTGTTGGGAGACCCTTGGCCTTGGGTTCCCTGACCCTCCTCGTGGTATGCCTTCGTGGTGGATATGGTGGGTGACCGTGACAAACGCTGCCCACGGTCTCCGGTCTCTGGCTGGGGAGTGTTTTTACCCCCACCAGCTTGGGTTCCGGTACCCTGTGCCGACTCCTCACCCGGTGCTTTAATTTGGGTTCTTGGGTCCTCTCTGTTTTCCCCTCTGGGTACTCCTTCTCTGCTCCTCTCTCACTCAGGGTCTCTCTTCTCCCTTGCTGCAGGCTGACTTCCTCTCTGCTTGCTGTCTGCTCCTCTGCAGCTGTCTTGCTGTCTCCAACTGACTTGTTCTCTGCATCTGACCCTGTTCTTAGTTGGTGCCCACCTTATATACACCCTCTATGTGTGAGCTCAGGTGACCAGCACCCAATGAGCTCCTATCTTTACCCAGGCTGCTCCCCCTATCTGCCCCTACACTACATGGGATGTACCACCCCCCTCCCACTCCAGCCAGGAACAGACTCGGTCGTACCTGCACATTTCTAAGTGGGAGTACCGTCGGCCTGTTCCTCGGAAATGGGATGTATGTAGTGCATGCAGCCTACCGAGCTCAGTTCCACACTCCATCCTTACCCGGGAGTGGAATATCACACCTCTGGGTTGAGGTGCAATACCCCTGTAGCAGCCGAATCCTCAGGGTGCTACATTCCCCCCTGGTAAATCACAGCACGTCCTCGGGCTGTAAGACAAAAACACCAAAACATACAATTTTTTTATAAACATATAAAACATATAAAACATTATATATATATATATATATTAGCAGATAAAACTTTCTCGTCGTCTCAGGCTCCTCCTCCGGTCACTGTGCAACGTGTGACCGGGTAAAGTGCGACAGTCTCTGGAACACGTGGCTTTCCTATAAAACCAGTAGGGGGCGCTTTAGGAAGCGCAACTATATACAGGGGAAGTTGGCCGCTCTCAGTCCTCGGCCAGGTAAAGGGAAAGGAATGGCTGCTCACAGTCCTCAGCCTGGTATGGATACGGAATAACGGGTAAACAGTTCACTCATGCTGGTCCCAACGGGGACTATATATATGTAGCAACAGTTTCTTTGGTACCCGGTCGGGTAACTATTTACATCTACTGCTCTGCCGCACTCAACGGCGTCTTCCTCCTGCTCTTTGCTTGTAGCTGGTTGTAACTTCAGACCCGTCCGGGTCCTCTTGCTCCTCCTCCTCGCACCGCAACTCCTCCTCCGTCAGGCGGTGTACGTGGAGGGCGTAAGGTCCTTTGGCACACTTGTGCCGGGTAAAGGTGACCTCGTCTCCGATGTAAAGGTCACGACCTCTGTGCCCCTCCGGCAGATGGGACTCCACGTCTCTGCGCGTGACAAAGACGTCGCCGGGGGTGTTATTGTCTCTGATGAAGCCCCACCCATGCTGCAGGTTAAACTTTACTACAGTCCCGGTGGTACGGGGACTGTGCGCTGCACGGGGGTCCCTCCTGGTTCGGCTCTTCTGCTCGGCGCTCCTTATTTGGGCCTGTTGTTCCCGGACCCGCCTCTCTCTCCGCTCCCTCGCAAACTCTTCGAGCTGCTGTCGGCAACACTCAGCACGCTCCGCTGCAGCTGCCCTGGTTTCTCCGGTGAACCCCATTAGATCTTCTCCCGTGGGGTCCCACGCAAATTGGGCTTCTTCCAGAGGAGGCGAGACCCGTGCCACGGGCTTCGGAGCCGGAATCAGGGGCTCACACAAGGGCCCTAGTCTCTGCTGCCGTTCCAGCTCATGGAATTCTTCGGGCCAGATGAAGGGCCGCCCGTCCGGCCATGTGAGCTGGCTGAACAAGTCCTCCCCCAGGTGTGGCACCCTTGGTTTTACGGGTGCGGGCGCGGTGGTGGTGGCGCCCGGGTTGCCCAGGCCTTGCGGCCAGGCCTGGGGCACCTGGAAGGTGAAGGGCACCGTTAATACGGCGGCGCCCTGGGCTACCTGGCCTTGCGACCAGGCCGGAGGCTCCGCGGAGGTAGGGGGCGCTGTTGGTGATGCGGCGCCCGGGGGTACTAGGCCTTGCGACCAGGCTGGTGGTATTTCCTGCTTTGTCACGCTCCGGGTCGAGGCGCGTGACGTCACAGGGGTCGCTGCGGCGGCTTCCGGTCGGGGCCTAGTCCATAGCGGTGACATGGCGGCTTCGGGCACAGCAGGGGGACTTTCGGGCTCTGCGACGGGGAGCTGGGGCAGGTGGGTGGTTTCCCGGCTTGGGGTATAGGCGTCCCCTTTACCTGCCTCCTTGCGTCCGGCTCCCTTCTCGGCGCCGTCTCCGGCCTTTGGTCCTCCCGCGCCATCCTCAGAGGCGGTCTGTTTCCTCTTCCAGGGTAGCGTGCTCCGTTGACTGGTCTCAGCTTGCTGGGCCATCTCCCGGCTCCATTCCGCCAATATCTCGCGCTGTACCCGGGCCATCCTCCGTGCGAGGCCCTCCAGGGCAGTCTGTGCACACTCCCGGTCTCGGGGGAGCTGTGCAAGGACCTCCACTAGGCCTAGTGGGGTCGTGGTGTCTAGCAGGCTCCTGACCAACGGGTCGGTGCTGCTCTGCTCTTCTTCCAGCAGGCTCCTGGCCAGCGGGCCGGTGCTGCTCTGCTCTCCTTCCTCGGTCTCTAGCAGACTCCTGGCCAGCGGGCCGGTGCTGTTCTGCTTTCTCTCCATCTCCGGGTAAGCTTCTCCGCTACTCCTCGTTAGACTTCTTGTCTCCGGGTGCGCTCGCTCCAGACTGCTCCAGGCGGCACCCATCTTCGTTCTTTTCTTTCGTCTCCTCCCACTTCGAGGGCGGTCCCGGGGCAACTCGGTGACTGTCAGCTCCAGGGGTAGTTCTTTCACGCTGACAGACACCTCTAGCATCACAGTCTCTGTTGGTGGGGGCGGTTTCCACTTTTGGCGCCATTTTCTGTCCTGGCCCACGATGGGAGGCGGCCTCTTGCCCTCCTTTGGCACGCCCATAATGGCGTCCGCTGCTCTTCCAAGGCGGGAAATCTTCGGATTTGGCGGGAAGCGTCGCCCAGTGGCGGGAAACTCTGCAGATGGCGGGAACAAGCTGGAAATGGCGGACAATCGGCGGGAAACGACCTGTGATGGGGTCCGATGGCGTGGACCCTCCGGAACCGGCGGGAGACTTCTTTCTGAGGTAAACTTGCACTTTTCTTCAGGCACGCAGTACCCGGGTGTTGCGGGCACGTAATCCTGCCGACTACGCCAAAGTTGACGCGCCCCCTGGGACATATTCCTTTTTGAGGGGAATACCCGGCACCGGATCAGATGGGGGGTTGTAGTCTCCGAGCGGCTGTGACCCGGCCCGTGCCCAGGGCGTCAAACTCAGTGTTATGTGGCAGTCCTACAGATGTTATTAAGAGTTCTTTTGTGTCGACTACGCCACCCGTTGTGATGCGGTCACTGTGGCCGCCGCTGCAGCAGGGTCCGCTGAGGCTGATGGTGGGTGCGCAGCTTGGTGGGATAACCCCCAACGGGAGGGGTATAGCCTCAGGGGGGACAGGTGCAGAGGATGGGGGTTGTGGTGGTGCAGTGCAGACGGCAATGAAGACAGAGTCGGGTTGTGCAGTTAAGGGTGTTTACTTACTGCAGATGTTGTACTGGTCACTCCAGCTTCGAGTGACCACCCGAGCCGTGCTGCGTCCACCAGGTCCTGGATCCAGCCAACCCCCAAACAAGTCTGGAGCGTGGCCCTGAGCTCTCCTTCTGTCCCGTTCTCTGGCCGTCCCCACTATTGATCCACCCAGGTCCAGCTCCCTCGGGCCTTCTGTTGGGAGACCCTTGGCCTTGGGTTCCCTGACCCTCCTCGTGGTATGCCTTCGTGGTGGATGTGGTGGGTGACCGTGACAAACGCTGCCCACGGTCTCCGGTCTCTGGCTGGGGAGTGTTTTTACCCCCACCAGCTTGGGTTCCGGTACCCTGTGCCGACTCCTCACCCGGTGCTTTAATTTGGGTTCTTGGGTCCTCTCTGTTTTCCCCTCTGGGTACTCCTTCTCTGCTCCTCTCTCACTCAGGGTCTCTCTTCTCCCTTGCTGCAGGCTGACTTCCTCTCTGCTTGCTGTCTGCTCCTCTGCAGCTGTCTTGCTGTCTCCAACTGACTTGTTCTCTGCATCTGACCCTGTTCTTAGTTGGTGCCCACCTTATATACACCCTCTATGTGTGAGCTCAGGTGACCAGCACCCAATGAGCTCCTATCTTTACCCAGGCTGCTCCCCCTATCTGCCCCTACACTACATGGGATGTACCACCCCCCTCCCACTCCAGCCAGGAACAGACTCGGTCGTACCTGCACATTTCTAAGTGGGAGTACCGTCGGCCTGTTCCTCGGAAATGGGATGTATGTAGTGCATGCAGCCTACCGAGCTCAGTTCCACACTCCATCCTTACCCGGGAGTGGAATATCACACCTCTGGGTTGAGGTGCAATACCCCTGTAGCAGCCGAATCCTCAGGGTGCTACATGTGTACCTGGACGACATCTTGGTCTTCTCTCCGGATCGTCCCACACACTGGAGGGATGTTCGTCAGGTCCTGCTTAGGCTCAGGCAATCACCTATATGCAAAATTTGAGAAATGCCTCTTCGAGCAGACCTCTCTTCCGTTCCTGGGCTATATTATCTCTAAGACTGGTCTACGGATGGACCCCGAGAAGGTCTCTGCCGTCTTAAAGTGGCCCCGACCGGATGGGTTGAAGGCGATTCAGCGATTCCTGGGCTTCACTAACTATTACCGCCTCTTCATCCCACATTTCTCTTCCCGGACTGCACCCATCTCTGCGCTCACCCGTAAAGGAGCAAATCCTAAGGAATGGGCGTCCGAAGCGGAGGAGGCCTTCCTCTCCTTAAAACAAGCCTTCTCTTCTGCCCCGGTGCTGCACCGTCCGAATTGCAACAAACAGTTCTTTCGGGAGGTTGATGCTTCCTCTTCCGGAGCTGGAGCGGTGCTCACCCAGAAATCTCCGTCCGGGAGAATTGTAACCTGCGGCTTCTTCTCCAAGCTCTTCTCCTCGTCCGAGCTCTACTATTCCATAGGAGACCAAGAACTGCTAGCCATCAAATTGGCGCTGGAGGAGTGGCGTTACCTGCTAGAGGGGGCTCTGCACCCAGTGGTCATCTACACTGACCACAAAAACCTGGCATATCTACAAAATGCCCAAAGACTCAATCCACGTCAGGCCCGGTGGTCTTTGTTCTTTGCCCGTTTCAACTGTACCCTACATTACCGCCCTGCGGACAAGAACGTTAAAGTCGATACTTTGTCCCAATCCTTCCTGTCTTCCAATCAAGAGGAGGAGCCTATGCATATCATCGATCCCTCCAAAGTGATGAATGTGGCTCCCTTGGACCTGTCTCGTCTCCCACCCGGTAAGACGTTTGTAGCAGTTCCGGATTATAAGAAGGTTCTTCACTGGGGTCATTCATCTAAACTAGCCGGCCATGCTGGCCAGAAGAAGACCTTCCTAAACATTACCCGGAATTACTGGTGGCCTTCCCTGCGCAAGGATTTTGTAGACTTCGTCACGGCCTGTTCATCCTGTGCCCGCAACAAGGTTCCTAGACATCTTCCAGCCGGCCGTCTCCTGCCTCTTCCCGTACCTGCTGCCCCGTGACAACACATTGCTATGGACTTTATTACTGATCTCCCTGTTTCTGCCGGTTGTACTGTCATTTGGGTGGTCGCTGACCACTTTTCTAAAATGGCCCACTTTATCCCTTTGCCTGGTCTCCCGTCCGCATCTGTGCTGGCTATGTACTTCATCCATCACATCTTTCGTCTCCACGGCCTACCCCTCCACATTGTGTTTGATTGCGGGGTCCAGTTTACTTCGCGCTTCTGGAGAGCTACATGTAAGCTGCTGGATGTCTCCCTGGATTTTTCCTTTGCTTATCATCCACAGTCCAATGGCCAAGTAGAACGTATCAATCAGATCCTTACCAGCTTCCTCCGGCACTTTGTTAACGCTCACCATACCGATTGGGTAGAGATCCTACCATGGGCCGAGTTCTCCTATAACAACCATGAGAGCGAATCTTCTTAAAAGTCCCCGTTCTTTGTGGTCTACGGTCAACATCCCCGGATTCCATTTCCCGTCTCCGCTTCAGTGGACAACCCTGCCGCGGAGTCTCTGGTCAGAGAAATTTCCACCATTTGGGAGTACACTAAATCTGCACTTCTTCAATCCTCTGAGCTGATGAAGAGACATGCTGACAAGAGACGTCTGGACCCACCTCAATTCCGTCCGGGAGACAAGGTTTGGCTCTCCTCCAAACAAGTTTGTCTCAAAATACCCTCCTATAAGTAGGGTCCACGGTTCATCAGTCCATTTGAAGTCCTCAAGCAAATCAATCCAGTGGCGTACAAGTTAAAACTCCCGGCGACCTTACAGATTCCCTACTCCTCCCACGTATCTCTCCTGAAACCAGTTGATCTTAATTCTTTTTCCGACGATCCAGGTACCTCCCCAGCTCTGGTCTTCGCTGAGGACGTCTATGAGGTAGAGAACATTCTGGCCACCAAGAGGGTAAGAGAAAAAAACTTTTTTCTGGTGGATTGGAAGGGGTTTGGCCCAGAGGAGAGAACTTGGGAACCCAGGGAGAACATCCACGCCCCGCTTCTCCTTAAAAAAATTTCTTTCAAGCCTAAAAAAGAGGGGGCGTAAATGGGGTACTGTAGCATCGGCGTCTCTGCCCCCTGACAGGCAGAGATTCCGTCCCCCTTACCACCGCGCTCCTGGCCCGGCGTCTTCTGGCTCTCCTGCTGCTGCTGCCGGTGCACGCAGCTTCCCGGGCACTGTGCTTAGGGCGCGCGCGCGCGCTCCCTCCCTCTTAAAGGGGCCACGCGTGCCACCCTAAGGAGTCCCCGGCGAATGGCTGGAGGACTTCTCATATAAAAGGCACCTCCTCCAAAATGGAGGTGCCCGTGAAAGGTTGTAGCTCTGTGTTCTAAACTCTGCTTCAGCCCTCAAGTCCCGCTGCTAGTCTGACTACCAGTCCAGTCCACCAGCCTGACTACCAGTCCAGTCCACCAGCCTGACTACCAGTCCAGTCCGCCAGCCTGACTACCAGTCCAGTCCACCAGCCTGACTACCAGTCCAGTCCGCCAGCCTGACTACCAGTCCAGTCCGTCAGCCTGACTACCAGTCCAGTCCACCAGCCTGACTACCAGTCCAGTCCACCAGCCTGACTACCAGTCCAGTCCACCAGCCTGACTACCAGTCCAGTCCGCCAGCCTGACTACCAGTCCAGTCCGTCAGCCTGACTACCAGTCCAGTCCGCCAGCCTGACTACCAGTCCAGTCCGCCAGCCTGACTACCAGTCCAGTCCGCCAGCCTGACTACCAGTCCAGTCCGCCAGCCTGACTACCTGTCTTCACCTGCCAAATACACTCTCCAGCCCGACGGTCTGCCTACCGTCCAAACCCGCCAGTCTGTCTAGGGGCCAGGCTTGCCTGCCTACCCGGAGAACGTACCAGTTACCTGCCATGCCTGCCTGGCAGCCTACCTGGAGGCTCCTGCCAGTTACCTGTGGTGTCTGCCAGTCCGTCTACCCGGATCACCCGTCAGCCTGCCTGCCGTGCTCATCTGCTGTACCGGTCAGTCCCTGCCTTCTGACCTGTGGGAGTCACCTGCTCTCTTACAAAGACTGGCCCAGAGTAGCACCTGGTCCATCTGCTTGGTCCTTCCTTGGTTCACGGAGTCGATTGAGCTGCCGTGCGACCTTGGTCAGTCCGAGTTGATACCTAGTTATGCCCCTCTGGTCCCTCCATGCACCACAGCACAGAAGTTCCACCACCCGGATACTTAACAAGATGGATATGTGTAATGTACGGATTTTCTCCCTACACTACCTAATACATGATCAAATCTCTCCCTGACACAGCAGCAGCTCTCCCTACACTGTCTGATCTTTAGTGACTGTGACGAGCATGGCGCCTCCAGGTCTGATATAGACCCCATGACGCTGTGCGGCCAGCCAATCACTGTAATACCCACAACCAACATGGCTACGGCATTACAGTGCATGGTAGGCAATCCCTGCATATTCATTGGCTCTCTAAAGAGCGCCAAACATGCAGGGAGGGGACCCGAGTTCAAGCCCGTGCAACCCGGAAATACTCGGCGAGCGCCGAGCATCTCGAGCAGTGAGATGCTCGGGCGAGCACCGAGCAGTAGCGATCTTGCTCACTCATCACTAGTAATAAATGATTGTAAAAAGCGAGATTAACCTTCTTCTGTGAACTCGGCAAAATACTCAATTCCATTAGGATGTTAGCCCCTCCGGCATACTTTGGGTTAATACAATAATTTATCATGGACTTTTAGTGACCCCCATCTGATTAGCATCCTCTGCTCTTAAATGTGCGATACACATGTGGTGTCTGCGGAATTATCCATCTGGCTGATTTAGGTAGGACGCCATCATCAATAAATCTTCTCCAGCACCAACATGGCGGAGAGGACAAATATTGGGACTTAGAGTAAATTTACGGTTAATAGATCTGTCTGGGATGGAGGAGAACGCAGCTGTGCTTCAGGATCTGCATCTAGACTGTCTTCTCATTAGCCTTTCATTTCCTTTCTTCTCTAGTTATAAAATCTTCTCATTTGCCTTAAATTTGGAATTTGGACCAAAACAATTAAAATATTGTTAAGAAATTGAATTTAGTTTAAAAATCAATTTTCTATTTTTTGTTTTTTATTTTTTTGTTTAATTTTCATCATTTTTTAGAATGTTGTTTTTTTATATAAAATGTGGTTGATTCTCTTAAAAATAAATTATATAAATAAAGTAATTATTAAATGTTTCCTAGGTCATAAACATAAAATAGAAAAATAATCAGATTAGATTTTGGTTTTATGGGATGTAAGGTGTAAGGGGTGGTTAACATGACCAGATTCAACAACTATCAGGGTGTTCAGCAAAAATCATGTGTTTTACTGTCACCCATAAAATAAAAGGGGTGGTCCACTTTTAGAAAATATTCTACTATAAACTGGTAGTTCTAAAATTCAAACTGTATATAACTCACCCTCCCCAGGTCCAATGCTGGCTCTGCTCCACTTCTCCGGTCTCTGTTATTTGTCTGCAATGGTGCCGTCATAGCCAATCAGTGAGCTCAGCAGCTCGTGCTGTCCACATGGGTAGCGCCAACCCTTACTAAGGCCACCCATCTCCGGAGCCCACAGCAGTTGTCTATGTGTGGGCATTTATATCTACGTACGTCCTTGGTGCTAGGAACATTTATTTAAGACATGGGGAGATAAAATGGCAGAATGTTTTGTCAAGTAAAGGGGGTCTCATAAATGGGTAATAAAAACAGAGAATTCATATATGATAAATATTGCTATGAGATAGATAGATAGCAATAGTCAAAAAATGAAACGGCACACTTGAACAATTTCAATGTGGGTGCAAAAAGCCTCCCAAACAAAATATCCAGATATGGTAAAAGTGTATAGCAACAAAAAAGGTAGGCAGCACTCCAAGAAAAAGTGGACTTAAAGGGGTTTTCCCACGAACAAAAGTTGATTTTAATCAATAGATCTTGGAATAATAATAACTTCCACAATTGGATGTGTTTAAGTAAAATGTTCCTGTGCTGAGATAATCTTATAAATGTGTCCCTGCTGTGTACTGTGTAATGGCTGTGTCTGACCGTGCTGGAACATGGTCTGATCATACCACATCTCCTGGGCAGGGGAGGAAGGAAAAGAGTATTCAGACATTACAGCAGGAGTTCACAGCTTTAACCCCTTTAACCCCTTAATAACATCTGACGTATTAATACACGTCTGTGCCCTGGGACTTAAGAGCCAGACCCGTATTAGTACGTCATCGCGATCGCGCGCGCACACAGGCTGTGCGGGCGCGATCGCCGCCGGGTGTCAGCTGATTGTCACAGCTGACACCCGGTACTATGTGCAGGGAGCGGTCCTGCACCGCTCCCAGCACATTAACCCCTGCAATGCAAATTGATTCATAAATATGAAAGTGTTTTTTTTTCACTTTTTCATTTTTACGAATCAATTTGTGAAGCACCTGGGGGTTCCAAGTGCTCACTATGCATCTAGATAGGTGCCTTGGGGTGTCTAGTTTCCAAAATGGGGTCACTTGTGGGGGAGCTCCAAAGTTTGGGCACACAGGGGCTCTCCAAACGCGGCATGGTGTCCGCTAGCAAATTGAATGGAAAATCGGCTCAAATTGTTAGCGGACGCCATGTTGCGTTTGGAGAGCTACTGCGTGCACAAACATTGGAGCTCTCCCACAAGTGACCCCATTTTGGAAACTAGACCCCCCAAGGCACCTATCTAGATGCATAGTGAGCACTTGGAACCCCCAGGTGCTTCACAAATTGATTCGTAAAAATGAAAAAGTGAAAAAAAAAACACTTTTTCATATTTATGAATCAATTTGTGAAACACCTGGGGGTTCCAAGTGCTTACTATGCATCTAGATAGGTGCCTTGGGGGGTCTAGTTTCCAAAATTGGGTCACTTGTGGGGGAGCTCCAATGTTTGGGCACACAGGGGCTCTCCAAACACAACATGGCGTCCGCTAATTATTCAAGCAAATTTTACAATCAAAAAGTCAAATGGCGCTCCTTCCCTTCCGAGCCCTGCTGTGCGCCCAAACATTGTTTTTTCCCCACATATTGGGTATCTGCGTGCCCAGGGGAAATTGCACAACAAATTTTGGGGTCCATTTTTTCTTGTTACCTCTGTGAAAATAAAAAAAATTGGGTCTAAAGTAACATTTTTGTGAAAAAAGTTAAATGTTCATTTTTTTCTTCCACATTCAAAAAATTCCTGTGAAGCACCTGAAGGGTTAATAAAGTTCTTGAATGTGGTTTTGAGCACCTTGAGGGGTGCAGTTTTTAGAATGGTGTCACTTTTGGGTATTTTCTGTCATAAAGACCTCTCAAAGTGACTTCAAATGTGATGTGGTCCCTAAAAAAATGGTTTTGTAAATTTTGTTGGAAAAATGAGAAATCGCTGGTCAACTTTTAACCCTTAGCTCCCTAACAAAAAAAAATTTTGGTTCCAAAATTGTGCTGATGTAAAGTAGACATGTGGGAAATGTTATTTATTAACTCTTTTGTGTGACATATCTCTCTGATTTAAGGGCATAAAAATTAAAATTTTGAAAATTGCAAAATTTTCAAAATTTTCGCCAAATTTCCATTTTTTTCACAAATAAACGCAAGTGATATCGAACAAATTTTACCACAATCATGAAGTACAATATGTCACGAAAAAACAGTCTCAGAATCAGGGGGATCCGTTGAAGCGTTCCAGAGTAATTACCTCATAAAGTGACAGTGGTCAGAATTGTAAAAATTGGCCTGGTCATTAACGTGCAAACCACCCTCGGGGCTTAAGGGGTTAATTCAGCCCAATTCAACTGAACCTTTCTCAAGCTCGGCCGATGCGCAAGTCTGACGCCCGTGTCTGTAGCGCCACAAAATGCCTACATGTGTAATATAATTATCTGCATTGCAAGGCCTGTTCCAGTCCCTAGAGCACAGAGACTTCCAGAGTCTGTGCTTAACTGTGAGTCTGCTTGGTTTTTATATAACGAGCAGGAAAGTGTTTTACCTGGGAGCTCAGCAACCGCATGGAGTCAAAGACACTGCTGCCAGAGAAAGCGAGTGTTCTGACCGGATTCATATTGCCTTCTCGCTGGAAGGGATCACAGATCCAGTAACTGTTCACCTTGGACCCCTGTGGATCCAAGGAATCGTCTACCAGAGGTATAATTAGCAGCAGGAAGGCTACACAACCTCACAGCAGAGAGTCTGAACCCTCACCATGCAGGTCTGTCCAAAACCCTCTATGTGAATTGTATAGAAGCTTCTGGAACTGTTTGCAGAACTCCAGTAAAAGGTACAAACTGGTTATCACCCTGTCTCAAGCTAATTATTTCCTGCTGCGCCATTCCTGCTCCAAATCCCCTGGGAGCCAGCCCTGGTTGGGGAGGGTTAATCATCTGGCACTGCTCATCACCACCTAACTCCCAGGGGTCCTCATCAGTGCCCGGCCATACCAGGCCGAACATCCCAACTGGCATCACAAACCTTTTTATTATTAACCCCCACAATTGATAAAGACTGGTGTGTGCCCCCAGTCGGACCATACTAGCACTCGGACCACCGTGCAACAGTACCGTGACCGCAGCAGCCCGGCCGGGGCAACATATGAAATATTGGTGTAACTTTGTCACTCCATGCTTTGCATGCCTGGGACATGTGCAATTGTTACTTCTGGGATGCCAATAACGGCGCTATGCTTTAGCTTTATCTGTGAATGATGGGGTGAGTAAAATTAATGAAATGTGAATAATATGATCAATTAAGATTTGATGTATCTGTACACATTTTTCTGCAACAATTTATATGTGCTCTTGATGTATTTGAAATGTAGCAACACATGGAATTTGCATTATGCACTTTATATATGTATGGAATGGAATCTTATGAATTTGTATGTAATTGTCATAAAACTAAAGTACCTATTTATTTACCAATTGTCTAACACTGCACTGCTTGAAAAAGTTCCACATTTGGAACGAAACGCCGCCTTATTCAGATGGGTCAATAAACCACTGATATTTGGATATCTGGAGGGCTGCCTTCATCTTTTTCGAATGTGCATTGAGGTTTGATTTTGCCTGGTAGGCTTTTCACCCATCTTTAATCTTTTTTGCCTTGCTGGTGCTGCACCTATATTTTTATGACTAGATAGATAGATATATGGATAGATAGATAGATAATAGATAGGAGATAGATAGATACAGGTGCTTCTCACTAAATTAGAATATCAACAAAAAGTTAATTTATTTCAGTTCTTCAATACAAAAAGTGAAACTCCTATATTATATAGAGTCATTACACACAGAGTGATCTATTTCAAGTGTTTATTTCTGTTAATGTTGAGGATTATGGCTTACAGCCAATGAAAACACAAAAGTCATTATCTCAGTAAATTAGAATACTTTATAACAACAGCTTGAAAAATGATTTTAAAATCCGAAATGTTGTCCTACTGAAATGTATGTTCAGTAAATGCACTCAATACTTGGTCGGGGCTCCTTTTGCATCAATTACTGCATCAATGCGGAGTGGCATGGAGGCGATCAGCCTGTGGCACTGCTGAGGTGTTATGGAAGCCCGGTTGCTTTGATAGCAGCCTTCAGCTCATCTGTATTGTTGGGTTTGGTGTCTCTCATCTTCCTCTTGACAATACCCCATAGATTCTCTGTAATAGATTCTCTATGGGGTTAAGGTCAGGCGAGTTTGCTGCCAATCAAGCACAGTGATACTGTTGTGTGTAAACCAGGTATTGGTACTTTTGTCAGTGTGGACAGGGGCCAAGTCCTGCTGGAGAATGACATTTCCATATCCAAAAAGCTTCTCGGCAGAGGGAAGCATGAAGTGCTCTTAAATGTCCTGGTAGACGGCTGCGCTGACTTTGGTCTTGATAAAACACAGTGGACCTAAACCAGTAGATGACATGGCTCCCCAAACCATCACTGATTGTGGAAACTTCACACTAGACCTCCAGCAGCTTGGATTGTGGCCTCTCCACTCTTCCTCCAGACTCTGGGACCATGTGGAGTGTGTCAATGACTGCCTTCTGGACATCTGTCAAGTCAGCAGTCTTCCCCATGATTGTGGAGCCTACTGAAACAGACTAAGGGACCTTTTTAAATGCTTAATAAGCCTTTGCAGGTGTTTTTTGTAAATTATTCCAATTTGCTGAGATAATGAGTTTTGTGTTTTCATTGGCTGTAAGCCATAATCCTCAACATTAACAGAAATAAACACTTGAAATAGATCACTCTGTTTGTAATGACTTTATAGAATATATGACTTTCACTTTTTGCATTGAAGAACTGAAATAAATTAACTTTTTGATGATATTCTAATTTAGTGAGATGCACCTGTATATGATAGATATGTGATCAATCTTTTTAAATGTGCATTTACTATGCAGTGTAAAACATTTACATGTAGCTCTAGATTTGGTCTCAGCTTTAATCCTAAATAAGAATCTTTTCTAAATGGGCCTCAGTCATGTGGAATCTGACAATTATTTTGGGTCATTGAGAACAAATTCACCTATTTGAATCGACAACTGAGCAGGCGCGCGGTGTCTCATTACCCATGTAGGTACAATAATCTATGCGTTCCTCAGGGCTTTTTAAATGTGCAGAAACCAATAGGGCACTGGACCATTTAAAACTCATCGTAGAGCTCTAACGTCACACCCTCCGGGCAAACACTCATCATCCGCCATGGAAACAGCATTTAACACTGTTTATAAAGGAATCTATGAAAAGTGGAAGCTTGTACCGGCAGTCTCAACAAAATCACATTCTTATGGGGGGTTTTATCCCCAGGGTGAGCTTGCATTATCAGTTGAGTTGGCCAACATCATCCATGAAATTGAAAGATATAAAAATCCAAACCTCAGCTCTATCAGATGCCAGGCTGTGACAATTTTTTATTTCTATAATATAGAATTTTAGTTATATTTAGAAAGTTTGGAAAGGTTTCTAAAAATTTCAAAACATTTTTTAAGCATAACATTTTTACCCATGGCGGTAACTTTATTGATGTACGTGCATTTTTTGAGATTATGGGAAATGGCAGCACTTGCTGGCATCAGCACAACGGGCAAAGAATTAAAAGGAGACTTATGATTGTAGGCAGCACATCAGAAGCAGTACTGGAATACTGTAGTGGTAGCATTAAAATGAGAGGCAGTCCAATTTCATTTTTACTACAGACCAGCTTCGATTTTTCAGGGTATGCCCCTATTAATGTCACGGGTGTGTCAGATGTGACAAACAGTCGCCCTGCAGTTGGTTGCAGAAGATCTCTTCGTTTGGCATTACAGACACCTTCTTAATCTGTCTGTCTCTAGAACCTAGTGGCTTCCTCCCTCTGGCTAATTGACACCCAGGCCTGTGTGTCTAAATACTTCTTGTTTGCTATAGGAAGGTGCCGGTGACATTCACATAACCCCTTGTGACGGCTTGGAGCTGCTGCTGTCTGCATACTTCTTCTATGGTGCTAAGAAACCATTTGTGTAATCTCTCTGAAGTCGGCTCAAGCTAAGGTAATTACCTCGTGTCTGTATCCCCTTGCTGTCTTTAGTTGTTAGTGGGGACTGACTACCGCTCACCCCCCCTCTTCTCTAGCCAGGGCTTAGCTCTAAGGAGATACAGGGTTTTAGGTTCCTGATCGGCGATTGGTGAGAAACCAATATAGGGACGGTAGAGAAGACAGGGTGATATCAGATCAGCCTAGGAGGTCTCCACCCCCTCTTTCCTTAGTGTCTGGGCTCCCTTCCCCTCATCCCTTCGTGTTGAACTTTGTCTTTCCTACACTGTGCGTGACAACTAATACTTAATTTACATCTGTAACCACTTTTATTTGCACTGGTTTTCTTAAAGAAGTGATCCTCCTCCCATCAAAATTTTTATCCTCTTAATATATTGCAGTCATCATATTATACAGCACGGTGTACTTACAATTGCTCATTTTGCCTTTCTACCCAGTTAATTTTTGTCTTTTCCATTAGCTCTATGACATCACATGATTAAAAACTGACTGAATCCTTCTACGCTCCATGTAGAAACAGGAGGTAATTTTTGGATGCATGAGGCATCATTGCAAAAGTCCCTTGCAAGGGCGAGAAACTTAGCAGGTGGGTCAGGAGTTGAAAATGGAATGATTCATGCAGGAAAAAGACACTTCATGTTTCTATATAAAGCAGAGAAAAGAGAAGAATTAACTGGCTAGAAAGGCAAAATGAGCAATTGTAAGTACACAGTGCTATATAATATGATGATTGCAATATATTAAGAAGATAAAAACCTTGATGGGAGGGCTTCATTAAAGAGCAATTAAACTTTTTATTTTTAATTTGATCATCCTCCAGGCATTTCGAACCTATACATTTTTTGTAATATACTTCATTATCTTATTTTGCTTCCTTCCTTCCCCAACACTATGCTGCAGTGCAGTTTTAATGCTCAGTTCATGTTCCTTTAGAAGCTGCTTTCAACTGCTGCGCAGTAAGATCTCAGTAAGATTCTTACAGGCTGAATAGAGGACTCATTTCTGAACTTCTCTGCTCCATGTACAGTACAGACCAAAAGTTTGGACACACCTTCTCATTTAAAGATTTTTCTGTATTTTCATGACTTTGAAAATTGTACATTCACACTGAAGGCATCAAAACTGTGAATTAACACATGTGGAATTATATACTTAACAAAAATGTGTGAAAGAACTGAAAATATGTTTTATATTCTAGGTTCTTCAAAGTAGCCACCTTTTGCTTTGATGAATGCTTTGCACACTCTTGGCATTTTCTTGATGAGCTTCAAGAGGTAGTCACCGGAAATGGTTTTCACTTCACAGGTGTGCCCTGTCAGGTTTAATAAGTGGGATTTCTTGCCTTATAAATGGGGTTGGGACCATCAGTTCTGTTGTGCAGAAGTCAGGTGGATACACAGCTGATAGTCCTACTGAATAGACTGTTAGAATTTGTATTATGGCAAGAAAAAAGCAGCTAAGTAAAGAAAAACGAGTGGCCATCATTACTTTAAGAAATGAAGGTCAGTCAGTCCGAAAAATTGGGAAAACTTTGAAAGTGTCCCCAAGTGCAGTTGCAAAAACCATCAAGCGCTACAAAGAAACTGGCTCACATGAGGACCGCCCCAGGAAAGGAAGACCAAGAGTCACCTCTGCTTCTGAGGATAAGTTTATCCGAGTCACCAGCCTCAGAAATCGCAGGTTAACAGCAGCTCAGATTAGAGACCAGGTCAATGCCACACAGACTTCTAGCAGCAGACACATCTCTTCAACAAATGTTAAGAGGAGACTTTGTGCAGCAGGCCTTCATGGTAAAATAGCTGCTAGGAAACCACTGCTAAGGACAGGCAACAAGCAGAAGAGACTTGTTTGGGCTAAAGAACACAAGTAATGGACTTTAGACCAGTGGAAATCTGTGCTTTGGTCTGATGAGTCCAAATTTGAGATCTTTGGTTCCTACCGCCGTGTCTTTGTGCGACGCAGAAAAGGTGAACGGATGGACTCTAAATGCCTGCTTCCCACCATGAAGCATGGAGGAGGAGGTGTGATGGTGTGGTGGTGCTTTGCTGGTGACTCTGTTGGGGATTTATTCAAAATTGAAGGCATACTTGTTACGCACACGCCCGGACTGACTGGCGTGAGCATGATTAGTGATCCCACTGGACCATGAACCGAGGAGTGCCTGGAGGGGCATGACTAAGTATCAACCCGGTCTGACCAAGGTTGCACGGCGGCTCAGTCGACTCCGTGAACCAGGGAGGAACCGAGCAGAGGGACCAGGTGCTACTCCAGGTCAGACCCCGGTCACAGCTGTTTACCCACACAAGGGAATGCAGGAACAGGCAGGTTAGACTGGCATATAGACAGTTGGGTACTGGCAGGCATGGCTGGCATGCAGACAGGTGGGTATTGGCAGGCACAGCTGGTATGCAGACAGGTGGGTATTGGCAGGCACAGCTTGTATGCAGACAGGTGGACACTGGCAGGTAGGAAAGCAGGTAGGATAGGAACCAGTACAGACTGGGATACAGGAACAGAGCCACAGGTGCGGTAGACAAGCAGAGCAGAGCAAAACCCGCAGATGCGGTAGACAAGCAGAGAAGAGCAAAACCCGCAGGTGCAGTAGACAAGCAGAGCAGAGCAAAACCCGCAGGTGCGGTAGACAAGCAGAGCAGAGCAAAATCCGGAGGTGCGGTAGACAAGCAGAGCAGACCAAAACTCACAGGTGCGGTAAGCAAGCAGAGCAGAGCAAAACCCGCAGGTGCGGTGAACAAGCCGAGCACAGCAAAACCGCAGGTGCGGTGAACAAGCAGAGCAGAGCGAAACCGCAGGTGCGGTGAACAAGCAGAGCAAAACCACAGATGCGGTGAGCAAGCAGAACCAGATACACACAAGGTACTTACAATGAAGTATACACAAAACTCAGAAACAGAAGTTCAGAGACAACGAGTTAGAGTTAGGTGCAGGTTCAGACACTGCAGGAAAAGGGAATGTTCGGACATAGAGACAAACAGGTAATGGGCTAGGACACAGTTCAGACAGGAACTGAACCAGGAACAAGATACAGGAACGAGTGTGGGAACTCAGCCCCCAGGGTGGCGGAGACAGACTAGAAGTCACAGATACAGGTAACAGGCCTGGGTATACAGCCCCCAGGGGTGGAAACAGACAAGATACAGGACAGGACCTGGCAACTCAGTTGCAAGGAACACACTGAAGAAAAATGTTTCTCAGGCACCTCCTACTGGGTGGAGGAGGTTTAAGTATCCAGTGACTCACAGCAATAGGCTGGGGACGCATTAGGACTGTGCACACAGTAACTATAAGAAACAGGCAGTTGCTGCGCCGCCGCCCTAAGCAATCAGTCAAGAGACATGCACACAGCAGGTACTGGAGCAAAGTGTGCACCCTGGACTGATAGGTAAGTCTTGCATGGTGGAAGGTGGTAAGCCATGCCAGCACGCCGCCAGGGATGTTACAATACTGAACCAGCTTGGCTACCACAGCATCTTGCAGTGGCATGCTATTCCACCTAGTTTGCGTTTAGTTGGACCATCATTTATTTTTCAACAGGACAGTGACCCCAAACACACCTCTAGGCTGTATAAGGGCTATTTGACCAAGAAGGAAAGTGATGGTGTGCTACGCCAGATGACCTGGCCTCCACAGTCACCAGACCTGAACCCAATCGAGATGGTTTGGGGTGAGCTGGACCACAGAGTGAAGGCAAAAGGACCAACAAGTGCTAAGTATCTCTGGGAACTCCTTCAAGATTGTTGGAAGACCATTTCCGGTGACTACCTCTTGAAGCTCATCAAGAGAATGCCAAGAGTGTGCAAAGCAGTCATCAAAGCAAAAGGTACTTTGAAGAACCTCGAATGTAAGACATATTTTCAGTTGTTTCACACTTTTTTGTTAAGTATATAATTCCACATGTGTTAATTCATAGTTTTGATGCCTTCAGTGTGAATGTACAATTTTCAAAGTCATGAAAATATAGAAAAATCTTTAAATGAGAAGGTGTGTCCAAACTTTTGGTCTGTACTGTATCTCCATACTCAGACAAAGGAATTTTCATTCTCTGATTGTATAATAGTGTACAGATTTTGCAGAGCAGCAGTTGAAAGGATCTTCTAAAGCATCATGAAACCGCACTACAGCATAATGTTTGGGAGAGAAGGAATCAAAATAAGATCCTGAAGTACATTACAAAAATGAATAGCTTTGCATTGCCTAGTGGATAATTAAATAAAAAAAAGTTTAGTTACTCTTTAACACATAGAATACACATTTCTTGTACAATATTGTATTTGCCAATTTATTAGCTACTGATGATAAGTTAGTTATAACACTGATTACTCGGGGATCCCAGCAGTTTGACTACCTGCAATTTTACAATGTCACCTTATATTGCAGGTAGGTGATTCATGTGGTTTATGGAACAACTTTCTGATAAACGTGTTCCTTATGTGAATTTCATGTACCTTTACTTGCAATCAATGGAAAGTCAATTAGGCAAAACAGCAAAATTTATAGTATATTGCATAAAAAAAATGAAGACACAACATCATTTTTACTTGTACATGATGAATCCCAACCATAGCAAATACTAACAGAATGAGGATTTTAAGTCGTAACAGCTGGCAACAGGACTTAGCAGAAAGCATTCAAAAATGTACTCTTGGACCTTATAATATTCCTAGTTCACATTCCTTGATGTCCCAAAAGTTAAAATATTTTACATTAACACAGACCGAAACAAGTATTATTTTCCGAGACCAATGTAAATATTTCTATTGATTGTTTTCACATCTGTTTAAGTCAAACGATCTCATCAGTCTACGATTTGGATGTCATAAGTCCAAAAAGCTTAATACTGTGATCTCCAGAGGAACATATACACAGCATCATCCATAGGTCTTCTTTTTTCTTGATACTCTGCTGGCACCAGGACTTTAATTGGTTGTGATCATGGGTGAACACAGAAAGTTGAGTCATGGACCCCAGAATAAGAACACTATATGGGCCCTTTGCAGTCCAATAGCTCATCATAATAGCTCATCCAATAGCTCATCATCATTTGCATCTGCTCCCTTACTTCTTTGGCCCCTGTGAGGCTTCACAGGTTGCACCAATGATATGTCCGCCCCTTGTGGTGGTTATCAGGCAGTTGGTTACCCAGGCAATTTTGGCTAAGTCGAAGCAAATAGACTTTTAAAGCCTGTGGAACTTCTTTAAAGTGAAACCTGTAAAAAACTTAACCCAGTTCAAGCACACTTTTATGTGGAGTTGAGGTGCCCATCTATGGATCTATCATGGTCTTCTTGCAGAATGCTCCTGCAGCCTGTTTATGCCCTCGTGTAGTAGTTGTCATGATCTGTATTTCCATTGACCATTCTTCTAAGCCCCCTCTTCCCCATGATGTTCACTTTGGTTAACCATGGACTGCCTAAGTACCCTCTGCTGATATATCCTGTATGATCTCCTGGACCCAGCTACTCCTGGCTATGTCT
Source organism: Phyllobates terribilis (assembly GCF_046119375.1). Classification (NCBI taxonomy): domain Eukaryota; kingdom Metazoa; phylum Chordata; class Amphibia; order Anura; family Dendrobatidae; genus Phyllobates; species Phyllobates terribilis. Next base: position 271,250,394 of record NW_027362772.1, read on the forward strand.
TTGAGAGAAGAGTCACACAGCCATGTAACTCTGACGAGGATCGTAACGCAATGATAGGACTGGCCATCTGCTTTCCCAACAACAGCGTTACAGAATTTATTTCTATGCAGCTGTCAAGCTTGGGGAGGGGAAGCCGCCGGCCAGTCCAAGCACTGTGTTTCGATCCATGGCTGAGTTCCACTGAATCTGATTCTGTCCTTGTTTTTAACTCTCTGTTTTTTACCCACCTTGTTTAGTTTATTTCCACAGCTCGCTCCACCAGACAGCAGCCACAATGGCAACCTGGAAGCCCCTGCAGTGAAGACCAGATCCTTACAAAGGGATTAAGGGGTGAAGACCAAAAATCCAGTAGACTTTGCTAGAGAGAGTTGGCCAAAGCAAAAGGCTGACCAAGGCATTCTACTTTGAGCTTACCGATCTCCACGGTGTCAGAGATCAGTGGCCGACAGCGGGGATTGAGAGTCTTGGTCTTTTGGTCTACAATAGCTCACCATACACAAGTACCAATTGGAAAAATAGAATCATATCCCAAAAATAAATCCCAACCAAAGACCACACCTGGGAATATCAACTTTTGCTCATGGTTTATGGAAACCTCACCTGCCCAACTTTGCTGGTTTTCTTACTAAAAATTGGGTATAGTCTCGGCAATTCCAGTATTTCTCTCCAATTCGTCCCCAGTGCTGTAATTGTGAGCCATTAAATTAATTAACTCACTTTCTTCTATGTAGTCCAGTAGCAGTGCTCCCCTAATCTACCGGACCCTGTGGGGTGCACAGGTAACATATATATTAGTGACCTAGAGGTTGACATCTTGGGTCAACAGTAAAGCTTCGAAACACAAATCAAGGCGAAAATGAACATGTTTCTATGAAATAAATACCATCAAACCATCTGAAAGCTTCAATTTTGCTACTATAATCTTTAATGTATTAGAAAGGATAAAGTAACCCCTACAGAACACGAATTAAAGACTTATTTCTCAATAGCCATATTACCTACAATTGGGAATACTTATCCTGTATAATACCATGATCATGCTATTAAAGGTGATTATTATTATTTAGCTTTTTTCCCATAAAGGAGAATGACATGTATGAATTTTAAATAGCATAATGAAGGTGAAGAAAATGTTCATATTATCCTCCAAACTCCAGCATTATTCTACTATTATTATAAATGACATCCCTGATGAAAAATCAAGATTGCCGTAGACCTCCTGAAACGACCCAGCGCTATCTCCTTTTTTTATTATATATAATTTAGCATTTTACTTCAGAAATACAGTTTGCATTATGAGATTTCATTATGCGCTCATTCACAGAAACGTGCACCCCTGAGAGATATAGGGACTATTAGACAGTAAGCTATAGATATAGGCATTGGTTTCCAGCCAGAAGTAATTACTTTACTGAACTACTTAACCACTCCACCTGCTGTGCATTTTTTCCATAGAGATTGATACCCATCATTTAATGTAATACAAAGGTAACGTGTCACATAATGTGCAGTTATATATTGTTTTAATATGTCAGTATAACTACTATGATAGTTAAACTCTGGCTCACTGGAGACCTAGAGGCTCTAACACAAAGAGCCCCCAATACAGGATGAACCACAAAAGACAGCCCTCTGCTCTCATACTTGCCAACTTTTGAGAACTGCCTTCATGATCCGTTTTGCAGACCATACCCATTTTCAAGTCCCCTATTTAAGAGTGTCTGAACGTCTATGGAGTAATAGTGCCCCTCTCTGTGTCTCCTTATAGTAATAGTTGGAGGGTATCCATATAGTAATAGTGGTAGGGATTCCCATCCAGCTACCCATTGTCTGATTACCCCAATCCCCAAAACTTTGGTAAAAAAAAAACAAAGATTATTTAAAGCATATAGTAATAGCACCCTCTCTGCACCTCCATATAGTAATAGGGTCCCTATAGTAACAGTGCCCCCTCTGTGCCTCCACATAGTAATATCTCATCCTCTGTACCTCCATGCAGTAACAGTGCACTCTCTGTATCTCCATAGAGTAACAGTGTTCCCCCTGTATCCTCATAGAGTAATAGTGTCCCTCCTGTGTGCCTCCATACAAGAATAATGACCTCTCTGTTCCTCCATAGACTAACAGTGTCCCCCCTGTATCCTCAGAGTAAGTGTCCCCCCCCCGTGTGCCTCCATGCAATAATAGTGACCTCTCTTTTCCCCTATAGAGTAATAGTGCCCCCCCTCGTATCCTCATATAGTATTAGTGCCCCTTTGTGCTTCCTCATAGTAATAGCGCCCCCTTTGCACCTCCATATAGTAATAGGGCCCCTACAGTAACAGTGCCCCATCTGTGCCTCCACAAAGTAATATTTCACCCTCTGTGCCTCCATACAGTACATGTGCCTCCATACAGTAACAGCGCACTCTCTGTACCTCCACAGAGTAACAGTATCCCCCTGTATCCTTATAGAGTAACAGTGTCCCCCCCCCTGTATCCTCATAGAGTAATAATGTCCCCCCAGTGTGCCTCCATACAATAATGGTGACCTCTCTGTTCCTCCATAGAGTAACTGTGCCCCCCCCCCATTGTATACTCATATAGTAATAGTGACCCTTTGTGCTTCCTCATAGTAATAGTGCCCCCTCTGCACCATCCCGCTGCCACAAGATGTACCCAGTCGGGACGGTTCTATTCTGTCTCTAGTAATAAAATCTCCCCTTCTGTCTTAATGTGAATAAGAGCAGATGTGACATGCAGAAGTAGTGATGTTGCAGATGTGACATGCAGAAGTAGTGCTGTTGCTTCAAAAGCATCCAGCAACTATTAGAAGTAACACAAGCACAGGAGATAGGAAGTGTTGTGCTCCAGAAGCATCCAGAAACTAGAGGGGTTAACACAGTCACAGGAGAAGGGGAGTGTTTTAGCAGAGCCCCAGGGGGATTGTGGGGAAGCTGTTTACTGTCTGTCTGGAGCCAAAGAGAAAGGTGGTGTGTGATCTGTATCTCACAGAAGGCAACTGAACAGGATTCAGGTCAGGAGGGAAGCTAAACACAGGTCAGAAAAACTCCCTGAGCTAACAGTGTGGAGTATTATTTAGGCAGGAAGATAAGGACTGGAAGGAATTGTGTCATAGGGATCTTCTCCCTCATCAAACCCTCCCCCCTCCATCTCCATGCAGGATAAAGAATGCTGTGTACTATTGAGTCCTTGTGAAGGAAAAGCCTGTGGTTGTGTATGCATAGAAGTGTGCTGCTAAGAGATCTAATCTTTGTTGAATTATGCTACAGAAGAGACTGTAATACTGTGCCTTGTGAAGAAACTACTGTATTGTTACTGGAGCCGGTTGCTCAAGAAACTCAGATTGAACTGTAATGAAGATTGTTGCTGTAATATCCCTGAATTGCTCTGGCCATACTTCAGATTAATTTCCGCTGTTAAACTGCTGAAAAAGACTCTTAACAGATGTGTCTGGTCAGCAATTGAATCTATCGTGGGCCTGAGAGAAGCTGCAGCCTATGGTTGCCCTGAGTAACGGTTCCCCCAGGATTACAAAGAATTCATGAAACCCGTCTCACCCTATCTGAACCTAGCGACGTGCGTGTAACGCAGAGCAGGACAGGGGCCCATCTGTCCAGACAACTGTCTATGGGAAGCTATTTAGATGAAATGCCTAGCTCAGAAAGGGGGCCACACCCCTGTTTGTACAAAGTACAAGAAACTACAGCAAAACCAAAGAAATGAGCCGGAGCATAAATTGGTATACAAGCAAAATGTAAGAGAAAGTCCTTCTCTCCCCTGATATGATCTATTAGGAAGGCGTCGAGTGGCCCCTATTCACATAGGAATGATTTATCAATTGCATTTTTTTTCTTGTATTTCTTCATGCATTTGCTGATTTTTCACTAAATTCATTTAAAAAATTGGTCTCACAATGCTTGATGAATTGGCAAAACAAATCAAAGATTCTCCTTTTTTCACAATTTTAAGTGTGAAAAGTCACACAATCTTTTAAATAAGCATTAAAATGTTGCATGTTAGTCTTCAACTGCAGGAGGAGGATTACAGTATTTTTGGGACTATAAGACGCACCGAACCATAAGACGCACCTTGGTTTTAGAGGAGGAAAAAAAATAAATAAATTAAGCAAAAAATGTGTTCATGATGCACTTTTAAGGGGGAGGGGGTCTTCTGCTGACACTGGTATAGGGGTAATATCCCCCAATTCTGACAATATCCCCTATCCTGGTATATATGCCCCCCCTTCCTTTTATACGTGGTCCCCATCCCCATCCTGGTATGCCTGGCATCCCTCCATCCTGGTATGCATGGAACCCCTCCATCATGGTATGCATGGCACCCCTCCATCCTGGTATGCATGGCACCCCTCATCATTATCCTGGTATGCATGGCACCCCTCATCCCTATCCTGGTATGCATGGCACCCCTCATCCCTGTCTTGGTATGCATGGCACCCCTCATCCCTATCGTGGTATGCATGGCACCCCTCATCCCCAATCCTGGTATGCATGGCACCCCTCATCCCCAATCCTGATATGCATGGCACCCTTCATCCTGGTATGCATGGAACCCCTCCATCCTGGTATGCATGGCACCCCTCATCCCTATCCTGGTATGCATGGCACCCCTAATCCCTATCCTGGTATGCATGGCACCCCTAATCCCCATCCTGGTATGCATGGTACCCCTCATCCCCATCCTGGTATGCATGGCACCCCTCATCCCCATCCTGGTATGCATGGCACCCCTAATCCCCATCCTGGTATGCATGGCACCCCTAATCCCTATCCTGGTATGCATGGCACCCCTAATCCCTATCCTGGTATGCATGGCACCCCTAATCCCTATCCTGGTATGCATGGCACCCCTCATCCTTATCCTGGTATATACATACCATACCATGGCCCCTCATCCTAATCCTGGTATGTATGGCCCCCTCATCTTTATCCTGTTATGTATGCCCCCCTCAGAGTTATCCTGGTATGTATGGCCCCCTCATCTTTATCCTGTTATGTATGGCCCCCTCAGCATTACCCTGGTATGTATGGTCACCTCATCCTTACCCTGGTATGTATGGCCCCTCTCATCCTTATCCTAGTATGTATGGCCCCCTCATCCTTATCCTAGTATGCATGGTCCCCCTAATCCCCATCAGGGTGCACATAAAAAAAATAAACACTCATACTCGCCTTTCTTCTCTCCTCCAGCTGCGTCCTGTCTGCCCACACTGATCTCTCCATGTGAGCCTCGTATGACGTCACTGCCATGCGCGGCTCACATGGAGAGATCAGCTGCCGGAAGTCACTGCTCCCCACGCTGGGACTGTGTGCGCGGGGAGCAGTTACTTCATGCTGCTTAATAGCCGGCACACAGTGTAGCCACCGCACGGCTCCTGCTGACGGGCTATCTCGTGTGCCCGTTTATTAAAGAGCATGAATATTCACCCCTCTCCACTCCCATGGGTGTGGAGAGAGGTTGAATATTCATGCCCTTTAACAGCGGGCACAGGCGATTCTGGCAGGAGCCGCAGCGTGGCTACACTGTGTGCTGCTATTAAGGAGCACTGAATATTAATTTTCTTTAGCAGCGGGGACAGTGTAGGCTGCAGCTGGCGGCTGCTGCCTCCTGTGCCCTGCTCCTCCACCGCTACCGCTCCCCCCACACCCCACATATATATACACCCCCCCAACATTCGGACTATAAGACGCACCCCCCATTTTCCTGCAAAATTTTGGAGGAAAAAAGTGCGTCTTATAGTCCGAAAAATACGGTAGTCAGTTTTTGTACGCCACAAGGATACTAATGTACAATTGCACAAAAAAGTCAAAGTGCCCACATTGGCACAGAAAAAAAAGTGAAAGAGTTTAAAAAAAAGGTGTAAAAAAAAAAAAAAGGCACAACCTAAAAAAAAACAATTTAAACAAGAAATTTTTTTCCAGAAAAGCAGTTTTCTGGTCCAAAAATTATCAGGTTTCTTTGTAGCTTTGTTCAGGTGTAACTAGAGTAACCCTCTAAGCTCGATTAAAAATAATTAGTTGTAACACTTGAACCCTGGTATGCTTCTCTGGAGCATTTCTGTGGTTTGCAGCTCATGATGAATTGTTATTTGTGAGGGGGCGACAGCAAATTTTCCAGGGAATGCAATTTATGAAAATAGCGAGATATCACACAGTTATTCCGATCCTACACAGTGCCCGTCAGACTGTCTCTAGTTTATTCACAGGAACCAAACTTTAAGATTAAAAACAGATCGGAAAAATAGGTGATTTTTTTTTTCAAGAACATTTACACTTCTCCGATGCTATTTCAGGAGAGAACAATCAAGTTTTAACTCTGTACATATGTATGCTTTATTATCTCCAGGACCTAACGTCTATAAAATAATGCAGCCATACAGAGTAAATGGGAAATCAGCCAGGTTATCTATCACTGGAGCAGTATTTAACCTGGCTGAGCTGTTTGTTGGCAGTCGATAAGAGTCAAACTCACACCACAAGCCAGAAAACCTTATTATGAGTTTGTTAAGGTATGTGATTAGACCGGTGAAAACAGAGTCCAAAATGTGCAGCCATCCCTAAAGAATTAAAAGCCTAGGATTTCTATTAACTCTTTCATTGAATGAGGACGAGAAAATCTAGGTGAACAAAGGCAAAAAAATGAATTATTCACCGGAATTAATGAAAATAAAAATAACAATTTATTTTAAAAAATGCAACTCATTTCGACTACAGCCAGCCTTCCTCAGGTGTCTCATTCATTACATAAGAAATGTTGGTTGGCTACTTCATAACAAGCGATGGGTGAACACTAGTGTTGATCGAGCACTAAAATGCTCGGGTGCTCGAAGCTCGGGCCAAGCTCACCGTGATACTCGGGTGCTTGACCCGAGCAACAAGACCAATGATAGTCTATGGGAGACCCGAGCATTTTTGCGGCGGCACCCCCAGCAGTCTGTAGAAAGCCTAAAAAGTGCCCAAAATGATAGTGAGAGTGCTCAAATGACATGGGGTCAGAATGGGGATCGCCCCAGGAAGCATTTCTGACCCCCAGGTCACTGCTGTCAACAACGTGGTCAGAGGTATTAAGCCACTTTTACGGGCTCACAATAAAACGAAACTGAAACTGTTTTCCTGTGAAATATGTTAAGGAACATCCTTTCTAGGGTAAAGACTTGTGTATAAGGTAAAATAAATAACCAAAAACAAAAATACTCCTCCACACCTTGGGCTATGTTCACAAGTAGCATTTTTTATGCGTTTTTGCACTTTTGTATTGCTTTCAACCGTGACAAATGCATTCACCGGGAAATGTAATTTTAACCTTTTACAACCTTATCTGGCCATGTGCTGTGTGACACATGCATACAGTGCTGAAAAGACATGGGAACAGCATGGGGAAGACCCCTGGAAGCATCTCTGACTCCCAGGTCACTGCCTAAAAGTGTGCCCATCAGAAGTGATCCTTGCAGCATCAGAAGATGCAGACTTGCAACTATCCCCGTGCAAGTCCTTGTCCCAGGGCAGTGTTCAATTGTACCTCCTGACACCCACCCACCCCCAGGCTGCAATACCATACTGCTTGCTTGCTTGCACTTGAAATTGGGCCTTTTAGGCATGTGGAGGTGTAATCTGGCCACCGCATCATGGCTGCGTCGGCGGCCTAGTATCCATACTCAGTCCCCAGCCTCCCGGTGGCCGGGTGTCCAAGCTTGGTCCCCAGCCGCCAGGGGGCGGCCGGGTGTCCATACTCGGTCCCCAGCCGCCCTGCGGCCGGGTGCCCACACACGGTCGCCAGCCACCTGGGGGGGCAGGGTGTCCATAAACGGTCCCCAGCCACCCCTATTTGTCCCGGTGTGCCTCATACACAAGCGCGCATACCAAAACATTACCTTTGCCCTTCCCAGTGCATTTAGTGGGAAGGACAACCTAACCACAAACACGTGGACAAGTGAATGTGGCCAGGGATGGTCCATATCACTGACGCCTTCACACTGGGTTAATATTGTGGAACCCGGCACACAGTTGGACACTGAGATACAACACGTCCTCCAGACATAGAGGATTGCGGGTCATGGGTCAATCAGGCTTCAACACAAAGTTCAGAAGGTAGACAGCAGCAATGGTCGGCCTCCTACACATCAAGTAAATTATTCATGATCATGAGGCCATCCATCTCCCTAGCTTTCTGTTCCTTGGAATGCAAGCGCATATATGTAATAGCGAGTAGGCCTGAGGTGGTCAGCGTTTTGGCGCATATCCTACCTCCTCCAAGGATTGCTGGATGTTTTCCTGCTACTAATCCAGTTCTATGACTCCCGTTAAAACAAAGCTTCAGGTAATGAATGATGGATGAGGTGGTGGCAAAGGAGAAAAAGCAGGAGGAACAGGGACCTTTCACATCAATATCAGGCCAGTCAACCACACATGTCTTGTAGGATATGTTTCTGTACCAAAAGGAGCCGTTCGGCTACACAGTTACAGGGCATACAGTGAGTGCAATGCCTACCATATAGGTTCAGCGGTCTCAGCCACAGATCTGCCTGCTCTTTCACATCTGTCCACAACTCACAAGCAGTGTGAGGTTTATCACCTAAGCTTAGGAGTTTCAGCACAGTCTGTTGCCGCTTGGCTGAGGCAGTACTGCAGTGCTTCCAGCTTACAACTTATGTGGTGATATCTGAGATGGAGGCCGAACATGAGGAGGAGGATGCGCAGGAGCTGTACACTGTAGGGGCAACTTTGACTGACATAGGGCCCGCAATCCTCGGTGTGGGGAGGATGTGTTCCGTCCCAAGGTCCGACTGGGTCCCTGCTTCCACTATGCTTACCCAGTGTGCCGTCAGGGAGATGTACCGTCCCTGGCCACAAGCACTTGTCCACATGTTCGTTGTCAGGTAGACTCTCCCAGTAACTGCGTTGTTGAGGGCACGGCAGATGTTTTGGGACACGTGCTTGTGTAGTTCGGGGATGGCACACTGGGCAAAATAGTGTCGGCTGGGGACTGAGTACCGAGGGACGGCCACTGCCATAAGGTTGCGGAAGGATTCCGTCTCCACCAGCATAAAAGGCAGCATTTCCAAAGCAAGCAGTCGTGAAATGTGTGAATTTAGGACTGTGGCCTGTGGGGCGTTGGCTGCAAATTTGCGCTTTCGTTCAAAGGTCTTGGATATGGACAATTGAACGCTGCGGTGGGACGTGGACGTGAACGTTGATGCTGTTTCTTGAGAAACTGCCATAACAAGTGAAGACTGAGAGGAGGGGGCATCTTTGCATGCAGTATGGACAGGGGATTGCCTTGCACGCACAACAGGGGGTTATCTTACACGCACAACAGCTGAAGAAGCAGTGGTGACACCCGCTGACACCGGTCGTGGACCCTGGGGTTCGCCCCTCAAAGACGGGTGCTTTGCTGCCATGTGCCTGATTATGCTGGTGGTGGTCAGGCTGGTAGTTCTGTCTCCCCTTCTGATGCTGGCCTGGCAGGTGGTACAAATGGCCTTTTTGGGGTTATCAACAGAGTCGTTAAAAAAATTCCAGACTCTGGAAGACCTACCGGTTGTACTGGCAATGTCCCTCGTGTTGGTGTTACGGGAAACGGTTGCCCGCCTTCTGTCTGCGGCCACCACACTGCTACTTCCTGTCTGTTGGGGTACTCTGCCTCTCTCCCCCTGTGTGCTGCTGGCCTCGCTCTGCGTGTCCTCCTGCCACGTTGGGTCAGTTACTAAATCATCCACCACCTCCTCCTCTTCCACTTCCACACCACGGTACTCTTCCTCACTTTGTGGCAATTGTGTCTCGTCATCATCCACCTCTTGTGACAAATTGCCAGCGTCGCCTTCCTGTGGCCGTGGCTGTTCTAATATTTGGCCATCACTACATGGGATCTCCTCTTCCACCACTTAAAGCGGGGCAGGTGAGGGGCCCAAATATGGAAATGAACCAGTGAACAGCTCTTCAGAGTGTCCAACTGTGGGATTAGTTGCTGTCTGATGACACTCGGCATGGTGGGAGGAAGGAGCATCAGGGTGAGGAGGAGTATGCGGTCGAGACTCACGGCTACGAACACTTGACCGTGTGGAAGGCAGACCGGAGGTGGTGGTGCCCAGGTCACTGGAAGTATTATCTGCTATCCAATTAATAACCTGTTCACACTGATCAGTTCGCAATAGTGGTGTTGTGTGCTTCCCTAGTAATTCGGTCAAGAACTGGGATCGAGAAGATGTGGCTGTTGGTTGTGGCACATTTTCACCTTGGCCACGGCCCAGTCCTCTGCACGCACAATCACCAGAGCATCCAGTTCCACGTCCGTTGCCACGCGCCTTGCCCATTGTAAATGAAGTAAAATAGCTTACACGCGCACTATCAATGGCAAAAGGGTAATAAAAAGGAAATTTGAACTGTGGAGGAGGAAAACCACAGTTCTAGTTCTCTGGCCTACACCAGAATCTTTTAAACAGATATACTTGCGTGTGAACAGTCAGCGAGACACTGAAACTATTTTTTTATGCAAAAAGGAGGATTACACCCAGATATGAACCGTGGAAGAGGAAAACCACAGTTCTATTTCTCTGGCGTACACCAGAATCTTTTAAACAGATATAACAGATATATTTGTGTCTGATTTGTCAGCGAGACACTCAAATTGTTTTTTTTTATTTATATAAGGCAAAAAGGTGAATTACACCCAGATTTCAACCGTGGAAGAGGAAAACCACAGTTCTAGTTATCTGGCAGAAACCAGACTCTTTTAAACAGATATATTTGTGTCTGAATACTCACAGACACACTCAATATTTTTTTTTTGGGGGGGGGGGGAATAATACTAAAAGGTTAATAAGACGGGTATTTGTACAGTCTAACTGAGGGGAAAAAAAAAGAAGATTTAGATGAAAAAAAAAGGATTTTTCCTGGCCCCTGAGACCTGGGGCTAAGTCTAGCAATTTGAGAAGCAGCACACAGGACTGTAATGCAGTGTTTGTTGGTATAACCACTGCATCTCCTATACAGCCTGCCTGCCTGCCTGATATCTGGGATGGATATTAGTCCTCCTTAGGACTGTTTGTTTGATGTTGCAGGCTTTAGAGACCCTACACTACCTATTTCGCAGTATAAATCTCTCCCTAGCTCAGCAGCACTCTCCCTACACTGTCTGATCTGGAGCAACTGTGTCCAAGATGGCGGTGCCCGGTTTTAAATACTCGAGGTGACGCTGTGCAGCCAGCCAATCACTGTAATGCCCACAACCAACATGGCTGCGGCATTACAGTGACTGGCTGGCAATCCCTGCATGTTCATTGGCTCTGTAAACATGCAGGGTGGAGACCCGAGCTCCTGCCCGAGCAACCCGAAAATGCTCGGTGCTCGCCGAACATCCCGAGTATTGAGATGCTCGGGCGAGTGCCAAGCAGTGTGGTGCATGCTCGCTCAACACTAGTGAACACTCTTTGGCCACTTTATTAGAATGACCATTTATGTACTGAGGACTCCTGTTTCATCAAGTCCCAAAATGTTATTTTGAAATATTGTTTGAGGAGGCCACTAGAGTACCCAGACGTTTTGCTATGCATGTGGAAGCAGCTGAGAATATGTATTCATGGATAGAACATATTGGCACAGATTTAGACATTTTCTATAATATAAACTACAGACCAAAAGTTTGGACACACCTTCTCATTGAAAGATTTTCCTGTATTTTCATGACTATGAAAATTGTACATTCACACTGAAGGCATCAAAACTATGAATTAACACATGTGGAATTATATACTTAACAAAAAAGTGTGAAACAACTGAAAATATGTCTTATATTCTAGGTTCTTCAAAGTAGCCACCTTTTGCTTTGATGACTGCTTTGCACACTCTTGGCATTCTCTTGATGAGCTTCAAGAGGTAGTCACCGAAAATGGTCTTCCAACAATCTTGAAGGAGTTCCCAGAGATGCTTAGCACTTGTTGGCCCTTTTGCCTTCACTCTGCGGTCCAGCTCACCCCAAACCATCTCGATTGGGTTCAGGTCTGGTGACTGTGGAGGCCAGGTCATCTGGCATAGCACCCCATCACTCTCCTTCTTGGTTAAATAGCCCTTACACAGCCTGGAGGTGTGTTAGGGTCATTGTCCTGTTGAAAAATAAATGATGGTCTAACTAAATGCAAACCGGATGGAATAGCATGCTGCTGCAAGATGCTGTGGTAGCCATGCTGGTTCAGTATGCCTTCAATTTTGAATAAATCCCCAACATTTGAACGCTTCAACGAATTCAAATTATTCTGAGACTGTTTTTTCATGTTGTTGTTTTTTTTTGCATTTGTTTGTGAAAATATTGGAATTTTGGCAAAAATTTAGAAAATTTCACTATTTTCAAACTTTAAATTTTTATGTTCCTAAACCAGTTTCTCATGCTGTACAAAATAATTCATATATAACATTTCCAATATGTTAGAGGAGTTAAATGTTTATCTGCAAATTCTCATTTTTCCAACACAAATTACAAAACCATTTTTGTACTGACCTCATCTCATTTGAAGTGACTTTGAGGGGCTTATGTGACAGAAAATATCCAAAAGTGAAACCATTTTAAAACCTGCACCTCTCAAAGTGTTCAAAACCACATTCAAGAATTTTATTAACCCTTTAGGTGCTTCACAGGAATTACTGGAATGTGGGGGAAATCTACTGTTTTGGCACATGGCAGGGCTTGGATGGAGCGCCAGTTGAATTCTGGAGTGCAATTTTGGCTGGAATGGATTGCGGATGTCATGTCACATTTGAAGAGACCCTGAAAATCCAAAACAACAGAAACCCCCCACAAAAGACCCCAAACTAGCAATTCAGGAATTGTTTTTTTTGTGGGGGGGGGGGGGGCGTTATGCTGTTTACCGTGTGGTAAAAGTGATAAGACAGCTTTATTCTTTGGCTCAGTACGATCACAGAAATACCACATTTATATCATTTTTTTATGTTTTGTCACTTTTGCACAAACTCAATTTTATAAAAAAAGAATTGTTTTTACATCTCTGTATTCTGAGAGCTATAGCTGTTTATCTTTCCAGTGATGGTGCTGTATGGTGGCTTGTTTTTTCCAGGACAAGATGACATTTTCAGCAATACCTTTATTTATTTACATTCAACGTTTTATTCCACTTTTTATTTGGCAGTATGAAGAAAAAGCATTGTTTTTTCTCCCACAAATCTCCCTTAAAAATACAGTAAGAAGAAATCAAACCATCGTATGCACTGCAAAATGGTGCTACAATCGCCCCCACATGAGCTCATCAAGGGCAGGTATGTTGGCATAGCATTGAGCTAATAAAAATGAAAGTTTGGGTCTCTGTCTTTGTTCATTCTGGAAGAGACAAGTTCGCTGTGAGAGTGTCCCATTTTCCCAATCGGAGTTCTTCCCTCTGCTAAGCTCTGAGCCATTTCTGTGACATCAGGTTTAGTAATTTTCGTTATTCCTTTCTATATTTTATGTCATGTAATTGTATATACCGCATTGTTTTGTTCTCATTTTGTAACATCTTGGTATGTTTTTATAAACATTGCCTACCTTTCCGGATTAAATATATAAAATGTAATGGCTCTGTTCATATTGCCCTGTAAATTTAACCCCTGTAGCCGTAGGCTACCTGTAACGGGTGTCTATTTAATCGGCCTGAGGAGTTGGCATTGACCGTATGGGGGGTATTTAAAATATATTGGAATCTGAGGTGTATATACCATGCGTTCACTGTGAGTTCCCCTATAACTAGCCTAGTAGTGGAAGCACCCATGGGCACATCAATCGCTCATCAGCCAATTGTATAATTGTCCTGACGATTGGAGGCAGCGGAGTTGCATATCCCTGACAAACGGGTGGTAGCGGTGGGATCTGTGTGATGTCCCTGGTGTCATGTGTAACAAAGTGGTAACAGTAATGGGATCTATGTGACCCCCCCAGCTGTTATCCTTGACAACTGGTGGCACTGGTGGGATCTGCATGACCCTCCTCCCCCGGCTGCTATCCTTGTCGACAGTTCATAACTATATACCTGACAACTTTGCAATCCAATTGGAGTGAAATTTATATGAATTTTTTTCGCTTTAAGGATAAAAAGAATAAACCAATCTACCACTTTCTCCCAACTATTATAAATAATTCCCTTTTACTAATCTTTTCACAAACTGTCCTTTCCCTTCAATGTCTTCGAAATGTTATTTTGCACATATGTATATTGTAAATATATTTTGGATTTTGTCATTTATTTATTCTCAGGACTCTTTGATCTTCAACTTCAACTGTCTTTAAAATGGCTAATTATAAATATTTGTTGAACACTGTCAAGCCCTCTTACATAATTTACGGGTTTCGTCTTAATGCTTACAGTTACCATATACTGTAGCTTGTTGAAATGTACTAAACCTCAGTATCAGGGGTGGACTCTGGCAGTGAAGGGCCCCTGTGCAACTAATGTGTTTGAGCACTCCCTCCATTATAAACCATGCGTAGTAGTGTTGAGCGAGCACTAAAGTGCTCGGTTGCTCGAAGCTCGGGCCGAGCTCACCGTGATACTCGAGTGCTCGACCCGAGAACTGAGCCCAATGTTAGTGTATGGGAGACCCTAGCATTTTTGCTGCGGCACCCCCGGCAGTCTGTAGAAAGCCTAAAATGTGCCCAAGACGATAGTGACAGTGCTCAAATGACATGGGGACAGCATGGGGAACGCCCCAGGAAGCATTTCCGACCCCCAGGTCACTGCTGTCAACAACGTGGTCAGAGGTATTAAGCCACTTTTACGGGCTCACAATAAAACGTTCAAAAACGAAACTGAAACAGTTTTCCTGTGAAATATGTTAAGGAACTTACTTTCCAGGGTAAAGACTTGTGTATAAGGTAAAATAAATGACCAAAAACAAAAATACTTCTCCACACCTTGGGCTATGTTCACAAGTAGCATTTTTTATGCGTTTTTGCACTTTTGTATTGCTTTCAACCGTGACAAATGCATTCACCGGAAAATGTCATTTTAACATTTTACAACCTTATCTGGCCATGTGCTGAGTGACACATGCATACAGTGCTGAAAAGATATGGGAACAGCATGGGGAAGACCCCTGGAAGCATCTCTGACACCCAGGTCACTGCCTAAAAGTGTGCCCATCAGAAGTGATCCTTGCCGCATCAGAAGATGTAGACTTGCAACTATCCCCGTGCAAGTCCTTGTCCCAGGGCAGTGTTCCATTCTTTGCAATGCAAGCGCAAGTATGCAGCCTACCACCCACCCACCCCCAGGCTGCAATACCATACTGCTTGCTTGCTTGCACTTGAAATTGGGCCTTTTAGGCATGTGGAGGTGTAATCTGGCCACCACGTCATGGCTGCGTCGGCGGCCTGGTATCCATACTCAGTCCCCAGCCGCCCGGCGGCCGGGTGTCCACGCTTGGTCCCCAGCCGCCAGGGGGCGGCCAGGTGTCCATAAACGGTCTCCAGCCGCTCCTATTTGAAGGAGAGCCTAACCACAAACACGTGAATGTGGCCAGGGATGGTCCATCTCAATGACGCCTTCACACTGGGATAATATTGTGGAAGCCGGTACACAGTTGGACACTGGGATGCAATACATCCTCCAGAAATAGAAGATTGCAGGTCCTGGGTCAATCAGGCTTCAACACAAAGTTCAGAAGGTAGACAGCAGCAGTGGTCTGCCTCCTACACAACGAGTAAATTATTCATGATCATGAGGCCATCCATCTCCTTAGCTTTCTGTTCCTTGGAATGCAAGCACATGTATGTAGTAGTGGCTAGGCCTGAGGTGGTCAGTGTTTTGGCGCATATCCTACCTCCTCCGAGGATTGCTGGATGTTTTCCTGCTACTATCCCAGTTCTATGACTCCCGTTAAAACAAAGGTTCAGGTGATGAATGGTGGATGAGGTGGTGGCAAAGGAGAAAGAGCAGGAGGAACAGGGACTGTTCACATCAATATCAGGCCAGTCAACCACACATGTCTTGTAGGATATGTTTCTGTACCAAAAGGAGCGGTTCTGCTACACAGTTATATGGCATACAGTGAGTGCAATGCCTGCCAAAAATTTCGAGGCACTCCAATGCCCCTTGGAAGTGACATGGAGGTCAGAGGGCCTTAACTAAACCGTTTTTTCCATTTATAGCAACTGGGTCTCCTGTACACTGTTGGCCTAAGCAGTGAATGGAAGGCTTTCCAAAAATTATGAGGAACTGCAATGCCCCTTGAAACAGACGTGGATTATAACGTACTAAAAACCTTCTACCCATTATTGAGGAGTGGGTCTCCCTTAGTTTTCGCCTATGCATTGAAAAGCAAAAGCTGACTAAAATTAGGAGGAAATGCAATGCCCGTTGGAAGAGTCGTGGAAGTTAGAGGTAATTAAAAACAACATTTCAATGCCCCTTGGAAGAGCTGTGGAGTTCAGAGTGGTTTAACAAGACGGTTTTAATGCCCCTTGGAAGAGTGGTGGAGGGCGCAGTGGAATAAAAAGACAATATCAATGCCCCGTGGAAGAGACGTGGAGGTCACAGTAGATTAACAAGACGGTTTTCATGCCCCTTAGAAGAACTGTGGAGTTCAGAGTAGTTTAACAAGACGGTTTTAATGCCCCTTGAAAGAGACGTGAAGGTCACAGTAGCTTAACAAGACAGTTTTAATGCCCCTTGGAAGAGTTGTGGAGTTCAAAGTGGTTTAACAAGACGGTTTTAATGCCCCTTGGAAGAGACGTGGAGGTCACAGTAGCTTAATAAGATGGTTTTCATGCCCCTTGGAAGAGCTGTGGAATTCAGAGTGATTTAACAAGACGGTTTTAATGCCTCTTGGAAGAGACGTGGAGGTCAGAGTAGCTTAACAAGACAGTTTTAATGCCCATTGGAAGAGTGGTGGAGGTCGCAGTGGAATAAAAAGACAATATCAATGCCCCTTATAAGAGTGGTAGAGGTCACAGTAGCTTAACAAGACAGTTTTAATGACCCTTGGAAGAGCTGTAGAGTTCAGAGTGGTTTAACAAGATGGTTTTAATGCCCCTTGGAAGAGACGTGGAGGTCAGAGTAGCTTAACAAGACAGTTTTAATGCCCCTTGGAAGAGTGCTGGAGGTCACAGTAGCTTAACAAGACGGTTTTCATGCCCCTTGGAAGAGACGTGGAGGTCACAGTAGCTTAACAAGATGGTATTCATGCCCCTTACAAGAGCCATGCAATACAGCATATTAAAAACATTATTCCCATTATTGGGGATTGGGTCTCCCATAGTCTTAGCCTATGCCTTCCAAGCAAAAGCTGGCAAAAATTAGGACGGATGAACTTGCAATGCTGGCAACAAGGACGACCGTCACCCTGGTGGTATAATGGTGGTGGAGGCTGAGGATAAGGAGAAGAGCAAAATACAGCCGAAATGAGGAAGCGTATACCCATGTGTGGGTGTGAAGTGGTGCATGTGAATACACCTCCCGAAATAACACAGTGGATTTGACTTTATGTTATTCTGCTGTCATTTGGTGGTGATGAGAAGTCTGTCCCAATCCAGCCCTTGTTCATTTTGATAAGGGTCAGCTTATCAGCATTGTCAGTTGACAGGCGAGTGCGCTTATCAGTTATAATTCCCCCAGCGGGACTAAAAACACGCTCCGATAACACGCTAGCGGCAGGGCAGGCCAGGACCTCCAAGGCGTACAGAGCGAGTTCATTCCAAGTGTCCATCTTGGATACCCAAATAATTAAAAGGCACAGAGGAATCACGGAGGACGCTGGTACGGTCGGCAAGGTACTCCCTCACCATCTTTTGAAACTTTCCACTCCTTGTGAGAGTACCCCACGCCTCAGGGCCTGTAAGCTGGGTGGGTCTCAGAAGACTGTCCTAGAACGTTGACAGTGCTCCTCTGCCTCTGCTGGATTGGCGTTGCGTCTCTCTCGCCTGTACGCCTTGGTTGGGTAACGAACTGTGACCTCTGCTGCTAGAGTGTTCAGATGGGAATTTTTTTAACAGTTCTGCAGCAAGGTCCTTCTGGTACTGCCCCATTTTTGTAGACCTCTCCACCTCAGGAATAAGAGAGTGAAAGTTCTCCTTGTAGCGGGGGTCTAAAAGTGTCACCAACCAGTAATGACTGTCACTCAACATTTTGACAACGCGAGGGTCACGGTTAAGGCAGCATAACATAAAGTCAGCCATGCGTGCCAGACTGGTAACGGGCAATACTTCCGTGTCCTCACCAAGATGACGACTGACCATGCTCTCCTCCTCCTCCTCCTCTTCCTCCCCTCTGTCCTCAGGCCACCCTCGCTGAACCGACGTTATAGTTATGTGGCCTACACCAGAATCTTTTAAACAGATAAATTTGTGTCTGAACAGTCAGCGACACACTATTACTGCTTTTTTTTACGGAAAAAAGGCCAAAAGCAGGATAATACAGAGATTTAACCCGTGGAACTGCAAAACCACAGTTATAGTTATGTGGCCTACACCAGACTCTTTTAAACAGATATATTGGTGTCTGAACAGTCACAGACACACTCAATTTTTTTTTTTGGGGGGGGGATAAAAAAAAGGTTAATAAGACGCGTTTTTATACAGTCTGACTGAGGGAAAAAAAAAATACAAGATTTAGATGAAAAAAAAAGGATTTTTCCTAGCCCCTGAGACCTGGGGATAAGTCTAGCAATTTAAGCGGCAGCAGCACACAGAACTGTAATGCAGTGTTTGCTGGTATAACCACTGCGTCTCCTATACAGCCTGCCTGCCTGCCTGATATCTGGGATGGATACTAGTCCTGAGAAGGACTCTTTGTTTGATTTGGCAGGCTGTAGAGACCATACACTACCTATTTCGCACTATATATCTCTCCCTAACTCCGCAGCACTCTCCCTACACTGTCTGATCCCGGGCGACTGTGTCCAATATGGCGGCGCCCGGTTTTAAATACTGGAGGTAACGCTGTGCGGCCAGCCAATCACTGTAATGCCCACAAACAACATGGCTGCGGCATTACAGTGACTGGCTGGCAATCCCTGCATGTTCATTGGCTCTGTAAAGAGCGCCAAACGTGCAGGGCGGAGACCCGAGCTCCCGCCCAAGTAACAAGGAAATGCTCAGTGCTCGCCGAACATCCTGAGTAGCGAGATGCTCGGGCGAGTACCAAGCAGTGTCGAGCATGCTCGCTCAACACTAATCTGTAGTGAAAAGTCAGATGCCTGTCACCCAGCCAAACACACCAGCACAGGTAGCACCAGTACAGGTGACTATAATGCTTTTTTTTTTTTTTATTTTCAACTTCTCAGTTTAGTTTTCTTTGCATTCCGGCGAGACCTCAGAATATAATAAAAATCTCTAAGTGAAGAGTCATACGGCCATATAATTCGAAGAGGATCGCAACGCAATGCTCTGACTGGCCGGCGGCTCTGCTAACCTAAACGTGACAGCAAGTATTTCTATGCAGCTGTCACGCTCAAGTTGGAAGAGCCGATGGCCAGTCAGAGCTTTGCGTTTCGATCCTCGCCTGAGTCCTCCTTTAGCAGCAATTTAATTTGCATCAAATTTGCAGCCACATGCGTCAATCTGGTGAATTTGAATATCAGCAGATTGTCTCATCCTTGCTTGCATTCCTGGTAAATCAGATTTTTTTTTTTGAGAAATCAATATATGTGATTATTTTTACTGCCCATCCGCATGTTACACTTTCTCTGCTGATTATAGTCAAAGCCCAGATGACCCCTTTAAGGCTATGTTCACACATCATGTTTTTTTCAGCATTTTTTGATGCGTTTTTTTATGCAACTTTTCAGCTGCGTTTTGCAGTACCAGCAAAATCTATGAGATTCCAGATATCTCATGCACACACCATGGTTTTCTTTTGTTTAGGATTTTGAGCTTTGCATGTTTGTTTTTTTTGAAAGATAGAGCCTGTCACTTCTTTCAGTGTTTTTTCACCCATTGGAAGTAATGGGTGGTGAAAAAAAAAATGCTGAAAAAGCTCAGGTGTCAGGTTTTCAGCGTTTTTTAATGGCTAAACCAGAATGAGATTTCTTTTTCCACTGAACTTTATGTAAATGCATAAAGAGACAAAAGGACAGTGAAAAAAAAAAAAACGCTGCAAATACGCACACAAAAAAAAGCAAGAAAACAGTAACAAAAATCCTGAACAACCTCCTGGCAAAAGATCAGGTTTTGCTGCAGAAAATCGACACTGAAAAAACCATGATGTGTGAACATAGCCTAAGTCCGAGCAATATGAAATACTCTTGCCAGTAATCCACGTATGCAGCTCTCACTGTGTAAATCTCAGCTCATCTTTCTTATTATTTTTCAAGTTTGCCTTAATTCGCATGAAAACCACTCAACCCACCAGCACCAAATCACCCGTTACATTTTGGTTCTGATTAGTCCTACTTTAGCGGGATCACACTGGCCAATTAAAACCCTCCACACAGCAGAAGTCCGGCTTACCAATCACAATGAATATACAGTGGCATGTTCACACTGGGGATACAGCAGAAGAAAAAAAAAAGCTAATCAGCAAAGCTAGAAGTCAATCATTGTTCTTCCAGCAATTGCGGCCATTTCACAGATTCCCCAAAGCGGCTTTACACAGAAATTAATACTTTCGGAGAAAGCAAGTTCTCGTCAGAAAAGTATCGATGGAAATAGAATGCAGAACCATTTAAGAACATCAACTCTTTGGTGGGTGGATGAGTTTATTTCTTCAGAGAAGGTTGTGCTTGTTACATTTACGTAGCTGTGACCAGCCATGATCAGAATGGCAGATTTGCTTGTTAGGTTTCTGCTCGTGGGAATTCAAAACGACCTTGAAGCTGCTCTTCGCACGACCTTGAGCAAGAATTCAAAAAGTCTTAAATTACTCGTACACTTAAACTGAGGTTTCTCAATTGACATCGTCTGCTTGTGCTTTCTGCAGTCCTGCTGTTATTTTGAGGGATGAAATGCCTCGATATATGGAGATAACCAAGGTAATACAAAAACGTAAAGTAATTTTTCACTTACAGTTAGACAAAAATCATCAAAATCCTACAATTTTCCCCAATATCCACAGGCTGAGATATAGGGATTGGCTTGGTTTCACTCCGCAGAGCTGCCGCCGGTGCCTGTTTGTGACATGGAGAAAATTGTAGTCAACAGCAATTTTCCTTCTCTCAATAAGAATAATGTGGCTCTTCAAAATAGATGAGTCAAATTGATTTTCTTCTTACCCTGCAGTGCTGCTACTTTGGTAGTCTGGAAAGAAAAATCCCAGGTTACTACCATTTCTCTTCCATGTAACAGAAATGCTGAAAGTGAATGTGACGCGCCCCTGGGCCTGTGTCGCGCTGCGTTGCGCACGCGGGAGCTTACCCGGAGCCGGATCTGTTTAGGGTTGTAGTCTCGTGGCGGTGACCCGGTCCGTGCCCAGGGAGTCAAACTGGACAGCAGTCTGTTAGCGGTAGAAAATGGTTGATGACTATGCCACCCGTTGAATGCAGCCAGGGGGCTGCTGCTGCAGGGCAGACCGCTGAGGCCGGTGGAAGGATGGTGCAGCGTGATAGTATAACCCCCAACGGGAGGGGTATGGCCTCAGGGCAGCCGACGTGGATGATGGGGGTAGCAGGAACCACTCAGAGACGGTATGGTAGCGTTCAGGGTCTTTACTGGTAACAACGATAGACCCTCCCGGAGTACTTGCTAGCGAACGGGGCCTGGTCAGTCCTTGAGCAGATGGGATCTCCCCTGGCCAGGCGTAGTTGTAGGCCTCCCAAGCTGACTGTACTCTTCTGGCTACCTTGCTAGAAGCTGATGTAAGTAGCCCACGTCCCTGAGTGTACCGTGTGGTGCTCACCCGTATGGCCGGTGACTCAGGGCCTTCTAATGGCTTCCGCTCCACGATGGCGGTGCTGGTCCCACGCGTGTGACCGGGCCTTCGGGCTTCTGGGCCAGGGGACCTGAAATCCCCTGCCTGACGGATTCTGCTGCTGGGTAGAAGTTAGTCCCCACAGCCTCGGACTCCGGGTCCGGTAAAGAATCTTCTTAGTCAGGGCGAGCTCTTTAGCTGCCAGCCCCTGACTCCTTGTGACTCTGCTGCTTCCTATGCTGCTCTTGTCTCTACTCTTCCTGGACTCACTAACCCTGCCTCAGCCCCGGGTTTATACAGGGGAAGTTCTTCCCCTCCCAAGGCTGGGCAGGAGGTGTGGCATGCACAGGATCCCTGACCAAAGGACCTCCCACCTGCTCTCAGACGTAATATCTCTATCACTGTGACAACCAGACCCCTGGGGTGTCACACTCCCCCCTAGTGAAATTTAGTACTCCGGGACTAAACACTTTTTAGAAAAATATAACAAGGTATATCAAAGAACAATAAAATACAATAAGGAAACACAATAAGATGATCACGGATGTCCGCAACCGGGTGCAGTCTTTGAAGAAAAGCAAAGGTGTCCATTTCACCAACACAGGGAGACGTAACCAGGTAGGGGTCTGTCCTACCCCGAGTCCTTAACAGTCTCTAGTCCATCCTGGGTTACGCTCCAACTATATACAAAGGATTCCCGGTAAATCCACCGAAGACTCCTAAAAACAACTAGAAACACAAAATTACACACAAGCAACAATAAACAGGTAAACATTGTAAAACAACTTAAACATTTAGATCCTCCAACGTGCGGGTAACTGGCCTCTAGTGGCCCTAGTGGACCTACGGAGCTGACTGTCTGGCCCTGAACTACAGGGTGTAGGAGCTGTCAATGGTAAACTGGGCAGCTGTCTACCGGCTCTTTGTCTCACTAGGGGTACGGCAGGCTCACTATAAGCAGAGGGTGGATTCTCCTGTTCCGCTTGGGTGGAGTCTTCTGCCTCCTGGACCGGCTGCTCTTCCAGCTCTACCCGTTGCTCCGTAGGTTCTTGGGATGATGGTTGGAGGAAGGTGAGTACGGGTACCACAACTGCACCATTGACTTGAGTCCAAGACCGAGGGAAGTCCCCGAGCACGGTACTAACCATATCTTCCCTTTCTTCCACGGGTCGATGGTCTTCCTGTTCCTCCTCAGGGTTCCTCAGTTGTTCGGGGCACTTCTTCAGGTGGTCCCGGGATACAATGGCTGTGGTTTCCCCTCCGTCTTTACTGATGGTACAGACCTTCGGGTTCTCGTGGCTTGAGGGCAGTACGGTGTACGGGTCCTTCTCCCACTGGTCGTCCAACTTGTGGAGCCGTCTCTTCCTCTTCAAGACCTGCTCTCCGGGTTCCAGGGGAACAGCGGGAGCATACTGGTTGTAAGTCTTCTCTTGTCTTTCCCTAGCCTGACAGAGACTTCGCTCCACGCTCTCCTGTACTTTCCGGTACTGCTGCTGCCTCTCTGTGTCCCAGTCCGTTTCTGGTGAAGTGTCCTCGGGCGTCAGGACTCCCATTTCCAGGTCAACAGGTAACTTACCAGGTCTTGCCCTCATTAGGTAAGCCGGGGTACAGTTGGTGGAACCTACCGGGATGTGGTTGTATAGGTCCACCAGATCGGGCAACTTCTCAGGCCACAGACTGCGTTCTTCCAGGGGCAACGTTTTTAGAAGATCCATTACCACCTGGTTCATTTTCTCACAAAGTCCATTAGTTTGCGGATGGTAGGGTGTCGTCCTTATCTTCCGGCAGCCATACAGATTGCAGAATTCCTGGAAGACCTCCGCTTCAAAGGCAGGTCCCTGGTCCGTCAGCACTTGGTCCGGGTACCCGTGTGGACGGCAAAAGTGCTGCTGGAAGGCTCTAGCTGCTGTTCGAGCCGTTAAGTCCTTGACGGGGACGACAACCAGAAACCGGGAGTAATGATCCACGATGGTTAACGCGTAGACGTAGCCACTTCTGCTGGGGGTCAGTTTTACATGATCCAAGGCTACCAGTTCCAACGGTTGCCGGGTGACGATGGACTGCAGGGGAGTCTTCTGGCTGGCCCGGTCCTTCCTTCTCAGATTGCACGGGCCACAGTCTCTGCACCACTTCTCGATGGTTCCCCTCATGCCTACCCAGTGGAACCGCTCGCGCAGCAGGAACTCCAGCTTTTTCCACCCGAAGTGTCCAGCTCCGTCGTGGTATGCCTCCATCACCATGGCTGCGTCTCTTCGTGGCACCACTACTTGCCAGAGTAGTTCATGCGTCCTGGAGTTAACCATTCTGCGGCACAACTTCCCCTTGTAAAGGAACAGTCGACTCTTCTCTGCCCATAGTTGTTTGGCTTCCTCTGGAGCGTCTGATTCCAGGCTAGCCTCCGGGCGAGTCAGCATCTCCTTCACTAGTCGGACGGCAGGGTCGCTGTCTTGCGTTTCCGCCCAATTGTAGTGAGGTAAGGGGTTCAACGTAGCAGCCTGCTTACTCCTTACCCGGTGGGAATACTGGATAGTCCCATGACGGTGGAACGCAGGGAGTTCAACTTCTTCCAGTCCCTCCGGATCTTCTCCTCCGTCCGGCAGGTTGGGCATCCTGGACAGGGCGTCCGCGTTGGTATTGGAGCGCCCTGCCCGGTATTTAATTGTGAACTCGTAGTTGGACAGACGGGCCATCCACCTCTGCTCCAGGGCACCGAGTCTTGCCGTGTCCAGGTGTGTCAGCGGGTTGTTATCCGTGTATACGGTGAACCGGGAAGAAGCGAGGTAATGCCTAAAGCGCTCGGTGACTGCCCATACCACGGCCAGGAACTCTAGCTTAAATGAGCTGTAATTTTCGGGGTTCCTTTCGGTGGGTCGCAGTTTTCGGCTGGCATAGGAGATTACTCGTTCTCTCCCCTGCTGAATCTGGGACAGTACGGCTCCTAGCCCGATGTTACTGGCGTCGGTGTAGAGGATGAAGGGCTGGCTATAGTCCGGGTACGCCAAGATTTCATCCCCCGTGAGGGCCATCTTCAGCTGGCGGAAGGACTCTTCTTCTAGCTTTTCCCATTTGAAGGGCGGCTTCTGGTTCTTGGCCTTCCGGGACTGGCCTATCAGGAGGTCCTGCATAGGTGCTGCCTTTTTGGTGAAACCGGGAATAAACCTTCGGTAGTAGCCTACCAACCCTAGGAACTGCCGCACTTCTTTTACGCTGGAGGGGCTTGGCCATCCCTTAATTGCGGTGATCTTATCGGGGTCGGGAGCCACTCCGTCAGCGCTCACCACGTGTCCCAGGTATTGCACCTTTGGTTTCAGGAGGTGACACTTGGAGGGTTTCACCTTTAGGCCGTAACTCGCCAGAGCTTCGAACACCTCCGCCAGGTGTTTCAGGTGGTCCTCATAAGTTTTGGAGTATACGATGACATCGTCCAGGTACAACAGGACCGTCTCGAAGTTTCTGTGGCCCAGACAGCACTCCATTAATCGTTGGAAGGTTCCTGGGGCGTTGCAGAGTCCGAACGGCATGCAGGTGAACTCGCTAAGTCCCATCGGGGTGGTGAATGCGGTCTTCTCCCGGTCCGCCTCTGCTACAGGAACCTGCCAGTACCCGCTAGTGAGATCCAAGGTAGAGAAGAAGTTAGCAGATCTTAAAGCAGCCAATGACTCCTCTATCCTTGGTAAGGGGTACGCATCCTTGTGTGTGATACGGTTGATTTTCCGGTAATCTACACACATCCTCATGGTGTTGTCTTTCTTTTTGACTAAAACTAGTGGGGCTGCCCAGGGGCTACAGCTATCCCGGATTACCCCAGCCTCCTTCATGTCTCTAAGCATCCCCTTGGCGTGTTGGTAATGTGCAGGGGGTACGGGTCGATACCTCTCTTTTATGGGAGGATGATCTCCCGTGGGGATGCGGTGTTCTACCCCCTTGACTCGCCCGAAGTCTAACGGGTGTTTACTAAACACTCTCTCATACTCTTGAACCACCCGATAGACTCCTTGTTTCTGGTGTGAGGGAGTGGAGTCAGTACCCAGATGTAGTTGCTGACACCAGTCCTCCATGTCTTTCTTAGAGCCGTTACCTTCCTCCGGGTGAGATGGAGGCAAGGGTTCCACAGATTGTATAGAATTTTGATTAGTGGTATATAATTTGGCTAGCGTGGCATACCGGGGCAGGTACACTTCCCTCTCCCCGATATTTATTATGCGAACGGGCACCCTCCCATGGCGTACATTGACCACCCCCCGTGCTGTCAAAATGGTGGGCCTACTGTCTGAGTAAACTGGTTCTACCATTGCCTGGTAATCTCTACCTCTCAGACCAATAGCTGCCCGGCACCAAATCATCATTTCACTTTTTGGGGGCATGGCAATAGGAAAAGGGTCACACATTCTTACGCTACCAATCTCACCGCCGGAGAGTTCCACTTGTTGCCGTTGCATCAGTGCCCGGATCTCTTTCTGGAGCACCCGCTGCTCGCCGGAGCTGGCATTCTTGGCAACCTGCTGTAAAAGGAAAATCACCTCTGCAAGACAATTTTCAATTACATTAGTTCCTAGAGTTATTTTTGGGTGACTCTCATGTTTGTCAATATCTACAATGATCAGTCCCTGTGCGGCCAGTTCGACTCTACCAATTTTGATGGTCACCTCTTTAAATCCGATCTGTGGCACGGGCTGACCATTGCTGGCGATGATACTCAAGTCGTCGTCAGGGTAGCGGGTAATATCCGAGTCATTCCAGTACTGCTTGAAGAGCACGTACGGGATGGTGGTGACCTGTGACCCGGTGTCCAGTAGGGCACTCATGGGAATGCCATCCAGTACCACAGGCAAGACTGGACGTCCTCCCACATATCTGTCGCGCCAGTTCGATGGGCCTGGTGATCTTTTTCCTGGGGGTTGGCCCTCTACCCCAGGTTGTGCCCGTTTAAAGAACAGTACCTTTCCATATGTCCGGGTTGATTGCAGCGGCGGCAGATGGGTCGTCCGTCCTCGCTGTATCGGTCACTGGGTCTTCCTCTGGCCGGTGGGGTCCTCCTTGGTCGACGCCACGGGATGTCCTCCGGTCCGGATGCCAGCTGGATCTTCCCTGGAGTGGAAACCTGTAAAGACTGCACAGTTCGGGTTAGCGCAGCAACGCTTTTAGCTAGCTCTTGGACCTGATGGTGTAGGTCTGGAGCCGGGTCATTGTCCAAAGCCTGCGCATCAGCTCCCACAGGCCCTGCTGACAAGGGCGCCGCCTCCTGGTAGTAAGTGGTAGTGGGGCGTCTGTGGGTCACAACGCCACCTGGTGCCGGTTCTCGGAGCACCCGGATGGCTCTGTCCTTGAACTGTGCAAATTCTAGATGAGGGTCCTGTAAGGCCATTGCCCGCAACTGGGTGCGGTGGGCATTGCAATATAAACCCTCTATAAATTGTTCGGTCAACAGCCTGTCCTTGTTTCCCACTCCATTAGGGTCGGTCTGCTTAATGGCCCTCAGGGCCTCTTGTAGGTTGAGTGCATAGTCCCTTATACTCTCATGCGCTCGCTGCTTGCACCCGTAGAATCTAAGTTTAATCTCGGCTGAGGTGCGGGTATCAAAGGTGTCCTTCAGCCGGGTTAGTATCCCTGCGACAGTCTTCCTCCCAGGTGGCCAGGATTTTACTTCCCTTTTGGCTGCCCCAGTTAGTTGGGCCACCAGGATGCTCACTTTTTGCTCTTCTGTGAGGGGGTACACCTGGAAGAGGCTATCCAGCTTTTCTCTAAAGTCATGCAGGGTATGTGACTCCCCTGAGTACTGGGGTAGCCAAGCTGCTCCCGGGATATAGGGCATGGTGAAGGGCATAACTGCAACAGCGGTAGCGCTGGCGGGGGTTGAGGCAGTGGAGCTCTCCTCCGTATCCGACATCTTCCTCCCCCCTAGTGGACCGTGGCCTACCTTGCGATGATCCTGTTCCGTAGGCCGCGGCTCCGCAGTGGATCGTCAGGGTTGAGGACCTTCCGTCGCGCTCCTGTGACGTCGGCGTCTGCTGGGCTCCTTCCAGGACCTTACGCAGCGTCCGGACGTGAGGCGGGGCTTCAGTTCTCGCGCGCTTTCGGAGTCCACGCCCCTCTTCTTCCCGCGCGGCGTCCTCAAGATGGCGTCCAATGGCGGGAAAACTCCACGGATGGCGGGAAGAAGGCTGAAGATGGCGCCGGATGGCGGGAAACTTCACCGATGGCGGGAAGAAGGCTGAAGATGGCGCCGGATGGCGGGAATCTTCACCGATGGCGGGAATCTTCACCACTGGTAAGTTTGAACAGTCTTTGCTTTTCAGGCACGCAGTACCCGGTGGTTGCGGGCACGTGATCCTGCCGACTACGCCAAAGTTGACGCGCCCCTGGGCCTGTGTCGCGCTGCGTTGCGCACGCGGGAGCTTACCCGGAGCCGGATCTGTTTAGGGTTGTAGTCTCGTGGCGGTGACCCGGTCCGTGCCCAGGGAGTCAAACTGGACAGCAGTCTGTTAGCGGTAGAAAATGGTTGATGACTATGCCACCCGTTGAATGCAGCCAGGGGGCTGCTGCTGCAGGGCAGACCGCTGAGGCCGGTGGAAGGATGGTGCAGCGTGATAGTATAACCCCCAACGGGAGGGGTATGGCCTCAGGGCAGCCGACGTGGATGATGGGGGTAGCAGGAACCACTCAGAGACGGTATGGTAGCGTTCAGGGTCTTTACTGGTAACAACGATAGACCCTCCCGGAGTACTTGCTAGCGAACGGGGCCTGGTCAGTCCTTGAGCAGATGGGATCTCCCCTGGCCAGGCGTAGTTGTAGGCCTCCCAAGCTGACTGTACTCTTCTGGCTACCTTGCTAGAAGCTGATGTAAGTAGCCCACGTCCCTGAGTGTACCGTGTGGTGCTCACCCGTATGGCCGGTGACTCAGGGCCTTCTAATGGCTTCCGCTCCACGATGGCGGTGCTGGTCCCACGCGTGTGACCGGGCCTTCGGGCTTCTGGGCCAGGGGACCTGAAATCCCCTGCCTGACGGATTCTGCTGCTGGGTAGAAGTTAGTCCCCACAGCCTCGGACTCCGGGTCCGGTAAAGAATCTTCTTAGTCAGGGCGAGCTCTTTAGCTGCCAGCCCCTGACTCCTTGTGACTCTGCTGCTTCCTATGCTGCTCTTGTCTCTACTCTTCCTGGACTCACTAACCCTGCCTCAGCCCCGGGTTTATACAGGGGAAGTTCTTCCCCTCCCAAGGCTGGGCAGGAGGTGTGGCATGCACAGGATCCCTGACCAAAGGACCTCCCACCTGCTCTCAGACGTAATATCTCTATCACTGTGACAACCAGACCCCTGGGGTGTCACAAATGCCCATTACTTAATAGCATATTGTCTCCGGGTCTGATATTCTAATATTCTGTGCTGATTAATTCCTTGATTTATTTTTAAAGCTGCCGGTGCTCATATTTTCATTTATAAAGCTCCTAGTAGAACTTATGGATATTAGTTAAAGGGAATATCTGGTTAGTACCCAGTACCCACCTCTTCAAACCCTCATAGAACCAGCGCAGATGCTCCACTGGTCCTACTAGTCTTTGCTTATAAGGAGCCAGTATATGATCGCTGCAGCCAGTCAGTGACTGATAACACCTCTATATACAGTAGATAACACAGGATCCACCATTCACAATAGGTGATGTCACAGCTCACCTCCTCCTTCTGTATAATGACTGATAACACCTCTATGTCCACAACAATCTCCCATAGAAGTTATATGAGGATGTTCAGTCTTTTCTTTTCTTAAGGCTGCTATTTACATGCAAAATACCAGGCACATGGTGGCACTTCACTGTGATGGCTAACGTAAGATCTTAAAGCATATAAGCATTCCTTAAGCAATTATATGTCAGTGTATGTTTTTTTCTGAAATATTAGCAAAAATTTGAGAAAACCCTTTAAGGTCACATTCCCACAATGAACTTTTGATGTTGCAGATTTTTTGCACCCAGAAATAGGTTACTTGTATTTTTCAAAAATAAGTAGCATAGAAAACTCACCAAAATCTCATTGTGTGAACGTAGCCTAAAGCTGTGTTTTTTCTCCTTTAAAAAAATCATAGTGTCACTTAACGGTATCAAAACATTCAAGCCATAATTAGAATACAAATACCCACTGTCGTCACTGCTTTCTGGTTCTTCTATCCTCTAGTATACAGGCCCGGAGAGAATAAGACACAAGACAGGTAGTATGCGTCAAAAGACTCCAACTTTATTACAAAGCATAGGGTTTATATACACCCTGGAGGCAGAAACGGATTTACCATATATGGTCCGATCATACAATTTAGCTGTGCAAACAAAAGCTGGTTTCTGTTCTCGTGAAGCCTATGCTTGTGTTGATACATTTAATCAGACACTTCTGATGACTAGCAAGGACACGTTAGTTTCTATTGATACAAGGAAGGAACATTTAGTTGTTGTTGTTTTTGACCTAAGGTAACCGTCAGACTTATACAGCATAGATGGGGTCTTTGAACGTGAGGGACCTCATCTTCTGCTATAACATTCCGTCCTTTTGTTCCTTCATTTATCAATATGAATCTCTATTATTTTTTTTTCTTTTCCTTTTAGTACAACGCTGAATACACATTAGAAAAAGCTTAAAAACCAAATAAACCGCAAGACACATTAGCAAAACCTGAAAAAAAAAAAAAATAGAATTATTGTCCAAAGTATCTGAGCAGTTCACCCAAAAGTTTATCTCTTCCCTTGAGACTGGGACAGTGAGAAAGGGTATGCTAGTGTACGTCACAGGGGCATGTGTACATATCCAACAATTAGCAATAGTCTGGTTTTGCTCCTTTAGTCCATCGATTAGAGCAAGATGGTGTTTAATGAATCTATTGTCATCTCCATCTGTGGTGCCTAACATAGTCCATGCACCTGTGGTCGCAAGGATGCAGGTAAGTATAAACAATGTCTTCATTCTTTGTCCGCTGGGTCTCCTAGTATCTTTTTGCAATGGGACGCGTGAATCCAGGCCTCTTTTCCCTCTAGCTTAACGGCTGTGCTTGTGGTCAGCAGAACTTGAAAGGGTCCATCAAACCGTGGATCTGGGCTTTTCCTCGCGTGTCTTTTTATAACCACCCAGTCTCCAGGTTGCAGCGTATGGCTGCTAGAGTCTTGATCTGGATCTGGAAGAGAACTGAAAACATTATCATGTATTTGCTTGATCTTTTTGTGTAAAGCCCTCACGTAGGAACTTAGCACATGGTTGTTCATTTCTAATGACTGCCCTGGAACGTGAAAGCAAACAAGTACTGGCAGTCAGGATGTAATGGTACACAGAAAAATGCATTTGCCAAATCGACCACTGAAAAACAAAGAGAGTTAGAAGGTATCTGTGACAGAATAGTATGCGGGTTGGGCACAACTGGTGTTAGAAGTTCTGTGGCTTTGTTAACCAACCGGAGGTCATGGACCATCCTATATGCGGCTGGTTGTCCTGGCACGCTCTTTTTCTTTACTGGGAACAGGGGAGTGTTGCAAGGGAACTGGGTTTTGACTAGGACTCCCCTGTGTAGTAATTTTTGGACTTGCTGAGCTATGGCATTCTCCTGAGCCGAGCTAAGGGGATACTGCTTCTGTTGAGGCAAGATGGCTCCTGGTTTTAGATTCACCATTACTGGTTGAACTCTTAACCTACCAACATCTGTGCTGAGGCCCAAAAGTCATAGGGTACAGCCTGCTCCAATATTAGGGGAAAATCGTTTGTCTCTTCTATGCTGGCAATATCTAGTGACATAATTTTGCAAAGGGTGCTTGGTTTTAAACCTGGGGTCATGGTGACAGTGCCATCAGGATGATATTCGATATGTGCTTGTAATTGAGACAATACATCGTTTCCCAAAAGGTTACATTGGCCTCGGGGTGATACCATGAGCTGGCTATGTACAGTAGCTCCTTGAATTTGCAGGGGAATTTTTTTAGTGACAGGGAGCAGGACAGACGGGGAATTGAAAGGGGTGGCAATGACATGATGTGAAAAATCAGTGTCAGTGTATGGCCAATCACCTCGCGTAATTACTGAATTGTCAGCCCCCGTATCTACTTGGAAATCGATTTTATGTCCCCCTGGTAGGTTCACCTGCACTATACAACTGGGAGTTGGGGGTAAGGAGATGAGGGGGTTCATGTCCAAGCTACCCTCATCCTATGGGGGCGTTGTTTGGTTGGCTGGAGGACCCGTACTCTGAGCATCTGGATACGGGTTGGTCCTACAGTCCTTTCTAAAATGTCCTGGCTTTCTACATCCGTAACATAGTCTCTGTCCCCCTCCTGCAGTCGGTCCTCTGCCTTTGTTGTTTCTGGAGGTCGTCTCTACTATATGTATTCTGGCAGCTCTCTTTGCCTGTATTATGTCATGCTGTGCCCACTGAGCTATCCTGGCCAAGTTCTCTGCCTTCACTGATCTCCACTCTGGTCTGCTTGCTTTTACCTTTTCTGCAATCTCTTTCTTTAGTCCGTTCATGAAAGCACTTGCTAATACCCTCTCACTAGTCTTATTTTCAGGAATGAACCCCATTTCCGACCAAGTCTTCCTTAGAGCCCAAAAGTAATCTTTGGGGTCCTCTTCCTTACCCTGAACTCGGTCTTCTAGTGTAACCTGCCTTTCTCCCTGCCTGTCTTTACATGCCTTTACCAATGCTGTTGTGAACAGGACTCCGGCTGCTGCGTTATTGGGTTCTGCGTCTACGGGTCCGGTCCTATTGTCATACTACTTGTACATTTCGTCTATCAGCCTATCATAGCGGGCTTCATCTGCCAATTTTCCCTTAATTACCCCTTGTAAATCCAGCCTAGTTGCATTGTACATATCCTGTATGGTTCTTATCATTCTGGCAAAACCCATCGGGGACTGGGACGGATCTGGCAACTGGGAAATCAACGCCAATTGTTCTGAGGGACTCCATGGTCTATACATTAACATTGTACGGGCTTCTTGACCTGGAACAACTGCGTCCCCTACTGCTGCTGCTGCGCCTGGTGCTCCAGGCACAACTATCGTCCTCATTGGGAATAGTCTAGCTAGGTGGGGTCTTGGTCCTCCGCATGCCACACAGATATCTACAGTGAAGGGATTCTGCTGTCCACATCTGGGGCAAACCCAGCAATTGGGTTCCTGGGAATTCTGGTACTGGGGTGGGAGGGACGTCGGGGACAGGGAGGAAAATCTGTCATTCCGGTTTTTGGCAGTCTGTAACATCCGTTTCCTAATTCTTCAATTCTTCCTTCAAAATGAGCGCATGCATTCATCCATACATCCACTGTCTTCAACAGACCCTTATCTTTCAACCATCCATGATAGGAGTTAAAGAAGGATTTCCATTTCTCTCCGTTCATCTCTCCATTTTCATTCATTCCCGCCTTACACAATATTTTGTCAATTCCAATCAGTGCCTGTTTCCCTTCTCTGCGTACTACTAAGTCTTTGGCTGTAACGCCTTCTTTGGCATTTTGGTTCCCCATTTTTTCGGTTCTCCTCACTCAGAGTAGACTCCTCAATCACTTAGACAATGGGCCACAAAGATTTCTGAACCACGCCACTACTTGCCCTCCAGGACTTATACGCCAACCAGAAAAACAGACCAAAAACACCGATCCCGAGACACACCCACAACACAATCATCGGATCCATGCTGTCATTCTTAAGTTTTTCCAAAGGATAGAAAGCAGGACTGACAATTTATCTGAGGGGATTATACTCGGTCAAAGGGACCTGAGCCAGACAACAATCTGTGAATTACCTGGGAGCCGACCGCTCGGGGGTGAGGGAGTCTCTTCTATGTAGTGATATAATTTAAGTAGAATATAACAGTTATTCTTACCTCAGCGCTGTATATATCACTAACAGAGAGCTTCGCTCGTCCCACGTCTCGGACCGGTCAAGCACCCCTGGGCAGATTAACTCAGGTCCCTGTTCTGGCGCCAGCTTGTCGTCACTGCTTTCTGGTTCTTCTATCCTCTAGTATACAGGCCCGGAGAGAATAAGACACAAGACATGTAGTATGCGTCAAAAGACTCCAACTTTATTACAAAGCATAGGGTTTATATACACCCTGGAGGCAGAAACGGTTTTACCATATATGGTCCGATCATACAAATTAGCTGTGCAAACAAAAACTGGTTTCTGTTCTCGTGAAGCCTATGCTTGTGTTGATACATTTAATCAGACACTTCTGATGACTAGCAAGGACATGTTAGTTTCTATTGATACAAGGAAGGAACATTTAGTTGTTGTTGTTTTTGACCTAAGGTAACCGTCAGAATTATACAGCATAGATGGGGTCTTTGAACGTGAGGGACCTCATCTTCTGCTATAACACCCACCTTTTGAGAAGCAAGAAAAAAACGTAGATAAGAAAAAATAAATAAACCAAAAACAAAAGAGACTAATTTAAACCAGAAGTTTTTCTCTAGACTCCATAGATTTGTGTTATTTTTTTACAAAATTTTCCTTACACCAAATTTTTTCATAGGAGATCATATCACATGAGATCACGTGTAGTAATTATCCCCCTCTACTCCTCCTTGGTCAGACCTCATCTGGAATACTGTGTCCAGTTTTGGCCACCACATTTTAAAAAAGACATTGAAAAACTGGAGCAAGTTCAGAGAACAGCTACCAGGATGGTGAACGCACTGCAAACTATGTCCTACGAGGAACGGGTAAAGGATCTGAGA
Source organism: Phyllobates terribilis (assembly GCF_046119375.1). NCBI lineage: Eukaryota > Metazoa > Chordata > Amphibia > Anura > Dendrobatidae > Phyllobates > Phyllobates terribilis. Next base: position 271,284,933 of record NW_027362772.1, read on the forward strand.
ATGTTTAGTTTGCAAAAAAGAATGCTTAGAGGAGATTTAATAGCTGTCTACAAATACAGTGGGGAAAAAAAGTATTTAGTCAGCCACCAATTGTGCAAGTTCTCCCACTTAAAAAGATGAGAGAGGCCTGTAATTGACATCATGGGTAGACCTCAACTATGGGAGAAAAAATGAGAAAACAAATCCTGAAAATCACATTGTCTGATTAGAAAAGAATTTTTTTTTCAAATTTTGGTGGAAAATAAGTATTTGGTCAATTACAAACAAGCAAAATTTCTGTCTCTCACACACCTGTAACTTCTTCTTCAAGAGGCTCCTCTGTCCTCCACTCATTACCTGTAGTACTGGCACCTGTTTGAACTTGTTGTCAGTATAAAAGACACCTGTCCGCAACCTCAAACAGTCACACTCCAAACTCCACTATGGTGAAGACCAAAGAGCTGTCGAAGGACACCAGAAACAAAATTGTAGCCCTGCACCAGGCTGGGAAGACTGAATCTGTAATAGGCAAGCAGCATGGTGTGGGAGCAATAATTAGAAAATGGAAGACACACAAGACCATTGATAATCTCCCTTGATCTGGGGCTCCACACAAGATCTCACCCCATGGGGTCAAAATGATCTCAAGAACGGTGAGCAAAAATCCTAGAACCACACGGGGGGACCTAGTGAATGACCTGCAGAGAGCTGGGACCAACGTTACACAGGCTACCATCAGTAACACACTACGCCGTCAGGGACTCAGATCCTGCAGTGCCAGACATGTCCCCCTGCTTAAGCCTTTACATGTCCAGGCCCTTCTGAAGTTTGCTAGAGAGCATTTGGATAATCCAGGAGAGTATTGGGAGAATGTCATATGGTTCGATGAAACCAAAGTAGAACTGTTTGGTAGAAACACAACTTGGCATGTTTGGAGGAGAAAGAATGTTGAGTTGCATCCAAAGAACACCATACCTACTGTGAAGCATGGGGGTGGCAACATCATGCTTTGGGGCTGTTTCTTTGCCAAGGGACCAGGACGACTGATTCGTGTACATGAAAGAATGAATGGGGCCATGTATAGTGAGATTTTGGGTGCAAACCTTCCATCAGCAAGGGCATTGAAGATGAAATGTGGCTGGGTCTTTCAGCATGACAATGATCCCAAGCACACCACCAGGGCAATGAAGGAATGGCTTCGTAAGAAGCATTTCAAGGTCCTGGAGTGGCCTAGCCAGTCTCCAGTTCTAAACCTTATAGAAAACCTTTGGAAGGAGTTGAAAGTCCGTGTTGCCCAGTGACATCCCCAAAACATTACTGCTCTAGAGGAGATCTGCATGGAGGAATGGGCCAACATACCAGCAACAGTGTGTGCCAACCTTGTGAAGACTTACAGGAAACGTTTTACTTCTGTCATTGCCAACAAAGGATATATAACAAAGTATTGAGATGAACTTTTGTAATTGACCAAACACTTATTTTCCACCAAAATTTGAAAAAAATTTCTTTCCAAATCAGACAATGTGATTTTCATGATCGCAAAGGCGAGCAAATTTTCTTAAAATCGGAAAAGTTGGACGAATTTGCGTGGGACCGCGAATACAGGGCAACCACAACATTTTGGACAGTTTTGTTAGCATAGTGCAAGTGTGTGATGAGCGGTGACATGTGCCAGGTGAGTGTGAGGGCTGTGGAGAGCTTAGAACAGGTCAGATTAGCTGTATATTTTTTCCTGTGGGCTGTAACTTTAACTGAGGAAAGCGCGGCCAGTAGTGATGAGCAAGCACTAAAATGCTCGGGTACTCGTTGCTCGGGTCAAGCAAATTGGAATACTCGGGTGCTCGACCCGAGCAACAAGTCCACTGTAAGTCTATGGGAAACTCGAGAATTTTTCAGGCGGCTCCCCCCGGCGGTCTGCAGAGGACCTAAAATTGCCCAAATCGATGGGAACAGTGCTCAAATGACATGGGGACAGCATGGGGAAGACCCCTGGAAGCATCTCTGACTCCCAGGTCACTGCTGTCCACAACGTTGTCAGAGTTTTACGCCACTTTTACGGACTCACAATAAAACATACAAAAACGAAACCAAAATGGATTTTCCTGGGAAATATGTTAAGGAACATACTCTCCAGGGTAATGTATAGAAGGCAAAATAAATAACCAAAACCAAAAATACTCCTCTACACCTTGGGCTATGTTCACACGTTGCGTTTTTGATGCTTTTTTACACTTTTGCATTGCTTTCAACCAAGACAAATACATTCACCAGGAAATGTAATTTTAACATTTTACAACCTTATCTGGCCATGTGGTGTGTGACACATCATCAGACACATGCATACAGTGCTGAAAAGCCATGGGGACAGCATCGGGAAGACCTCTGGAAGCATCTCTGACTTCCATGTCACTGCCTAAAAGTGTGCCCATCATAAGTGATCCTTGGCGCATGCGAAGATGCCTCCCACCATGCACCTGTGATTACAGACTTGCAACAATCTCCGTCCACGTCCTTGTCCCACTGCAGCGTTCAGTTGTCCCTACCCCATTCCTTGGAATGCAAGTGCAAGTATGCAGGCAGCCAGCCAGCCATCCACCCACAGGCTGCAATACTATACTGCCAAATTTTTGACAGCTGCTTGCACTTGAATTGTGGCCTATTAAGCTCATGAAGGCGGGAGCTTTTCACAACCTCATGCCGGCGGGGGCCTGGTGTCCATACTCGGTCCCCAGCCGCCACTATATTTCTCGTTATCGCCTCCGCCTTCCACAAGCACAGGTCCCACAACATTACCCGTGCCCTCCCCAGTGCACTAACCACAAACACGTGGACAGGTGAATGTGGCCAGGGATTGTACGGAGCCAGTCCACAACTTTTTTTGCTGACAGTTGTATTTAGCTCGGTGAAAGGACTGGCATAGAGGGAAACCCTATCTAGCCTGCATGTCATTTCTCACAGGAAGTCCTGTAATGCAGCTTGTTGCATTGTGGTGCTTTGACACACACACACATCTTTCTTTGCGCATTTAATTTCTTGAATACAGAGTTGGACAATGGCTTGATCTGTAAGGCGATTTGAGAAATAACATGCTTACGCAAGGCCGATTCACATTAAAAAAGCAGCCATAGAGTGTCCGGGAACCTTCCCCCACACTTTTTTTAGCCAGGGCTGCTTTTCGGCAGGGTTGGACGGGCCCACCAGAGAAGCGGAGAATCCTCCGGCGGGCCCTGGCTTCTCCTTCAGGAGAGTTCATAGTGCCGAGGTGAGGCCATGATGATGATAGAGGCCACCATCTGCTTAGTTTTCTGTTACTTGGAATGCAAGTGCAAGTATGCAGCCAGCCACCCACCCACCCACAGGCCGCAACACTAAACTGCCAGATTTCTGGGTAGCTTTTTGCACTTGAAATATGGCCTTTTAAGCTCGTGGAGGCGGAAGCGTTTCACAACCTCATGCCGGCGGCGGGCGGGTGTCCATACTCGGTCCCCAACCACCACTATATTTCCCGGTATCGCCTCCGCCTTCCACAAGCACAGGTCCCACAACATTACCCATGCCCTCCCCAGTGCACTTACTGGGAAGGACCGCCTAACCACAAACACGTGGAGAGGTGAATGTGGCCAGGGACGGTACGGAGCCAGTCCACAACTTCGTTTGCTGACAGTTGTATTTAGCTTGGTGAAAGGACTGGCATAGAGGGAAACCATATCTACCCTGCGTGTTATTTTTCACAGGAAGTCCTCTAAAGCTGCTTGCACTTGAAATGTGGCCTGAACATTACTGCTGGTACTTTTCTGTGGGAATTTGCTTGCCTCCTACCAGCCTGGAATATTTCTAGCAAACTATGGTACGACACCATGGTATTAGCACTGCCCCCAGTACCAGTAGCAAAGCCATCCCCAATTTCCTTCTCAGGAATTTTATTTGGTAGACTGAGTGGCTGCAAAAGGAGCTGAAGATAGTGGTAGCAGGTGCAAGTTTCTCCAGCCTGTTAGATATTAGAGGGTGAACAGCAGCACATTGGATCAGTGGTTAGCACTGAAGACTTGCAGCGCTGGGATCCTGGGTTCAAATCCCAGAAAGGACAACATCTCTAAGGACTTTGTATGTTCTCCCTGTGTTTGCGTTGGTTTCCACCTCAGTAAAAAGCTGCCATAGAGTGTCCAGGAACCTTTCCACACACTTTTCTTAGCCAGGACTGCTTCTCGGCAGGGTTGGAAGATCCCACCAGAGAATCCTCTGGTGTGACTTGGCTTCTACCTCAGGAGAGTTCATGATAGCGCTAACTTTGCAGCTGCTATGGGGCTCTTGAGCGGGGGAGAAAGGTTAGCCCTCAGAATCAAATCCTCTGGTGGGCACAATGTTTTGCAATCTGAAACAGCTTCTCAGTGGGAGTTGTATTTCACCACAGCCATATTCTTTAGCTCGGTGAAAGGACTGGCATAGAGGGAAACCGTATCTACCCCGGCTGTCATATCTCCGTCACCAGGTTCCGCCCATTGTCACACATGGCTGTATGTTCAGCGGTGAGAGCCACAGATCAGGCTGCTGTGTTACAGATTTCAACAACTCTGCAGCGCTGGGCGGTTTGTCAATTAAGCATTAAGCATGTTATCTTCAGCACAGCCTGTTGCCGCTTGGCCAAGCAGTGCTGCAGTGCTGTCAGCTTGTGACTGATGTGGTCATTTCAGAGATGGAGGAGGAGGTGCATGAGCTGAACAATGTGATTGCATTGTTGTTCAATTGGTGACGCTGTTTTTTATACTAAAGAAAGATCCTATTGTTTTGCTTTTTTTAAGTTTTTTTTTTTAAGACAAATGCATTCACCAGGAAATGTCATTTTAACAATTTACAACCTTAGCTGGCAATGTGCTGTGTGACACATCATCAGACACTTCCTGTTTCATTTATGATGGAGGACTTCTGAAAGTCATAAAGCCTATTTTTATAGGGACATCAGACGGCCCTTACTATTCTTAAAAGGCCAGCAGTGGGCCCTAGCTATTGTTAGAGAGCCATCAGCCGGCTATGCTTTTGTTGTTGCCATTATTAACAAGTGGGTCTCCTATACTGTTATTGCGTATCCAGTGACTGCAAGGGCTGCCAAAAATTTGGACGCACCCAATACTCATTTGAAGAGACATAGAGGAGGGTTTCAGTAAAAAAAATGTTCCCATTATAAAGGAGCGGGTCTCCTATAGTGGTAATGCCCATGCTGTGACTGCAAGGGCTGGCAAAATTTGGGAAAAACCCCACTAAGAATTTAAAGACACACGGAGCAGGGCCACAGTAACAAGGTACGACATGTTCCCATTAGAAAGGAGAGGGTCTGCTATACAGTTATAGGGTATGCAGTGAGTCCAACAGCTGACTAATTTTAGGAAAAACCCCACTAAGAATTTAAAGACACACGGAGCAGGGCCACAGTAACAAGGTACGACATGTTCCCATTAGAAAGGAGAGTGTTATGATCTGCAACATGTACTAAGGAAAGATGGGGGAAAGTTGTCCCTACAGTAAGACTAAGATGAATCCCTAAGATGTAGCGGGAAAACTGTTCCTAGTGAACAGACCCGCCTTAGTCCTCGGCTAGTCTGAACGAAGACCTATAGAATTAAGGGAGGGGTCCCTAAAAGAACTAAGGACTGGGACAAACATGGGAAACCTCCTAAACAGAAAACTTGCTGCAGAACACAAAAAGACAAACTGACAAAAATGTACTAGAGGTCCCAGAGGACCAAGCGAACTTGACAGAGAAAGGCACCGAAGCACCAGGCTAGAGAAACAGTCAAACACTGAAGTCCAGCACAGCCACAAGGGCGGAGCTGGAATATAAAGGCAGATGGTCACGTGACCGCAAAACACAAGATGGAAAAAACAAACAGGAGGTTTCTAACAGAGAGGGTCTGCTATACATTTATAGGGTATGCAGTGAGTCCAACGGCTGACCAATTTTAGGAAAAACCCCACTAAGAAATTAAAGACACATAGAGCAGGGCCACAGTAACGACAAATTCCCATTGGAAAGGAGAGAGTCTAACATAGTTTTGGCCTATGCAGTGAATGCAAGGGCTGCCAAAAATTTGGATGCACTTCAATGCCCCTTGGAAGAGACGTGGAGGAGGGCCTCATAAAAAAATGTTCCCATTAGAAAGGAGCGGGCCTCCTATACTTGTAATGCCCATGCACTAAGTGTATGGGCTGACAAACATTTACCCCTGGGGGGTATACATGAACATACTGTATCAAAAATTTTTTTTACAGGCATCATAAACACCCTTTAAAAAAATGATGTGGGTGTTGCATCACGGACCACGGTCACCCTGGTGATATGGTGGTGGAGGATGAGGAGAAGGAGGAGGACAAGAGCAAATAGCCAAAATCAGGAAGCATATACCCATGTGTGTGTGTGAAAAGGTGCATGGGAATACACCTCTCAAGAAAAGACACTGGATTGGAGTTTGTTACGCTGCTATCATTCGGTGGTGTTGAGAAGTCTGGCCCAATCCAGCCCTTGTTCATTTTTATAAGAGTCAGCCTGTCAGCATTTTCAGTTGACAGGCGGATGCGCTTATCAGTTATAATTCCACCAGCGGCACTAAAAACCCGCTCTGAAAAAACGCTGGCGGCAGGGCAGGCCAGGACCTCCATGGCATAGAGAGCCAGTTCATTCCACGTATCCAGCTTGGATACCCAATAATTATAAGGCACAGCGGAATCACGGAGGACGTTGGTATGGTGGGCAAGGTACTCCCTCTGCATCTTCCCAAACTTTGCATTCCATGTGAGAGTACCACGTGCCTCAGGGCTTGTCCGATGGGAGGGTCTGAGAAAACTTTCCCAGAACTTTGACAGTGTTCCCCTGCCTCTGCTGGATTGAAGTTGTGTCTCTCTCGTCTGTACTCCTTGGTTGTCCAACGAAGTGTGCCCTCTGCCGCCAGCGTTTTCAGGTGGGAATTTTTTTAATAGTTCCGCAACAAGGGCCTTCTGGTACAGCCCCATTTTTGTAGACCTGTCCACCTCAGGAATAAGAGATATAAAGTTCTCCTTGTAGCGTGGGTTTTGAAGTGTCACCAACGAGTAATGACTGTCACCCAAAATTTTGAGAATGCGAGGGTCATGGGAAAGGCAGCGTAACATAAACTCAGCCATGCGTGCCAGACTACTAACAGGCAAGACTTCCATGTCCTCACCAAGAGGATGACTGACCATGCTCTCCTCCTCCTCCTCCTCCTTTCTGTCCTCTGGCCATCCACGCTGACAGCTAAAGCTGCGCAGGTAGTACCGTCTATAGTGCATGAAACTAGCTCCTGTCCTTCCTCCTCCTCCTCCTCCTCTACCTCATTGTCACCCAATCCACGTTGGGATGAGATAAGACTGGCCTGTGTGTAATCACCCTGTATGGTTTCTTGCTCCATCTCATTGTGCTCCGCCTGTAATGCATCCTCTTTGATTGTGAGCAGAGAGCGTTTCAGAAGACAGAGAAGGGGGATGGTGACCCTAATTATGGCGTCATCACTGCTCACCATATTGGTGGAGTCCTCAAAGTTTTGGAGGATGGTACATATGTCTGACCTCCATGTCCACTCCTGAGGTCTTATATGTGGAGTCTGAACTGAATACCGACGGCCTTGTTGATGCTGGTACTCAACAACTGCCCTCTTCTGCTCACAAATCCTTCCCAACATCTGCAGTGTAAAGTTCCAATGCTTGGGGACATCACACACCAGTCTGTGAGCCGGAAGCTGAAAATGCTGCTGAAACACGGCGGAAGCTGTAGCTAACTTTTTAAAATGGGCACACAGGCGGCGTACTTTAACAAGCAGATCCGGCAGCTCCGGGTAGGATTTTAGAAACCACTGAACCACGAGGTTAAGCACATGGGCCAGGCACGGTACGTTTGTGAGCTCGCCTCAGAGCTGCCACAAAGTTTCGGCCATTGTCACACACGACCATGCCTGGCTGTAGGTTCAGCGGTGTGAGCCACAGATCTGCCTGCTCTTTCAGAGCTGTCCACAACTCTTCAGCATTGTGCGGTTTTTCACCTAAGCATATTAGCTTCAGCACAGCCTGTTGCCGCTTGGCCAAGGCAGTGCTGCAGTGCTTCCATCTTGTGACTGATGTGGTCATTTCGGAGATGGAGGCTGAAGAGGAGGAGGAGGCTGAGGAGGATGAGGTGCAGGAGCTGTAGACCATGGGGGCAACCCTGATTGACCTAGGGCCCACAATCCTTGGCATCGGGAGGACGTGTTCCGTCCCAAGGTCCGACTGGGTTCTGGCTTCCGCTATGTTAACCCTGTGTGCCAACAGCGAGATGTACCGTCCCTGCCCACAAGCACTTGTCCACGTGTCCGTGGTTAGGTGGACTTTACCGGTAACTGCGTTGTTCAGAGCACGGCTAATGTTTTGGAATATGTGCTTGTGTAATGCGGGGACGGCACACCGGGAGAAATAGTGGCGGCTGGGGACCGAGTACCGAGGGACGGCCGCCGCCATCAGGTTGCGGAATGCTTCCGTCTCTACGAGCCTAAAAGGCAACATTTCAAGCAGAAGCAGTCGTGAAATGTGAGAATTTAGTAGTGTGGCCTGTGGGGCGTTGGCTGCATATTTGCGCTTGCGTTCCAAGGACTGTGGTATAGACAACTGAACACTGCGCTGGGACAAGGACATGGACGTGCTTCCTGATGCTGCTACTTGAGAGTGTGCAACGACAGGTGAAGTGTAGGAGGCATTTTCGCATGCACCATGGACAAAGGATTGGCTTGCATCCACAACAGCGGAAGAAGCAATGGTGCCACCCGCAGACACTGTTCCTGGACCCTGGGGTTCGGCCCACAAAGTCGGGTGCTTTGCTGCCGTGTGCCTGATCATGATGGTGGTGGTCAGGCTGGTCCTTTTGCCACCCCTGCTGATGATAGCCTGGCAGGTGGTGCAAATGGCCTTTTTGGGGTTTTCGGCAGAGTCTTTAAAAAACAACCAGACTCGGGAAGACCTAACAGTTGTACTGGCAACTTCCTTTGTGTTGGTGTTACGGGGAACAGTTGCCTGCCTTCTGTCTGCGGCCTCCACACTGCTTCTTCCTGCCTGTTGGGGTGCTCTGCCTCCCTCCCCCTGTGTGCTGCTGTCCTCGCTCTGCATGTCCTCCTGCCAGGTTGGGTCAGTTACTATATCGTCCACCACCTCGTCTTCCACTTCTGCACCCCTGGTCCTCCTCCTGACTTTCTGGCAATTGTGTCTCATCATCATCCACCTCTTGTGACACATTCGCACCGCTAGTATAGAGCTCCATGTCTCAGTATACCTTGAATCTTTTTTTGCACTTGCTAATGTGATCAAGCAAGCACAGTGCACCTTTTCATTTAGTGGGGTTGAAATTATGTTCTGCACAGTCTGCAGGGCTTCTTATTGCCGAGCACAAAATCTGTTGTTTTTTTTCTGTTGCTATTGTGATATTGAATGCTGTGTGCACTAAAGTTTTTTTTAGTGTCAGATACTATTTTAGTGGCGTTGAACTTCAGGTGGTTTCAGAGTAAAAAAATACATTTTTTCTCTTGCTACGACCAGTCCAAAAAATATTTTTTCCTATGCCAAAAGTCATACAGTGCTATAATCCAGCTACTACCTCAGTGGCAGTCAAATTCAGCTTGTACTCACAGTCAAACCTATATATATTTTTGGTTGGCAGGTGGAGTCCACCAAAGGTTTTTTACTGTGGCAAACTTGATCCAGTCTGCTAAAAGGCAGATCCTATTTTAGTGGCGTTGAACTTGTCCTGGTTTCACATTAAAAAAAAACTTCTCTTACTAGGCCCAGTCCAAAAAATATTTTTTCCTGTGCCAAAAGACATACATTGCTATAAGCCAGCTACTACGTCAGTGGCGGTCAAAGTCGGCTAGACGCAGAGCTTTTGCAGAGTAACCCAAAAATATTTTTTGCTCTGAGTAAAGTGATACAGCTGGCTAGATCTGAGTTTGAAATACTTTGGAGCATATATTCTATGTCATACTGGCCTCATCCACATTCAAAAAAAAAAATTTCTGTTCCTAAAGTAATACAGCAGGGAACATCTCAGTTTGAAATTGTTTGGAGAATATCTCGTAGGTTTTATCGGCCTCATGCACACTAACAAATTTCTTTTGTCTGTTAGTAACGTTATACGGCAGGCCATATCTTACTTTTTCATTTAGTGTCACTGAAATTCAGGTGTGTGCTGAGCTATTGCACAGGAAAAAAATAATTTTTCTTTAGTTAATTGCGTGATCCTACCACTGTATCTGATTAACATGAGTGGTAAAAAGAGAGGGCGTGGTGGAAGGGGGAATAGGCTTGGTGTTCAAGGTGTACGTGGGGTACCTGGTAGTGTTAGTGAAAGCACTAGTGAACCAACACAAACAGGTCCTATCCAAAGACAACTGACAACTTATGTTAATGGATGGCCTACTGCACTCCCTTCCTTTGGCAGCCGCACAGTGATATGCCTTGTTGATAAGGCCCAGAAAGAGCAGGTGGCAGGCCCTGCTTCCAGTGGCCTCTCTTCTTCTTCCTTCACCTCAACATCACACGCAGTACAGTCCACAGAGGTGGCACCCCAATTACACATGCTCCCCTCCACGTCACAACTGGCCAACTGCCCAACTGATTGTAGCGAACGACAGATGGGCGAGTCTGTTGAACTCTTCACCCATTCTACACCATGGGCATGAGAAGTGTACTCCAAACAGTCACAGAGTCAAGGGGAGGAAAGCATCTGCACCGATGCCCAAAATTTTTTTAGCTTGGATTCGGGGCAGGACGAAGTAGGGTCCGAGCAGGTTCCTGACCCTCGTCACCAGACGTTAACCACAGGGGAGGGAGGTGATCTCGATGAGACTCAGATACCTGAGGCTCATGCGGACTGTACTGTGCTGTCAGAGCAGCAAGAGGAGAGGGGTCACTCTGAGGGTGAGGAATGGGATAACACATTGGATGATGGCGAGGTTGAAGATCCTACTTGGTGTGAACCCAGAGTCACGCAGCCAAGTAGCTCAGCTGAGGAGATGGAGGAGGAAGACGAGGAGGTTACATTTTGCCCTACGGCACAGACACGGAGTGATGCAAGCACGAGGAGCACTGCATCCTTAGCCACAATCGTGGCTGTGGCCAGCAGCGGTCACGGGTCTGCAGCTCGCAGTGGCAGCAAGGGTTGCATAGCATGGGCCTTTTTTGTCACTTCAAAGGATGAGCCAACTCACGTTATCTGCAAAGTTTGCGATAAAAAACTCAGTAGAGGGAAAAACTGCAATAATTTGACTACAACATGCATGAACGTTCACATGCTCAAACAACATTCTTTACGCTGGGAATCTTACCGTGCTGAAATGCGGACGAGCGCACCTCAACAACTATCAGCTGCCCCATCAAATGCATCTGCTGCTTCTCCCTCCTCCTCTGTTACCGTGGCAAGTATTGTCACGCAGGTCTTCCATCGCAGAAACTCCGGTTCTTTACCCGCTCCACTCAGGCTGAGTGACAGCCCATCAGCTATAACGGAAGTGGACACGCCTGCTGTGTTTGTTTCACCGAGCACATTGCATGTTTCTCAATCCACCATAACATCTGCACTTCACTCACGCTCCACCAGTTTTTCCAGTTCACCATACTCCGCCCTCTCTCGGCACCTTAGGCAGCCCTCGGTCCCGCAGCTGTGGTCACGTAAAAGATTTTTTCATCCTACGCATGACAAAGCTAAGAGGTTGAACTCCACCATCTCCAATCTGTTGGCCACAGAATTGCTGCCTTTCCGCCTGGTAGATACAGATGGTTTCTGAAAACTTATGGCCGTCAGAGTCTCCCAGTACCAGTTGCCCAGTCGCCATTACTTCTCTAAGAAAGCTGTGCCTGCACTACACCACCATGTCGCAGACAACATCACCCATTCCTTGTCTAAATCTACATCAGCCAGGGTGCATTTCACCACAGGCACCTGGATGAGTAAGCCAAGGGCCATCTCACTGACTGGGCACTGGGTGACTCTGGTGGCTGTGGGGCCAGACGGGGAAGGGGTTGCTCCACAAATCTTGGAATCCCCAAGGCATGCAGAAGAAACCTCTGTATTTCCCACTTCCTCCGCTGCTTCTACGTTCTCCACCTCCTCTAGGGCCTACACCTGTGCACTCAACCTCTGCCTTAACGAAACATGCGTTCCAAGGGTGCAGAGCGAATACACACCACCTTCGTACTGCGCCGACAGGGCTCACCGTAATCAGGCATTCATCAAATTAATATTCCTTGGAGATCGCAGTAATACAGGTGAAGAGTTGTGGGCAGCTCTCCAGGCTCAGTTTGAGAAATGGCTGTCTCCGCTGAACCTAGAGCCAGGGAAGGCCGTGTGTGATAATGGTGCGAACCTGTTAGCGGCCCTAGGACGAGGCAACACGTGCCTTGCATGGCTCACGTCCTCAATCTGGTGGTACAGCGATTTCTCTGCCACTATCCTGGCCTGGATGAGCTGCTTCACAAAGTACGGAAGCTGTGTGTTCACTTCCGCCATTCGCACCCATCATGTCATTGACTTGCATCGATACAGAGGTCTTTGTCCGCGCCAGTTAACAGGTTGATCTGCAATGTGCCGACGCGGTGGAATTCCACTCCGTACATGTTGCAGCAACTGTGCCAGCAGCGAGCTCTGATGCAGTATATCATGATGGATAGCTTGGGGCAACTCAGTACAGACTTGGGGCATATCACGTTTGTGGAGTGGGAACAGATTAAGGACCTCTGCACCCTTCTGCATGGTTTTGAAATGGCTACTAAACTCGTTAGTGCTGACGATGCCGTCATCAGCATCACTATTGCGGTCATATACATGCTGGAGCAAACTTTGAATAACCTGATAACCAGAAAAAGAGGAGGATGCGGAAGGGATACTGTGTCACCCTGGCCTGGATGCCTCAAAATGTAATAAAGCTGTGTCTGAGAGCAAGGGGGAGGTTCTCTAGTCAGGGGAACATTAGCATGCAGTACCTCCTGTCTCAGGCCAGTAGGGGGAGCAGGCTGCCCCTATAAAAGCTGGTGCTGGGGGCAGGGTTAGGGAGAACTGGATGGCCTGTCTCAGCACTGAGACGTGTCCCGGAGCAGAGCAGGGACACAAAAAGTTGTATTGCACCTAAGAGGAAGTGTGGCAGGAGGAGAGCCACAAGCCGGAGACAAGAGGCGAAGTGAGCCTGTCTTGGCAGATAACGGACTTAATTTACCAGACTTTGGTGTCTGAGGCTGGGAGGATTCCACATCCTACAGCAGATAACCAGTCCGCAGGGGACTGTATATTCCTTGGCCTAAGAAGCCTGGAGGCCCTGCCACAACAGAAGGGACCAGCAAAGCCGTACAAGGCTGGGAGCAGAAAGGAACCCACGTTGCAGGTCATACAGGCGAGAATACACGGAAAGCTCGGAAACGTGGGCTGTTACCCTATAAGGAGGAGATAGCCAGAAGGAGCACAGAAAGCACGGTAGGCCTACACCCTCACTCTGACCAGGGCCAATTTCCCCGTTGCTCTCAGACATCCAGGCCCCCTCCTAGCCGGGACTGTTTGTGGGTTAATTTACCTGTTCTAGTAAAGACCCTGGACTGCAACCTGTTGTCTGTGTGCTCCTTGCTCCTCCAGCACTATCAGCACTGGGACTCTCACTACCATCACTCCCAACATCCACTACACTGCCCCTGGGGCCGCACTCTTCCCGTGGGGGGTCACACCATCCCAGCTGCATACATCATCAGCCCCAGCGGTCTGCCTTGCAGCGGCGGTTCCTAATGACCGCAAATCCACGGGTGGCGTAGTCGGACATAATCATCAGCACATAACGGACTACCACTGGCCTGACCACCCTGAGCCACAGAACCGGGTTGCCTCTACTACTCCCATCGTTCCCCTACTGCCCGGATCCGAGTGCCCCACGGCCCAGGGGGCGAGTCAGCTTTGGCGTAGTTGGCAGGATTGCAACCAACCCGCCACAAACAGGTATTGCGTGCCTGAAAGAGACTTTGCACTTACCTGAAAAGAGGTTTCCCGCCATTGAGAGCCGTTTCCCGCCATTTCCAACCTTCTCCCGCCATCTTCCATCGGTTCCCGCCATCTTCAGCCGTTTTCCCGCCATCGGACGCCATCTTCAGGACGCCGCGCGGGAAGAAGAGGGGTGTGGACGTCCAAAGCGCGCAAGACCCGAAGCTCCGCCCCACGCACCGACGCTGCGCAAGGTCCTGGAAGGGAGAGAGAGTGACGCTGACGTCATCAGGACGCGACGCAAGGTCCTCATCCAGAGCAGCAGCAGCGGAGCCGCGGCCTACAGAAGAGGATCGTCGGAAGGTAGGCCACGCTTAATTAGGGGGGAGGAAGATGTCGGACACAGAGGCGCCCACTACCACCAACGCAGCTGCAGCAGCGGTGATGCCCTTTTCCCTGCCCTACATCCCTGGAGCGGCCTGGCTGCCCAAGTACTCAGGGGAGCCCCATGCCCTAACTGACTTTAAGGAAAGGCTGTACAGTTTGGTCCAAGTCTACCCCCTGACAGAGGAACAGAAGGTCAGCATACTAACAGGGCAGTTAGCTGGCGCAGCCCAAAGGGAGGTAAAATAATGGCCCACTGAGGAGAAAAGGACTGTGAAGGGTATTCTGGCCCGGCTGCGGGGTACCTTTGACACACATACCTCCGCTGAGATTAAAATGAGGTTCTATGGATGTAAGCAGCGGGCACAGGACAGCATCAGAGACTATGCCCTAAATCTACATTAAGCCTTGAGGGCTATTCAACAAACTGACCCTGGCAGTGTGCAGGAAACGGATAAGCTGCTAATAGAACAATTCATAGAAGGTCTGCTGTCTAGCGCCCACAGGGCCCAACTGCGCCTCATGTTCTTTCAGAACCCCGACCTGACCTTTTCCCAATTTAAGGACAGGGCCATAAGGGTGCTCCGTGAATCTGCAACCAGTGGCGCTATAAACCCCCGGTGCCCTGCTCTCACCTACCACCAGGAGGCGGCGCCCTCCTCTATGGACTCCGTGGAGGCTGATGCACAGGCCCTGAACCAAGCCCCGTCGAAAGACCTGCACCACCAAGTCCAGGAGCTGACCAGAAGCGTCGCGGCATTGACCAGGACCGTCCAGGCGTTGCGAGTGGACCCATCAAGACCCATCGAGCTGGCTTCAAGTCAGGAGGATGTCCCGTGGTGTCGACAGAGGAGGATCCCGTCATTCCGAGGGAGGCCCACAGACCACTACGCAGAGGATGGACAGCCCATTTGACGTCGATGCAACTAGCCCGGACACATTTCCAGGTACTGTAATTTAAACGGGTCCAACCTGGGGCAGAGGGCCAACCCCCAGGCATAAGATCACCAGGCCCTTATAATTGGCGTGATAAGTACGTTGGGGGGCGCCCGGTTTTACCCGTGGTGCTGGACGGTATCCCCATGAGCGCCTTGCTGGATACTGGGTCACAAGTAACCACTATCCCTTATGTACTTTTTAAGCAGTATTGGACTGATGCTGATATCACACGGTATCCAGACAGTAACTTGAGCATCATCGCCAGTAATGGCTTACCCGTGCCGCAGATGGGGTTCAAGGAGATGACCATTAAAATTGGTAATGTTGAACTGCCGGCACAGGGAGTGATTATTGTGGACATTGACCGTCGTGAAAGTCACCCTAAAATAACTGTGGGTACTAACGTGATTGAAAATTGTCTTTCAGAGGTAATTGTAATCTTACAACAGGTGGCGGTGAATGCTAGTTCCAGCCAACAAAGAGTCCTCAACAAGGAGATTAAAGCCCTGATGAGACGGCAGCAGGTAGAACTGTCTGGTGGTGAGATCGGTAGCGTAAGACTGAGTGACCCATTCCCTATTTCCATGCCTCCCAAAAGTGAAATGATGATCTGGTGTCGGACTGCAATCGGGTTGAGAGGTAGAGACTACCAAGCCATGGTAGAACCCGTGTACTCAGACAGCAGGCCCACCATTTTGACAGCCCGGGGGGTGGTTGATGTCCGTCATGGGAGGGTGACCGTCCGCATCCTCAACATTGGGGAGAGGGAGGTACACTTACCCAGGTACGCTACACTCGCCAAGCTGTTTGTGGTCGAACACAAAGCTATCAGGGCCGTGAAACCCTTGCCTCCATCTCCTCAGGCGGAGGGTAATGGCTCCCAGAAACAAAAGGAGGACTGGTGCCAGAAACTCCATGTGGGTGCTGACTCCACTCCCCTGCACCAAAAACAAGGAGTCTACCGGGTGGTACAGGAGTACGAGAGAGTCTTTAGTAAGCACCCGCTAGACTTCGGCAGAGTAAAGGGGATAGAACACCACATCCCCACAGGGAGCCACCCACCAATAAAAGAGAGACACAGGCCTGTACCCCCTGCACATTATCAGAACGCCAAGGGCATGCTAAGAGAAATGAAAGAAGCTGGGGTCATTAGAGACAGCTGTAGCCCCTGGGCAGCCCCCTTGGTTCTGGTGAAAAAGAAAGACGGCACCATGAGAATGTGCGTCGACTATAGACAAATCAACTGTATCACCCACAAAGACGCATATCCGCTGCCTAGAATAGAGGTGTCTTTAGCCGCACTAAAATCAGCTAACTTCTTTTCTACTTTGGACCTTACTAGCGGGTACTGGCAGGTTCCTGTGGCAGAGGCTGACAAGGAGAAGACCGCCTTCACCACCCCGATGGGACTGAGCGAATTCAACTGTATGTGTGACACCCCAGGGGTCTGGTTGCCACAGTAATAGAGATATTACGTCTGAGAGCAGGTGGGAGGTCTCTTGGTCAGGAATCCTATGCATGCCACACCTCCTGCCCAGTCCTGGGAGGGGAAGAACTTCCCCTATATAAAACTGGGGCTGAGGCAGGGTTAGTGAGTAGAGAAGAGTAGAGAGAAGAAGAGGAGCAGCATAGGAAAGAAAGATCAGGAGCTCAGTGGGAGCAGTGCTAAAAGGAATCAGGGGCTGGCAGCTGAAGAGCTCGCCCTGATTGAAGAGTTACCACCGGACCCGGAGTCCGAGGCTGTGGGGATTAACCCAGACCCAGCAGCAGAAACCGCCCGGCAGGGGATTTCAGGTCCTCTGGCCAAGAAACCCGAAGGCACGGTCACACGCGTGGGACCAGCACCGCCGTCGTGGAGCGGAAGCCACTAGAAGGCCCCGAGTCACCGGCCATACGGGTGAGCACCACACGGTACACTCAGGGACGTGGGCTACCATTACCCGCCTCTAGCAAGGAAGCCAGAAGAGTACAATTAGTTGGGGAGGCCTACAACTCCGCCTGGCCAAGGGGGATCCCATCTGCTCAAGGACTGACCAGGCCCCGACCGCTAGCCAGTACTCCGGGAGGGTCTATCTTTGTCACCAGTAAAGACCCTGAACTACACCGCATCGTCTCTGAGTGG
Source organism: Phyllobates terribilis (assembly GCF_046119375.1). Classification (NCBI taxonomy): domain Eukaryota; kingdom Metazoa; phylum Chordata; class Amphibia; order Anura; family Dendrobatidae; genus Phyllobates; species Phyllobates terribilis. The sequence goes on from NW_027362772.1 coordinate 271,302,335, forward strand.
TTCCTGCTACCCCCATCATCCACGTCGGCTGCCCTGAGGCCATACCCCTCCCGTTGGGGGTTATACCATCTACGCTGCACTATCCTACCACCGGCCTCAGCGGTCTGCCCTGCAGCGGCAGCTCCATAGCTGCATTCAACGGGTGGCGTAGTCGTCCTACATCTACTGCTAATATACCGCCACTCAGCTTGACTCCCTGGGCACGGACCGGGTCACCGCCACGAGACTACTACCCCTATCAGATCCGGCTCCGGGTAGGCTCCCGCGTGCGCAACGCTACTCAGCACAGGCCCAGGGGCGCGTCAGCTTTTGGCGTAGTCGGCAGGATTACGTGCCCGCAACCGCCGGGTACTGCGTGCCTGAAAAAGAGACTTTTAAACTAACCTGTGGTGAAGATTCCCGCCATCCGGCACCATCTACAGCCTTCTTCCCCCCATCCGCGAAGATTCCCGCCATCCGGCGCCATCTTCAGCCTTCTTCCCGCCATCCGTGAAGTTTTCCCGCCATCCGGCGCCATTTTCAGCCTTCTTCCCGCCTTCCGTGGAGTTTTCCCGCCGTTGGACGCCATCTTGAAGATGCCGCGCGGGAAGAAGAGGGGCGTGGACTCCAAAAGCGCGCGAGAACTGAAGCCCCGCCTCACGTCCAGACGTCGCGTAAGGTCCTGGAAGGAGCCCAGCAGACGCTGACGTCACAGGAGCGCGACGGAAGGTCCTCAACCCTGACGATCCACTGCGGAGCCGCGGCCTACGGAAGAGGATCATCGCAAGGTAGGCCCCGGTCCACTAGGGGGGAGGAAGATGTCGGATACGGAGGAGAGCTTCACTGCCTCAACCCCCGCCAGCGCCAGCACTGCTGCAGTCATGCCTTTTACCATGCCCTATATCCCGGGAGCAGCCTGGCTACCCCAATACTCAGGGGAGTCACATACCCTGAATGACTTTAGAGAAAAGCTGGATAGCCTCTTCCAGGTGTACCCCCTCACAGAAGAGCAAAAAGTGAGCATCCTGGTGGCCCAACTAACCGGGGCAGCCCAAAGGGAGGTAAAGTCCTGGCCACCTGGGAGGAGGACTGTCGCAGGGATACTAACCCGGCTGAGGGACACCTTTGATACCCGCACCTCAGCCGAGATTAAGCTTAAATTCTATGGGTGCAAGCAGCGAGCACATGAGAGTATAAGGGACTATGCACTAAACCTACAAGAGGCCCTGAGAGCCATTAAGCAGACCGACCCCGACAGCGTGGGAAACGAGGACAGGCTGTTGACCGAACAGTTTATAGAGGGACTATATTGCAATGTCCACCGAACCCAGTTGCGGGCCATAGCCTTACAGGATCCTCATCTGGACTTTGCACAGTTCAAGGACAGAGCCATCCGGGTGCTCCGAGAACCGGCACCGGGTGGCGTTGTGACCCACAGGCGCCCAGCTATCACCACCAGGAGGCGGCGCCCTTGTCGGCAGGGCCTGTGGGGGCTGATGCGCAGGCTTTGAACAATGACCCGGCTCCAGACCTGCACCATCAGGTCCAAGAGCTAGCTAAAAGCGTTGCTGCGCTAACCCGAACTTTGCAGTCTTTACAGGTTTCCACTCCAGGGAAGATCCAGCTGGCATCCGGACCGGAGGACATCCCGTGGCGTCGACCAAGGAGGACCCCACCGGCCAGAGGAAGACCCAGCGACCGATACAACGAGGACGGACAACCCATCTGCCGCCGCTGCAATCAACCCGGACATATGGCAAGGTACTGTCCTTTAAACTGGCACAACCTGGGGTAGAGGGCCAACCCCCAGGAAAAAGATCACCAGGCTCATCGAGCTGGCGCGACAAATATGTGGGAGGACGTCCAGTCTTGCCTGTGGTACTGGATGGCATCCCTATGAGTGCCCTACTGGACACCGGGTCACAGGTCACCACCATCCCGTACGTGCTCTTCAAGCAGTACTGGAATGACTCGGATATAACCCGCTATCCAGACGACGACTTGAGTATCATCGCCAGTAATGGTCAGCCCGTGCCACAGATCGGATTTAAAGAAATGACCATTAAAATCGGTAGAGTCAAACTGGCAGCACAGGGACTGATCATTGTGGACATTGACAAGCGCGAGAGTCACCCAAAGATAACTCTAGGAACTAATGTGATTGAAAATTGTCTTGCAGAGGTGATTTTCATTTTACAGCAGGTTGCCAAGAACGCCAGCTCCGGCCAGCAGCGAGTGCTCCACAAAGAGATCCGGGCACTGATGCGACGGCAACAAGTGGAACTCTCCGGAGGTGAGATTGGTAGCGTAAGAATGTGTGACCCTTTCCCTATTGCCATACCCCCGAAAAGTGAAATGATGATTTGGTGCCGGGCAGCTATTGGTCTGAGAGGTAGAGATTACCAGGCCATGGTAGAGCCAGTCTACTCAGACAGTAGGCCCACCATTTTGACAGCCCGGGGGGTAGTTGATGTACGCCATGGGAGGGTACCCGTTCGCATAATAAATATTGGGAAAAGGGAAGTATACCTGCCCCGGTATGCTACGCTAGCCAAATTATATACTATCAACCAAAATTCTATACAGTCTGTGGAACCCTTGCCTCCATCTCACCCGGAGGAAGGTAACGGCTCTACGAAAATAATGGAGGATTGGTGTCAGCAACTACATTTGGGTACTGACTCCACTCCCTCCCACCAGAAACAGGGAGTCTACCGGGTGGTTCAACACCCGTTAGACTTCGGGCGAGTCAAGGGGGTAGAACACCACATCCCCACGGGAGACCATCCTCCCATAAAAGAGAGGTATCGACCCATACCCCCTGCACACTACCAACACGCCAAGGGGATGCTTAGAGACATGAAGGAGGCTGGGGTAATCAGGGATAGCTGTAGCCCCTGGGCAGCTCCACTAGTCTTGGTCAAAAAGAAAGACAACACCATGAGAATGTGTGTAGATTACCGGAAAATCAACCGTATCACACACAAGGATGCGTACCCCTTACCAAGAATAGAGGAGTCTTTGGCTGCTTTAAAATCTGCTAACTTCTTCTCCACCTTGGATCTCACTAGCGGGTACTGGCAGGTTCCTGTAGCAGAGGCGGACCGGGAGAAGACCGAATTCACCACCCCGATGGGACTTAGCGAGTTTACCTGCATGCCGTTCGGACTCTGCAACGCACCAGGAACCTTCCAGCGATTGATGGAATGCTGTCTGGGACACCGAAACTTTGAGACGGTCCTGTTATACCTGGACGATGTCATCGTCTATTCCAAGACCTACGAGGACCACCTGAAACACCTGGCGGAAGTGTTCGAAGCTCTGGCAAGTTACGGCCTAAAGGTGAAACCCTCCAAGTGTCACCTCCTGAAGCCAAAGGTGCAGTACCTGGGACACGTGGTGAGTGCTGACGGAGTGGCTCCCGACCCTGATAAGATCACCGCAATTAAGGAATGGCCAAGCCCCTCCAGCGTAAAGGAAGTGAGGCAGTTCCTCGGGTTGGTAGGCTACTACCAAAGGTTCTTTCCCGGTTTCACCAAAAAGGCAGCTCCTATGCAGGACCTCCTGATAGGCCAGTCCAGGAAGGCCAAGAACCAGAAGCCGCCCTTCAGATGGGAGAAGCTGGAAGAAGAGTCCTTCCGCCAGCTGAAGATGGCCCTCACGGGGGATGAAATCCTGGCGTACCCTGATTATAGCCAGCCCCTTATCCTCTACACCGACGCCAGTAACATCGGGCTAGGAGCCGTACTGTCCCAGATCCAGCAGGGGAAGGAACGGGTAATTGCTTACGCCAGCCGAAAACTGCGACCCACCGAAAGAAACCCTGAGAATTACAGCTCATTTAAGCTAGAGTTCCTGGCAGTGGTGTGGGCAGTCACCAAACGCTTTAAGCACTACCTCGCTTCTTCCCGGTTCACCGTGTACACGGATAACAACCCGTTGACACACCTGGACACTGCAAGACTCGGTGCCCTAGAGCAGAGATGGATGGCCCGCTTGTCCAACTATGAGTTTACAATCAAATACCGGGCAGGACGCTCCAATACCAACGCAGACGCCCTGTCCAGGATGCCAAACCTACCGGACGTAGGGGAAGATTCAGAGGAACTGGAAGAAGTTGAGCTCCCCGCGTTCCACCGTCATGGGACTATCCAGTATTCCCACCGTGTAAGAAGTAAGCAAACCGCTACGTTCAACCCCTTACCTCATTACAACTGGGTGGAGACGCAAGACAGTGACCCTGCCGTCCGTCTGGTAAAGGAGATGCTGACTCGGCCAGATGCACGCCTTGACCCAGACGCTCCGGAGGAAGCCAAGCAACTGTGGGCTGAGAAGAGTCGACTGTTCCTTTATAAGGGAAAGTTGTGCCGCAGAATGGTTAACTCCCGGACGCATGAACTAATCTGGCAAGTAGTGGTGCCAAGAAGAGACGCAGCTATGGTGATGGAGGCATACCACGACGGAGCTGGGCACTTCGGATGGAAGAAGCTGGAGTTCCTGCTGCGCGGGCGGTTCCATTGGGTAGGCATGAGAGGAACCATCGAGAGGTGGTGCAGAGACTGTGGCCCATGCAACTTAAGAAGGAGGGACCGTGCCAGCCAGAAGACTCCCCTACGGTCCATCATCACCAGACAGCCGTTGGAACTGGTAGCCTTGGATCATGTAAAACTGACCCCAAGCAGAAGTGGCTACGTCTACGCGTTAACCATCGTGGATCACTACTCCCGGTTCTTGGTTGTCGTCCCCGTCAAGGACTTAACGGCTCACACAGCAGCTAGAGCCTTCCAACAGCACTTCTGCCATCCGCATGGATACCCGGAGCAGGTGCTGACGGACCAGGGGCCTGCCTTTGAAGCGGAAGTCTTCCAGGAGTTCTGCACCCTGTATGGCTGCCGGAAGATAAGAACAACACCCTATCACCCGCAGACTAATGGACTTTGTGAGAAAATGAACCAGGTGGTGATAGATCTTCTGAAAACATTGCCCCTGGAAGAACGTAGTCTGTGGCCTGAAAAGCTGCCCGACCTGGTGGACCTATACAACCACATCCCTGTAGGTTCCACCAACTGTACCCCGGCTTACCTAATGAGGGCGAGACCTGGTAAGCTTCCTGTTGATCTGGAGATGGGAGTCCTGACACCCGAGGACACTTCACCAGAAGCAGACTGGGACACAGAGAGGCAGCAGCAGTACCGGAAAGTACAGGAGAGCGTGGAGCGAAGTCTCTGTCAAGCTAGGGAAAGACAGGAGAAAACTTACAACCAGTATGCTCCCGCTGTTCCCCTGGTGCCCGGAGAGCAGGTCTTGAAGAGGAAAAGACGGCTCCACAAGTTGGACGACCAGTGGGAGAAGGACCCGTACACCGTACTGCCCTCAAGCCACGACAACCCAAAGATCTGTACAATCAGTAAAGACGGAGGGAAAACCACAGCCATTGTATCCCGGGATCACCTGAAGATGTGTCCTGAACAGCTACGGAACCCTGAAGAGGAACAAGAAGACCCTCGACCCGTAGAGGAAAGGGAAGATATGGTTAGTACTGTGCTCGGAGACTTCCCTCGGTCTTGGACTCAAGTCAATGGTGCTGTTGTGGTACCCGTCCTCACGTTCCTCCAACCAGCATCCCAAGTGCCTACGGAGACACAGGTGGAGCTGGAAGAACAGCCGGTCCAGGAGGCAGAAGACCCCACACAAGCAGACCAGGAGAATCAACCCTCTGCTTATAGTGAGCCTGCCATACCCCTAGTGAGCCAAAGAGTCCGTAGACGGCTGCCCAGTTTACCCTTGACAGCTCCTATACCCTGTAGCTCAGGACCAGTCAGCCAGCTCCGTAGGTCCACTAGGGTCACTAGAGGCCAGTTGCCCATACGGTGGAGGATCTAAATGTTCAAGTTATTTTATTAATGTTTACCTGTTTATTGTTGCTTGTGTATAATTATGTGTTTCTAGTTATTTATAGGAGTCTTTGGTGGATTTACCGGGAATCCTTTGTGCATATAGTTGGAGCGTAACCCAGGACGGACTAAAGACTGTTAAGGACTCGGGGCAGGACAGACCCCTACCTGGTTACGTCTCCCTGTTTTTGGTGAAATGGACACCCTTGTTTTCTTGAAAAACTGCACCCGGTTGCGGACACGCCGTGACCATCCTAATGTTTTTCTTTATTGCGTTGTTTCTGTTTGTAATTTGTTATGTTTACAAAAGTATGTTTAGTCCCGGAGTACTAAATTTTACTAGGGGGGAATGTGACACCCCAGGGGTCTGGTTGCCACAGTAATAGAGATATTACGTCTGAGAGCAGGTGGGAGGTCTCTTGGTCAGGAATCCTATGCATGCCACACCTCCTGCCCAGTCCTGGGAGGGGAAGAACTTCCCCTATATAAAACTGGGGCTGAGGCAGGGTTAGTGAGTAGAGAAGAGTAGAGAGAAGAAGAGGAGCAGCATAGGAAAGAAAGATCAGGAGCTCAGTGGGAGCAGTGCTAAAAGGAATCAGGGGCTGGCAGCTGAAGAGCTCGCCCTGATTGAAGAGTTACCACCGGACCCGGAGTCCGAGGCTGTGGGGATTAACCCAGACCCAGCAGCAGAAACCGCCCGGCAGGGGATTTCAGGTCCTCTGGCCAAGAAACCCGAAGGCACGGTCACACGCGTGGGACCAGCACCGCCGTCGTGGAGCGGAAGCCACTAGAAGGCCCCGAGTCACCGGCCATACGGGTGAGCACCACACGGTACACTCAGGGACGTGGGCTACCTTTACCCGCCTCTAGCAAGGAAGCCAGAAGAGTACAATTAGTTGGGGAGGCCTACAACTCCGCCTGGCCAAGGGGGATCCCATCTGCTCAAGGACTGACCAGGCCCCGACCGCTAGCCAGTACTCCGGGAGGGTCTATCTTTGTCACCAGTAAAGACCCTGAACTACACCGCATCGTCTCTGAGTGGTTCCTGCTACCCCCATCATCCACGTCGGCTGCGCTGAGGCCATACCCCTCCCGTTGGGGGTTATACCATCTACGCTGCACTATCCTACCACCGGCCTCAGCGGTCTGCCCTGCAGCGGCAGCTCCATAGCTGCATTCAACGGGTGGCGTAGTCGTCCTACATCTACTGCTAATATACCGCCACTCAGCTTGACTCCCTGGGCACGGACCGGGTCACCGCCACGAGACTACTACCCCTATCAGATCCGGCTCCGGGTAGGCTCCCTCAGCACAGGCCCAGGGGCGCGTCATATGCCTTTTGGGCTCTTCAACGCACCAGGGACCTTCCAGCGGCTGATGGAATGCTGTCTAGGGCACCGAAACTTCGAGACGGTCCTCCTTTACCTGGACGACGTGATCGTCTATTCAAAGACCTACGAGGACCATCTAAAGCACCTGGCCAAGGTGTTCGAAGCCCTGGCAGGCTACGGCCTGAAGGTGAAACCATCGAAGTGTCACCTGCTGAAACCGAAGGTCCAGTACCTAGGGCACGTGGTAAGTGCGGAAGGAGTAGCCGCCGACCCTGACAAGGTCACGGCAATCAAGAGCTGGCCAAGCCCCTCGAACATCAAAGAGGTGAGACAGTTCCTCGGGTTGGTAGGCTACTACCGAAGGTTCATCCCCGGGTTCACTAAGATGGCAGCTCCTATGCAGGACCTCCTGATTGGACAGTCTAAGTCCCGAAGTCAAAAGCCACCCTTCAAGTGGGATAAACCGGAAGAGGGGTCCTTCCGCCAGTTGAAGATGGCCCTCACGGGGGATGAGATCCTGGCCTACCCTGACTATGGCCAGCCTTTTATTCTCCACACAGACGCCAGTAATGTGGGACAGGGAGCCGTACTGTCCCAAAACCAACAGGGCAGAGAAAGAGTGATCGCGTACGCCAGCCGGAAGCTGAGGTCCACCGAGAGGAACCCGGAGAATTACAGCTCCTTCAAGCTAGAATTCTTGGCGGTGGTGTGGGCCGTGACGGAACGCTTCAAGCATTACCTGGCCTCCGCAAAGTTCACCGTGTACACGGACAACAACCCGTTGACACACCTGGACAATGCAAGACTGGGTGCCCTAGAACAGCGGTGGATGGCCCGTCTCTCCAACTATGACTTCGTGATCAAGTACCAGGCCAGCAAAACCAATGCCAACGCTGATGTCCTATCGAGGATGCCTCACTTACCTGAAGGTGACGAAGACCCAGAAGAGCTGGAGGAGGTAGAACTCCCCGCGTTTCACCGGTATGGAGCCGCTAAATACTCCCACCGCGTGAAGGAGGAGGATCTAACAACCGTGATGATAAATCCCCTACCTCACCACAGCTGGGCCGAGACCCAAGATAGTGACCCTGCCATCCGCCTGGTGAAAGATCTGCTGACCCAGGAAGATGCCCGCATAGATCCGGATGCTCCAGAGGAAGCCAAGCAGCTATGGAAAGAGAAGAGCAAGCTGTTTCTCTACGAAGGCAAGTTGTGCAGAAGGATTGTCAACCCCCGGACGCACGAGCTGACCTGGCAAGTCGTGGTCCCAAGGCGGGATGCAGTTATGGTCCTGGGGGCTTACCATGACAGAGCGGGACACTTCGGTTGGAAGAAACTGGAGTTCCTGCTAAGAGGAAGGTTCTTTTGGGTCGGCATGAGAGGAGCTGTAGAAAAATGGTGCAGAGACTGTGGCCCTTGTCACCTAAGGAGGAAGGACCGTGCCAGCCAGAAGACAGCCTTGAGGCCCATCGTCACCACGCAGCCTCTTGAGCTGGTAGCTCTGGACCATGTCAAATTGGCTCCCAGCCGGTCAGGATACATCTATGCCCTGACAATAGTGGACCACTATACCCGTTTTCTAGTGGTGGTCCCGGTAAAGGACTTGACAGCCCAAACAGCGGCCAGAGCCTTCCAGCAATACTTATGCCATCCACACGGGTATCCGGAACAGGTCCTGACAGACCAGGGTCCAGCGTTCGAGGCTGAAATCTTCCAGGAGTTCTGCAACCTCTATGGCTGTAAGAAGATTCGGACAACGCCTTACCACCCACAAACCAACGGGATGTGTGAGAAGATGAACAATATAGTTATTGATCTCCTGAAGAGGTTGCCCCTGGAGGAACGCAGCCTGTGGCCAGAAAAACTGCTGGACCTGATAGACTTATACAATCATATCCCGGTGAATGCTACCAACTGCACCCCGGCTTACCTGATGCGACCCAGACCAGGTAAGCTGCCCGTAGACCTGGAGATGGGAGTCCTAACACCTGAGGACACCTCCCCGGATGCAGACTGGGATACGGAAAGGCAACTGCAGTACAAGAAGGTACAGGAGAGTGTGGAGAAGCGCCTGGCCCAGGTGAGAGAGAGGCAAGAAAAGCTCTTCAACCAACACGCCCCTGCTGGTCCCCTAGAACCTGGTGAGCAGGTCCTGAAGCAGAAGAGAAGGCTACATAAGTTGGACGACCAGTGAGAAAGGGAACCCTACACCGTAATGCAGTCTGACCACGACAACCCGAAGGTGTGCGTGATCACCAAGGATGGAGGAGAAACCACTAGTACCGTCTCCAGAGACCACCTCAAAAGGTGCCCCGATCAACTCCATAGTGCAGAAGAGGATCAGAGTGACCTTGAACCCGCAGAGGACAAGGAAGAAATGATCAGCACCGTTCTCGGAGAGTTCCCTCGGTCCTGGACTCGCATAAATGATGCCATAGTGGTATCCGTCCTGCATTTCCTGCAACCGGCACAACAACAACCAACACCAGAGCCGGAAGGTGAAGAGGAGCGAGCGGTTCCAGAGGCAGAAGAGCCTGTACCAGCAGCCCAGGAGAGTCGGCCCTCTGCTGACAGTGAGCCTGCCATGCCTGCAGTAAGCCAATGAACCCGCAGACAGCTGCCTGCCCTACCTGTACACCCAGCTGGTAGCTGTACCCCTAACGCTAGTGAGGAAAGCCAGGTCGGTCCACCACCAGACAGTGGGTTAAGGAGGTCAACCAGGAGCACAAAAGGGCAGATACCCGCTCGCTGGAAAATATAGAGTGTACTAAAATTGTAAATAACCCTGTTGCCAAATGTTGAAATGTTTGCCAAGTTACCTGCGTGATTATTAATAGCGTGTTTCAGTTTCTTGCAGTTACCGTAAGGACTCAAAGGTTATGGACTTTTTATAATTGGGACCTTGTATGGACTGCGTTCGGAGCCTAACCAAGGAATGAACTAAGACTGTAAAGGACCTGGGGTAGGACAGACCCCCACCTGGTTAAGGCTCCCCGTTGTATTGGTGATATGGACACCCGGTCACAGACCACACTGTGACCTTAAGAACTCAATCTGTGCGTCACTTTCCTGATAATGTTTTATAGTCATGTATATTGTCTTTGTTTACTGTTTAGTCCCGGAGTACTAAATTTTACTAGGGGGGAATGTGTCACCCTGGCCTGGATGCCACAAAATGAAATAAAGCTGTGTCTGAGAGCAAGGGGGAGGTTCTCTAGTCAGGGGAACATTAGCATGCAGTACCTCCTTTCTCAGGCCAGTAGGGGGAGCAGGCTGCCCCTATAAAAGCTGGTGCTGGGGGCAGGGTTAGGGAGAACTGGATGGCCTGTCTCAGCACTGAGACGTGTCCCGGAGCAGAGCAGGGACAGAAAGTTGTATTGCACCTAAGAGGAAGTGTGGCAGGAGGAGAGCCACAAGCCGGAGACAAGAGGCGAAGTGAGCCTGTCTTGGCAGATAACGGACTTAATTTACCAGACTTTGGTGTCTGAGGCTGGGAGGATTCCACATCCTACAGCAGATAACCAGTCCGCAGGGGACTGTATATTCCTTGGCCTAAGAAGCCTGGAGGCCCTGCCACAACAGAAGGGACCAGCAAAGCTGTACAAGGCTGGGAGCAGAAAGGAACCCACGTCGCAGGTCATACAGGCGAGAATACATTGAAAGCTCGGAAACGTGGGCTGTTACCCTATAAGGAGGAGATAGCCAGAAGGAGCACAGAAAGCACGGTAGGCCTACACCCTCACCCTGACCAGGGCCAATTTCCCCGTTGCTCTCAGATATCCAGGTCCCCTCCTAGCCGGGACTGTTTGTGGGTTAATTTACCTGTTCTAGTAAAGACCCTGGACTGCAACCTGTTGTCTGTGTGCTCCTTGCTCCTCCAGCACTATCAGCACTGGGACTCTCACTACCATCACTCCCAACATCCACTACACTGCCCCTGGGGCCGCACTCTTCCCGTGGGGAGTCACACCATCCCAGCTGCATACATCATCAGCCCTAGCGGTCTGCCTTGCAGCGGCGGTTCCTAATGACCGTAAATCCACGGGTGGCGTAGTCGGACATAATCATCAGCACATAACGGACTACCACTGGCCTGACCACCCTGAGCCTCGGAATCGGGTTGCCACTACTACTCCCATCGTTCCCCTACTGCCCGGATCCGAGTGCCCCACAGCCCAGGGGGCGAGTCAATACCAATGTCTCAAATTTCCAGACTGTCGTCACATAGGCGGATGCCAAGTGACGGTGGATTACCGCGATCGAGGGGGTTTGGTGATTCCAGGCAAACTGTTAGTGAAGGTGCAAGAGCCGAGGAACTAATGGAGGAGGAAGAGGTGATGGGCGAGCAGCTGTCAGAGGATGAAGAGGACAATCATCCCCTCTTGTTTGAACGTGGTTGACAGGAGGGGACGGAGAAAACAAGCATCAGTATTACGCAGCCCACAATACAGCCTGGCTTTGGACCTCCTGGAAGAGCCCGACATATGAGTGCCTTCTTGATGCACTATCTGCAACATGATCCACGTATAGGTAGGATTCAAAATAATTCTGACTACTGGGTTGCCACTCTGTTAGATCCACGTTATAAGAGCCAATTTTGCCAGATGCTTCCCGCCCTGGAAAGGACCCGCTTAAGTTGGAGTATCGAAACAAGCTTTTAAGCAACCTTAATATAGGTTTTCCCCAAGATAACAGTGAGGTACACAGTGTGTATCGCAGTTGTAGTCTTTCAACCTCCGGCACGTCAGTTCATCAATGCCAAAACATTAGCAGCAGCAGAGTAAGTGGCAGAAGCAATTTCTGCTAGTCCTTTCACACATTTTTTGCACCAGCTCGTGCACCAGCACAACAGTACTGACACGTGGTGAACGATGGGAGAGGATGGTGCAGGAGTATCTAGAGCTTAATATAATACCATGAGGGAGGATTTTGACCCTTTTACATTTTGGTCTTCAAAAATGGATGAATGGCCTGAGCTCGCCTCTCACACCTTGGAGGTTTTATCATGTCCGGCAGCCAGCGTTCTCTATGAACGTGTCTTCAGTGCTGCTGGTAGTGTCTTGACAGATAAGCGCACCTGGCTGTCCCCTGAAAGTGTAGACTGCCTAACTTTTTCATCAAGATGAACAAGTCATGGATCTCCAAGGACTTTTTGCACCCAATTGCAGACTGTACAGAGTAGGTTATGTTGTCGTTTTGAGTGTGCTGCATTGATCTCTTTAAATTGCAGTCTGTGATATGGCTTCGGTGCCTGCTCTTGCTGCTGCTGTTGCAAGTTTTAGGCCCTAATTTTGGGAAATATGGAGAATTCTGATTGTGTCTCCAGCCATTGGGTTGGCTGTAGTGGGACAGGTTTGGGTCTGCGTTAAACTACTTGTAGTCTGATGACATTGATGCCACTTCGGTGGTGTTAGGCCCTCATTTAGGGCAATGTGAACACTCCTGGTAAGGTCTCCATCTCCTGAGTTGGCTGTACTGGAAGAGGTGTGGATCTTATTTACACTATTTCTACTGTAGTGAAATTGATTAGACATTGCTAGTGTCTGCCACTAATTTTCTGAAATGTGCAGAATCATGATTGGGTCTATATCTATTGGGTTGGCTGTAGAGGAACTGGGTTTGGCCTCCTTTGCAATACTTATACTCTAGTGAAAGTGAGTGGTTAGTGAGTGGTTAGCACTGCAGCCTTGCAGTGCTGTGGTCCTGGGTTCAAATCCCACCAAGGACAACATCTGCAAGGAGTTTGTATGTTCTCCCCGTGTTTGCGTGGGTTTCCTCCGGTTTCCTCCCACACTCCAAAGACATACTGATAGGGAATGTAGATTGTGAGCACCAATGGGGACAACAATGATAATGCATGTAAAGCGCTGCGGAATATGTTGGCGCTATATATAAAAAAAAAGATTATAAGATTATGTTAGGCCCTCATTTAGGGCAATGTGAGCTCTCCTGGTAAGGTCTCCATCTCCTGGATTGGCTGTACTGGAAGAGGTGTGGGTCTTATTTACACTATTTCTACTGTAGTGAAATTGATTAGACCTTGCTAGTGTCTGCCACTAATTTTTTTAAATGTGGGGAATCCTGATTGGGTCTTCATCTATTGGGTTGGCTGTAGTGTAACCTTCCTGTTCTGCAGTCTAAGTTGTGTAAGGTTGCGTACAAGTCCTTGCTGTACTCCTGATAGAGACTCTGCCTACTGCACTCCTGATACAGAGTCTGCCTTTTGCACCCCTGATACAGACTCAGCCTTCTGCACTCCTTATACAGACTCTGTCTGCTGCACTCCTGATACAGACTGTGCCTGCTGCACTCCAGATACAGACTGTGCCTGCTGCACTCCAGATACAGACTGTGCCTGCTGCACTCTGATACAGACTGTGCCTGCTGCACTCCAGATACAGACTCTGCCTGCTGCACTCCAGATATAGACTCTGCCTGATGCACTCCTGATACAGACTCTGCCTGATGCACTCCTGATACAGACTCTGCCTGCTGCACTCCTGATACAGACTCTGCCTGCTGCACTCCTGATACCGACTCTGCCTGCTGCACTCCTGATACCGACTCTGCCTGCTGCACTCCTGATACAGACTCTGCCTGCTGCATTCCTAATACAGACTCTGCCTGCTGCATTCCTAATACAGACTCTGCCTGCTGCATTCCTAATACCGACTCTGCCTGCTGCACTCCTGATACCGACTCTGCCTGCTGCACTCCTGATACAGACTCTGGCTGCTGCGCCATCTAGTCTGTCCTACAGGGTCCAGCTGCTGCGCGTCCTTTGGTCTGTGCTGGAGTGGCATCTGGCGTTCATAGGGAGCCAAGTCTAACCTCACCATCAGAGGCTCTAGTGAACAGTCCGATGCTCGCTTAGTCACGCCCCTCCAGGCTCTCCGGGGTCCGTGGCTCAGTGGTTCCACAAACCACGTGCATAACAGTGTGCCCTCGCAGGCAGGGTCCTCTCTCCTGCTGTACCAGTCGGTGACCCCTTTTGACATGTAAAGCGCAACTGAATAAATGCTGCTGTCACAGTAATAATAATTCTAGTACTCTGGGTCAATTGATGGCACTTTCCTGGTGTCTACACCTAATTTGATGTGTTTTGGCAGCTTTTGGTCCCGTTTCTAGGTCTTCTCTATGCATTTTTTTGGTCCCCCTAGTGGCTCCTATGGGATTCGGAAATGTTCGACGAATAAATTCGGCGAATATCAATTTGTTCAGCGAACTTTTCCGAACCGAACATTGAAATGTTCTCTCATGCCTATATATATAAGTAAGTATTGAGATGAACTTTTGTAATTGACCAAATACTTATTTTCCACAAAAATGTTAAAAAAAATTCTTTCCAAATCAGACAATGTGATTTTCAGGATTTGTTTTCTCATTTTGTCTCTCATAGTTGAGGTCTACCTATGATGTCAATTACAGGCCTCTCTCATCTTTTTAAGTGGGAGAACTTGCACAATTGGTGGCAGACTAAATACTTTTTTACCCACCAATTTGTAGACAGCTATTAAGTCTCCTCTCAGTCTTCTTTTTTGCAAACTAAACATTCTCAGATCTTTTACCCGTTCCTCATAGGACAAAGTTTGCAGTCCGCTCACCATCCTGGTAGCTGTTCTCTGAACTTGCTCAAGTTTTTCAATGTCTTTTTTAAAATGTGGTGGCCAAAACTGGACGCAGTATTCCAGATGAGGTCTGACCAAGGAGGAGTAGAGGGGGATTACTTCACGTGATTTCACAGTGTAGAGGGATCATCCTTATTCTCATTTGCACATGGAAACATGAGAAGCAATGGAATGAAACTGAAAGGAGAAGATACAGATTAGATATTAGAAAAATCTTTTTGACAGTGAGGCGATCAATGAGGGGAACAGGCGGCCACGAGAGGTGGTGAGTTCTCCTTCAATGGAAGTCTTCATACAAAGGCTGGACAGACATCTGTCTGAGATGGTTTAGTGACTCCTGCATTGAGCAGGGGGTTGGACACGATGACCCTGGAGGTACCCTCCAACTCTAACATTCTATATCATTTAATATATGATTCCGCTATATCACTTATGGTGGTGTTTGTGCAAACCTTCATATTTTTATTAAGAAAAAACATTTATTTAGATTTTTTTTTATTAATGACACCTACAAATTGATCATTCCATTCCTTTATTGAAAACATATTTCCATTGGCGAGTATTTTTTCTCTGTTTAATCATGCACCATTGGAGCAACCATAACTTGTCATCTCGTGAGATATCAGATGCAGAAATTACAAATTGCTGGACATGAAAACCCGGACGGGTTTGTTAATAGTTTACAGTAAACCTGGAGCATTCAATCAATCTTATTCAAAGAGATATATTACAAAATATCAGCCGCCTCTGGAATATGGCAGCTATTTATCTTTTGTTTATAGTTGGAGCGAAAAAGAAAGAGGAATGGTTGGACCGCAATGGCTGGCACGATAGATAAGAGCAGTCATGATAGACAATTTTTATGAATTTAGCAATTTGTTTACAATGCTATTAACATTACTCACCTTATGATAAGATATAGCAATTTTTTATAGCATCTAAGGTACCCATACCACATGGTACCAATAAGGAGATGCAAAAAATATTTATTAGGCGATTCCAATCAACAATATAATTAATTTTAATAACACAAATGTGATTTGTTGTACCCCATTTAATAGAGATGAATAAATCTGATTCTAATATTCATGGTGAATTTTTTAAAGAATTTGCAAAATGTGCAAACCTCTTCATGTGAAAATTGCTACCACCGTTTAATATATTGCAAAAGATTGGATCAGCCAGAGAAGGATCCTACACCCTCAGGTGTGGCGAGTCAGGTGTCCTCATAATGCCTTGCAGCTATTACATGATAGAGCATAGCCAATCAGAATGGACTACAATAGCCTGTATAAAAGCAAAAGCAGGTAATGCAGCAGACATTTTGTGGTGAATCTGGATAGTGAGAGAAAATCACAGCTCACAGCTTAGAGTTAGAACTAAGGAGAGAAAGCCATGAAATACTGAATATGCTGTATAGATAGTGTGCAATAGCACTGCAGTGAAGGTTAGTGTGTGAGGAAAAGAGGATAATACAGGGTTATTTGATAGAAAATGAAAAATAGGAGAGTCACTGTGTCTGAGGAGGTCCTAGTCAGGAGCTTTGACGCTGGCTACTGTCACTTCTCACGGACAAGCCGTGAGACAGAAAAGTAAAGAAGTCCTGGGTCAAAGGCAGAGGGTAGGGTTGAGCGAGTATGTTCTGTCCGAGTATGCTCGGGCCGAGCTCCGAGTATTTACAGCTGCTCGGTGATGAGGTTAAATCGCTCCCGTGTGCATGATTTGCAACTGTTTGACAGCTTTATTACATGGGAGGAATGTGTAAGAAATAGACATTCCTCACATGTAATAAAACTGTCAAACAGTCGCAAATCATGCACACGGGAGTGATTCAAACACATCACCAAGCAGCTGTAAATACTCAGAGCTCGGCCCGAGCATACTCGGCGAAAGGGTTAATAGAACATACTCGCTCAACACTAGCAGAGGGGCAAGACAAGAGAATAAACAGGTCACAGTCCAAAGTCAGCAGTCCAAAAGGGAGCAAATCGAGACAAGAGGGGTAGGCAAGCAAATAGTCAAAGGCAAAATCTAAGGTCAGGCAGCAATAGATCAGAACAGCAGAACAGAACTCAACCAAGCAAAGCTATAACTGACAAAGGTCTGACCATTGCCAGCCAGCTAAATAGCCAGGCAATCACCCTGAAAAGGTGACACTTGGAGGAAGCCCAGCAGGCCCAGACTGTGATTGGGCTTTTGGGCAATCCTAAATTTTCATGGTAACATCCCAGCACGCTCAAGCCCCTGGTTGGGCGGCTTGACTATCCATAATTAGCAAGAGGATAGTCATCACTCTGCAGTCCCTGATTGGGCGGCTGAGGTATCCAATTCAATACTGACAATCTAGTATGCCCCTGCCATCTATTAGGTAGCTGAGCTGTAACTCGCTGTGTCACTAAGACACATTGAGTGGCGGATTCGTGACAGGAAAACATAGGTGTAGGCTGCTGCTTAGTTAATGGTTATTGATGCTACAATTTAATAACACATTTTTTGCATTCATGCAGAAGCAAACCAACTGCGAGCATCCAGGAATCAATGAGGGGCATAATTACCCCTCTCTGGGAATTGGCAGAGGTTTCTAAAGTGTGACCCGATCAGTCTAATAAAAATCAAACCAGAATACCCCCTTGAAGACTCCAGATGAGCCAGCAAAACCCTTGATGGGATGTAATTCTCATCAAGACCAATAGGTGGCCACAGAAAGACACAGATCGATAAACATCTCCCGGCAGAGTATTGCAAAACTATTTTGTTTTTATTTAGCTGGTTATCTTGTGCCACTCATCTTGGAAAATGTTGAGCCAACAGAAAAAAGTAAACAATGACGCCTCTGTATAAAGACATTGATAAATCCAGCTCACAACATAGACATCAACTTTCCTCTAGGCTACAGCTAGCCAGGGGCTTACATTGCAGGTTGAGACATTGATGAGATAACTCATTACTTTGGTTAGTTTTGATAGGCGATATATAATGTATTGGCTCTAGGCTGGAGAAGATCCCAATATTGTGCTATTGTGTACTGCTCAGTGAGAGAAGTCTCCGCGTAGATTTACGATTCAAAATATCCATAAAATAATAATTGAAATAGAAAAATAATAACAAAAGGTCCAAACAAGTAAAGTACAGATGCCTTCTGAAACCCCTGTATGCAACTGTATAGACACACAACTGTGTTCATCTAGGGCCTATGTTAGCAATATGTTGTACGTGTAACCTGAGGAACATGTCTATGGGTCCATGCTCTGTCCTTGTACTTCGCTTTTGATGTGGTGCACAGTGTATAATAAAGATGAAGAAATCAATCCGTAATCAGAGGCGCAGCTAGAAGTTTAGCTCAGGAAGGGAAGGAACACATCTAAGTGGGCCCCTAACCACGTAACCATGTTTACAACTATGGTGGTGCACCCTAAGAGTGGGTAAAGGAGAACCTCTACAGACGACCATGCTGTTGCTGAAAATAAGTCACTATACAAAGACCAACACTGATATTACTGCCATATGGTGACCATATAATGGAAATGTACCAGTCCTGCAGAACATGTAAAAGATAACCACTTTATATGTATAACAATTAGTGTTGAGCGACCACTAAAATGCTCGGGTGCTAGAAGCTCGGGCCGAGCTCACCATTATACTCGGGTGCTCGACCCGAGCAACGAGCCCAATGTTAGTCTATGGGAGACTCAAGCATTTTTGCGGCGGCACCCCCAGCAGTCTGTAGAAAGCCTAAACAGTGCCCAAAACAATAGTGACAGTGCTCAAATTACATGGGGACAGCATGGGGATCGCCCGAGGAAGCATTTCTGACCCCCAGGTCACTGCTGTCAACAACGTGGTCAGAGGTATTAAGCCACTTTTAAGGGCTCACAAGAAAACGTTCAAAAACGAAAGTGAAACTGCTTAACTGTGAAATATGTTAAGGAACTTCCTTTCCAGGGTAAAAACTTGTGTATAAGGTTAAATAAATAACCCACAACAAAAATACTCCTGAAGCTTTGTTTTAACGGGAGTCATAGAACTGGGATAGTAGCAGGAAAACAACCAGCAATCCTCGGAGGAGGCAGGATATGCGCCAAAACGCTGACCACCTGAGGTCTAGCCGCTACTACATACACGCACTTGCATTCCAAGGAACAGAAAGCTAAGGAGAAGGCACTCCAATGCCCCTTGGAAGTGACATGGAGGTCAGAGGGCCTTAACTAAACTGTTTTTTCCATTTATAGCAACTGGGTCTCCTGTACACTGTTGGCCTAAGCAGTGAATGGAAGGCTTTCCAAAAATTATAAGGAACTGCAATGCCCCTTGAAACAGACGTGGATTATAGCGTACTAAAAACCTTCTACCCATTATTGGGGAGTGGGTCTCCCTTAGTTTTCGCCTATGCATTGAAAAGCAAAAGCTGACAAAAATTAGCAGGAAATGCAATGCCCTTTGGAAAAGTGGTGGAGGTCGCAGTGGAATAAAAAGACAATATCAATGCCCCTTGGAAAAGTGGTGGAGGTCGCAGTAGCTTAACAAGACAGTTTTAATGCGCATTGGAAGAGCGGTGGAGGTCGCAGTGGAATAAAAAGACAATATCAATGCCCCTTGGAAAAGTGGTGGAGATTGCAGTAGCTTAACAAGATGGTTTTAATGCCACTTGGAAGAGCGGTGGAGGTCGCAGTAGCATAACAAGACAGTTTTAATGCACTTGGAAGAGCGGTGGAGGTCGCAGTAGCTTAACAAGACGGTTATAATGCCCCTTGGAAGAGATGTGGAGCTCAGAGTAGCTTAACAAGATGGTTTTCATGCCCCTTGGAAGAGTGGTGGAGGTCGCAGTAGCTTAACAAGACGGTTTTAATGTCCCTTGGAAAAGTAGTGGATGTCACAGTAGCTTAACAAGACGGTTTAAATGCCTCTTGGAAGAGCGGTGGAGGTCGCAGTAGCTTAAGAAGATGGTTTTAATGCCCCTTGGAAGAGTGGTGGAGGTCGCAGTAGATTAGCAAGACGGTTTTCATGCCCCTTCAAAGGGTGGTGGAGGTCGCAGAAGCTTAACAAGACGGTTTTAATGCCCCTTGGAAAAGTGGTGGAGGTCGCAGTAGCTTAACAAGACGGTTTTAATGCCCCTTGTAAGAGTGGTGGAGGTCGCAGCAGCTTAACAAGACGGTTTTAATGCCCCTTGCAAGAGTGGTGGAGGTCGCAGTGGAATAAAAAGACAATATCAATACCCCTTGGAAGAGTGGTGGAGGTCACAGTAGCTTAACAAGACAGTTTTCATGCCCCTTGGAAGAGTGGTGGAGGTCACAGTAACTTAACAGGACGGTTTTAATGCCCCTTGGAAGAACGGTGGAGGTCTCAGTAGCTTAACAAGACTGTTTTAATGCCCCTTGGAAGAGTGGTGGAGGTCGCAGTGGAATAAAAAGACAATATCAATGCCCCTTGGAAGAGTGGTGGAGGTCGCAGTAGCTTAACAAGACGGTTTTAATGCCCCTTGGAAAAGTGGTGGAGGTCGTAGTAGCTTAACAAGACGGTTTTAATGCCCCTTGCAAGAGAGGTGGAGGTCGCAGTGGAATAAAAAGACAATATCAATGCCCCTTGGAAGAGTGGTGGAGGTCGCAGTAGCTTAACAAGTCGGTTTTAATGCCCCTTGGAAGAGACGTGGGGTTCAGAGTAGCTTAACAAGACGGTTTTCATGCCCCTTGGAAGAGTGGTGGAGGTCGCAGTAGCTTAACAAGATGGTTTTAATGCCCATTGGAAGGGTGGTGGATGTCACAGTAGCTTAACAGGATGGTTTTAATGCCCCTTGGAAAAGTGGTGGAGGTCGTAGTAGCTTAACAAGACGCTTTTAATGCCCCTTGGAAGAGTGGTGGAGGTCGCAGTGGAATAAAAAGACTAATATCAATGCCCCTTGGAAGAGTGGTGGAGGTCGCAGTAGCTTAACAAGACAGTTTGAATGCCCCTTGGAAGAGTGGTGGAGGTGGCAGTAGCTTAACAAGACGGTTTTAATGTCCCTTGGAAAAGTGGTGGAGGTCGCAGTAGCTTAACAAGAAAGTTTGAATGCCCCTTGCAAGAGCGGTGGAGGTCGCAGTAGCTTAACAAGACGGTTTTAATGCCCCTTGTAAGGGAGGTGAATGTCGCAGTAGCTTAAAAAGATGGTTTTAATGCCCCTTGAAAAAGTGGTGGAGGTCGCAGTAGCTTAACAAGATGGTTTTAATGCCCCTTGGAAGAGCTGTGGAGGTCGCAGTAGCTTAACAAGATGGTTTTAATGCCCCTTGAAAGAGTGGTGGAGGTCGCAGTAGCTTAACAAGACCGTTTTAATGCACCTTGGAAAAGTGGTGGAGGTTGCAGTAGCTTAACAAGACGGTTTTAATGCCCCTTGGAATAGTGGTGGAGGTCGCAGTAGCTTAACAAGACGGTTTTAATGCCCCTTGAAAGAGTGGTGGAGGTCTCAGAGGAATAAATAGACAATATCAATGCCCCTTGGAAGAGTGGTGGGGATCGCAGTAGCATAAAAAGACGGTTTTAATGCCCCTTGGAAAAGTGGCGGAGGTCGCAGTAGCTTAACAAGATGGTTTTAATGCCCCTTGGAAGAGCGGTAGAGGTCGCAGTAGCTTAACAAGACGTTTTTAATGCCCCTTGGAAGAGACGTGGAGGTCAGAGTAGCTTAACAATACGGTTTTCATGCCCCTTGGAAGAGTGGTGGAGGTCGCAGTAGCTTAACAAGATGGTTTTAATGCCCCTTGGAAAAGTGGTGGAGGTCGCAGTAGCTTAATAAGATGTTTTTAATGCCCCTTGGAAGAGCGTTGGAGGTTGCAGTAGCTTCACAAAACGGTTCTAATGCCCCTTGGAGGAGAAGTGGATTTCAGAGTAGTTTAACAAGACGGTTTTCATGCCCCTTACAAGAGCCATGCAGTACAGAATATTAAAAACATTATTCCCATTATTGGGGAGTCGGTCTCCCATAGTCTTTGCCTATGCCTTCCAAGCAAAAGCTGCCAAAATTAGGACGGAAGAACTTGCAATGCTGGCAAACAAGAGCCATGCAGTACAGCATATTCATAACATTATTCCCATTATTGGGGAGTGGGTCTCCCATAGTCCTTGCCTATGCCTTCCAAGCAATAGCTGCAAAAAATTAGGACGGAGGAACTTGCAATGCTGGCAACACGGACCACGGTCACCCTGGTGGTATAGTGGGGGTGGAGGCTGAGGATAAGGAGAAGAGCAAAATACAGCCGAAATGAGGAAGTGTATACCCATGGTGTGGGTGTGAAGCGGTGCATGTGAATACACCTCCCGAAATAACACAGTGGATTTGACTTTATGTTACTCTGCTATCATTTGGTGGTAATGAGAAGTCTGGCCCAATCCAGCCCTTGTTCACTTTGATAAGGGTCAGCTTGTCAGCATTGTCAGTTGACAGGCGAGTGCTCTTATCAGTTATAATTCCCCCAGCGGCACTAAAAACACGCTCTGATAACACGCTAGCGGCAGGGCAGGCCAGGACCTCCAAGGTGTACAGAGTGAGTTCATTTCATGTGTCCAGCTTGGATACCCAATAACTAAAAGGCACAGAGGAATCACGGAGGATGCTGGTACGGTCGGCAAGGTACTCCCTCACCATCTTTTGAAACTTTCCACTCCTTGTGAGAGTACCCCGCGCCTCAGGGCCTGTAAGCTGGGCAGGACTCAGAAAACTGTCCCAGAATGTTGACAGTGTTCCCCTGTCTCTGCTGGATTGGAGTTGCGTCTCTCTCGCCTGTACGCCTTGGTTGGTGAACGAACTGTGACCTCTGCGGCTAGCGTGTTCAGATGGGAATTTTTTAACAGTTCTGCAACAAGGGCCTTCTGGTACTGCCAGATTTTTGTAGACCTCTCCACCTCAGGAATAAGAGATTGAAAGTTCTTCTTGTAGCGGGGGTCTAAAAGTGTCAGCAACCAGTAATGACTGTCACCCAACATTTTGACAACGCGAGGGTCATGGTTAAGGCAGCGTAACATAAAGTCAGCCATGCGTGCCAGACTGGTAATGGGCAAGACTTCCGTGTCCTCACCAAGATGACGACTGACCATGCTCTCCTCCTCCTCCTCCCCCCTGTCCTCAGGCCACCCAGGCTGAACCGACAGTATGACAGTTGTACAGGTACTGCCATCTACAGCGCATGATACCAGCTCCTGTTCTTCATCCTCTTCCTCCTCTCCCTCATTGTCCCCCAATGAACGTTGGGATGAGATGAGGCTGGGCTGTGTGTAATCGCCAATTACTGCTTCTTGATCCATCTCATAATATTCTGGCTGCAATGCCTCCTCTTTAATTTTCTGCAGAGAGCGTTGCAAAAGACAGACAAGTGGGATGCTGACGCTAACGATGGCGTCATCGCCACTCACCATCTTGGTGGACTCCTCAAAGTTTGTCAGGATGGTACATATGTCAGACATCCAGGTCCACTCCTGAGGTCTTATGTGTGGAGTCTGACCTCAATATCGACGCCCTTGTTGCAGCTGGTACTCCACAACTGCTCCCTTCTGCTCACAAATCCTTTGCAACATGTGGAGGGTAGAGTTCCAATGTGTGGGGAGTCGGTGTGCCAGAAGCTGCAAACGCTGCTGCAACACAGCAAGGGCGGGGGAAGCTATAGCCGACTTCCGAAAATGAGCTGACAGGCGGCGTACTTTGACGAGCAGATCTGGCAACTCGGATCTTGCGCTTTCATTCAAAGCTCTGGGATATGGACAACTAAATGCTGCGATGGGACGTGGACGTGGACGTTGATGCTGTTTCTTGAGAAACTGCCATAACAAGTGAAGACTGAGAGGAGGGGGCATCTTTGCATGCAGTATGGACAGGGGATTGTCTTGCACGCACAACCGGGGGTTCTATTACACGCTCAACAGCGGAAGAAGCAGTGGTGACACCCGCTGACACTGGTCGTGGACCCTGGGGTTTGCCCCACAAAGTCGGGTGCTTTGCTGCCATGAGCCTGATCATGCTGCTGGTGGTCAGGCTGGTAGTTTTGTCACCCATGCTGATACTGGCATGGCAGGTGGTACAAATGGCCTTTTTGGGGTTATCAGCAGAGTCTTTAAAAAAAATTCCAGACTCTGGAAGACCTATCGGTTGTACTGGCGACGTCCCTCGTGTCGGTGTTACGGGGAACTGTTGCCCGCCTTCTGTGTGCGGCCACCACACTGATTCTTCCTGCCTGTTGGGGTACTCTGCCTCCCTCCCTCTGTGTGCTGCTGGCCTCACTCTGCGTGTCCTCCTGCCACGTTGGGTCAGTTACTAGATCATCCACCACCTCCTCCTCTTCCACTTGCGCACCACGATCCTCCTCCTCACTTCGTGGCAATTGTGTCTCGTCATCGTCCACCTCTTGTGACAAATTGCCAGCGTCGACTTCCTGTGGCCGTGACTGTTCAAATATTTGGGCATCGCTACATGGGATCTCCTCTTCAACCACTTCAAGCGGAGCAAGCGAGGGGCACAAATATCGAAATGGACCAGTGAACAGCTCTTCAGAGTGTCCAACTGTGGGATCAGTTGCAGTCTGACGACACTCTGCATGGTGGGAGGAAGGAGCATCAGGGTGAGGAGGAGTATGCGGTCGAGACTCACGGCTACTAAAACTTGACCGTGTGGAAGACAGACCTCAGGTGGTGGTGTCCAGGTAACTGGAAGTATTATCTGCTATCCAATTAATAACCTGTTCACACTGATCAGTTCGCAATACTGGTGTTGTTCTGTGCTTCCCTAGTAATTCGGTCAAGAAGTGGGAGCGAGAAGATGTGGCTGTTGGTTGTGGCACATTTTCACCTTGGCCACGGCACCGTTCTCTACACGCACCCTCACCAGAACGTCCAGTTCCACGTTCCTTGCCACGCACCTTGCCCATTGTAAATGAAGTAAAATAGCTTACACTCGCACTATCAATGGAAAAAGGGTAATAAAAAGGAGATTAGAACCGTGGAAGAGGAAATGCACAGTTCTATTTCTCTGGCCTACACCAGAATATTTTAAACAGATATATTTGTGTCTGAACAGTCAGGGAGACACTATTACTGTTTTTTATTTGTGTAAAAAAGGCCAAAAGCTGGATAATACAGAGATTTGAACCGTGCAACTGCAAAACCAAACTTCTAGTTATCTGGCTTACACCAGAATATTTTAAACAGATATATTTGTGTCTGAACAGTCAGGGAGACACTATTACTGTTTTTTATTTGTGTAAAAAAGGCCAAAAGCTGGATAATACAGAGATATGAACCGTGCAACTGCAAAACCAAACTTCTAGTTATCTGGCCTACACCAGAATATTTTAAACAGATATATTTGTGTCTGAACAGTCAGGGAGACACTATTACTGTTTTTTATTTGTGTAAAAAAGGCCAAAAGCTGGATAATACAGAGATTTGAACCGTGCAACTGCAAAACCAAACTTCTAGTTATCTGGCTTACACCAGAATATTTTAAACAGATATATTTGTGTCTGAACAGTCAGGGAGACACTATTACTGCTTTTTATTTGTGTAAAAAAGGCCAAAAGCTGGATAATACAAAGATTTGAACCGTGCAACTGCAAAACCAAACTTCTAGTTATCTGGCTTACACCAGAATATTTTAAACAGATATATTTGTGTCTGAACAGTCAGGGAGACACTATTACTGTTTTTTTTATCTAAAAAAGGCCAAAAGCTGGATAATACAGAGATATGAACCGTGCAACTGCAAAACCAAACTTCTAGTTATCTGGCCTACACCAGAATATTTTAAACAGATATATTTGTGTCTGAACAGTCAGGGAGACACTATTACTGTTTTTTTTATGTAAAAAAGGCCAAAAGCTGGATAATACAGAGATTTGAACTGTGGAACTGCAAAACCAAACTTCTAGTTATCTGGCCTACTCCAGAATATTTTAAACAGATATATTGGCGTCTGAACAGTCACAGACACACTCAATTTTTTTTTTTTTTTTGGGGGGGGGATTCCAAAAGGTTAATAAGACGCGTATTTGGACAGTCTGACTGAGGGAAAAAAAAATACAGGATTTAGATGAAAAAAAAAGGATTTTTTCTGGCCCCTGAGACCGGGGGATAAGTCTAGCAATATGACCAGCAGGAGCACACAGGACAGTAATGCAGTGTTTGTTGGTATAACCACTGTGTCTCCTATACAGCCTGCCTGCCTGATATCTGGGATGGATATTAGTCCTGAGAAGGACTGTTTGTTTGATTTGGCAGGCTTTAGAGATCTTACACTACCTATTTCGCACTATATATCTCTCCCTAACTCAGCAGCACTCTCCCTACACTGTCTGATCCCGGGCGACTGTGTCCAAGATGGCGGTGCCCGGTTTTAAATACTCGAGGTGACGCTGTGCGGCCAGCTAATCACTGTAATGCCCACAAACAACATGGCTGCGGCATTACAATGACTGGCTCTCAATCCCTGCATGTTCATTGGCTCTGTAAAGAGCGCCAAACGTGCAGGGCGGAGACCCGAGCTCCCGCCCGAGTTACCCGGAAATGCTCGGTGCTCGCCGAACATCCCGAGTAGCGAGATGCTCGGGCGAGTGCCGAGCAGTGTCGAGCATGCTCGCTCAACACTAATAACAATTATTCATAAAGGGAGTTAGTAACAAGGGTAATAAACAGTTACTTGAAATAACAATTAGAAGTATTTTCAATGTATAACAGTAAAGTTCTTTGCAAGAATGTGATGCACCCAGTCGTAGGCATCCCCACGTGAGTTCTCTTTGTATGGCCCTAGCGGGGGTCACCGGTTCTACCCGCTAGGCCGCAAGTCTCTTCCAGATAAAGTCTATCAGATCCTGTTTAGCCTCCCATGCACTAATCGGCCCCCTCCAAACCTGAAATCCTAATCCCAACTGTCCCCGGTACCGTAGGTGAAAGTTGTAAGTGATGGCTCTGTTAATTTGCAAGATTCCTCTGCTATGCTTGTGTAGCACCCTGAGGATTCGGCTGCTACAGGGGTATTACACCTCAAGCCAGAGGTGTGGTATTCCACTCCCGGGTAAGGATGGAGTGTGGGACTGAGCTCAGTAGGCTGCATGCACTACATACATCCCATTTCCGGGGGACAGAACTACGGTACTCCCACCAAGTATATGTGCAGGTACGACAGCGTCTGTCCCTGGCTGGAGTGGGAGGGGGGTGGAACATCCCAGTAGTGTAGGGGCAGATAGGGGGAGTACTCTGGGTAAAGCTAGGAGCTCATTGGGTGCTAGTCACCTGGGCTCACACATAGAGGGAGGTATATAAGGTGGGCACCATCTTAGAACAGGGTTCAGTTCAGGCAGGAGGAGAAGAGGAGAAGAGTTCAGCCAGGGGGGCTGACAGGGAGCTGTGGCTCCGGCTGGGCCCAGCTCCAGGGCCAAGACTGCAGAGGAGAAAGGAGTAAGAAGGACCCAGAGAGAAAGACAGAGGGAACCCCAAGAACCCAGAAACAGACCAGAAAGGGTGAAGGGTTGGTGGACACGGGTACCGGAACCCGAACTGGTGGAGGCCACTTATCCTCAGCCAGGAACCGGAGGTCGTGGTCAAGATTTGCCACGACCCTCACCAAATCCACCAGAAAGGCACACCAAGCATAGGGTCAGGGAACCCAGAGGAGGTTTGACCACTAAGAGACCCGAGGGAGCCGGCCAAAGGTGGATCCCTGGTGGGAACGGCCAGAGACAGAGAGAGAGAAGGGAGCTCAGGACCACGCTCCAGAACTGCCTGGGGGTTAGCCGAGTCCAGGACCTGGTGGACGCAGCACGGCTCGGGTGGTCACTCAAGGCCAGAGTGACTGAGAGAACAACCGTGAGTAAAAACCCTGAAACTGCACCTCAAGTCTCTGACTCTCCTTTCTACAACATAACTACACCCATCATCCACACCTGCTGCCCTGAGGCCATACCCCTCCCGTTGGGGGTTATACCATCACTGCTGCACATATACCACCGGCCTCAGCGGACTGCTCTGCAGCGGCGGGTGGCATAGTCGATCAAATTAACATCTACTGCCATAGACTGCCACTGAGTTTGACACCCTGGGCACGGACCGGGTCACCGCCACAAGGACTACTACCCCCATCGAGATCCGGCTCCGGGTATCCCTTGCACATGGCCCAGGGGGCGCGTCACTTGTGTGTCTCTCCTGATGCAGTCCACTCTTAACTCTCCCCGGCTTGACCGTCGACGGTAGTCTCTCACGCTTGTGGTAGGGTGATCCAAACCTCAGCTCTTGACAGGCGACGTCGGGTTCTGGGAACTTACTCAGGGCAGAACACAGATTCTGACTCTGACCAACATGCGCAGGGCTCAGGGCGATTCTGTGAGAAGCCCGGAGCCTCTCAGGTGGACTCTGGTGCTTCGCAGGCCTCCGGCTGAGGCCTGTCGCGCTGGGCCCTGCAGTACCTCTGGAGCATGTCTGCTCCTCTCTAAAGTCTGGTGCCAAATCTGCTTGGGATTTGGCGCGCTGGACTTTTATATTCAGGAAATCCTTCCTGGAGGTCACCGGATCAGGTCCAGCATCTGAATCTGCTCTCCCTTCAAATTCTCTAGCACAACTTGTTTCCGCTTGATTGCGCCTGGCCAGCAGATGGCAATTTCTCCTCATCTCTGATGACGTGCCCCCTGGGCCGTGGGGTACTCAGTAGCCAGGCTGGCCGATGCTGGATGATGTCACGGTGGCAGTGACCCAGTCCGTGACCCAGGGTGATCAATTAAAGGAAAAGTAGAAGGGGAATAAAGTTTTTAGAGATAATGTTCATGACGCCACCTGTGGTATGTGGCTATATGGGGCCGCCATTGCGGTGCAGATCCCCTGGAGCTGATGGTGACGCAGCAGAGTTGGTTCAGCTCTCCACAGGCAGAGCTAAGCTCCGGGGCAGTGTATATTATTTGAAGAGTAGATGTTGTCGGCTGGGACAGTGTCGCTCAAGGCTGAGTGCACAGGTAATGAACAGACAACACATTAATGGTGGTTTCCTCTTAGCTTAACTTGCAGTTTGGCAGAGCAGACCGGGGCACGGGCACTAGCTGGTAGTGGAGATCCGGGTGGCCTGGAAGCAAGTTGGGGATCCACCTCTCCAGGTGGAGTTGTAGGCCTTCCCTCTGCGCTATTCTCTTTGGCCCTGCTACTTGAAGCTATGCTGCGGCCCTCGTCCCTGAGTAAAACGTTTTTTTCCTCACCCGTATGGCAGGCAGCTCGGGCCTTCATCAAGTGTCGCTCCCACGTGGTGATGCTCATAGGCGGATTATAATGAGGGCCATCTGGGCTACTGCCCGGGGCCTGAGGCTCCGGGGGGCCCATTGCCAGATTGCCCTCACTGTAATGTTTTGTGCGCCGCTGTAATAAGAAATCCGCGGGAGACTTGAATAACAGGATCCCATCCAGGAGTGTGGGCCGGACCAGAGGCAAGCCGCTCAGCAGGTGAGCTTTGTGTGTCTGGGTGCTCTAATCAAGGGATGTAAAAGCATCCAAAATGTATTTGTATGTATCTGAGGTTGTATATATCTGTAAATATAGGTTTGTGTGTATATATGTGAATACATCTATGTACTGTATGTTGAATAGTGTTTATGTATTTGTAGATTCATGTGTTTATACAACACCTGCTGGTTAATGGGAGGAGTGCAAAATCAGGCAAGAGGCAGTTACACCCCCTTATAGTAATGCAAATCAGAGAAACCTGAGCAGCACCTCCTAGTGTGAACTGGTGCCAGCTGCCGTAACTATAAACTATAAACAGCTCTGCTTGCCCTTTAAATGTAGGTGTTTTTAGGCCAGAAGAAGACATGTTTGTCCGTTTAGTTGTGGGCTTGTAGCCCAAAAGTGGCATGTTAGGCAGAGTAGTTACCCATCAGGGGGAGGTTACCTTGCCGTGGTTGATGGGCACACATGAATTGGCCAATTTATGCACTAAAAACCTTCATTGTTTGTAAGTACTTGTTGCTAAGCAAAACAGTTTAGATCTAATATTTTCATTATTTTCATTGTTAAGACATATCTTGGCCATATGGAGTGCTGCTGCATTCTTTTGATATATTTTATAGTTACGGCAGCTGGCACCAGTTCACACTAGGAGGTGCTGGTCAGGTTTCTCTGGTTTGTGTATATATGATGCGCCCCCTGGGCCGTGGGGTACCCGGTGCCGGGCCGGTAGATGCTGGGGGGATGTCACAGTGGCGGTGACCCGGTCCGTGACCCAGGGCGGTCAATAAAAAGGGGTTATTGATAGGAGATGTATAGTGATTGTATAAAGTTCGTGACGACACTTGTGGTATGCGGCTAAGGGAGCCGCCGCTGCGGAGCAGGTCCTCTGGAGCTGATGTTACTGCAGCAGGGATGGTGTGGCTCTCCACAGGTAGAGCTTAGCTCCAGGGCAGTGTAGATGTTATGGGTTATGCTGGGCGTTGTAGTGCAGGGTTTGATGGCGCAGCAATAATCAGTCCACAACTTAATGGCGGTTTCCTCTTATCTTTACTGGTGGTGATTAGACAAGCCGGGACTAGGGTACTGGCTAGTAGTGGAAGTCTGGGCAGCCTGGAAGCAAATAAAGAATCCTCCTTGTCATGTGAAGTTGGAGGCCTTCCCTTTCCACTAAACTCTTTGGCCCTGCTGCTTGTAGCTGTGCGATGGCCCTCGTCCCTGAGTGCAACGTTTATGTGCTCACCCGTATGGCAGGCAGCTCGGGCCTTGCTGGTGCGTCGCTCCCACGTGGCAGTGCTGGGCCCTCTGTGCTGCTGAGCCTACGGGCGTCTGATGGGGCCAGGAGACCTGCAGTCTCCTGCCCTCCGGTTTCTGCTGCTGGGCCTTCAATGCCCCACAGCATCGCACTCCGGTGTCCAGTTCTTCTGTGTCCTTCTGGGGTGAACTGCCGCGCAGCTCCACTCCCCAGCTCCTCTCTTCTTGATGTCCTGACTTCAACTCCTCACACTAAGTCTAACTAACCCCCCCCCCAGATCCCAGTTGCCAAGGGGAGGAGCTCCCCTTGCTGGTCTGGAGCCAGGAAAGTGTTGCATGCTTAGTAAAACCTGAATACGGGACCCCGGCTTGCTTCCAGGCATGGCATCACCTCTTGTGAGGGAGGCAATGCCACTGTAGCAACCGGACCCCTGGGGTGCCACATATATGTATATCTATGTATGTGTCATATGTCTTTTTCTGCATGTCTTCAAATGTGTTTATGCCTATATGTGTCTTTGTATGTGTCTGTATATGTTTGTGTGTGTGCACATTTCTGCGACACGTATATGTGCAAGTCTGCATGTGTATACATGACCGTTTGTGTGTGTGTGTGTGTGTGTGTGTGTGTGCGTGCATGACTGCATGTGTGTGTGACTACGTGTGTGACTGCATGTGCGTGCCTGCTGGTGTCTGACTGCATGCATGTGTATGTGCTTGACTGCATTTGTGTGTGTGTGCCTGCTGGTGTCTGACTGCATGTGTGTGTACTGTATCTAGGGTGCTACATGCGGCCTCATTCTGGATATAGCGAGCTACGTGCGGCCTCATTCTGGATATAGGGAGCTGTGTGCGGCTTCATGATGGATATAGGGAGCTACGTGCGGCCTCATACTGTATATAGGGAGCTACGTGTGTCCTCTTGCAGTATCTAGGGAGCTACTTGCGGCCTCTTGCTGTATCTAGGGGGCTATGTGCGGCCTCTTACTGTATCTAGGGGGCTATGTGCGGCCTCTTACTGTATCTAGGGGGCTACGTGCGGCCTCTTACTGTATCTAGGGGGCAAAATGCGGCCTCTTACTGTATCTAGGGGGCTATGTGCGGCCTCTTACTGTATCTATGGGGCTACGTGCGGCCTCTTACTGTATGTAGGGGGCTACCTGCGGCCTCTTACTGTATCTAGGGGGATGTCAGCGTACTTAATTGTGCTCAATATTAAGTCATACAATTAATGTAAAAAAATAATTATACTCTATCTTATAAAGCTCTATGTTTTGCATAGGGTTGTACACAATGGAAACATTTGTGCGGTATGGTATGCCCGCCACTATCTCTGTCTTTTTCCATCTACAGATGTGCACCAGAGCACCTGTATGTTATTCACATAACCTATCAAAAAGGGATCATGTGACATGTCACATGATCCATTGGTTACCTGGGGGGCCCACGCCTTCTAAACTGCCCAGGGCCCTGGCTACTCTTAATCCACCCCTGGCGATGCTGGGCCCTATGATGCTGCCAAGCCACCGGGCGTCTGGTGGGGCCAGAAGACCTGCAGTCTCTTGCCCTCCGGATTCTACTGAGCCTTCAGTGCCCCACAACCATGGACTCCGGTGTTCGATTCCTTTGCGCTTCTCTCTGGGGTGAGCTTATCCACAGCTCCCTTCCCCAGGTCCTTCCTGCCTGACTCCAACTCCTCT
Source organism: Phyllobates terribilis (assembly GCF_046119375.1). Classification (NCBI taxonomy): domain Eukaryota; kingdom Metazoa; phylum Chordata; class Amphibia; order Anura; family Dendrobatidae; genus Phyllobates; species Phyllobates terribilis. The sequence goes on from NW_027362772.1 coordinate 271,334,545, forward strand.
CCTCTCGCTCTTACTAACCCCACCTCCAGATTCCAGTTGTCAAGAGGAGGAGCTCCGCTTTCTTGTCTGGAGCCAGGAAAATGTTGTATGCTGGTAAACCTGATTAGGGGACCCCTCCTTGCTTCCAGGCATGGCATCACCCCCTGTGAGGGAGGCAATGCCACTGTGGCAACCGGACCCCTGGGGTGCCACATTTTCCCCTAGTTAAATTCAGTATTCCCGGACTGAGGACACCTTTTGAATTAACAATTAACAACAATAACAATTCACATTACAAATAGTTTACAAAGTCTCAAAAAAGGCAAAAATTGCAGAATAACAAAAACCAAACTAAAATTGGGAGCAGTCATTGGGGCGCTTAGTCTTTACGCCACTATCCGGGAATTGTCTTTTTCCGGATACCTGAAGGTTGGTTGGTGGGAACCGCCTCAACCCACTTCATGTATCGTCCCTGGGCATGGCTTCAGGGCACTCTGTCGGTGGGCCTGGTTTTCGGCCACGCCTTCGGTTTATTTTCAAGGCCAACACTTAACTTTATTCAACATTGTCCTGACCACACCTAGTCCTGTGGTCCATTTGTCCATAAATTTAATAACTATATACACTCATGATTACTTAAAAGTTCTTACAGGAAGTCTATCTAGGCTCTCATACTTAACGGTTGCAACTATATAACATATACTATTATTTTATTACACTTTAGTCCCTATAACGGGCAGGGAGCTGACCTATGGTACTACGGGTTGATCTACGCAGTACATTTGTTGCCAATGACCTACCCGGGTCTCTAGTGTCTACCTCTGGTGTGGTGGGCTCAGTGAACTACACTACGGTTAGTCTGAGGTAACAACGGTAGGCTTGGTGGTAGTGATGAGCGAGCATGCTCGCTACTGCTCGGTGCTCGCCCGAGCATCTCACTGCTCGAGATGCTAGTCGCTCGCCGAGTATTTCCAGGGTTGCTCGGCGGGAGCTTAGTTCCCCTCCCTGCATGTTTGGCGCTCTTTAGAACACCAATTAACATGCGGGGATTGCCTGCCACTCATTGTAATGCCGCAGCCATGGTGGTTGTGGCATTACAGTGATTGGATGGCCGCACAGCGTTATCAGGCCTATATCAGACCTGGCGCCGCTGTGCTCGTCACAGTCACTCCGGAATCAGGCGGAGTAGGGAGAGCTGCTGCTGAGCTAGGGAGAGAATTGCTTGTGTATTAGGTAGTGTAGGGAGAAAAACCGTACATTACACATATCCATCTTAACAAACAGTCCTTTTGAAGACTAACTAATCCATCTGCAGAGATATCAGGCAGGCAGTGTATATAGGCAGGAAGGGTATATAGCAGACTGCAGTGCATATAGCACAAGAGGCTCCATTCCAATTCTGCCTTCTGCTGCTGTTAGATATTTCTATACAAAGGCCCAGGTCTCAGGGGCCAGGAATACTTTTTTTTGGATCTTAATCCTCATTATTTGCTTAAAAAGCAATCCAGAGAACACTGCTTTTCTGCACCATTTGCTGGTTGGCACTGCAGAATACAGCCAGGTCCTTTCCATATTGCAGCGCTAGAAATCCAGCTATGTAAAACTGTGTTTTCTCCGTCACACAGATCACATATACGTTTTCAGAAAATACTGCCATTTTTGGCCTCCATTCCAATTTTTTTTCACTGTGTCAGTGACATTTTTGACACCGGTTTGCTGTTCAAACTAGTTACCTACAGGCGAGGTATTTAAAACTCTGTTTTCTCCGTCACACGGATCACATATACGTTGTCAGAAAATACTGCCATTTCTGGCCTCCATTAAAAATTTCCTTCAGTGTGTCAGTGAAGCAATTTACACCAGTTTGCTGTTCAATCTACTTACCTAAAGGCCAGGTATTTAAAACTCAGTTTTCTCCGTCACACAGATCACATATACGTTGTCAGAAAATACTGCCATTTCTGGCCTCCATTAAAAATTTCCTTTAGTGTGTCAGTGAAGAAATTCACACCAGTTTGCTGTTCAAACTACTTACCTACAGGCCAGGTATTTAAAACTCTGTTCTATCCGTCACACGAATCACATATAAGTTCACTCCAAACTCAGTCATTTGTAGTGAGCATGGAAGATACTGTCCTCCATTTAAAATGGGCAAGGCACGTGGCAAGGGACAGGGAACTGGACCTGATGGTGATGGTGCATGTAGAGGCTGAGAACAAGGCCGTGGGCAAGCTGAAATTGTGCCACAACAAACACCGACATCTTCTCGCCCGACCTTCCTGTCCCAATTCCTAGGGGACCGCAGCACACCACTATTGAACCCAGAGCAGTGTCAAAAGGTTGTTGGTTGGATAGCGGATAATGCTTCCAGTCACTTAGCCACCACCACCACCACCCTGTCTTCCGCACGGTCAAGTCTCAGTAGCAGTGAGCCTGGATGGCATATTCTTCACCTTGATCCTCCTTCCTCCCACCATGTCGAGTGCCGGGAGACAACTGATCCCACACTTGTACACTCTGAAGAGCTGTTCACTTTAACATTTATAGATTCGGGCCTCTCGCCGGGTCCACTTGAAGCGGGGCAAGAGGAGATCGCGTGTAGTGATGCCCAAATATTTGAGCAGCGGCGGTCACACGAAGGCGACGGTGGGAAAGCGTCACAAGAGGTGGACGATAACGAGACACAATTGCCAGAAAGTCAGGAGGAGGACAAGGGTGCGGAAGTGGAAGACGAGGTGGTGGATGATCTAGTAACTGACCCAACCTGGCAGGAGGACATGCACAGCGAGGACAGCAGCACACAGGGGGAGGGAGGCAGAGCACCCCAACAGGCAGGAAGAAGCAGTGTGGTGGCCGCAGACAGAAGGCAGGCAACCGTTCCCCATAACACCAACACGAAGGAAGTTGCCAGTACAACTGTTAGGTCTTCCCAAGTCTGGTTTATTAAACACGCTGCCGATAACCCCAAAAAGGCCATTTGCTCCACCTGCCAGGCCAGCATAAGCAGGTGTGGCAAAACGACCAGCCTGACCACCACCAGCATAATCAGGCACATGGCAGCAAACCGAACCCCAGGGTCCAGGAACAGTGTCTGCAGGTGGCACCATTGCTTCTTCCGCTGTTGTGCATGCAAGCCAATTCCCTGTCCATGGTGCATACGAAGATGCCTCCTGCCCTGCACCTGTCGTTGAGCACTCTCAAGTAGCAGCATCAGGAAGCACGTCCATGTACTTGTCCCAGCGCAGCGTTCAGTTGTCCATACCCCAGTCCTTGGAACGCAAGTGCAAATATGCAGCCAATGCCCCACAGGCCACACTACTAAATTCTCACATTTCACAACTGCTTGTGCTCGAAATTTTGCCTTTTAGGCTCGTGGAGACGGAAGCATTCCGCAACCTGATGGCAGCAGACGTCCCTCGGTACTCGGTTTCCAGCCGCCATTATTTCTCCCGGTGTGCCGTCCCCGCATTACACAAGCACGTGTCCTAAAACATTAGCCATGCCCTCAACAACGCAGTTACTGGGAAAGTCCACCTAACCACGGACACGTGGACAAGTGCTTGTGGACAGGGATGGTACATCTCACTGACGGCACACTGAGTTAACATAGTGGAAGCCGGGACCCAGTCGGACCTTGTGACAGAACATGTCCTCCCGACGCCAAGAATTGCAGGCCCTAGGTCAATCAGGGTTGCCCCCACGGTCACCAGCTCCTGCACCTCATCCTCCTCAGCCTCCTCTTCAGCCTCCATCTCCGAAATGACCACATCAGTCACAAGCTGAAAGCAATGCAGCACTGCCTCGGCCAAGCGGCAACAGGTTGTGCTGAAGCTAATATGCTTAGGTGACAAACCGCACAATGCTGAAGAGTTGTGGACAGCTCTGAAAGAGTAGGCAGATCTGTGGCTCACACCGCTGAACCTACAACCAGGCATGGTCGTGTGTGACAATGGCCGGAACCTGGTGGCGGCTCTGAGGCGAGGCGAGCTCACACATGTACCATGCCTGGTCATTTGTGCTTAACCTCATGGTTCAGCAGTTTCTCAAATCCTACCTGGAGCTGCGTATCTGCTTGTTAAAGTGCGCCGCCTGTGTGCCCATTTTAGAAAGTCAGCTACAGCTTCGGCCGCCCTTGCCGTGTTTCAGCAGCATTTGAGGCTTCCGGCTCACAGACTGGTGTGTGATGTCTCCACGCGTTGGAACTCTACACTGCAGATGTTGGGAAGGATATGTGAGCAAAAGAGGGCAGTTGTTGAGTCCCAGCATCAACAAGGCCGTCGGTATTCAGTACAGACTCCACATATAAGACATCAGGAGTGGACATGGATGTCAGACATATGTACCATCCTCCAAAACTTTGAGGACTCCACCAAGATGGTGAGCGGCGATGACGCCATAATTAGCGTCACCATCCCACTTCTCTGTCTTCTGAAACGCTCTTTGCTCACAATCAAAGAGGATGCATTGCAGGCGGAGCACGATGAGTTGGAGCAAGGAACCATACAGGGTGATTACACCAGCCCAGCCTCATCTCATCCCAACGTGGATTGGGTGACAATGAGGAAGAGGAGGAGGAGGGACAGGAGCTAGTTTCATGCACTATAGACGATACTACCTGCACAGCTGTCATACCGTCTCTTCAGTGTGGATGGCCAGAGGACAGAGAGGAGGAGGAGGAGAGCAAGGTCAGTCATCCTCTTGGTGAGGACACGGAAGTATTGCCTGTTAGTAGTCTGGCACGCATGGCTCAGTTTATGTTACGCTGCCTTTCCCATGACCCTCGCGTTCTCAAATTTTTGGGTGACAGTCATTACTGGTTGGTGACACTTCTAGACCCACGCTACAAGGAGAACTTTATATCTCTTATTCCTGAGGCAGACAGGTCTACAAAAATTGGGCTTTACCAGAAGGCCCTTGCTGCGGAACTATTAAAAAAATTCCCATCTGAAAACGCTGGAGGCGGAGGGTACACTTCGTTGGACAACCAAGGAGTACAGGCGATAGAGACACAACTTAAATCCAGCAGAGGCAGGGAAACACTGTCAAACTTCTGGGAGAGTTTTCTCAGACCCTCCCATCACACAGGCCCGGAGGAGTGCAAAGTTAAGGAAGATGCAGAGGGAGTACCTTGCCGACCGTACCAACGTCCTCCGTGATTCCTTTGTGCCTTATAATTATTGGGTATCCAAGCTGGATATGTGGAATGAACTGGCTCTCTATGCCTTGGAGGTCCTGGCCGGCCAGCATTTTATCAGAGCGAGTTTTTAGTGCCGCTGGTGGAATTATAACTGATAAGGGCATCCACCTGTTAATGGAAAATGCTGACAGGCTGACTCTAATAAAAATGAACAAGGGCTGGAATGGGCCAGACTTCTCAACACCACCGAATGATAGCAGCGTAACATAATCTTAAATCCAGTGTCTTTTCTTGGGAGGTGTATTCCCATGCTCCTTTTCACATCCAGACATGGGTATATGCTTCCTGATTTTGGCTATTTGCTCTTGTCCTCCTCCTTCTCCTTATCCTCCACCACCATATCACCAGGGTGACCGTGGTCCGTGATGCAATACCCACATAATTTTTTTAAAGGGTGTTTATGATGCCCGTAAAAAAAATGTTATACAACATGTTCATGTATACCCCCCAGGGGTAAATGTTTGTCAGCCCATACACTTAGTGCATGGGCATTACAAGTATAGGAGGCCCGCTCCTTTTTAATGGGAAAAAATTTTTATGAGGCCCTCCTCCACGTCTCTTCAAAGGGGCATTGAAGTGCCTCCAAATTTTTGACAGCCCTTGCATTCACTGCATAGGCCAACACTATGGGAGACTCTCTCCTTTCTAATGGGAATTTGTCGTTACTGTGGCCCTGCTCTATGTGTCTTTAATTTCTTAGTGGGGGTTTTCCTAAATTTGGTCAACCGTTGGACTCACTGCATACCCTATAACTGTATAGCAGACTATTTCCTTTCTAATGGGAACATGTCGTACTCGTTACTGTGGCCCTGCTCTATGTGTCTTTCAGAGTCCCTCCATTATCAATGAAACAGGATGTGTCTGATGATGTGTCACACACCACATTGCCAGATAAGGTTGTAAAATGTTAAAATGACATTTCCCGGAGAATGCATTTGCCTAAAAAATTTTTTAAAAAAAACAGTAGGATCTTTCTTTAATATAAAAACAGAGTAGCCAATGTAACCTCAATGTAATCACATTGTTCAGCTCCTGCACCTCCTCCTCCATCTCCAAAATGACCACATCAGTCACAAGCTGAAAGAACTGCAGCACTGCCTTGGCCAAGCGGCAACAGGCTGTGCTGAAGATAACATGCTTAATGCTTAGGTGACAAACCGCCCAGCGCTGTAGAGTTGTTGAAAGCTGTAACAAAGCAGCTTGATCTGTGGCTCTCACCGCTGAACATACAGCCAGGCATGGTCGTGTGTTTCAATGGGCGGAACCTGGTGCTGGAGAATTGACAGTCGGGGTAGATACGGTTTCCCTCTATGCCAGTCCTTTCACCGAGCTAAAGAATATGGCTGTGGTGAAATACAACTCCTACTGAGAAGCTGTTTCAGATTGAAAAACATTGTGCCCACCAGAGGATTTGGTTCTGAGGGCTCACCTTTCTCTCCAGCTCAATGTAGAAGCTCTGATGTAGAAGCCAGCTCTGATGTAGAAGCCAGGGCACACCAGAGAATTCTCTGGTGGGACCGTCCAACCCTGCTGAGAAGCAGTCCTGGCTAAGAAAAGTGTGTGGGAAGGTTCCCGGACACTCTATGGCTGCTCTTTTACTGAGTTGGAAACCCACGCAAACATGGGGAGAACATAAAAAGTCCTTGCAGATGTTGTCCTTGCTGGGATTTGAACCCAGGATCCCAGCGCTGCAAGGCTTCAGTGTTAACCACTGATCCAATGTGCTGCCATTCACCCTCTAATATCTAACAGGCTGGAGTAACTTTCACCTACTGCTACTCTATCTTCAGCTCCTTTGTGAGAAAATTATGTATTTGGGCAGCCACTCAGTTTACCAAATAAAATTCCTGAGAAGGAAATTGGGGATGGCTTTGCTACTGTTACTGGGTGCAGTGCTAATACCATGGTGTAGTACCATAGTTTACTGGAAATATTCCAGGCTGGTAGAAGCCAAGCAAATTCCCACAGAAAAGTACCAGCAGTAATGTTAAGGGACCCGCGCTTGTAGAAGGCGGAGACAACACCGGGAGAAATAGTGACGGCTTGGGACCGAGTATGGACACAACGCATGAGTTATGAGGTTGTGAAAAGCTTCCGCCTCCACGAGCCTAAAAGGCCACATTTCAAGTGCAAGCAGCTGCCCAGAAATCTGGCAATTTAGTATTGCGGCCTGTGGGTGGGTGGCTGGCTGCATACTTGCGCTTGCATTCCAAGTAACAGAAAACTAAGCAGATGGTGGCCTCTATCATCATCATGGCCTCACCTCGGCACTATGAACTCTCCTGAAGGAGAAGCCAGGTCCCACTGGAGGAGTCTCCGGTTTTCTGGTGGGTCCGTCCAACCCTGCCGAGAAGCAGCCCTGGCTAAGAAAAGTGTGGGGGAAGGTTCACGAACACTCTATGGCTGTTTTTTTTATGTAGATTGGACGTGCTTATGCATGTTATTTCTCAAACTGGATTGCAGATCAGGCCATAGCCCAACTCTGTAGTCAAGAAATTAAATGCTCAAAGAAAGATGTTTGTGTGTCAAAGCACTACCGAGAAGTGCGAGTTGATGTTGGACTGGCTGCCATTGCTTCTGCAAAAGCTGCTTTAGAGGACTTCCTGGGAGAAATGACACCCCGAGTAGATACGGTTTCCCTCTATGCCAGTCCTTTCACCGAGCTAAAGAATATGGCTGTGATGAAATACAACTCTCAGCAAAAAAAGCTGTGGACTGGCTCCGTACCATCCCTGGCCACATTCACCTGTCCACGTGTTTGTGGTTAGGTGGTCTTAGGCTTTCCTTCCCAGTAAGTGCACTGTGAAGGGCACGGGTAATGTTGTGGGACCCGTGCTTGTGGAAGGCGGAGACGACACCGGGAGAAACAGTGGCGGTTGGGGACCGAGTATGAACACCTGGCCGCCACCGGCATGAGGTCATGAAAAGCTTCCGCCTCCATGAGCCTAAAAGGCCACATTTCAAGTGAAAGCAGCTTTAGATGACTTCCTGGGAGAAAGGACAGCTGGGCAGATATGGTTTCCCAAGTCTTTTCACCAAGCTAAAGAATATGACTGTGGTGAAATTCAACTCAGCAAAAAAAGCTGTGGACTGGCTCCGTACCGTCCCTGGCCACATTCACCTGTCCACGTGTTTTTGGTTAGGTGGTCCTTCCCAGTAAGTGCACTGGGGAGGGAAAGGGGAATGTTGTGGGACCCGTGCTTGTGGAAGGCGGAGATGACACCAGGACAAATAGTGGCGGCTGGGGACCGAGTATGGATACCCGGTCGCCGCCATAAGATTGTGGACAGCTTCTGCCTTCACGAGCCTAAAAGGCTACATTTCAAGTGCAAGCAGCTGTCAAAAATTTGGCAGTATAGTATTGCAGCTTGTGGGTTGGTGGGTGTCTGGCAGCATACTTGCGCTTGCATTCCAAGGAATGGGGTAGGGACAACTGAACGCTGCACTGGGACAAGGACGTGGACGGTGATTGTTGCAAGTCTGCAACAACAGGTGCATGGCCGGAGGCATCTTCGCATGCGCCAAGGATCACTTCTGATGGGCACACTTTTAGGCAGTGACCTGGGAGTCAGAGATGCTTCCAGAGGTCTTCCCCATGCTGTTCCCATGTCTTTTCAGCACTGTATGCATGTGTCTGATGATGTGTCACACACCACATGGCCAGATAAGTTTGTAAAATGTTAAAATTTGCCTCCAAACTCCTTGAGCAACACGTTCACGCTGAACTTTCCTCCCACTTTTCATCTAACTCTCTCTTCGACAACCGACAATCCGGCTTCCGCCCCCACCATTCCACCGAAACTGCCCTTAACAAAATCACCAATGACCTATTTACAGCCAAAGCTAACAGACAATTCTCCGTACTCCTTCTACTTGACCTGTCTTCTGCTTTCGATACAGTTGACCACTGCCTCCTACTGCGGATCTTCTCTTCCTTTGGCTTCAAAGACCTTGCCCTATCCTGAATCTCCTCATACCTTTCTAACCGCACATTTAGCGTCTCCCACTCCCACACTACCTCCTCACCCCGCCCCATCTCTGTTGGAGTCCCTCAAGGCTCTGTCCTAGGACCCGTACTCTTCTCAATCTATACCCTTGGCCTGGGACAGCTCATAAAATCCTATGGCTTCCAGTACCATCTGTACGCTGATGACACCCAGATCTACCTCTCTGGCCCAGACGTCACCTCTCTGCTGTCCTGAATCCCAGCATGTCTAGCAGCCATATCCTCCTTCTTCTCCTCCCAGTACCTCAAGCTCAATGTGAACAAAACTGAACTCATTATCTTTCCCCCATCTCGCATATCTTCCCCACCTGATCTATCTATCACAATAAACGATATCACTCTTTCCGCTGTACCGACAATCCGCTACCTCGGAGTAACCCTTGACTCTGCCCTGTCCTTCAAACCCCACATCCAAGCTCTCGCCACCTCCTGTCGCCTCCAGCTCAAAAATATTTCCAGAATCCGTCCTTTCCTCAACCCTAACTCTACTAAACTGCTTGTGCATGCCCTCATCATCTCCCGCTTCGACTATTGCAACATCCTCCTCTGTGGCCTCCCTGCTAACACTCTCGCACCCCTCCAGTCCATCCTCAACTCTGCTGCATGACTTGTTCATCTCTCGCTTCGCTACTCCTCTGCTAAGCCCCTTTGCAAATCGCTTCACTGGCTCCCAATTGCCCAGCGCATCCAGTTCAAACTACTAACACTGACCTACAAAGCCATCCATAACCTCTCTCCTCCGTACATCTCTGAACTAATCTCCCGATATATTCCGTCACGTAACCTCCGGTCCTCCCACGACCTCCTTCTCTCCTCCACAGTTATCCGTTCCTCACGCAATCGCCTCCAAGATTTCTCCCGAATATCTCCCATCCTCTGGAATTCTGTGCCTCAACACGTCGGATTATCCACCACATCCGGATCCTTCAGATGGAACCTGAAAACCCATCTCTTCAAGAAAGCTAACAGCCTGCAATGACCACACTGCCTCCTCAACAACGCCGAAGCTACTACTACTGCAACCCCCCCAACCTACTGTCTCCTCCCCATTCCCGTGAATGTAAGCACGCAAGGGCAGGGTCCTCTTCCCTCCCTACCAGTCTATCATTGTTAGTTTGTTTACTGTATTGATATTCTTATTTTGTATGTAACCCCTTATGTACAGCGCCAAGGAATCAATGGCGCTATATAAATTATTAATAATAATAATAATAAAATGACGTTTCCTGGTGAATGCATTTGTCTTGGTTGAAAGCAATGCAAAAGTGCAAAAATGCATCAAAAATGCTACGTGTGGAGGAGTATTTTTGTTTTTGGTTATTTATTTTGCCTTATATACAAGTCATTACCCTGGAAAGGATGTTCCTTAACCTATTTCCCAGGAAAATCCATTTTGGTTTCTTTTTTGTGTGTTTTATTGTGAGTCCGTAAAAGTGGCGTAATACTCTGACAACGTTGTGGACAGCAGTGACCTGGGAGTCAGAGATGCTTCCAGGGGTCTTCCCCATGCTGTTCCCATGTAATTTGAGCACTGTTCCAATTGATTTGGGCAAGTTTTAGGCTCTCTGCAGACCGCCGGGGGAAGCCGCCTGAAAAATGCTCGAGTTTCCCATAGACTTACATTGGGCTCATTGCAAGGGTCGAGCACCCGAGTATTCCAATGTGCTCGACCCGAGCAACGAGTACCCGAGCATTTTAGTGCTCGCTCATCACTACTTGGTAGTCTTCTACGACTTCTTTGACTCACCATGGGTATGACAGATTCGCCGCTAGCAGGGGGTGGATTCACATGTTCCACTGCTGAAGAAGCATCTGTTTCTGGGGCCGACTGGTCTCTCTGCTTTTCTAGAGTCTCTGCGGCTTCCGGTGAGGCTACTTGGGGAAAGTTCAGGACAGGTACCACGATTGCTAGGTTCACCTGCGTCCAAGACCAGGGAAATTCTCCAAGGATGGTTTGAACCGTCTCTTCCACCTTTTCTGTGTGCTGGGGACTGTTTTGGTCTTCCTCTTGGTGTCTCAATTGATCAGGGCATATCTTCAGGTAGTCTCTTGAGACTGCCACCGAAGTCTCTCCTCCATCTTTACTGATGAGGTATACCTTGGTGTCGTCGAAATTTGAAGATAAGACGGTGTACGGCTCAACCTCCCACTGATCATCTAATTTGTGAACTCTTCTCTTCCTTTTGAGTACCTGTTCTCAAGGTGACAAGGGAACTGCAGGTGCATGCTGATTATAAGTTCTCTCCTGCCTCTGTCTCGCCTGGGGCAAACTTCTCTCTACACATTCTTGCACCTTGCTTTATTGTTGCTGCTGCTCCGTATCCCAGTCTGCATCTGGTGATGTTGTCTCAGGTGTTAAAACTCCCGTGTCTAAGTCAATGGGTATCTTACCAGGTCTTGCTCTCATCAGGTAGGCGGGTGTACAGTTGGTGGAGTTCACTGGGATGTGGTTATATAGGTCTACCAAATCCGGTAGCTTCTCTGGCCACAGGCTGCGTTCTTCAAGGGGCAGCGTCTTCAACAGGTCTATTACCACCTGGTTCATTTTCTCACCCAACCCGTTGGTCTGAGGACGATACGGCGTCGTCCTTATTTTCTTGCAGCCGTACAAGTTACAGAATTCTTGAAACACTTCTGCTTCAAAGGCTGGGCCTTGATCGGTAAGCACTAGTTCAGAGTGTTGTTGAAACTCTTTGGCTGACATCTTAGCCGTCTGATCCTTCACTGGCACTACTACCAGGAAGCGGGAGTAGTGGTCTACTATGGTGAGAGCGTAGACATAGCCTGACCGACTTGGGGCTAGCTTCACGTGGTCCAAGGCTACCAGTTCTAGTGGTTGTTTGGTGATTATGGGCTGCAGGGGAGCCCTCTGGCTATCACGGTCTTTCCATCTCAGGTTGCATGGACCACATTCTCGACACCATCTCTCGATTGCTTTCCTCATGCCAACCCAGTAGAATTGCTCACGTAGCAGGACTTCCAACTTCCTCCACCCGAAGTGTCCTGCTCCATCGTGGTACGCCTCTAAGACCATTGGCGCATCCTGCTTCGGGACTACCACCTGCCAGACCAGTTTGTGTGTCCGGGAGTTGATGCTTCTCCGACACAGCTTCCCCTCGTAGATGAACAGCTTGCCCTTCTCCTTCCACAACTGTTGGGTTTCCTGTGGAGCATCGGGACCAGGGTGCGAGTCAGCTTGTGTCAGCAACTCCTTTACTAGGTGGACAGGCGGGTCGCTATCCTGCGTCTCTGCTCATCCATGGTGGGGCAATGGGTTAAACGTGGCCTCTCTGTTGGCGGAGCGCTTGTCTCTCACACAGTGGTAGCACTGGGTTACCCCGTGATGATTGAAAGCTGGTAGCTCAATCTCCTCCAGCTCTTCTGGGTCTTCTCCCCCATCTGGCAAGTTGGGCATCCTAGACAGCGCATCAGCATTAGCGTTTTTATGCCCCGCCCGATACTTGATGGTAAACTCGTAGTTACACAGCCGGGCCATCCATCGCTGCTCCAGCCCACCTAGCTTCTGAGGTGGGTCAGCGGATTATTGTCTGTGAAAATTGTAAACTTCGCTGAAGCCAGGTAGTGTTTGAAGCACTCTGTTACAACCCAGACTATGGCTAAAAACTCCAACTTGAAGGAACTATAGTTGTCAGGGTTCCTTTCCGTGGGTCAGAGCTTCCTGCTGGCGTAGGCAATCACTCTCTCTCTCTGCCCTGCTGTACCTGGGACAGCACCGGTCCCAATCCCACATTGCTGGCATCCGTATAGAGTATAAAGGGTTGGCCATAGTCGGGGTAGGCCAGCACTTTGTCTCCCGTAAGAGCCACTTTCAGTGCAGTGAAGGATTCATCTTTTGTTTTACCCCATTTAAACAGAGGATTCGGGTTCTTGGCCTTCTTGGACTGGCCCACTAAGAGGTCCTGCATGGGTGCTGCTATCTTGGTGAAACCCTTGATGAATCTCGTGTAGTAGCCTACCAGCCATAGGAACTGCCGCACTTACTTGAGAGTGGAGGGTCTTGGCCAGTCAGGGTTTAGAAGTTTTTGTGTCCTAGGCAACACTCCATTAACCGTTGGAAAGCTCCCGGGGCGTTGCAGAGCCTGAATGGCATGCAGTTGAACTCGCAGAGGCCCATTGGTGTTGTAAACGCAGTCTTCTCTCTGTCCGCCTCTGCCACGGGAACCTGCCAATACCCATTGGTGAGATCCAAAGTGGTGAAATAGTTAGCGGATCGCAGTGCTGCTAATGATTCCTCAATTCTGGGTAATGGGTAGGCATCCTTATGTGTAATGTGGTTAATCTGCTTATGATCAACTCGTTGTACCATCTTTTTTTCTAATGAGGACTAATGGAGCTGCCCAGGGGCTACAACTATCTCTGATCACCCCAGCCTCCTTCATCTCCCGTAACATTCCATTGGCACATTGATAGTGAGCTGGGGGTACAGGCCGGTACCTCTCTTTAATGGGCTGATGATCTCCGGTAGGGATATGATGTTGGACCTCGTTTACCTGCCCAAAGTCTAGTGGGTGTTTGCTTAAGACTCGCTCATATTCTTGGACCACCCGGTATACTCCATGCTTTTAGTGCAAAGGGGTGGAGTCAGTGCCCACTTGTAGCTTCTGACACCAATCCTCCATCTGCCCCTTGGAGCCATTATCCTCCACCGGTTTGGATGGAGGCAAGGGTTCCACTGCCTTTATTGAGTTGTTACTGACAGTGACAAGCTTAGAAAGGGTGTCATACCGGGGTAAATGGACCTCTTTCTCCCCACAATTCAGGATGCGTATCAGTACTCTCCCCTTGCGGACATCGACTACCCCCCTGGCCGTCAAGATGGTGGGCTTGCTATCAGAGTACACGGGTTCTACCAGGGCCTGATAATCTTGACCCCTGAGAGCTATTGCTGCCAGACACCATATTATCATTTCACTCCTAGGGGGCATTGCAATGGGGAATGGATCACTCACTCTGACACTGCCGACTTCTCCACCAGACATCTCTACCTGTTGTCCCTGCATCAGGGCTTTAATCTCTTTCTGCAGAACTCGCTGCTAACTAGAACTGGCAGTCTCTGCAACCTGTTGCAGCAAAACAATAATTTCCCAAAGACACTTCTCTATCACATTGGTGCTTATAGTTATCATAAGATGGCTTTCTCGGCGATCAATATCAACAATAATCATCCCTTGTGATAGCAGTTCTACTCAGCCAACCTTTATGGTCACCTCTTTATACCCCATCTGAGGCAAGGGCTGACCATTGCTGGCATAGATACTAAGATGTTCATCTGGACTGCGGGTAATGTCTGAATCAGTACAGTATCGCTTATAAAGGATATATGGCATCGTTGTCACCTGGGAACCAGTGTCCAGCAACGCATTCATTGGGATGCCATCAAGCACGACAGGTAGGACCGGTCGTCTTTCCACGTACTTGTCTCGCCAGCTTTGTGGGCCTGGTCGTCTTACTCCTGGGGGTTGGCTCTCTGCCCCAGGGGTTACTCGTTTAAATTGCAGAATCTTGCAAGGTGCCCTGCCTAATGACAGCGGCGACAGATGGGTTGTCCGTTCTGGTCGTAGCGATCGCTGTTTCTCCCTCTGGTCGGTGGAATTCTTTTCTGCCGTCGCCACGGGACGTCATCTGGACTAGAAGCCAGCTGGATTCTTTCCTTTGGAGATACTTGCATGACCTGCACGGTATTGGTTAGTGTAGCCACACTTTTGGTCAGCTCCTGGACCTGAAGGTGTAGGTCTGCAGAGGAGTCATTATCTAGGGTTTGCGCATCAGCCTCCACAGGTGCCAGGGAAAAGGACGTCACCTCCTGGTGGTATGTGATAGCTGGGCACCGGAGGGGTGCAGTGCCACTTGGGGTTGATTCTCGCAGCACCCGGATGGCTCGGTCTTTAAATTGCGCAAAGTCCAGATCAGGGTTTTGCAGAGCCATAATGCGTAGCTGTGTCCGGTGAGCGTTAGACAGGAGCCCCTCAATAAACTGTTCAGTTAGCAATCTGTCCTCGTCTCGCACACTGTCGGGTCTACCTGTTTAACCCCTTAAGCCCCAAGGGTGGTTTGCACGTTAATGACCAGGCCAATTTTTACAATTCTGACCACTGTCATTTTATGAGATAATTACTCTGGAACGCTTCAACGGATCCCCCTGATTCTGAGATTGTTTTTTCGTGACATATTGTACTTCATGATTGTGGTAAAATTTCTTCGATATTACTTGCGTTTATTTGTGAAAAAAATGGAAATTTGGCGAAAATTTTGAAAATTTTGCAATTTTCAAAATTTGAATTTTTATGCCCTTAAATCAGAGAGATATGTCACACAAAAGAGTTAATAAATAACATTTCCCACATGTCTACTTTACATCACCACAATTTTGGAACCAAAATTTTTTTTTTGTTAGGGAGCTATAAGGGTTAAAAGTTGACCAGCGATTTCTCATTTTTCCAACAAAATTTACAAAACCATTTTTTTAGGGACCACATCACATTTGAAGTCACTTTGAGAGGTCTTTATGACAGAAAATACCCAAAAGTGACACCATTCTAAAAACTGCACCCCTCAAGGTGCTCAAAACCACATTCAAGAACTTTATTAACCCTTCAGGTGCTTCATAGGAATTTTTTGAATGTGGAAGAAAAAAATGAACATTTAACTTTTTTCACAAAAATGTTACTTTAGACCCAATTTTTTTTATTTTCACAGGGGTACCAAGAAAAAATGGACCCCAAAATTTGTTGTGCAATTTCCCCTGGGCACGCAGATACCCAATATGTGGGGAAAAAACACTGTTTGGGCGCACGGCAGGGCTCGGAAGGGAAGGAGCGACATTTGACTTTTTGATTGTAAAATTTGCTTGAATAATTAGCGGACACCATGTTGTGTTTGGAGAGCCCCTGTGTGCCCAAACATTGGAGCTCCCCCACAAGTGACCCCATTTTGGAAACTAGACCCCCCAAGGCACCTATCTAGATGCATAGTGAGCACTTGAAACCCACAGGTGCTTCACAAATTGATTCGTAAAAATGAAAAAGTGTTTTTTTTTTACGAATCAATTTGTGAAGCACCTGGGGGTTCCAAGTGCTCACTATGCATCTAGATAGGTGCCTTGGGGGGTCTAGTTTCCAAAATGGGGTCACTTGTGGGGGAGCTCCCATGTTTGGGCACACAGGGACTCTCCAAATGCAACATGGTATCCGCTAACAAATTGAATATAAAATCGGCTCAAATTGTTAGTGGACACCATGTTGCGTTTGGAGAGCCCTGTGTGCCCAAACATTGGAGCTCCCCCACAAGTGACCCCATTTTGGAAACTAGACCCCCCAAGGCACCTATCTAGATGCATAGTGATCACTTGGAACCCCCAGGTGCTTCACAAATTGATTTGTAAAAATGAAAAAGTGACAAAAAAAACACTTTTTCATTTTTACGAATCAATTTGTGAAGCACCTGGGGGTTCCAAGTGCTCACTATGCATCTAGATAGGTGCCTTGGGGGGTCTAGTTTCCAAAATGGGGTCACTTGTGGGGGAGCTCCAATGTTTGGGCACACAGGGACTCTCCAAATGAAACATGGTATCCGCTAACAAATTGTCGGCTCAAATTGTTAGCGGACACCATGTTGCGTTTGGAGAGCCCCTGTGTGCCCAAACATTGGAGCTCCCCCACAAGTGACCACATTTTGGAAACTAGACCTCCCAAGGCACCTATCTAGATGCATAGTGAGCACTTGGAACCCCCAGGTGCTTCACAAATTGATTCGTAAAAATGAAAAAGTGTTTTTTTTTCACTTTTTAATTTTTACGAATCAATTTGTGAAGCACCTAGGGGTTCCAAGTGCTCACTATGCATCTAGATAGGTGCCTTGGGGGGTCTAGTTTCCAAAATGGGGTCACTTGTGGGGGAGCTCCAATGTTTGGGCACACAGGGACTCTCCAAATGCAACATGGTATCCGCTAACAAATTGAATGGAAAATCGGCTCAAATTGTTAGCGGATACCATGTTGCGTTTGGAGAGCCCCTGTGTGCCCAAACATTGGAGCTCCCCCACAAGTGACCACATTTTGGAAACTAGACCCCCCAAGGCACCTATCTAGATGCATAGTGAGCACTTGGAACCACCTAGGTGCTTCACAAATTGATTCGTAAAAATGAAAAAGTGTTTTTTTTTTTCATTTTTACGAATCAATTTGTGAAGCACCTAGGGGTTACAAGTGCTCACTATGCATCTAGATAGGTGCCTTGGGGGGTCTAGTTTCCAAAATGGGGTCACTTGTGGGGGAGCTCCAATGATTGGGCACACAGGGACTCTCCAAATGCAACATGGTATCCTCTAACAAATTGAATGGAAAATCAGCTCAAATTGTTAGCGGACACCATGTTGCGTTTGGAGAGCCCCTGTGTGCCCAAACTTTGGAGCTCCCCCACAAGTGTCCCCATTTTGGAAACTAGACACCCCAAGGCACCTATCTAGATGCATAGTGAGCACTTGGAACCCCCAGGTGCTTCACAAATTGATTTGTAAAAATGAAAAAGTGAAAAAAAAAACCCTTTTTCATTTTTATGAATCAATTTGTGAAGCACCTGGGGGTTCCAAGTGCTCACTATGCATCTAGATAGGTGCCTTGGGGGGTCTAGTTTCCAAAATGGGGTCACTTGTGGGGGAGCTCCAATGTTTGGGCACACAGGGACTCTCCAAATATAACATGGTATCCTCTAACAAATTGTTGGCTCAAATTGTTAGCGGACATCATGTTGCGTTTGGAGAGCCCCTGTGTGCCCAAACATTGGAGCTTCCCCACAAGTGACCCAATTTTGGAAACTAGACCCCCCAATGCACCTCTCTAGATGCATAGTGAGCACTTGGAACCCCCAGGTGCTTCACAAATTGATTTGTAAAAATGAAAAAGTGAAAAAAAAAAACCTTTTTCATTTTTATGAATCAATTTGTGAAGCACCTGGGGGTTTCAAGTGCTCACTATGCATCTAGATAGGTGCCTTGGAGGGTCTAGTTTCCAAAATGGGGTCACTTGTGGGGGAGCTCCAATGTTTGGGCATGCAGTAGCTCTCCAAACGCAACATGGCGTCCGCTAACAATTTGAGCCGATTTTCCATTCAATTTGTTAGCGGACACCATGTCGCGTTTGGAGAGCCCGTGATGTGTCTAAACAGTGGAGCTCCCACACAAGTGACCCCATTTTGGAAACTATACCCCTCAAGGATTTTAGTAAGGTGTATAGTGAACATTTTGAACCCAGAGGTACGACACAGAATTTGTTTATATTAGGTCATCATATTGAATAAGTTGTCATTAGTCTTGAGCGCAAGTGCTCGCTACTTGAGTTTGCATCGGGTACTCAGGTATGCACCATGTACAGCGTGTGCTCGAGTGACATGCTCGAGTCCCTGCTCCGCATGTTTCACGGTTATTAGACACCCAAAAAAAAACATGCGGGGATCGCTCGTGCATGGCAGGCAATCCCCGTAAAGTTTTTTTGGCCGTGAAGCACATGGGGCAGAGACTCGAGCATGTCACTCAAATACCCACGATACTCAATGCATACCAGAGCACCCGATGCAAACTCAAGTAGCGAGCACTTGCGCTCAACACTAGTCGCCATATCGTCATCTTTTTTTCTTACTTTTGAAAAAAATCCCAACCCCATCACAACCCTAACCCCAACCCTAACCCCAACCCCAACCCCAGCCCTAACCCTAGCACAATCCTAACCCTAGCACAACCCTAATCCTAGCACAACCCTAACCCCAAACCCAGCCCTAACCCTAGCCCAATCCTAACCCAAGAGTTTACTTTTGACACCGTTCCTCGTGCGGTATAAGTGATTAGACGACTTTATTCTTCGGGTCGGTGTGATTACAGCAATACCAGAATCATATGGGGTTTTTATGACTGACAGCTGTCACACACTAAAAGACGCATTGTTTGTAAAATCTAGTTTTTGCATCGCCATATTTTGAGAGCTATAATTTTTCCAGATTTTGGCAGACAGTCATGTGACGGCTCGTTTTTTGCGGGATGACTTGACGTTGTTATTGGTGCCATTTTCAGGCACGTGACATTTTTTGATCACTTTCTATTCCGATTTTTGGGAGGCAGAATAAACAAAAACCAACAATTCAGGAATTGTTTTTTTTGTTTTTTTTTATTCTGTTCCGCGTGTGGTAAAATTGATAAGGCAGCTTTATTATTCGGGTCAGTACGTTTACAGCGGTACCACATTTATATCGTTTTTCTATGTTTTGCACTTTTACATAATAAAAGCAATTTTATAGAAAACAATATTTTTTAGCATAGCTTTATTCTGAGAGCTATAACTTTTTTATTTTTCGGCTGAGGGAGCTGTATGTTGGCTTGTTTTTTGCGGGACGAGATGACGTTTTCAGCAGTACCATTTTTATTTATATTTGTCTTTTTGATCGCGTGTTATTCCATTTTTTGTTTGGTGGTATGGTGATAAAGCATTGTTTTTTGCTTCATTTTTTTTTTTTTTTTTTTTTTACCGTGTTCACTGAAGGGGTTAACTAGTGGGACAGTTTTATAGGTCAGGTTGTTCCAGATGCGGCGATACCAAATATGTGTACTTTTATTGTTTTTTTTGTTTTTTTTTATAATAATATTTATTGATGGGTACATTATATTTTTATTTTTGGTGGATTATTTTTTTTTTGCAATTTTTTTTTTTTTTTGCAATTTTTTTTTATTTATTTTTTTTCACTTTCTGAAAGTTTATATACTTTATTACTTTGTCCCACTATGGGACTTTCACTTTTTTTTCTCTGATCGCCTGCATGGCACAGGAATGCAGCACCATCCCTGTGTTATGCAGGCTGTCAGCGCTGGACAGGGAGAAGATTGTTTGGAGATGCACTGCGCATGTCCAAACAAACTTCCTGCTGTCTGGTGACCCGGATGTTGTCATGACGACATCGGGTCGTCATGGCAACACCCGGGAAGCCTTTGCAGACAGCGCTGGAAGCCGGAAGAGGAGGTGAGTATCTGCGATCACCTCCCCTTGCCCCCGTAATGCTGCGATCGACTTCGATCGCAGCATCGCGGAGGTTAATGTGCTGGGAGCGGTGCAGGACTGCTCCCTGCACATAGTATCGGGTGTCAGCTGTGACAATCAGCTGACACCCGGCGGCGATCGCGCCCGCACAGCCTGTGTGCGCGCGCGATCGCCATGACGTACTAATACGGGTCTGGCTCTTAAGTCCCAGGGCACAGACGCGTATTAGTACGTCAGATGTTGTTAAGGGGTTGATGGCCCGCAGCGCCTCCTGCAGGTTTAGAGCATAGTCCCGTACACTGTCCTGCATCCTTCGTTTGCACCCGTAGAACTTCATTTTAATCTCTGCTGCTGTGCGGGTGTCAAAGGTATCCTTCAACCGGGCCAGTATTTCCTTAACAGTGCTTTTGTCCCTGCCCGGCCATGACTTCACCTCTCTCTGGGCTGTACCGATTAGCTGGCCTATAAGGATGCTGACTTTCTGCTCCTCAGACAGGTGGTACACTTGGAACAAACTGCGCAGTCTCTCCTCAAAGTCGCTCAGGGTGTGCGACTCCCCTGAGTACTGGGGCAACCATGCTGCCCCTTGTATATATGGCATTGATAACGGCATTACAGTGCCGGCTGCGCCCGTGGCTGATTCCTCTCCCAGGTTGGGCATCTTCCTCCCCCCTAGTGAACCTCAGCCAGGTCCTGAGTTTTTGCTGACGTACCAGTATGCTGCTCTGCAGGCGAGAGGGATCTCTTACCTGGCATTTCCGGATCGGGGCCTCCTGCTTCCCCTCGGCTGATGGCAAATGACGTGATGATACAGTTCAGCAAAGTCTATGGCACACAGTACCCGGTTATACCGGGCTTTGTTTATCCTGTTCGTGACGCCAAATATGACGCGCCCCCTGGGCCATGGGGTACGCGGTAGACGGGCCGGTCGATGCTGGGGGATGTCATTGTGGCAGTGAACCGGTCCGTGACCCAGGGCGGTCAATTAAAGGGAAAGTAAAAGGGGAATAAAGTTTTTAGAGATAATGTTCATGACGCCACTTGTGGTATGCGGCTATATGGGGCCGCCGCTGCGGTGTAGATCCCCTGGAGCTGATGGTGACGCAGCAGAGTTGGTTCAGCTCTCCACAGGCAGAGCTAAGCTCCGGGGCAGTGTAGATTGTTTGAAGAGTAGATGTTGTCGGCTGGGACAGTGTCGTGCAGGGCTGAGGGCGCAGGTAATGAACAGACAACACATTAATGGTGGTTTCCTCTTAGCTTAACTTGCAGTTTGGCAGAGCAGACAGGGGCACGGGCACTAGCTGGTAGTGGAGGTCTGGGCGGCCTGGAAGCAAGTTGGGGATCCACCTCGCCAGGTGGAGTTGTAGGCCTTCCCTATGCGCTATTCTCTTTGGCCCTGCTGCTTGAAGCTATGCTGCGGCCCTCGTCCCTGAGTAAAACATCTTTTTCCTCACCCATATGACAGGCAGTTCGGGCCTTCCTCAAGTGTCGCTCCCACGTGGCGATGCTGGGCCCTATGATGCAGCTGAGCCGCCGGGCGTCTGGTGGGGCTAGGAGACCTGCAGTCTCCTGCCCTCCGGATTCTGCTGCTGGGCCTTCAGTGCCCCACAATCACGGACTCCGGTGTCCGGTTCCTTTGTGCTTCTCTCTGTTGTGAGCTTATCCACAGCTCCCTTCCCCAGGTCCTTCCTCGTCGCTGCCTGACTCCAACTCCTCTCCTCTCACTCTTACTAACCCCACCTCCAGATTCCAGTTGTCAAGGGGAGGAGCTCCCCTTTCTGGTCTGGAGCCAGGAAAGTGTTGTATGCTGGTAAACCTGATTAGGGGACCCCTCCTTGCTTCCAGGCATGGCATCAACCCCTGTGAGGGAGGCAATGCCTCTGTGGCAACCGGACCCCTGGGGTGCCACACTGACACATCCTACAAGAGTTCCCCTGATGTTGGTTTGTTGCCTTCTACTACAATATACTTCCCTAACCCCAGATACTAGTGAGTCCAATGGCAGACAGCTGCAAAGAGATGGAAGACGCAGTGACATCATTGTCCGTCAGAGTCCCGATGCAATGATGTCATCATGTCGTTCACCCCAGGACTCGTCCAATGTGTCACCCTGTTGTTCTGTAAGTGTGTCACCAAGGGGGAATAAAGGGGACTCGGTACCTGGGCCTTTTACCTTGTTTAGGAGGTCACGGCAGTCTGCTCCCTGGCCCGTACTCTGGGTCTCTCTTTAAAAAGGGGTTTTAGTGTATAGTTTGTCTCGTGACGCCACCTGTGGTTTCCGGTAATGGTTACCGGTGCTGCTGCAGACCTCCGGGGGTGATGGGATGGCAGCTGGGATGTTTCAGCTCCCCACAGGCGGAGCGGGCCCCCGGGGCAGTGTAGGTGCAGATGGTGGTGATGCTGGGGCTTGTGGTGCAGGAGAGATGGAGCAGCAGGAGTAACTGACAGAGACAGGGGATTCACTTCAGTACCTTTACTGGTGCGGATGTCAGGTACGGTCCAGGGTACTCGGTAGGAAGGGTGCACTTCAGGACTTCTCCCCAGTGAGCAGGTATAAGGCCTCCTGGTCCGTGTCTCTCCCTCTCTAAGCTTCTGGCCAGCCTGCAACTGGGCCTAGCTTCTGTGTTGTGTTTCTCTCTCACCTGACCGCTTGGTAGTAGGACCTTTCCTTGGCAACCACTCTCCTGGTCGCCGGGGCCTTCGTGGTTCCTAGTCCTGTAAAGGGTTTAGCTTCAGGTCGACCACAGATCTGTAATCCTCCTGGTATGCCGGTAATCCCTACTGGGTGTAGAGGACCCTGTAGGCGCAGACCCGGTGTCCGGTTTGTGTCTTGGGGTGAGCCTATGATGCTCCTCTGCCCCCTCAACTCCTCTTTCCTCTCCTTACTGCCTCTGGCCACACTCGGGGTCCTCAATCCAGCAGCAGATGTGCTGCGTCTTCACTGCTCTCAGTGGCAGCACACTCTCTGAACAACTAACTGAACTGCCTGGCTCCACCCTCCATATATATATATCCCTATCAGGGCTCCCTCTGGTGGTATGAGGTGGAAGGGTGGAGGTGTCTGTTTGTAATGAGGGCCTCTTGTGGAAAAGTCCATCCATGCACCCTTTTAGATCCTGTGCTACCTGTGAACAGCAGGGTGCCACATAAGCTGAAGGCCTAAGTGATCTACAGCCTGCAGAACTGAGAGTTGTGGTACAGGGAGACCATGTCTCCCTGCTCTGCCAAAGAGTTTAACACTATTGGCCTGCTATACTGTCCAATACAGTTAAGAGTGGTGGCTGCTCCATGTCGTGGCTCTATGTGGTGAGAGGCTTTGGGTAACTGTCCCCTCTCCCATTTCCCTCCCCAGTAACTATGCAACTGTCCGTAACTAATGTATTTCATTAAATTCTCCAAAATTTCAGATTCTAGCAAATCTGATATTTGTGGGATTTGATTTGCATTAATCCAGCAAAAGAGTATATAAGTTTATACAATTATATACACTTGCACATCACAGTAGGACCCCAAGTCAATTAAACTTCAGGGATATCAGTCTGTCTAGTGAGGAATCTGAAGTGATTGTGAATCAATGTCACCGGTTTTGATGCAAATGAAAATGATAATAGAAGCACTGGAGAGAAACAGCAAGACCACCCTAAAAAATAGAGTGGTGCAGGTGGTGACTACAGATGATTCCTCATTACTAATCCTTCCTGATTCTACTCTTGTTTTGGTAAAGTCTCTGTTGTCTACTGGTAGCATGAGGTGGCACGCTCAGGTTGCACATGTAGTCCAGCTCTTCCACAAAGGCACATATATATACAGTGGTGGCCAAAAGTATTGGCACCCCTGCAATTCTGTCAGATAATACTCAGTTTCTTCCTGAAAATGATTGCAATCACAAATTCTTTGGTATTATTATCTTCATTTAATTTGCTTGCAAGGAAAAAACACAAAAGAGAATGAAGCAAAAATCAAATCATTGATCATTTCACACAAAACTCCAAAATGGGCCAGACAAAAGTATTGGCACCCTCAGCCTAATACTTGGTTGCACAACCTTTAGCCAAAATAACTGCGAACAACCGCTTCCGGTAACCATCAATGAGTTTCTTACAATGCTCTGCTGGAATTGTAGACCATTCTTCTTTGGCAAACTGCTCCAGGTCCCTGATATTTGAAGGGTGCCTTCTCCAAACTGCCATTTTGAGATCTCTCCACAGGTGCTCTATGGGATTCAGGTCTGGACTCATTGCTGGCCACCTGAGAAGTCTCCAGTGTTTTGGGTCATTGTCCTGCTGGAAGACCCATGACCTCTGAGGGAGACCCAGCTTTCTCACACTGGGCCCTACATTATGCTGCAAAATTTGTTGGTAGTCTTCAGACTTCATAATGCCATGCACACGGTCAAGCAGTCCAGTGCCAGAGGCAGCAAAGCAACCCCAAAACATCAGGGAACCTCCGCCATGTTTGACTGTAGGGACCGTGTTCTTTTCTTTGAATGCCTCTTTTTTTTTTCCTGTACACTCTATGTTGATGCTTTTTCCCAAAAAGCACTATTTTGTCTCATCTGACCTGAGAACATTCTTCCAAAACCTTTTAGGCTTTCTCAGGTAAGTTTTGGCAAACTCCAGCCTGGCTTTTTTATGTCTCGGGGTAAGAAGTGGGGTCTTCCTGGGTATCCTACCATACAGTCCCTTTTCATTCAGACGCCGACAGATAGTACGGGTTGACACTGTTGTACCCTCGGACTGCAGGGCAGCTTGAACTTGTTTGGATGTTAGTCGAGGTTCTTTATCCACCATCCGCACAATCTTGCGTTGACATCTCTCGTCAATTTTTCTTTTCCAGCCACATCTAGGGAGGTTAGCCACAGTGCCATGGGCTTTAAACTTCTTGATGACACTGCACACGGAAGACACAGGAATATTCAGGTCTTTGGAGATGGACTTGTAGCCTTGAGATTGCTCATGCTTCCTCACAATTTGGTTTCTCAAGTCCTCAGACAGTTCTTTGGTCTTCTTTCTTTTCTCCATGCTCAATGTGGTACACCCAAGGACACAGGACAGAGGTTGAGTCAACTTTAATCCATGTTAACTGGCTGCAAGTGTGATTTAGTTATTGCCAACACCTGTTAGGTGCCACAGGTAAGTTACAGGTGCTGTTAATTACACGAATTAGAGAAGCATCACATGATTTTTCAAACAGTGCCAATACTTTTGTCCACCCCCTTTTTTAGGTTTGGTGTGGAATTATATCCAATTTGGCTTTAGGACAATTCTTTTTGTGATTTTTCATTGAAGACAAATTAAATGAAGAGAATAATACCAAAGAATTTGTGATTGCAATCATTTTCAGGAAGAAACTGAGTATTATCTGACAGAATTGCAGGGGTGCCAATACTTTTGGCCACCACTGTATATACGTGCCATTGCAAGAAGGTTTGCTGTGTCTCAAGAGCAAGAAGCAGATACCAGGAGCTAAATGGTTATAGAAGGACTGGTATGTGTTATCTACTCATTTGTGTGAGAAGGAATAGAAAATGCAGAATTAAAGGGGTTGTCCGGACCAAATCGATAAGTCTGCAGTCACTCTGTGTGACTGAAGACTTATGAATCCCCCCAGCGCACGCACTGTGTGCTGCAGGGATTTGCTGGTTTCTGAGCGGGGACCAGAGGGTTTTTATGCGTTATGCATATTCCTGGCCAGGACCCAACTACACGTATATGGAGCGAGGCCATGCCCTCTAGTGATCCACGCCCACTGGACGGCTGCGGCCTCGCTCTATATTAGTGTATGGAGCGAGGCCACGCTCACTAGTCAGGATCTGGCTGGGAGTATAACTCATACATACCCTCCGATCCCGGCTCAGAAACCAGCGAATCCCCGCAGCCAGCGCCGGACTGGAGTACCTGGGGCCCACCAGGAAAAAATCAATCTTGGGGCCCACCAGCACCATGCAGTTACCGTATATAGGAATAACATAAGTCCACAAACTCTTTCAAAATGAATCAACTTTATTAACCAATAAATAACCAATATAATGAATAAATAACAAACTAAAGAAACACTCCTGGCAAAAGAGGAACACTGTTATCTTATTCACACCAGTGTGTGATAATGTGCCATAACAGAACAATAAATACTTTCAAGGTACATTCTCTTAAAGTATAAGTGCCACAAATTGAACCTGCATCTATCTGGCATCCCAGCAGCCAGCATCATTGTAGCAGCAACAAACTCGGCCCACTGGGAAAACTTAAAGGATTCTGTAAGCATTTTGGAAGTTTGTATTGCATGTTTTCCTCTCCTCTATAATACAATACCATTCAATTGTTAGTGAAAGGCCCAAAACAACAAATAAACACACACTAACAGTCATTCAGCAGCAAAATTACAAAAGTTTTTTTTTCAGAACAGAAGATGACATTGCATACGTATTAATAATGTCATCATAGTCTAAGTTCCTTGAAATGTCATACTCGATGTTCAACAGAAGGAGTGACTCTAAAAGCTCCTGTCCAGTCGAAGACCTCAGACAATTTTTTACAATTTTCAGCTTTGAGAACACTCTGTCACATGAAACCTGGGTGCAAGCAAGTGTAAAAAGTGTCTTGTAAACTGCAAAAATGTTTGCATATGCAGCAGAATGTAAATTGTAGTCATATAAAAGTCTGTAGCAGCAGGAAAGACAGTTTTTTTGCGGGACGAGTTGTACTTTCAGATGCAAACATTTATTTTACCATATAGTGTACAGGGAAATCGCAACAAAAATTCCAAGTGCAGTAAAATTGCAAAAAAAGTGCAATTACATGTTGGTTTATTGGGTTTTTTAGTCACCATGTTCACTATATGGTAAAACCGACGTGACAGGGTGATGCTTCGGGTCAGTATGAGTTCGTAGATACGAAACATGTATACCTTTACTGGTATCTAAGTGGTGAAAACAAATTCACAGGTTTGAAAAAAAAAATCACACTTTTCGCGCCATGTTCTGCGCACCGTAGTGTTCTCATTTTTTTGGATCTGGGGCTGTGTGGCGGCTTATTTTTTGCGTCTTGAGCTGACGTGCATCTCTGCTGCTGTGTAGTAGTCACAAGACAGGGAGAGGTTAAACATCCAAGTATTTAATATGTATTGCAAATAAAAAATGTTCCCATTCTTAATATTCGAAAAAACAAATGACTGACAACCATTCCTAGACTAATAATGCCATATAGAAGAGAGAAATACCGCCACACCATGACCAGTACACATACCACCACATAGTGATCAAATACTACCAAGTACAAGGTATATATACTGACACACCATGAGAAAACCACATATTACCACCACATAGTGACTGTCCGAATAATACCACATACAAGGGACAAATTCCGCCACGCCATGACCATGGCACATAATGGCACCAGATATTGTCTGATAATGAAAATGCAAAAAAGCTCTGTATATAGAGTCAGTGTACAGATAATGTAGAGATTATCAGTGACATTATGCACAGGAGCTCTGTGTATAGTGTCAGTGTAGAGGTAATACAGTGATCACCAGTGACATTATACACAGGAGCTCTGTATATAGTGTCAGTGTACAGGTAATACAGGGATCACCAGTGACATTATACACAGGAGCTCTGTATATAGTGTCAATGTATAGGTAACACAGTGAGCACCAGTGACATTATGCACAGGAGCTCTGTATATAGAGTCAGTGTGTGTGTATAGGTAATACAGTGATCACCAGTGACATTACACACAGGAGCTCTGTATATCGTGTCAGTGTGTGTGTATAGGTAATACAGTGGTCACCAGTGACATTACACACAGGAGCTCTGTATATAGTGTCAGTGTGTGTGTATAGGTAATACACATACTCACCAGTGATGTCTCTAGGTGAAGTTCTTTATCTGCCGCAGACCGATATATCACATCTTCTATACAGGACTTATCTCTGCAGAAAATAACAAAGTTAGCTATAACTGATCACTTCCAGAGCACAATCCACACTTTTCCCAAGATTTCTACACTGCATGAAATGACAAAAAAAGAAACCTAGTGCCGCGCTACACAGTAACAGTGCTCCAGTGTCATTCTGTGCCTGCTCATCTGTCAGTAGACATATTTGTCTGATGGCAAATATGTAGCAGAGCTGAAGACAGAAGACCTATGGATTACGTTGGAGTGAGGATTTTTCTTTATTAAAGATGGAGTCCCTAAATGTGTTTTATTTTTAATAAAAAAAAAAATTTCTGTTTTTTTTCTGTTTACTAGAAATTCATGGTGGCTATGTCTAATTTGGAGTGACACCATGAATTTCGGGCTTAGTACCAGCTGATAATACAAAGCTGGCCTGGTACTAACCCTATTATTACCCAGGGTGCCACTCACGACCAGGGCCTCTGGAAGAGCCGGGTAAAGCACCTGGAAATGGTGCTATGATGAATGTGCCATTTTCAGGGGTGGCTGCTGGCTGCGATTTTTAGCGTAGGGGGCCAAGAACGCTTGGGCCTTACCATGCTGCGAATCCCAGCCCCCAGCTGCCTTGTTTTATCTGGCTGGCGATCAACATATGGGGGGAGCTGGGCAATGGGCATGATTATCAAATAATATATACCTGACAGGAGCCCATAGATTCTGCTGCCTCCAATAATATATACCTGACAGGTGCCCATACATTCTGCTGCCTCCAATAATATATACCTGACAGGAGCCCATAGATTCTTCTGGCTCCAATAATATATACCTGACAGGAGCCCATAGATTCTGCTGCCTCCAATAATATATACCTGACAGGAGCCCATACATTCTGCTGCCTCCAATAATATATACCTGACAGGAGTCCATAGATTCTGCTGCCTCCAATGATATAAACCTGACAGGAGCCCATGGATTCTACTGCCTCCAATAATATATACCTGACAGGAGCCCATAGATTCTGCGGCCTCCAATAATATATACCTGACAGGAGCCCATAGTTTCTGCTGCCTCCAACAATATATACCTGACAGGAGCCCATACGTTCTGCTGCCTCCAATAATATATACCTGACAGGAGCCCATACATTCTCCTGCCTCCAATAATATATACCTGACAGGAGCCCATACATTCTGCTGCCTCCAATAATATATACCTGACAGGAGCCCATACATTCTGCTGCCTCCAATACTATATACCTGACAGGAGCCCATAGATTCTGCTGCCTCTAATAATATATATCTGACAGGAGCCCATGGATTCTGCTGCCTCCAATAATATATACCTGACAGGAGCCCATACATTCTCCTGCCTCCAATAATATATACGTGACAGGAGCCCATAGATTCTGCTGCCTCCAATAATATATACCTGACAGGAGCCCATGGATTCTGCTGCCTCCAATAATATATACCTGACAGGAGCCCATACATTCTCCTGCCTCCAATAATATATACCTGACAGGAGCCCATACATTCTGCTGCCTCCAATAATATATACCTGACAGGAGCCCATACATTCTCCTGCCTCCAATACTATATACCTGACAGGAGCCAATACATTCTCCTGCCTCCAATAATATATACCTGACAGGAGCCCATACATTCTCCTGCCTCCAATACTATATACCTGACAGGAGCCAATACATTCTCCTGCCTCCAATAATATATACGTGACAGGAGCCCATACATTCTCCTGCCTCCAATACTATATACCTGACAGGAGCCCATACATTCTCCTGCCTCCAATAATATATACCTGGAGGAGCCCATAGATTCTCCTGCCTCCAATAATAAATACCTGACAGGAGCCCAAAGATTCTGCTGCCTCCAATACTATATACCTGGTAGGAGCCCATAGATTCTGCTGCCTCCAATACTATATACCTGACAGGAGCCCATGGATTTTGCTGCCTCCAATAATATATACCTGACAGGAACCCATAGATTCTGCTGCCTCCAATACTATATACCTGGTAGGAGCCTATAGATTCTGCTGCCTCCAATAATATATCTGACAGGAACCCAAAGACTCTGCTGCCTCCAATAATATGTACCTGACAGGAGCCCATAGATTCTGCTGCCTCCAATAATATATACCTGACAGGAGCCCATAGATTCTGCTGCCTCCAATACTAAACCTGGTAGGAGCCCATAGTGTTAGAACCTTGCTCTTAGGTTTTTTCCTTTGCTGGTCACATGACCTTGTTGGCCTATTTAATCCTGCTCCGCCCTTCTGGCTTTGCTGGACTTCATTGTATAACTACTTTCTAGCTAGCCTGTGCTCTGTATCTAACTCTGTTAGTTTGCTTGGTCTACGGACCTCTATGTTCTATATATTTTGTTTGTTCGTCTGTCTGCTACTATTTCTGTTAGGAGGTGTCCCATTTTCCTCCCAGTCCTTAGTACTTGTAGGGATTCCTTCCCCACATCTATAGGTCTCCGTACAGACTAGCTTAGGACTTTAGCAGGTCTGATCGCAGGATCAGGTTCCCTGTTACATCGTAGGGATTCAGCTGAGTTCTATCGTAGGGACAGATCTCCTCTCTTTCCTTAGCTCTGGTAGCAGAACATAACACATAGACTCTGCTGCCTCCAATAATATATACCTGACAGGAGCCCATAGACTCTGCTGCCTCCAATAATATATACCTGACAGGAGCCCATAGATTCTGCTGCCTCCAATAATATATACCTGACAGGAGCCCATAGACTCTGCTGCCTCCAATAATATATACCTGACAGGAGCCCATAGACTCTGGTGCCTCCAATACTATATACCTAACAGGAGCCCATGGATTCTGCTGCCGCTGCCTGGGGCGACGCCGGGTCCGTCCTCCACAGAACAGTCAAGAGAGAAGAAGATATGCTTGCTATGGTGATCACCCAAATAATCAACAATAGATAGATTACCACAAATATACAATCAATTTATTCAAACATATAAATACCGACACACATATACAGAACAATATACCAACCAACAATTAAAACACCATAAAAAATAGTGGACAAAAACCACTATTACGGGAGCTAGCTGTAACAGAATACCTTCCTGTATATAAATAAAATATAGTAGATAATATTGCACATAGATAGGTGAAGGGAAGAATAATGATTACACAGGCTGAGACGGGGTATCTGTGGTGGTCAATATTCCCCAAACTCTATATTACACATGCCAACAATAGGAAATCCCATAGGGCACACAACAATAAAGAAAAGGTTTAGAGAGATGCGTATATAAAACCTCAGAGAGCAATCGGTAGTTGGAGACAAAAATTACTATCATGCATGGGACACCCAAACAATAACAATGAATATGAAAAGGTGTATGAAATGCCCATGCCCCACCTTAGATCCCACAGAGGCAAGCAAGTAAATAGACAACATCAAAAACTGGATCTGCCTAAGAGGCTTGTAGGGTAACCAGGTCTACATGGAAACCTAAAGTAGATAGGTGCTACAAGAAAATACAGCCTGTGCATAGGAAGGTATAGCTGGAGCTCCCGTGCCCAACGCGTGTCCTCCACAGCGTGCACAGGAAGCAGTCCCATGGCGATGATGTCATCGCAGTGAGACTGACTTCCTGCGCTCTCCCTGCTTTGCCGCTGCAAAGGGCCCATCACTAATCATATCGGCAGTGCTGCTGATATGATTAGCGAGCCGGGTGGGCCCTCTATTCTCTGTACAGGGCCCAGGGAGATTAGGGGGCGGGGCTTGGGGCTTGGGGCGTGGCCAACGGGACCCGGGGCCCACCAGGGGTTTTCCCGATCCTCCGCTCTGGTGGGCCAGTCCGCCCCTGCCCGCAGCACACAGTGCTCGCACTGTGGGGATTCATAAGTCTGCAGTCACACAGAATGACTGCAGACTTATTGATTTGGACCGAAGAACCCCTTTAAATGTTGCCTTTGGGTTTTTTTTTTGAGCAGAGTATATACAAATTTGATGGCATCAGTGAACAAGTTAACACTCAGGATTTGAGATTTTTCCAATAACCCCTTGAGATACAGCTTTCCTCCTGACTCTGCCTTCTCTGATTGTCTGACTGCCTACGTCCCTTGATGTGCTATTATGTCAAGTTGCGTAAAGGGGTTAAAATGGACACATTTACCATCTTTGTTTTTGGACTTTTTTTTGTTTTTTCAAATAGCTCAATATTTTTTGTTTTTTTGTAAACCTATTATCTGCAGGTTACAATTCTTTCCCTGAAGATATTAAAGATGAGACAGTGAAATACACTCTTCATCATCCCACCAGTAACAGTAGACCTGTTGGAAATATATTAATTTTACAAGACACTATAGAGTTAAAGAAGCGTTGGACGCTGATTTAGACCTAGGGGAATGGTCTGTTGCCCTTCTGGTCAAGTCTCTGCTGGTTCTGTGTGAACGATCCGGATTGATTGAAGATATCTTACGTCTTCATTCAGAAATCTCAGCGGGGTGTGATGGAATGACTCGTATAACGCTGAGAGGTGCAAGAGGCAACAGGAAGCTGATGGGAAATTTTCTGAAGAATCACATTATCTACTTCCGAGAAAAATAAAATATTCCCTTCTACTCATTTTATTCATCTTTCCATGTGAACGGAATCCTGATGATGTACTAGGATGAAATGAGAAAAGGATGTGGTGTATACTTCCTATTAGTCTGACCCCGGACAGATATCTAGTATAGGCACATATGTGCAGATGGAAAAACAAGATCTCAAGACACACAGACATAAAGTGTCCATTTTAGGACATGATCAGATATCAAAATCAAACATCAGAATGATGTCAGTTTGAGGCTAAATACCCTGTCTGAGAACTAATTTTGCTAAGTGATTCTGACAAATGATTTTGACGAGTGATTCTGACAAGTGATTCTGACTAGTGTTGAGCGAGGATGCTCGACACTGCTCGTTACTCACCCGAGCATCTCACTACTCGGGATGTTCGGCGAGCACCGAGCATTTTCAGGTTACTCGGGCGGGAGCTCGGGTCTCCGCCCTGCATGTTTGGCGCTCTTTACAGAGCCAATGAACATGCAGGGATTGCCAGCCAGTCACTGTAATGCCGCAGCCATGTTGGTTGTGGGCATTACAGTGATTTGCTGGCCGCACAGCGTCACCTCGAGTATTTAAAACCAGGCACCGCCATCTTGGACACAGTCGCTCCGGATCAGACAGTGTAGGGAGAGTGCTGCTGAGCTAGGGAGAGATTTATACTGTGAAATAGGTAGTGTAGGGTCTCTAAAGCCTGCAAAATCAAACAAACAGACTAATATCCATCCCAGAAATCAGGCAGGCAGGCTGTATAGGAGACGCAGTGGTTATACCAACAAACACTGCATTACAGTCCTGTGTGTTGCTGCTGCTCAAATTGCTAGACTTAGCCCCTGGTCTCAGAGGCCAGGAAAAATCCTTTTTTTCTCATCTAAATCCTCTTCTTTTTTTTTTTCCTCAGTCAGACTGTACAAATACCCGTCTTATTAACCTTTGGGTATTTGCCCCCCACAAAAAAAAAAAATTTAGTGTCTCTGTGAGTGTTCAGACACAAATATATCTGTTTAAAAGAGTCTGGTTTTGGACAGAAAACTAGAACTGTGGTTTTGCAGTTCCATAGTTCAAATCTCTGTATTATCCACTTTTTTGCCTTTTTTCCATAAAAAAAACTGTTTGAGTGTCTCGCTGACTATTCAGACACAAATATATCTATTTAAAAAAGTCTGGTATACGCAAGGAAATTAGAACTGTGGTTTTCAACTTCCATGGTTCAAATCTGGGTGTTATCCACCTTTTTGACTTTTTTCCATAAAAAAAAACAGTTTCAGTGTCTCGCTGACTGTTCAGACACAAATATATCTGTTTAAAAGATTCTGGTGTAGGCGAGAGAACTAGAACTGTGGTTTTCCTCTTCCACAGCTCTAATCTCCTTTTTATTACCCTTTTGCCATTGATAGTGCGAGTGTAAGCTATTTTACTTCATTTACAATGGGCAAAGCGTATGGCAAGGGACGTGGAACTGGACGTTCTGGTGATGGTGCGTTCAAAGGACGGGGCCGTGGCCAAGGTGAAAATGTGCCACAACCAACAGCCACATCTTCTCGCTGCCAGTTCTTGACCGAATTACTAGGGAAGTCACACAACAACACTACTATTGCGAACTGATCAGTGTGAACAGGTTATTAATTGGATAGCAGATAATACTTCCAGTCACCTGGGCACCACCACCTCTGGTCTGACTTCCACACGGTCAAGTCTAAGTAGCCGTGAGTCTCGACCGCATACTCCTCCACACCCTGATGATCCTTCCTCCCACCATGCCGAGTGTCGTCAGACAGCAACTGATCCCACAGTTGGACACGCTGAAGAGCTGTTCACTGGTCCATTTCCATATTTGTGACCCTCGCCTGCTCCGCTTGAAGTGGTAGAAGAGGAGATCCCATGTAGCGATGGCCAAATATTTGAACAGCCACGGCCACAGGAAGTCAACGCTGGCAATTTGTCACAAGAGGTGGGCGATGACGAGACACAATTGCCACGAAGTGAGGAGGAGGGTCGTGGAGGAGGTGGTGGATGATCTAGTAACTGACCCAATGTGGCAGGAGGACACACAGAGCGAGGCCAGCAGCACACAGGGGGAGGGAGGCAGAGTACCCTACACCAACAGGCAGGAAGAAGCAGTGTGGTGGCCGCAGACAGAAGGCGGGCAACCATTCCCCGTAACATCAACATGAGGGACGTTGCCAGTACAACCAGTAGGTCTTCCAGAGTCTGGAATTTTTTTAAAGACTCTGCTGATAACCCCAAAAAGGCCATTTGTACCACCTGCCATGCCAGCATCAGCAGGGGTGACAAAACTACCAGCCTGACCACCACCAGCATGATCAGGCACATGGCAGCAAAGCACCCGACTTTGTGGGGCGAACCCCAGTGTCCACGACCAGTGTCAGCGGGTGTCACCACTGCTTCTTCCGCTGTAAGAAAACTCCCTGTTGTGCGTGCAAGGCAATCCCCTGTCCATACTGCATGCAAAGATGCACCCTCCTCTCAGTCCGCAGCGTTCAATTGTCCATATCCCAGACCTTTGAAAGAAAGCGCAAATTCGCAGCCAATGCCCCACAGGCCACAGTCCTAAATTCGCACATTTCACGACTGCTTGTGTAGCGCCCCGAGGGTTCGGCCGCTACAGGGGTATTGCACCTCAGACCAGAGGTGTGATATTCCACTCCCAGGTAAGGATGGAGTATGGACCAGGGCTCAGTTAGTAGCATACAGCACACACACCCCATTTCCGAGGGACAGCTCAACGGTGCTCCCACTAGACATAAGTGCAGGCACGACCGACTATGTCCCTGCCTGGAGTGGGGAGGGGGGGTGGAACACCTAGTGCTGTAGGGGTAGATAGGGGTTGGTTCCTGAGCGTAGGAAGGAGCTCATTGGTTGCTGGTCACCTGGGCTCATGGTCAGAGGGAGGTATAAAAGGTGGGCACCATCTTAGATCTAGGGTCTGTCCAGAGAGGAGAAGACAGGGAGTAGAGGCTCTGTAGGAGCTCTACTCGAGGAGGGCCTAGTGAGAGGCCGAGGAGGAGGTGAAGGGGAGCTGAGATTTTGGCTCATCTCAGCTCCAAGAGAAAGGAACAGAAAGGAACAGAAACAGAAAGGAACTGCAAAGAAAGAGAGAGAGAAACAGAAGGGCTCAGGAACAAGAAGGTGGAAGGGACCCTAAGAACCCACGAGAATCCAGGGTGAAGGGTCAGGCAGATTAAGGGTACCGGATCCCAAGTTGGTGGAGGAGAAACTACCCTCAGCCAAAGACCGGTCGTCGTGATCATCTATTGGTGCGACACCTCATCAAACCTGCTAAGAAGGCACCATATAGGACAGCGGAGGACGGGGCCCACGTTTAACCGCACGAGTCCGCGGCAGCTGGACAAAAGTGGGTCACTGGTGAGGCAGGTCAGAGAAAGGATTAAAGGGGGTCCTGTGCCATGCTCTTGAACTGCCTGGGAGTTGACCGAGCCCCTCACCTGGTGGACGCAGCACGGCTCGGGCGGTCACTGCCGACGGAAGTGACCCGGGACAAACGAACTGTGAGTAAAGACCCTGGACTGTAACTTGTTGTCCGTGTGCTCCTTCGCTCCTCCGGCACTACCGGTACTGGGACCTTCACCACCATCACTCCCACCATCCACTACACTGCCCTGGGGCCGCACTCTTCCCGTGGGGAGTCACACTACCCTAGCTGCACACCTCATCAGCCCCAGCGGTCTGCATGCAGCGGCGGTTCCTAATAACCGCAATCCACGGATGGCGTAGTCGGACATTATCTGAAGCACGTAGTAGACTACCATTGGCCTGACCACCCTGAGCCGCGGGACCGGGCCGCCACTACTACTACCCCCATCGTTCCCCTATCGCCCGGATCCGCGTGCCCCACGGCCCAGGGGGCGAGTCAGCTTTGGCGTAGTCGGCAGGATTTCGTGCCCGCTAACAACGGGTACTGCGCGCCTGAAAAGACACTGTTTCATTGTACCAAAGATGGCGCCCGCCCCAGAAGAACGAGCACCATAATGTGCGCGCCAAAAGACCACAGGAGGCCGCCTCCCATCGTGGGCCGGGTCCCAGAATGGCGCCAAAGATGAAGCCCGCCCCCGACAACCATGAGCACGGCGGTAGAAATGTCCGTCAACGTGGGGGGGCTGCCCCTGAGAGTGATTGTCAGCAGAACGCCCCAGGACCACCCCCCATGGGGGCGGAAAGAGAAGAAAACTGCGGGGCAGGGGGTGGTCTGGATCAGTTTGGCCAGGCCGCACCCGGAGATGGAGAAAGAAATCAGCTCCAGTACTTTGGCGAGGGGCCTGCTGCAAGCTACACCACCATGCAGCCTCACCGAGCTGCTAGCCCATCTCCCCAAGGAGGACCCCGAGTATACGCGGGCGGCGTTGGAGGAGCTGGACCGGAGGATGGTCCGGGCGCAGCAGGACGTGATCGCCGGGTGGAAGGAGGAAGTGGCCCGGCGGGCTGTGACCCTGCAGCAGGAGGCGCCATCGACGTCCAGCAGCACACCAGCCACCGAGGGCAGTGAAGGCAGAGCGGAGGCTGAAGATGACGCCGCGGAGGAGGCCGCGACAGCAGAGGCAGGTAATGGAGACGCCCCTGCCCCGAACCCTAGGGCCGCCGACCTGCCCCTGCACCCTGTTGCGGAGCCCAACGCACCTGGACCCGCCGTCGACACCGTGCCTCCACCGCCATCAACCGGCCCCCAGGCCGTCGACGCTGCCAGTGAGCCCCGCCCCACGCCGTGCCCTCTGACCCCGGGTGTGCTCAGCCAACCGCCATCGCAGGCCCGGCCGCAAGGCCCAGCGCCCCCGGGCGCCGCTGCCCCGACGGAACCCCCTGCACCTGCTGTACCACCCTTGGGAGCAACAAGGAAACGACCAGCACGGGCCTGGTCGCAAGGCCACGTGCCCCCGGGCGCCGCCAACCCGCTTGCGCCCCCTGCTGCTGCAGTACCACCGCTGGGAGCAGATCTCTTTGCCCAACACACCAGTCCGGATGGGCTTCCATTCATCTGGCCCCCCGAATTTGTCAACCCCCGCTTTCGGAGGAGCCCGCCCGCGGAGGTTGGGGTACCATCTGAGCCCCTCATCCCTGCTCCGGCGCCTCAGGAAACCCCCCAGCTACCGTTGGAGGACGCCCAGTTTGAATGGGACCCCACTAGGGAGGACCTAATGGGGTTCACAAAGGAAACGCGGGAAGACGCAGCCGAACGGCGGGAGGCCTGCTGCCAACAGCTGGAGATGTTTGAGAGGGAGCATCGAGAGCGGCGGGTGAAGCAAGAGAAGCTGCAGGTCCAGAGCGCGGAGCAGAAATTGAAGGCTCGGTGAGATCCCCGAACTGCCCGCAGTCCCCGAGTCACCGGGACTGTTGTGAAGTTCCAGATGGAGCGCGGCTGGGGTTTCATCCGAGACCCTGAGACCATCAGCGATATATTCGTGACAAGGAGAGATGTGGAGAGTCACCTGCCGGAAGGCCATCGTGGGCGGGATCTATTTCCAGGTGATGTGGTGTCTTACACCCGACACCAAGGCGTGAAGGGATGGTACGCCCTCCACGTCCACAGAGTAGTAGAGGAGGAGGGACAACACTACTCGGACGCTGAGTATCAAGAGGACCCGGATGGGCCTGAAGATCATGAGGAGCAAGGAGCTGCTGGAGGGTATCGCTACCAGTGAACAGTAGCATACCAGTGTACATAGTTACCCGTCAGGGTACAGAGAACTGTGCGGGACTGTTTCAAATTGAGTGTGGTCCCCGTTGGGACTGATATAGAACTGTTTGATTGTTGCCCTATCCCCTAAGTAACCTGGCTGAGGACTGAAAGCAGCCATCCCTCTTCCCTTTAACAGGCTGAGGACTGTGAGCAGCCATTCCTCTCCCTAAAACCGGCTGAGGACTGGGAACGGCCAATCCCTTGTACATAGTTGCGCTTCCTAAAGCGCCCCCTACTGGTTTTATACAAAAACCGCAACGTCTACCTCAAGATTTACTGGACTGTTGCACCTTTACCTGGTCGAGATCCAAGAATCCAAGAATGTGCTTTACTTAAAAATGTTTTACATGAGAAAGTTTTATATGCTGCTAGGTAATAATGCAAATGTTTTACAAGATGTTTTATATGACAAAAGAGTTCCAGAGGCATTAGCAAAGTGTTTTATAATAGTGACAAGAAAAGAAAAGTGTTTCCCATAAAGGGAATTGAACCGTATTACCTGTTTTCTGATGTGAAAAGTTATTGAAAAAGTCTTGCATGTCCTGTAATTATCTGTTTTTGCTCTTTTCCAGCCGGAGGACGTGCTGTGCTTTACCAGGGGGGAATGTAGCGCCCCGAGGGTTCGGCCGCTACAGGGGTATTGCACCTCAGACCAGAGGTGTGATATTCCACTCCCAGGTAAGGATGGAGTATGGACCAGGGCTCAGTTAGCTGCATACAGCAAACAAACCCCATTTCCGAGGGATAGCTCAACGGTGCTCCCACTAGACATAAGTGCAGGCACGACCGACTATGTCCCTGCCTGGAGTGGGGAGGGGGGTTGGAACACCCAGTGCTGTAGGGGCAGATAGGGGTTGGTTCCTGAGCGTAGGAAGGAGCTCATTGGTTGCTGGTCACCTGGGCTCATGGTCAGAGGGAGGTATAAAAGGTGGGCACCATCTTAGATCTAGGGTCTGTCCAGAGAGGAGAAGACAGGGAGTAGAGGCTCTGTAGGAGCTCTACTCCAGGAGGGCCTAGTGAGAGGCCGAGGAGGAGGTGAAGGGGAGCTGAGATTTTGGCTCATCTCAGCTCCAAGAGAAAGGAACAGAAAGGAACAGAAACAGAAAGGAACTGCAAAGAAAGAGAGAGAGAAACAGAAGGGCTCAGGAACAAGAAGGTGGAAGGGACCCTAAGAACCCACGAGAATCCAGGATGAGGGGTCAGGCAGATTAAGGGTACCGGATCCCAAGTTGGTGGAGGAGAAACTACCCTCAGCCAAAGACCGGTCGTCGTGATCATCTATTGGTGCGACACCTCATCAAACCTGCTAAGAAGGCACCATATAGGACAGCGGAGGACGGGGCCCACTTTTAACCGCACGAGTCCGCGGCAGCTGGACAAAAGTGGGTCACTGGTGAGGCA
This sequence comes from Phyllobates terribilis, assembly GCF_046119375.1. Classification (NCBI taxonomy): domain Eukaryota; kingdom Metazoa; phylum Chordata; class Amphibia; order Anura; family Dendrobatidae; genus Phyllobates; species Phyllobates terribilis. The sequence continues at coordinate 271,374,384 of NW_027362772.1, forward strand.
GGCCAGAGAAAGGATTAAAGGGGGTCCTGTGTAGAGATGAGCGTTGTTCTACTCGAACTGTTCGCCAATCTCAAATTCGAGCTGTTTTGGGCGGTGTTCGAGCCGTTCGGCGAACACGAACAATTTGAGAAAAATTCGGCTGTTCGAGGTTATGTTCGATAACTGTTCGTGCACCAAAATCATAACTGGATTTTTTCTCAGTAATGATGAAAATTAATGTTAATACGCAGTTTGAGTGTACAGCGGGGTGGGGGGAGGGGCAGGGGATGGATCTCTGCAGGAACAATGAAGATCTCCATTTTTTTTTCTCTTTCCCGCATTTACAGTGGGGAGGTGCAATCTGTCAGCCTATCAGCAGCGCACACACGGAGCGAAGTGCTTTTTTTCACACAAGCAAGGGCATGTGTCATTGGCAGTGTATGTCACATGTCCTTGCCCTATAAGACCAAGCCATTTTCTCCGTCGCCACCATTTTCTCACTGCTGCAGCTGCGTGTTAGACGGCACCGCTGTTGCTGTGTGCGCTATACCTTGTTAATTTCAAGCCAATTTTCGCACAAATATACAGATAGCTTGGGAGTTGGGAATAGTTGTGATTGCAGTCCTTTTAAGGACTAGGTTACAGCATTTCCTACGACTTTTATCAGGGAGGTCTGTGCTCTTAAATAGATCGGTTGTGGGAGTAAAGACTAATTGTAATTGCAGTCCTTTTCAGGACTAGGTTACATGAGTTCCTATCAGTTTTTGCCAGGCAGGTCTGTGCCAGTGCTGTGCAAGTTTTTTTCACAGCATTTGGCTGAATCTAGCAAAGCTAATCCTTTTTGGCCTATTGCAGAGTGTGTTAGTCAGTGGAGTAGCCTATCTGTGTTGCAAGATATACCACCTGTGTATAGAATACCAATTTTTTTACTGCACCTAGTGAAGTAAAATCTTTTGGGCATAGCATCATTCTATTAGTCCATCTATACTGACCTCCATCAGGTTGCAAATTAAAACTAATTTTTATCTGCATCTACAGTACCTCTGAAAAAATATTTGGGCTTCTAGCAGTGTGTGGGACTTGTTCTATTAGTCCATCTATACTGACCTCCATCAGGTTGCAAACTGAATATATTTTTTTCTGCATCTACCTCTGAAAAAATATTGGGCTTCTAGCTGTGTGTGGGTCTTGTTCTATTAATCCATCTATACTGACCTCCATCAGGTTGCAAACTGAATATAATTTTTTTCTGCATCTAGCTCTGAAAAAATATTTGGCCTTCTAGTAGTGTGTCGGACTTTCTCTATTAGTCCATCTATACTGACCTCCATCAGGTTGCAAATTAAAACTAATTTTTATCTGCATCTACAGTACCTCTGAAAAAATATTTGGGCTTCTAACTGTGTGTGGGACTTGTTGTATTAGTCCATCTATACTGACCTCCATCAGGTTGCAAACTGAATATATTTTTTTCTGCATCTACCTCTGAAAAAATATTTGGCCTTCTAGTAGTGTGTCGGACTTTCTCTATTAGTCCATCTATACTGACCTCCATCAGGTTGCAAATTAAAACTAATTTTTATCTGCATCTACAGTACCTCTGAAAAAATATTTGGGCTTCTAGCTGTGTGTGGGACTTGTTGTATTAGTCCATCTATACTGACCTCCATCAGGTTGCAAACTGAATATATTTTTTTCTGCATCTACCTCTGAAAAAATATTTGGCCTTCTAGTAGTGTGTCGGACTTTCTCTATTAGTCCATCTATACTGACCTCCATCAGGTTGCAAATTAAAAATAATTTTTATCTGCATCTACAGTACCTCTGAAAAAATATTTGGGCTTCTAGCTGTGTGCGGGACTTGTTGTATTAGTCCATCTATACTGACCTCCATCAGGTTGCAAACTGAATATATTTTTTTCTGCATCTACCTCTGAAAAAATATTTGGCCTTCTAGTAGTGTGTCGGACTTTCTCTATTAGTCCATCTATACTGACCTCCATCAGGTTGCAAATTAAAACTAATTTTTATCTGCATCTACAGTACCTCTGAAAAAATATTTGGGCTTCTAGCAGTGTGTGGGACTTGTTCTATTAGTCCATCTATACTGACCTCCATCAGGTTGCAAACTGAATATATTTTTTTCTGCATCTACCTCTGAAAAAATATTGGGCTTCTAGCTGTGTGTGGGTCTTGTTCTATTAATCCATCTATACTGACCTCCATCAGGTTGCAAACTGAATATATTTTTTTCTGCATCTACCTCTGAAAAAATATTTGGCCTTCTAGTAGTGTGTCGGACTTTCTCTATTAGTCCATCTATACTGACCTCCATCAGGTTGCAAACTGAATATAATTTTTTTCTGCATCTAGCTCTGAAAAAATATTTGGCCTTCTAGTAGTGTGTCGGACTTTCTCTATTAGTCCATCTATACTGACCTCCATCAGGTTGCAAATTAAAACTAATTTTTATCTGCATCTACAGTACCTCTGAAAAAATATTTGGGCTTCTAGCTGTGTGGGACTTGTTGTATTAGTCCATCTATACTGACTTCCATCAGGTTGCAAACTGAATATATTTTTTTCTGCATCTACCTCTGAAAAAATATTTGGCCTTCTAGTAGTGTGTCGGACTTTCTCTATTAGTCCATCTATACTGACCTCCATCAGGTTGCAAATTAAAAATAATTTTTATCTGCATCTACAGTACCTCTGAAAAAATATTTGGGCTTCTAGCTGTGTGCGGGACTTGTTGTATTAGTCCATCTATACTGACCTCCATCAGGTTGCAAACTGAATATATTTTTTTCTGCATCTACCTCTGAAAAAATATTTGGCCTTCTAGTAGTGTGTCGGACTTTCTCTATTAGTCCATCTATACTGACCTCCATCAGGTTGCAAATTAAAAATAATTTTTATCTGCATCTACAGTACCTCTGAAAAAATATTTGGGCTTCTAGCTGTGTGCGGGACTTGTTGTATTAGTCCATCTATACTGACCTCCATCAGGTTGCAAACTGAATATATTTTTTTCTGCATCTACCTCTGAAAAAATATTTGGCCTTCTAGTAGTGTGTCGGACTTTCTCTATTAGTCCATCTATACTGACCTCCATCAGGTTGCAAATTAAAACTAATTTTTATCTGCATCTACAGTACCTCTGAAAAAATATTTGGGCTTCTAGCAGTGTGTGGGACTTGTTCTATTAGTCCATCTATACTGACCTCCATCAGGTTGCAAACTGAATATATTTTTTTCTGCATCTACCTCTGAAAAAATATTGGGTGTAACATACCTGGCGGCGTCCTTGCATGGTGGTCCATCTCCCACTGTGCAAGAGCGCGCACTTGATCTCCAGTCCAGAATGTCTCTCTGGCTTCCCTCCTTGCTGTCTGTTTGTCTGTTTTGGCTGCATAGGGCGACGCCCGCTGAACTTCCTGTTTCTTGTACCTGCTGCGGACACGCCCCTGTTGCACCTTCAGCCTATTGCTGTCCATCTTTGGGTATTTATACCACCTTCTTCCTCAAGATGGCGCCTGAGCATTGTGTCCTGTCAGTCGGCTTTTTGTCTCTGACATGCCAGGTCCTATCCTGTTTTCCTGCCTGTTTTCCAGTTCTGTGTCTGAACTGTGGTCTGTTCTTGTGAACACGCTTCTTGCCTGTTCTTTCGCCTTCTAGGGGCCGTATTCCTAGATCTGCCTGTCTGTGCCTTGCGGTATCTGTTCCCGTCTGAACAGAGTCCTGTTTGTGTCTCTGCCTTGCGGTATCTGTTCCCGTCTGAACAGAGTCCTGTTTGTGTCCCTGCTTTGCGGTATCTGTTCCTGTCTGAACTGAGTCCTGTCTATTTCTCCTGTCTTGCAGTATCAGTTCCCGTGTCTGAACTGAGTCCTGTCTATGTCTCCTGCCTTGCGGTATCAGTTCCCGTGTCTGAACTGAGTCCTGTCTGTGTACTCTTGCCTGCTGCCTTTCCTGGAGGCTGTATTTCCAGGCCTGTCTGAACACGCTCCTAGCCTGTTCCTCCCGCCTTCTAGGGGCCGATTACCTAGATCCGTTCCTGTATCTTGTCTGTCCTGTCTGAACACGCTCCTTGCCTGTTCGTCCCGCCTCTCTGGGGGCCGTATTCCCAGACCCGCTCCTGTATCCCGCTGCAGTGTCGGTCTCTTCCGTACACTCAGTTCCAGTCTGAACTCTCTCCTATCCTTTACCTGTTTTGCCTCTATGTCCGTTCCTTTCCTTTTTCTGCAGAGTCTGAACTCGTACCTAACTCCTGCTTGTTGTCTCTGTACTCCCGTTTTTGAGTTTGTGGTCCACTTGCTACTTCACTGCAAATACCCTGTGGGTAGCTGGCTCTGCCTTTCCCTTCCTGTCTGTTCCGTGTGAACAGAGCCCTGTCCGTCCTGCTCTGACTCCTTGCTCACTGCTCCGGCAGCCTTGCTCCGCTCTGACCCTTTTGCTCACTGCTCCGGCAGCCTTGCTCCGCTCTGACCCTTTTGCTCACTGCTCCGGCAGTCCTGTCCTGCCCTGCTTCTGCCCGCTGCTCCGGCAGTCCTGTCCTGCCCTGCTTCTGCCCGCTGCTCCGGCAGTCCTGTCCTGCCCTGCTTCTGCCCGCTGCTCCGGCAGTCCTGTCCTGCCCTGCTTCTGCCCGCTGCTCCGGCAGTCCTGTCCTGCCCTGCTTGTGCTCGCTGCTCCTGCAGCCCCGTCCTGCTCTGTTCTTGCCCACCGCTTCGGGCATTCCCTCTCTGCTGTGGTTGTCTACCGCATCTGCGGTTCTGTGACCCAGTCTGTACTGGGTCTTAACCTTTCTGTGCTCCAGCCCGTCCTTTCGGCCAGTACCTCCCTGCCTGCATACTCGCCTGTATCCACCCATCTGCATACCTGCCGTGTTTGCTTACATCCACCAGTCTGTGCCAGCCTAACCTGCCTGTTCCAGTAATCCCAGTGTGGGTCAACCCCCGTGTCCGGAGTTTGACCTGGAGTAGCACCTGGTCCCTCTGCCCGGTTTCTCCCTGGTGCACTGGCGTCGTATGCCGTCGTGCCACCTTGGTCGGATCGGCCAGATACTTAGTCACGCCCCTCCAGGCACTCTCCGGTCCATGGTCCAGTGGAACCACAACACCCGCACACGCCAGTCAGTCCGGGCGTGTGCATAACAGCATGCTCAGGCCATGGTTCCCGTTGAGCCCCACGGCCTTCGCTCTCTGAGAAGTTTTCCAGCGAATACATGCATTAAAAATAAATAAATAAAATGTATTATTTTTTTTTCTCAGCTGAGTTCCAGGCGAATTACGCACCCGTCCAGATGGATCTATCTGCTCTCGTTCCTGCGGATCCGCCACGTTACTATGGGGATCCAAGACAAAGTCGTGCATTTGTGGAGCAATGCATGCTACACTTCAAGTTCTACCCTCTATGTTTTCCCACCGATCGGGTTAAGGTGGCATTCATTATGTCTTACCTGGCGGGTGATGCCTTGGAATGGATCAACCCCCTATATGAAACACAGGATCCGATCCTCCTGGACCTAATGGCCTTCCTGGTGGCCTTTCTAATGGTCTTCGATGATCCTAACCCGGAGGCTCCTGCTGAAGCTTCACCTCCCAATATCCCGGAGCAGCCCCGATGGGTAATGTGTGTGGGTAGCTCAATAGTCCTCCAGCCCAATGAGACTACTGCCCACCCAGAATCCTCACAGGGTGACTACGCTTTCCGGAATACTTTTCCCAACCTCAAGAGGCAGTCCAGACGTGCTAGACGTAGAGGCAAGCCGTCACGCCAGGGTCTGTCCTCCCTGAGACCTCCTGACCCCAACCTTGAAGTCCCTACTGAAGCTTCATCTCCCTGTATCCCGGAGAAGCCCCAACGGGTAATGTGCGTGGGTAGTGCTCCGGTTCTCCTGCCCGAAGAGACTTCTGCCCATCCAGACTCCACACAGGAGAACTTCCTGCACCCGGCATCAGATGCTTCACCCACTTTAACCGGTGTGCATGTCCAAGGATGCTCCAAAGCTGTGGTTACCTCTGAGTCTGTGCACCTCTACTACCTGGTGGAGGACCCCCTGTTGCCTCCTGAATCCTCCGGGATACCACTCGATGACAAATGGAGAGAGACTTCTCTACACTCGGTACTCGATACTCTGTCCGCTTCGTCCTGTGAGCCTGACAATCGGTACCCCAAAGTGGTAGTTACCCCCGAGTCTCTACACCCCTCCGACCAGGCGGAGGACCTCCAGTTGTCTCCAGAACCCTTCGGGGTGCTACCTGGTAGCGAAAGGACAGAGACTCTCCTTTACTCTGTACCTGATACCTCGCTCGCTTCGTCCAGTGAGTCCAACCTAGTGTACTCTGAAGCAGAGGTTACCCTTGAGTCTCTACACCCCTCTGACCAGGCGGAGGACCTCCAGTTGTCTTCAGAACCCTTCGGGGTGCCACCTGGTGGTGAATGAACAGAGACTTTCCTATACTCGGTACCCGATACCTCGCCTGCTTCCTCCAGTGAGTCCGACCTAGTGTACTCTGAAGCAGATGTTTTCTCTGAGCCTCTGCACTCTTCTGACCCGGCGGAGGACCTCCAGTTGTTTCCTGAATTCTCCGGGGTACCACCAGATAACAAAGAGACAGTTACTTTTCCTCATTATGTACCTGATAACCCGTCTATTTCTTCCTGTGAGATTGACAAGATGTACCTCGAAGCAGAGATTACCCCCAAGTCTCTGTCCCCCTCCAACCCGGTGAAGGACTTCCAGTTGTCTCCTGTACCCTCTGGGGTGCCACCTGAAAATATGTGGAGAGAGACTTCCTTGTGTGCTGTTCCTGGTACTCCACCCGTTTCGTCTGTTGCTAAGGATGGGTGGATAGGAGGTAGCATCCTAGCTAACCAGATGAGATTAATTTTTCCTGTGGACAGTGGAAGTGATCTCCTTGAAGTGAACGACTGGTCCTCGAATTCCCTGCGGAAGATTCTGGCAGGCCTGAAGAAGAGGGGGCGTAAGGGGGGGGGGGTACTGTAACATACCTGGCGGCGTCCTTGCATGGTGGTCCATCTCCCACTGTGCAAGAGCGCGCACTTGATCTCCAGTCCAGAATGTCTCTCTGGCTTCCCTCCTTGCTGTCTGTTTGTCTGTTTTGGCTGCATAGGGCGACGCCCGCTGAACTTCCTGTTTCTTGTACCTGCTGCGGACACGCCCCTGTTGCACCTTCAGCCTATTGCTGTCCATCTTTGGGTATTTATACCACCTTCTTCCTCAAGATGGCGCCTGAGCATTGTGTCCTGTCAGTCGGCTTTTTGTCTCTGACATGCCAGGTCCTGTCCTGTTTTCCTGCCTGTTTTCCAGTTCTGTGTCTGAACTGTGGTCTGTTCTTGTGAACACGCTTCTTGCCTGTTCTTTCGCCTTCTAGGGGCCGTATTCCTAGATCTGCCTGTCTGTGCCTTGCGGTATCTGTTCCCGTCTGAACAGAGTCCTGTTTGTGTCTCTGCCTTGCGGTATCTGTTCCCGTCTGAACAGAGTCCTGTTTGTGTCCCTGCTTTGCGGTATCTGTTCCTGTCTGAACTGAGTCCTGTCTATTTCTCCTGTCTTGCAGTATCAGTTCCCGTGTCTGAACTGAGTCCTGTCTATGTCTCCTGCCTTGCGGTATCAGTTCCCATGTCTGAACTGAGTCCTGTCTGTGTACTCTTGCCTGCTGCCTTTCCTGGAGGCTGTATTTCCAGGCCTGTCTGAACACGCTCCTAGCCTGTTCCTCCCGCCTTCTAGGGGCCGATTACCTAGATCCGTTCCTGTATCTTGTCTGTCCTGTCTGAACACGCTCCTTGCCTGTTCGTCCCGCCTCTCTGGGGGCCGTATTCCCAGACCCGCTCCTGTATCCCGCTGCAGTGTCGGTCTCTTCCGTACACTCAGTTCCAGTCTGAACTCTCTCCTATCCTTTACCTGTTTTGCCTCTATGTCCGTTCCTTTCCTTTTTCTGCAGAGTCTGAACTCGTACCTAACTCCTGCTTGTTGTCTCTGTACTCCCGTTTGTGAGTTTGTGGTCCACTTGCTACTTCACTGCAAATACCCTGTGGGTATCTGGCTCTGCCTTTCCCTTCCTGTCTGTTCTGTGTGAACAGAGCCCTGTCCGTCCTGCTCTGACTCCTTGCTCACTGCTCCGGCAGCCTTGCTCCGCTCTGACCCTTTTGCTCACTGCTCCGGCAGCCTTGCTCCGCTCTGACCCTTTTGCTCACTGCTCCGGCAGTCCTGTCCTGCCCTGCTTCTGCCCGCTGCTCCGGCAGTCCTGTCCTGCCCTGCTTCTGCCCGCTGCTCCGGCAGTCCTGTCCTGCCCTGCTTCTGCCCGCTGCTCCGGCAGTCCTGTCCTGCCCTGCTTGTGCTCGCTGCTCCTGCAGCCCCGTCCTGCTCTGTTCTTGCCCACCGCTTTGGGCGTTCCCTCTCTGCTGTGGTTGTCTACCGCATCTGCGGTTCTGTGACCCAGTCTGTACTGGGTCTTAACCTTTCTGTGCTCCAGCCCGTCCTTTCGGCCAGTACCTCCCTGCCTGCATACTCGCCTGTATCCACCCATCTGCATACCTGCCGTGTTTGCTTACATCCACCAGTCTGTGCCAGCCTAACCTGCCTGTTCCAGTAATCCCAGTGTGGGTCAACCCCCGTGTCCGGAGTTTGACCTGGAGTAGCACCTGGTCCCTCTGCCCGGTTTCTCCCTGGTGCACTGGCGTCGTATGCCGTCGTGCCACCTTGGTCGGATCGGCCAGATACTTAGTCACGCCCCTCCAGGCACTCTCCGGTCCATGGTCCAGTGGAACCACAACACCCGCACACGCCAGTCAGTCCGGGCGTGTGCATAACATTGGGCTTCTAGCTGTGTGTGGGTCTTGTTCTATTAATCCATCTATACTGACCTCCATCAGGTTGCAAACTGAATATATTTTTTTCTGCATCTACCTCTGAAAAAATGTTTGGCCTTCTAGTAGTGTGTCGGACTTTCTCTATTAGTCCATCTATACTGACCTCCATCAGGTTGCAAATTAAAACTAATTTTTATCTGCATCTACAGTACCTCTGAAAAAATATTTGGGCTTCTAGCAGTGTGTGGGACTTGTTCTATTAGTCCATCTATACTGACCTCCATCAGGTTGCAAACTGAATATAGTTTTTTCTGCATCTACCTCTGAAAAAATATTGGGCTTCTAGCTGTGTGTGGGTCTTGTTCTATTAATCCATCTATACTGACCTCCATCAGGTTGCAAACTGAATATATTTTTTTCTGCATCTACCTCTGAAAAAATATTTGGCCTTCTAGTAGTGTGTCGGACTTTCTCTATTAGTCCATCTATACTGACCTCCATCAGGTTGCAAATTCAAAATAATTTTTTTCTGCATCTAACCCAGCCAATAGTTTTGGCCTAATACCACAGTTTGGCCACTCAGCTCTGCTCGGTTACCATCCATTGTTTTTTTGTGCAAACAACTCCAGAGTTGTGAATTAGTTAACCACCAAAATGAGTGGAAAAAGGCCTGCTGCTGGTGGAAAGGGGAATAGGCGTGTTGGGAAGGGGAAAAAAGGTTGTGTCCGTGGGGTAGGTGTTAAAGCAACAGTAACATCTGCAGAAGAAAGACCATCTTCCAGCCAAACTAAAATGTCTACTTCTTTTAGCGGACAATGTGATAAGATCCCTTTCTTACGGCCACGCCAATCGCTACAAATTCCAGATGAGGCACAAAAACAGCAGGTGCTTCAACGGATATCAAGTGCTCCTTTAAGTGGGCTCTCCTCCACATCAACTTCAACATCACAAATACTCCAGTCCTCAAAGGTGTCACCCAAATCGCACTTGCTTCCTCACAGCTCCCAAATCTCCAGCTGCCCGTCTGAGTATGAGGTAGAACAGATGGTTGAGTCTGCAGAGCTGTTTACTCATACTATAGCCTGGGAATCAGAGGTCGACTCCAGCGCTTCTGTGAATCCAGACGAGGAAATGATCTGCTCTGATGCCCAGAATCTTTATGAGTCGGATCCAGGACCAGACGCAGAAGGTTCTGACCATAATGTAGACCCTCATTCCCAAACTGTAACTCCTGTTGGTGGAGACAATGAGGAAGACGATGATAAGACTCAAATACCTGATTGGAGCGACAACTTTAGTTTTTTGTCAGGGCAGGAACAGGTTGGCTCTGAGGACGACGGGTGTGATAACGCACAGGGTGATGATGATGAGGTCGGAGATCCCACTTACTGTCAACCCACAGTCAGCCAAGAGATGAGGTCAGAAGAGGAGGTGGAGGAAGATGCTAGTGACGACGAGGTCAGGTTGCGCCTTCCTGGACAGAGACGTAGTACTGGAAGCACGTCAACAACTGCATCCTCAAACACAACTCTGCCTCTCACCAAAAGTCGTGGTGGCTCTTCAGGTCGCATGGGTGCTAAGCCTTGCATAGCCTGGGCATTTTTTCAGATCGACAAAGATGACCCAACTCGTGTTATCTGTAACATTTGTCAGCAAAAGCTAAGTAGAGGCCAAAAAATACATAGTTTGAGTACTTCATGCATGAACCGGCACATGGACATGAAGCATAAGTTGCAGTGGGAAGCTCAGTGTGCTACAATGCGGCCTAGCCGGCCGGGCCAACCACCGTCTGCCATATCTTGTGCATCCGCGGCCTCTTCATCCTCTGTGACTGGGGGGACAGCAGTCACACCTGTTTTGGGGCGCAGACCTGCCACCTCTTTACCCGCAACAGCCAGCGTGATTGGCAGGTCATCATTTTCTTTGGAGGTGGTAACACCAGCTGGTGTTGAGCGCTGTCCGACATCGATAGCACCACCTTTGGATGAAGGCAACCTAACATGTCCGCCTGCATCTTCCTCACAGACCGGCAGTTTGCCGGGGACACCCTTATCAACCCCGTCTAAGCACAATAGCCAGCCCTCGGTCCCTCAGATGTGGACAAGTAAAAGACCATTTCCTCCTAGCCATGAGAAAGCTAAGAGGTTGAATTTCACCATCTGCAAGCTCTTGGCTACAGAAATGCTGCCTTTCCGCCTGGTGGACACAGAGGATTTTCGAGACCTTATGTCCATCACAGTGCCCCAGTACCAGATGCCCAGTCGGCACTACTTCTCAAAGAAAGGTGTGCCTGCGCTCCACCAGCATGTCGCACACAACATCACTGCTTCTTTGAGAAACTCTGTGTGTGACAGGGTGCATTTCACCACAGACACTTGGACGAGTAGGCATGGACAGGGGCGTTACATGTCGCTGACTGGGCACTGGGTAACTATGGTGACAGCAGGACAAGGGGCTGCTGTCCAAGTCTTGCCGTCCCCACGAGTTGTGCGTCAATCCTCTTTATGTCAAAGTTCCTCCACTGCTTCTGCCTCCTCAACCTCCTCTCGGTCTTCCACCTGCACCCAAAGCCTGTCTGGTCATGCCACAAGCTTTCTAACTGCGCAGAAGGGATCCTGCACACCTCCTTACTATGCTGGCAGTAGGGCTCAACGTCATCAGGCGGTTTTTACATTGAAATGTCTGGGAAATGTGAGTCACACAGCTGAGGAGTTGTGGTCAGCTCTGGAGAACCAATTTCATGAATGGTTGTCTCCACTGGACCTGAAACCAGGGAAGGCCGTGTGCGACAATGCTGCAAACCTGGGTGCGGCCCTTCGCCGGGGCAATGTCACACACGTGCCTTGTATGGCTCACGTGTTGAACCTGGTTGTCCAGCAATTTTTAGCCCACTATCCCAGACTAGATGGCCTTCTGCAGAGGGCACGGTCGCTGTGTGCTCACTTCCGCCGTTCGCATCCCGCAGCTCAGCGACTTACATCTCTACAGAAGTCGTTGGGCCTGCCACTTCACCGGCTAAAATGCGATGTGCCTACCCGGTGGAATTCAACTCTGCACATGTTGCAGCGACTGTGGCAGCACCGACAAGCCCTGGTGCAATACGTTCTGACGTATAGCCTGGGCCAACGAGATTCAGAGGTGGGGCAAATCACGCTGGAGGAGTGGTCTCAGATCAGGGACCTATGCACCCTTCTGCACAGTTTTGAAATGGCGACGAAGATGTTTAGTGCTGACGATGCCATTATCAGCATGACTATTCCGGTGATTTACATGCTGGAGCACATGTTAAACAGAATTCGGAGTCAGGTGGTGGCACAAGAGGAGGTGGAGGAAGTAGAGGAGGGGGAGTTGTATGCGGAAGGGCTAACATCTGCAAGGTCCAGAAGGTCGGCAGCACCAAGGTGGCAGGCATGTGAGGGTGGGGGAGATGGTTTTACCAGGGCGCATGGTAGCAGCCAAACTAGTGAGGAAGGTGCAGGAGCCCAGGAAGAAGTGGAGGACGAACTGATGGAAGACTCATCAGATGAGGGAGACCTTGATCACATTTCTGTTGTGCGAGGTTGGGTTGAGAGGACAGAGGAAGGAAGCATGATTGTTACCTCGCCACCAACACAACAGGGACTTGGTGCTCCTGGATGCGCAACACACATGAGTGCCTTCTTGCTGCACTACCTGCAATATGACCCTCGAATTGTGAGAATTAGAAATAATCCTGACTACTGGGTTGCCACACTGTTAGATCCCCGGTACAAAAGTAAATTTGCAGAAATTATTCCTGCCATAGAAAGGGATGCACGCATGCAGGAGTATCAGCAGAGACTGTTGCAGAATCTTACATGTGCTTTTCCACAAAATACCAGTGGTGCACGTAGTGAATCTCACAGTTCCAACTTGCCAACCGTGGGACCGTCAAGTGTTCAGCACTCAAACCGTAACAGAACCACAGTATCTGCTGGTAACATCAATTTTGCGGAATCATTTCACCACTTTTTTAGCCCATCCTTTGCAAGGCCACAGGAGACAAGAAGTCTGACACATAGTCAACGCCTAGAGACGATGGTACAGGAGTATCTCCAAGTAAACATTGAAGCCACGACTGTGTCACTGGACCCTTGCTCTTTTTGGGCTTCCAATCTGGATAAATGGCCGGAGCTAGCCACTTACGCCTTGGAGATCTTGTCATGCCCCGCAGCCAGCGTTCTGTCTGAACGTGTGTTCAGCGCTGCTGGTGGTGTGCTGACAGATAAGCGCACGCGGCTCTCCACTGATAATGTAGACAGACTCACGTTCATAAAGATGAACAAATCATGGATCCGAAATGACTTTTCTACCCCTGTGTCATCCTGGGGAGAGTAAAAGCTTGATGATTGGTTAAAATCACCCTACCAAACGTTTTAAGCTTTCAAATTACTAATCATGTTTATCTGTATCTTGACTGGAAAATAATTTGGGCTTTGTTGCAGTGTGCAGCACTGATCCTATTAGGCCATCTATAATAAGCTCCACCAGATTTAAAATTAAAAATAATTTTTAGCTGCATCTAGCCCGGAAAATAATTTTGGGGCTCCGAGATGCGCAAGACACATAAGTGCCTTCTTGCTGCACTACCTGCAGCATGACCCTCATATTGTCAGAATTCGAAGTAATCATGACTACTGGGTTGCCACACTCTTAGATCCCCCAAACTTTTCGATCAACCTTTTCATTTTAATAAAGACCAAAAAAATGGTCATTTTTGAAATTATAAGCATTAGCAGGTTGTTAGAAACTGAAATCAAAAAGTTTTCAACTCAAAACTTTATTCTAGGTGATGTTACATTTTCACATAGGACCCCTTGTTCGAAAGGAGCTTCTGAACTCTCTCGTCCATTGAATTTGTCAGGTTTTGGATGGTTTCTGCTTCAATTGTTTTGCATGAGGACAGAATACCCTCCCAGAGCTGTTGCTTAGATGTGAACTGCCTCCCGCCATCATAGACACTCCTTTTAATGATGCTCCAAAGGTTCGGAATGGGGTAGAGGTCAGGGGAGCATGGGGGTCACACCATAAGTTTGTCCCCTTTTATGCCCATATCAGCCAGAGATGCAGATGTTTTATGTGCAGCATGAGATGGTGCATTATCATGCAGAAAAATGATCTTGCTGTGAAATACACGGTTCTTCTTCTTGAACCATGGCAGGAAGTGCTGTTTGAGAAAATCCACATACACTATGGAGTTCATCTTTAGCGCCTTCAGGGATCCTAAAGGGGCCGACAATCTCTCTCCCCATGATTCCAGCCCAAAACATTACTCCACCTCCTCCTTGTTGGCGCTGTAGCCGTGTTTGCGTGGGGTCTCCATCAACCAGCCATCCTCCACTCCATCCATCTGGACCATCGAGCGCTGCACGGCACTCATCGGTGAACAAAACAGTTTTGAAATCAGTCTTCATGTAATGTTTGGCCCACTGGAGCCGTTTCTGCTTGTGTGAAGTGGATAGAGGAGGTCGACAGGATGGCGTATGCACAGCTGCAAACCTCTGAAGGACCCTGCATCTTGTTGTTCGGGGGACGTTGGAGGCACAAGCAGCTTCAAAAACTTGTCTGCTGCTATGACAAGGCTTTTTTGCCGCTGCTCTTTCAACCTGACGTAATTGCCTGTAGGAAAGAGTCCTCAATTTGCCCTTATCAGCACGCACACGTGTGTACTGTGAATCAGCTACATACTTCTTGATTGCCAAGACACTTCATCCTGATCATCGCACAATGTTGATTGTAGTCATGCCTTGACCTAAACACTCCACAATTTGTTGCTTCTCAGCAGCCGACACATCCTTTTTCTTTCCCATTTTGGCAGAAAATGTAGGCTGCTTAATAATGTGAGAGAGCCTTCTTAAGTAGTCTTGCCTTTCATTGGACACACCTGCCAAACTAATTAGCACAGGTGTCTGCAATTGCTTACAGTGATATAAAGAGCCCTGACACACATCACCATCAATGAGTTTAACTGACAAACAAACAAATTCTTCCCTTATCACTCCTAAACACTTTTTGCATAATAATTTGGAACGCGGTGTACATGTGCTTTTCCACAAAACACCAGCGGTTCACGTAGTGAATCTTACAGTTCTAACTTGCCAACCGTGGTCTGTATGGAATTGTTCAATAAAGGGCCCAAAATTAAGATAACATAGATGGGAGAGGTCTCTATGAATAGGAATTCCTAAGTATTTGATACCCTGTGAGGGCCAGGCAAAGGGAAAGTTGGACTGGATGGAATCCTATATGGATTTGGGGAGGGAGACATCGAGGGCCTCAGACTTCGCTGCATTGACTTTAAAATTTTACCATGTAACAAAGTGATCTATTTCAGCCATAACAGCATGGATGGATATATGTGATTGAGTGATATATACTAGGACATCATCAGCAAATAGAGAGCACTTGTACTCGGTGCCTCCCACCTCAATCCACCTAATATTGGGGTTATGGCGAATTGATGAGAGCAGGTGCTCCGTCACTAGGATGTATAAGAGAGGGGACAGAGGACATCCCTGCCTTGTTCCATTGGTGATTGTGAAAGGTGATGAAAATGTTCTGACGCACCCCCTGGGCCTTGGGACACCCGGAGCCGGACCCTTTTTGGTGGATGCTGGTGGTTGTAGTCTTCGTGGCGGCGACCCGGTTCCGTGGCTCAGGGCGGTCAAACCAGTGGCGGAACTATTTATGTGGTTTTGATGTTTAAATGTCCGACTACGCCACCCGTGGATTGCGGTCAGAGTGAACCGCCGCTACAGGGCAGACCGCTGAGGCTGGTGTTGTGGGTGCAGCAGAGCGTAGCATAACTCCCCACGGGAGGAGTATAGCCTCAGGGCAGTGTATGCGGAGGATGGGGGTGATGGTGCAGGGCAGCAGCAGTAACGACACGGAGTCAGTGATGCAGTCCAGGGCCTTTACTCACAGTTCTTATTATCCAGACCACGTCTGCAGGTAACGGCTGCCCACGTCGTACTGTGCTCACCAGGTGAGGGGCTCAGACAACTCCCAGATAACTTTGGAGCACTTCACAGGACCCCCTTTGTGTGTCCTTTGTCTGGCCTTTCTTACCAACACTTCTGTCCGGCTGCCTCGGGCCTCCTCTTGGTAAACTTGGCGCCAGTTTCCCTGACCCTATGTGGTGCCTTCCTAGCGGGTGTAGCGAGGGGCTGCGCCACATAAAATGTCAGAGCCTCCGGTTTCTAGCTGAGGGTCGTTTCCTGCCTCCACTAGTTCGGGGACCGGTCTCCCCCTTTGGCCTGACCCCTCCACGCAGGTGGATTCGGGCGTGCGGTGGCGACTCGCCCGTCCGCACCCCTGGGATCCCTTCATTCCTCGTTCCTGGAGCCTTCTCCGCTCCTCTTCCTTCCTTCTCCCTCTTCCAGGCCTGGGCCTCTGTTACTAGGCCCGCCTCCGGAGCAGAGCTCATGCAGAGCCCCTGCTCCCTGCCACTTCTGCTCAGACTTCTCTGCACTGAACTAAGATGGTGCCCACCTTTTATACTCCCTTCTCAATGCACCCAGGAACTGCTTCCTCCCTGCTCCTGCACTACAGGGTTCCCCTTCCTCAGTGTTCCCTCCCCCCACTCCAGCCAGGGACAGGGACTGTCGTGCCCATCTCATATGTGGTGTAATGCATGCAGGTGTCGGGTCCTGATCCACACTCCATCCTTACCTGAGAGTGAGATATCACACCTCTGGGTGAGGTGCAATACGTCTGTAGCAACCGAGCCCTCAGGGTGCTACAGTTCGATTTATCTTCAGCCTAGGTGACGTATTGCGATACAGGGCCGTGATTTTGGCTATAAAAGGGTCCCCTAGACCCCTACCCCAAGCTTTTTAAGAGAATCATATATGGCGTGCCAGGAGACTCTATGGAATGCTTTCTCAGCATCCAACGAGAGTATCTAATTACAAATTTTTAACTGCATCTAGCCCAGGAAATACTTTGTGCCTAGTAGCAGTGTCTGCTAGTCAGCGGATTATCCCGGCTGTTAAGCAAGCTACACCACCTGTAGTTTAGACACTTAATTTTTTCAAAGGAAATGCTTCGGGACCATGGGATACTCAGTGAAGAGCATCAGGAGGCACCCCAAGGCATAGGGGCTGGGACTGGCAGTAGGATGCCTTGCGGTGGACAGCCGAGCTCGATCCTTATAAAAGCTTTTTAACTGCAGCAGCTTTAGTGGACGCTACTGGAGCTGGAATTACGCGGCTGCTGGCATGAGACTTGCCCTCCAATAGATCCTTGTAAATGGATTTAAAGTGTATTCATTCAAATTAGAGAGACAATTTAAATTAAAAAGCTTAGAGCTGCCTCCACCACAGGGGGACTCGCTCGACCCACCAGCGGACAGGCACCAGTATTGGGAGAGGGGGGCTGGCCATCAGGGTTCACCGCGGCTCTGGCACAAACCCGGCGACACGGAGGTGGCACGGGCAGGAGCGGACTGGCCGTGTCGGCTTCTCACTTTTTGGATTTTAGAAGGGCATGACATGCCTATATCTGTGTCTCCCCCTCCTTTTACTCCTCCACCTCTTTTATTTTCGCATGACTATATGTACTTGTCACTTTTCCATGTGTTAGTTGTGTTTTCTGAGCAGTTTGTCAGCTTTTGGACACCTTTGAAGGTGTTTTCTATGTGTTTGTATGTGTTTTTGTTTGCCTGCCATTGGTTTTAACGGTGTTCGAAGGTGTTCGACGAACAGTTCGACGAACAGTTCGGCGAACACACGGGTGTTCGACGAACCGAACCGAACTCGAACACTACGGGGGTGGCTCAACACTAGTCCTGTGCCATGCTCTTGAACTGCCTGGGAGTTGACCGAGCCCCTCACCTGGTGGACGCAGCACGGCTCGGGCGGTCACTGCCGACGGAAGTGACCCGGGACAAACGAACTGTGAGTAAAGACCCTGGACTGTAACTTGTTGTCCGTGTGCTCCTTCGCTCCTCCGGCACTACCAGTACTGGGACCTTCACCACCATCACTCCCACCATCCACTAGACTGCCCTGGGGCCGCACTCTTCCCGTGGGGAGTCACACTACCCTAGCTGCACACCTCATCAGCCCCAGCGATCTGCATGCAGCGGCGGTTCCTAATAACCGCAATCCACGGGTGGCGTAGTCGGACATTATCTGAAGCACGTAGTAGACTACCATTGGCCTGACCACCCTGAGTCGCGGGACCGGGCCGCCACTACTACTACCCCCATCGTTCCCCTATCGCCCGGATCCGCGTGCCCCACGGCCCAGGGGGCGAGTCACTTGCATTGGAAATGCTGCCTTTTAAGCTGGAGGAGACGGAATCCTTCCGCAACCTTATGGCGTTGGCCGTCCCTCGGTACTCGGTCCCCAGCCAACACTATTTTGCCCGGTGTGCCATCGCCGCACTACACAAGCACGTGTCCCAAAACATCTGCCGTGCCCTCAACAACGCAGTTACTGGCAGAGTCCACCTTACAATGGACACGTGGACAAGTGCTTGTGGCCAGGGACGGTACATCTCCCTGATGGCACACTGGGTAAACATAGTGGAAGCCGGGACCCAGTTGGACCTTGGGACGGAACACATCCTCCCCACACCACGGATTGCGGGCCCTATGTCAGTCAGAATTGCCCCCACAGTGTACAGCTCCTGCGCATCATCCTCCTCCTCCTCATGTTCAGCCTCCATCTCAGATATCACCACATCAGTTACAAGCTGGAAGCACTGCTGTATTGCCTCAGCCAAGCGGCAACAGGCTGTGCTGAAACTCATAAGCTTAGGTGATAAATCTCACACTGCTTGTGAGTTGTGGACAGCTGTGAAAGAGCAGGCAGATCCGTGGCTGAGACCGCTGAACCTTCAACCAGGCATGGTCGTGTGTGACAATGGCCGTAACCTGGTGGCGGCTCTGAGGCGAGGCGAGATCACGTACCATGCCTGGCTCATGTGCTTAATCTCGTGCTTCAGCGGATTCTTAAATCGTACCCCGAGTTGCCAGATCTGCTCGACAAAGTACGCCGTCTGTCAGCTCATTTTTGGAAGCCGGCTACAGCTTCCGCCGCACTTGCTGTGTTGCAGCAGCGTTTGCAGCTTTCGGCACACCGACTGGTGTGTGATGTCCCCACACGTTGGAACTCTACCCTCCACATGTTGCAAAGGATTTGGGAGCAGAAGAGAGCAGTTGTGGAATACCAGCTGCAGCAAGGTCAGACTCCAGACATAAGACCTCAGGAGTGGACCTGGATGTCTGACATATGTACCATCCTGACAAACTTTGAGGAGTCCACCAAGATGGTGAGTGGCGATGACGCCATCATTAGCATCAGCATCCCACTTGTCTGTCTTTTGCAACGCTCTCTGCAGAGAATTAAAGAGGAAGCATTGCAGCCAGAGTATGATGAGATGGATCAAGAAGCCATAGCGGGCGATTACACACAGCCCAGCCTCATCTCATCCCAACATGCATTGGGGGACAATGAGGGAGAGGAGGAGAAGGAGGAAGAACAGGAGCTGGTATCATGCGCTGTAGACGGTAGTACCTGTACAACTGTCATACCGTCGGTTCAGCGTGGGTGGCCTGAGGACATGGGGGGAGGAGGAGGAGGAGAGCATGGTCAGTCATCATCTTGATGAGGACACGGAAGTCTTGCCCGTTACCAGTCTGGCACGCATGGCTGACTTTATGTTACGCTGCCTTAACCGTGATCCTCGTGTTGTCAAAATGTTGGGTGACAGTCATTACTGGTTGGTGACACTTTTAGACCCCCGCTACAAGGAGAACTTTCACTCTCTTATTCCTGAGGTGGAGAGGTCTACAAAAATGGGGCAGTACCAGAAGGCCCTTGCTGCAGAACTATTAAAATATTTCCCATCTGAACACGCTAGAGGCAGAGGTCACAGTTCGTTGCCCAACCAAGGCGTACAGGCGAGAGAGAAGCAACTCCAATCCAGCAGAGGCAGGGGAACACTGTCAATGTTCTGGGACAGTTTATTGAGACCGGCCCAGCTTACAGGCCCTGAGGCGCGGGGTACTCTCACAAGGAGTGGAAAGTTTCAAAAGATGGTGAGGGAGTACCCTGCCGACCGTACCAGCGTCCTCCGTGATTCCTCTGTGCCTTTTAATTATTGGGTATCCAAGCTGGACACTTGGAATGAACTCGCTCTGTACGCCTTGGAGGTCCTGGCCTGCCCTGCCGCTAGCGTGTTATCGGAGCGTGCTTTTAGTGCCGCTGGGGGAATTATAACTGATACGCACACTCGCCTGTCAATGCTGACAAGCTGACCCTTATCAAAGAGAACAAGGGCTGGATTGGGCCAGACTTCTCGTCACCAACAAACGACAGCAGAGTAACATGAAGTCAAATCCACTGTGTTATTTCGGGAGGTGTATTCCCAAGCACTGCTTCACACCCACACATGAGTATATGCTTCCTCATTTCGGCTGTTTTTTGCTCTTATCCTCAGCCTCCACCCCCACTATACCACCAGGGTGACCATGGTCCGTGTTGCCAGCATTGCAAGTTTCTCCATCCTAATTTTTGGCAGCTTTTGCTTGGAAGGCATAGGCAAAGATTATGGGAGACCCACTCCCCAATAACGGGAATAATGTTTTTAATATGCTGTACTGCATGGCTCTTCTAAGGGGCATTAAAACCGTCATGTTAAGCTACTGGGACCTCCACGTCTCTTCCAAGGGGCATTAAAACCATCTTGTTAAACCACTCTGAACTCCATGTCTCTTCCAAGGGGCATTAAAATCATCTTGTTAAGCTACTGTGACCTCCTCGTCTCTTCCAAAGGGTCATTGATATTGTCTTTTTATTCCACTGGGACCTCCACCACTCTTCCAAGGGGCATTGATATTGTCTTTTTATTCCCCTGTAACCTCCACCACTCTTCCAAGGGGCATTGATATTGTCTTTTTAATCCACTGGGACCTCCTCGTCTCTTTCAAGGGGCATTAAAACCGACTTGTTAAACCACTCTGAACTCCACGTCTCTTCCAAGGGGCATTAAAATCGTCTTGTTAAGCTACTGTGACCTCCACGTCTCTTCCAAGGGTCATTGATATTGTCTTTTTATTCCACTGGGACCTCCACCACTCTTCCAAGGGGCATTGATATTGTCTTTTTATTCCACTGCCACCTCCACCACTCTTCCAAGGGGCATTGATATTGTCTTTTTATTCCACTGTAACCTCCACCACTCTTCCAAGGGTCATTGATATTGTCTTTTTATTCCACTGGGACC
The DNA here is from genome assembly GCF_046119375.1 of Phyllobates terribilis. Taxonomy (NCBI): domain Eukaryota; kingdom Metazoa; phylum Chordata; class Amphibia; order Anura; family Dendrobatidae; genus Phyllobates; species Phyllobates terribilis. The sequence continues at coordinate 271,395,444 of NW_027362772.1, forward strand.
TCCACCACGCTTCCAAGGGGCATTGATATTGTCTTTTTATTCCACTGGGACCTCCACGTCTCTTCCAAGGGGCATTAAATCCGTCTTGTTAAACCACTCTGAACTCCATGTCTCTTCCAAGGGGCATTAAAATCATCTTGTTAAGCTACTGTGACCTCCACGTCTCTTCCAAGGGTCATTGATATTGTCCTTTTATTCCACTGTAACCTCCACCACTCTTCCAAGGGGCATTGATATTGTCTTTTTATTCCACTGTAACCTCCACCACTCTTCCAAAGGGCATTGATATTGTCTTTTTATTCCACTGGGACCTCCACCACGCTTCCAAGGGGCATTGATATTGTCTTTTTATTCCACTGGGACCTCCACGTCTCTTCCAAGGGGCATTAAAACCGTCTTGTTAAACCACTCTGAACTCCATGTCTCTTCCAAGGGGCCTTAAAATCATCTTGTTAAGCTACTGTGACCTCCACGTCTCTTCCAAGGGTCATTGATATTGTCTTTTTATTCCACTAGGACCTCCACCACTCTTCCAAGGGGCATTGATATTGTCTTTTTATTCTACTGCGACCTCCACCACTCTTCCAAGGGGCATTGATATTGTCTTTTTATTCCACTGGAACCTCCATGTCTCTTCCAAGGGGCATTAAAACCGTCTTGTTAAACCACTCTGAACTCCATGTCTCTTCCAAGGGGCAATAAAATCATCTTGTTAAGCTACTGTGACCACGTCTCTTCCAAGGGTCATTGATATTGTCTTTTTATTCCACTGTAACCTCCACCACTCTTCCAAGGGGCATTGATATTGTCTTTTTATTCCACTGGGACCTCCACCACGCTTCCAAGGGGCATTGATATTGTCTTGTTAAGCTACTGTGACCTCCACGTCTCTTCCAAGGGCCATTAAAACTGTCTTGTTAAACCACTCTGAACTCCACAGCTCTTCCAAGGGGCATTGAAATGTTGTTTTTAATTACCTCTAACCTCCACGACTCTTCCAACGAGCATTGCATTTCTTCCTAATTTTAGTTAGCTTTTGCTTTTCAATGCATAGGCGAACACTAAGGGAGACCCACTCCCCAATAATGGGTAGAAGGTTTTTAGTACGCTGTAATCCACGTCTGTTTCAAGGGGCATTGCAGTTCCTTATAATTTTTGGAAAGCCTTCCATTCACTGCTAAGGCCAACAGTGTACAGGAGACCCTGTTGCTATAAATGGAAAAAATGCTTTAGTTAAGGCCCTCTGACCTCCATGTCACTTCCAAGGGGCATTGGAGTGCCTCGAAATTTTTGGTAGGCATTGCACTCACTGTATGCCCTATAACTGTGTAGCCGAACCGCTCCTTTTGGTACAGAAACATATCCTACAAGACATATGTGGTTGACTGGCCTGATATTGATGTGAATGGTCCCTGTTCCTCCTGCTCTTTCTCCTTTGCCACCACCTCATCCATCATTCATCAACTGAAGCTTTGTTTTAACGGCAGTCATAGAACTGGGATAGTAGCAGGAAAACATCCAGCAATCCTCGGAGGAGGTAGGATATGCGCCAAAACACTGACCACCTCAGGCCTAGCCGCTACTACATACATGTGCTTGCATTCCAAGGAACAGAAAGCTAAGGAGATCGATGGCCTCATGATCATGAATAAATTACTCGTTGTGTAGGAGGCCGACCAATGCTGCTGTCTACCTTCTGAACTTTGTGTTGAAGCCTTATTGACCCAGGACCCGCAATCCTCTATATATGGAGGACGTGTTGCATCCCAGTGTCTAACTGTGTTCCGGCTTCCACAATATTAACCTAGTGTGAAGGCATCAGTGAAATGGACCATCCCTGGCCACATTCACTTGTTAACGTGATTGTGGTTAGGCTGTCCTTCCCACTAAATGCATTGCAAGGAATGGGGGAGGTACAATTGAACACTGCCCTGGGACAAGGACTTGCACGGGGATAGTTGCAAGTCTGCATCTTCTGATGCGGCAAGGATCACTTCTGATGGGCACACTTTTAGGCAGTGACCTGGGTGTCAGAGATGCTTACAGGGGTCTTCCCCATGCTGTTCCCATGTCTTTTCAGCACTGTATGCATGTGTCACACAGCACATGGCCAGATAAGGTTGTAAAATGTTAAAATGACATTTCCAGGTAAATGCATTTGTCACGGTTGAAAGCAATACAAAAGTGCAAAAACACATAAAAAATTCTACTTGTGAACATAGCCCAAGGTGTGGAGCAGTATTTTTGTTTTTGGTTATTTATTTTACCTTATACACAAGTCTTTACCCTGGAAAGGATGTTACTTAACATATTTCACAGGAAAACAGTTTCATTTTCATTTTTGAACGTTTTATTGTGAGCCCTTAAAAGTGGCTTAATACCTCTGACCACATTGTTGACAGCAGTGACCTGGGGGTCAGAAATGTTTCCTTGTGCGATCCCCATGCTGTCCCCATGTCATTTGAGCACTGTCACTATCGTTTTGGGCACTTTTTAGGCTTTCTACAGACTGCCGGGGGTGCCGCCGCAAAAATGCTCGGGTCTCCCATAGACTAACATTGGGCTCGTTACTCGGGTCGAGCACCCGAGTATCGCGGTGAGCTCGGCCCGAGCTTTGAGCACCCGAGCATTTTAGTGCTCGCTCAACACTAATTCTGACGATTTTTTTTGACGAGTGATTCTGACGAGTGATTTTGACGAGTGATTCTGACGAGTGACTTTGACAAGTGACTTTTACAACTATAATAATAATTTAAAAAAAAATTAACTGTGCTCTGATGGGACTCGAATCCAGAATTCTGTGTCCTAAAGTCAGTGCACTAGCCACTGAGCTATAAACTCAGTGGTTAAAGCTTAGGAGTTCTATTTGGTTATATGATTTTCAGTGCAAACTTGTCTGTAAATCATTGGGACTGATGCACAGACTGCAAGCAAGCCAAATTCAAATGATGTTTGATTTTGATGTGTGAGTTTAATGTGTGACTTTCTTCAAACATCAGAATCAGACTCACAATGACTTTTAGTTACCCTGAGTATTTTCATGCTTGATGTCATAAGACAAGAAAAGCTGCCAGCTGCTATCACTTACCTTGATAGTGCAATGGTAAGGCACCATACAAATAGACAGCATTTCTGAAACTCTTAACACATCAGGATGACAATCAGAGTGTCAGATATTAAAAGTAAAACACCCCTGTAGTTTATGTGCTAAATAGGCATAATTAAAAAAAAAAATCTTATCAGGATTTTGGTGCATGAACAGTTATCAAACATAACCTCGAACAGCCGAATTTTTTTCAAAGGTCTAAGGATGTCATTAATAAGATTCTGAAAAAATGCAGGAGCATTAGTAAGACCAAAAGGCATAACCAGATTCTCAAAATGACCCACAGGAGTGTTAAAAGCAGTCTTCCATTCGTCACCCTCCTTCATGCGCAACAGATTGTATGCCCCCTTAAGGTCAATTTTAGAGAACCACTTGGGCCCCATTAACTGGTTAAACAGATCAGGAATCAATGGCAGTGGGTAAGGATTGCGTACAGTAATTTTGTTAATCTCACGAAAATCCAGACAAGGACGTAAACCGCCGTCCTTTTTTTTTACAAAAAAAAAAATCCAACCGCCACAGGAGACTTAGAAGGCCCAATGTGACCGGCGGCCAAACTTGTCTGTATGTATTCCTCCAAAGCCTTCCTCTCAGGAATAGTAAGGTTAAATAAACAACTTTTAGGAAGAGTCGCTCCAGGGACAAATTCAATAGAACAATCATAGTCTCTATGGGGAGGCAAAACCTGCGATTCCTTCTCAGAAAAAACTCTCCAAAAATCCTGAATAGGAACAGGCAATTCTCCCCTATCCAAAGCTGCAATACGCCCGTTACAACACTTGTCATAACATTTATGGCTCCAGGATTTAATTTCACTGGTAGACCAATCCAGTACAGGATTGTGAAATTTTAACCAGGGCAATCCCAATATTACTGGAGAAGGCAAGTTATTCAAAACTACCAAATCCAATTTCTCATGGTGAACACCATTAATAGTGAGAGGAAATTCACAGACCTTGAGAGTAATATTCTTCAAAGGGGAACCATCCACAGAAACCACAGCAATGGGGGATGATAAAGGTTCGGGTTTTAAATTGAGTCTTTCCAAGAATCCCCCATCAATTACATTCAGAGTAGACCCGCAATCAACAAACACCCGAAATTCCATTAATTTTTCCTGAGCAATCGTGGAAGCAGCTAAAAATACACCCTTGGAATTTAAACAGGCAATACGGGCATGACTGACCATTTTTTTTTCTTTCTTCATACGAAGCTCACAGCCTTTAATCAAATGACCAGATTTTCCGCAATAGAAACACAAGCCTTCAAAAAATCTACGGTCTTTTTCTTGAGAGCGAGGTGCCACCGATCCAATCTCCATCGGTTCACCACTGTTAGTACACACATTCTCATAACCAGAAACTGACATAGCAGAGGATTTGCTCTCATTAACCCTTGCACGCAGTCTCCTATCCACCCGTATAGCTAATTGCATAGCCTGTTGCAAATCTTCAGGTGTAGGATAAGCAATTAGCAGGTCTTTAACCCTTTCATTGAGCCCAGCAAGAAATAGACTTTTCAGAGCAGAATCGTTCCACCCTGTTTGAGTAGACCAACGACGGAAATGAGTACAATATTTTTCCACATTACCTGATCCCTGTTTCAAACGTCTCAACTCAGTCTCAACTGATGCGACACGGTCAGGATCATCATATAATAGTCCCAAAGCAGAAAAAAAACTATGCACTGATCTGAAGCATGTATCACTAGGTTGCAAAGAAAAGGCCCACTCCTGAGGCTCTTTGCGCAAAAGTGACATTATGAACCCTATGCGCTGGGATTCATCCCCAGAGGACTTGGGTTTCAAAGGAAAATACAATAAGCAAGCATTTTTAAATGAAAAAAATTCTCGGTGTTCACCAAAAAATAAATCCGGCAAGCATACCTTAGGCTCCAAGAAATGTGCTCCAGGACAGTTACTCACGTGCTGACGGAGCTCGGCCACCTCCAGAGAGAGTCCCTGCAGGCGATGAGCCAAATCCTGAACCGACACCATGATGGAACAGAAAAATCTTTCCTTAGAGAATTTGCAGGCTGGACTTACTGTTATGTTCTGCTACCAGAGCTAAGGAAAGAGAGGAGATCTGTCCCTACGATAGAACTCAGCTGAATCCCTACGATGTAACAGGGAACCTGATCCTGCGATCAGACCTGCTAAAGTCCTAAGCTAGTCTGTACGGAGACCTATAGATGTGGGGAAGGAATCCCTACAAGTACTAAGGACTGGGAGGAAAATGGGACACCTCCTAACAGAAATAATAGCAGACAGACGAACAAACAAAATATATAGAACATAGAGGTCCATAGACCAAGCAAACTAACAGAGTTAGATACAGAGCACAGGCTAGCTAGAAAGTAGTTATACAATGAAGTCCAGCAAAGCCAGAAGGGCGGAGCAGGATTAAATAGGCCAACAAGGTCATGTGACCAGCAAAGGAAAAAACCTAAGAGCAAGGTTCTAACACACTGTGATTGAGAGCTTTGACGAACTGCTTCATCAATCCAAGTTTTATGTGCAAGGGAGGAAAGACAATGTTCTTCCTATCCACTAGAGGATCATGGATGACATTCTTATCGCCAGATGCCAAACTGTCGCTGAGGCCATTCAGTTTTCACCCAATGCTCTGCTGTAGCTCTACTGTCCCAGTAGCACAGAAAACAAGGGTGTTTGAAAACTGTTTTTTTACTTTCTTATCATAACAAATGGGAATTATGCATGTTCACAGAAAACAAAGATATTCTCACATTTATTGGGAGACTAAATGAAAACGAAATTTACCTTAGTGAACCGTATAAACCGGCACTTTTCATACACTACTTATATTTTTCTTGGAATTATTGAAAATGGGCTATATACCTATAGCACAAAAACGTGATGTGATAGAGAAATTATAAGATGAGATTTGAATTCAGCACCCTCAAATTAGTCTAAAACTGTTCTTAAAGTCAATGCCAGAAAAAAAAAATTTTTTTTGTACACCAGTGTTATTATTAATCATGTTTATCTGTATCTTGCCTGTAAAATAATTTTGGCCTTGTAGCAGTTTGCAGTACTGATTCTATTAGGCCATCTATACTAAGCTCCTCCAGATTTCAAATTATTACTAATCATGTTTATCTCTATCTTGCCGGTAAAATAATTTTGGCCTTGTAGCAGTTTGCAGTACTGATTCTATTAGGCCATCTATACTAAGCTCCACCAGCTTTCAAATTAATAATAATTTTTAGCTGCATCTAGCCCGGAAAATAGTTTTGGGGAACATAGATGCGCAAGACACACGAGTGCCTTCTTGCTGCACTACCAGCTACATGACCCTCAGATTGTCAGAATTCGAAATAATCCTGACTACTGGGTTGCCACACTCTTAGATCCCCCACACTCTTCTATCAACCTTTTCATTTTAATAAAGAACAAAAAAATGGTCATTTTTGAAATTATAAGCATTAGCAGGTTATTACAAACTGAAATCAAACAGTTTTCAACTCAAAACTTTATTCTAGGTGATGTTACATTTTCACATAGGACCCCTTGTTAGAAAGGAGCTTCTGAACTCTCTCGTCCATTGAATTTGTCAGGTTTTGGATGGTTTCTGCTTCAATTGTTTTGCATGAGGACAGAATACCCTCCCAGAGCTGTTGCTTAGATGTGAACTGCCTCCCGCCATCATAGACACTCCTTTTGATGATGTTCCAGAGGTTCTCAATGGGGTTGAGGTCAGGGGAGCATGGGGGTCGCACTATAAATTTGGCTCATTTTATGCCCATATCAGCCAGAGACACAGATGTCTTATGTGCAGCATGAGACGGTGCATTATCATGCATGAAAATGATCTTGCTGCGGAATACACGGTTCTTCTTCTTGAACCATGGCAGGAAGTGCTGTTTGAGAAACTCTACATACATTATGGAGTTCATCTTTACCCCTTCAGGGATCCTAAAGGGGCCGACAATCTCTCTCCCCATGATTCCAGCCCAAAACATTACTCCACCTCCCCCTTGTTGGCCCCCTAGCCGTGTTTGCATGGGGTGTCCATCAACCAGCCATCCTCCACTCCATCCATCTGGACCATCGAGCATTGCACGGCACTCATCGGTGAACAAAACAGTTTTGAAGTCAGTCTTCATGTATTGTTTGGCCCACTAGAGCCGTTTCTGCTTGTGTGCAGTGGATAGAGGAGGTCGACAGGATGGCTTACGCACAGCTGCAAACCTCTGAAGGACCCTGCATCTTGTTGTTCGGGGGATGTTGGAGGCACCAGCAGCTTCAAAAACTTGTCTGCTGCTATGACAAGGCTTTTTTGCCGCTGCTCTTTTAACCTGACGTAATTGCCTGTAGGAAAGAGTCCTCAATTTTCCCTTATCAGCACGCACACGTGTGTACTGTGAATCAGCTACATACTTCTTGATTGTGCGATGATCAGGATGAAGTGTCTTGGCAATGTTGATTGTAGTCATGCCTTGACCTAAACACTCCACAATTTGTTGCTTCTCAGCAGCCGACACATCCTTTTTCTTTCCCATTTTGTCAGAAAATGTAGGCTACTTAATAATGTGGGACAGCCTTCTTAAGTAGTCTTGCCTTTCATTGGACACACCTGCCAAACTAATTAGCACAGGTGTCTGCAATTGCTTACAGTGATATAAAGAGCCCTGACACACATCACCATCAATGAGTTTAACTGACAAACAAAAAAATTCTTACCTTATCACTCCTAAAAACTTTTTGCATAATAATTTGGAACACAGTGTACGTGTGCTTTTCCACAAAACACCAGTGGTTCACGTAGTGAATCTTACAGTTCTAACTTGCCAACCATGGTCTGTATGGAGTTGTTCAATAAAGGGCCCAAAATTAAGATAACATAGACGGGAGAGGTCTCTATGAATACGAATTCCTATGTATTTGATACCCTGTGAGGGCCAGGCAAAGGGAAAGTTGGACTGGATGGAATCCTTTATGGATTTGGGGAGGGAGAGATCGAGGGCCTCAGACTTTGCTGCATTGATTTTAAAATTTGACCATGTAACAAAGTGATCTATTTCAGCCATAACAGCAGGGATGAATATATGTGATTGAGTGATACATACTAGGACATCATCAGCAAATGCAGAGCACTTGTACTCAGTGCCTCCCACCTCAATTCACCTAATATTGGGGTTATGGCGAATTGATGAGAGCGGACAGAGGGGACAGTGGACATCCCTGCCTTGTCCCATTGGTGATTATGAAAGGTGATGAAAATGTTCCATTTATCTTCAGCCTAGGTGACGTATTGCGATACAGGGCTGTGATTTTGGCTATAAAAGGGTCCCCTAGACCCCTACCCCAAGCTTTTTAAGAGAATAATATATGGCGTGCCAGGAGACTCTATGGAATGCTTTCTCACCATCCAACGAGAGTATCTAATTACAAATTTTTAACTGCATCTAGCCCAGGAAATACTTTGTGCCTAGTAGCAGTGTCTGCTAGTCAGCGGATTATCCCAGCTGTTAAGCAAGCTACACCACCTGTAGTTTGGACACTTAATTTTTTCAAAGGAAATGCTTCGGGCCCCCGGGACACTCAGTGAAGAGCATCGGGAGGCACCCCAAGCCACAGGGGCTGGGACTGGCGGTAGGACGCCTTGAAGTGGACCGCCAAGCTCGATCCTTATAAAAGCTTTTTAACTGCAGCAGCTTTAGTGGACGCTACTGGAGCTGTAATTCCCGCGGCTGCTGGCATCAGACTTGCCCTCCAATAGATCCTGGTAAAAGGATTTACAGTGTACTCATTCAAATTAGAGAGACAATTTAAATTAAAAAGCTTAGTCCTGCCTCCACCGCAGGGGGGCTCGCTCGACCCACCAGCGGACAGGCATCAATATTGGGAGAGGGGGGCTGGCCATCAGGGTCCACCGCAGCTCTGGCACAAACCCGGCGACACGGAGGTCGCACGGGCAGGAACCGACTGGCCGTGTCAGCTTCACACTTTTTTGGTTTTAGAAGAGCATGGCATGCCTATAGCTGTGTCTCCCCCTCCTTTTACTCCTCAACCTCTTTTCTTTTTGCATGACTATATGTACTTGTCACTTTTCCATGTGTTAGTTATGTCTTCCGAGCAGTTTGTCAGCTTTTGGACACCTTTGAAGTGCTTTCTATGTGTTTTCTATGTGTTTCCATGTGTTTTTTTTTGCCTGCCATTGGTTTTAATGGTGTTCGACTGTGTTCGACGAACAATTCGGCGAACATACGGGTGTTCGACGAACCGAACCGAACTCGAACACTACGGGGGTGACTCAACTCTAGTGGTGAGTTGTCATACAAGCAGCAATTGAATCAGCTTGAGCAACTGGTATCCCCTCTCAAATAGGACCCACACACTGATCTCATGCAGGTAGCACACACGCGGTCAATGCCGCTAGTTTGACCAACGGAATCGATCTCGTGAAGATCAAATTACCCTGTCTCTCCCGCAGCGTTCTCACTCTAATAGGTTAATAGGAGGCTGTATAAGGGTGATTGCAATGACTATTTCTTACATCGAGATGGTACTTTAATATATGGCATATATACTACAAAAATAATTTGATAGGTACAGTGAAGGTAGCTGGGACAATTAATTTATAATACCCAACCAAATAATTGTAGGGACATTGGTTGTGGATAATTTATATCAGTGCTATCTTATTGAAATCAGGATCTTGCGGGCCAACACTGCTTAGAATTCATTATAGCAGTGGCCCAATATACATTCCTTGATGTATGATAATCAATTTAACAAAAATTTTAAACAAATCTTTTAATTGTATTAATAAAAGTAAATTTTACTCACACATCTTTTTTTCTCTTGATACCCCTCCCAGTTTTTAATAGTTATATTAATTGGTGGTGACCACTAGTGTGAATACTGTCCATTGTTTGAATCAGAAAACTTATTTAATCTGACTTTAATATAGATAAGGGCTGTTCCTGTTCTAAAAGATGCCTGAAAAATTGCTCAGAAAACGCTTGAAAGGCTCTTCCTCTTTGTTTCTGTTAGAGTAGTGGCAAACCGTTTCCCAGCTCCCAATCTATTGGCCACATCGGTAAGCTCTGGCCATTGGATGGGAGCCCTGAAAACCACTTTTCACTTATCGGTATTCTCTGCTCTTCTTTTGATTAGCCGGCCTGGCACAATGCGTCACTTTGCAATGATGATGATGACGACATTGCATCACCTTGCAATGATGATGTTACGCCAGACCAGCTAATGAAAAGAGGAGCCATGCAGTTCTTGGGGCTACTGTCCCGCTGTCGCAGATTACTTATATGGCCGATATACCAGGTCATGAGAATCGATGTGAACCAACTCTAATTTCTACTGTAAAATGACTTCATGTTGGCGTGGTCTGCCACTATGGGCCATACGCCACTGGTCATCTACTACATACCAAAAAGCCTGCCAGTTGGTGTGCCATAAAATTATATATTGAACTACTTGGAAAATTATTTATGTGACTGGCCATAGCCAATGAGAATTCCCTATAGTTTCTACAAGGTTTAGAGAAAAAAAATTAGAAAAATTTAAAAAAAATGGTTAAAGGTAACCTGTCACCAGGTTTTCCCAATATAAAGTATTGCCACCACCTTTACTGTCTGTTTTACAGTATTCTAAGATGATGTATATGAGTTTACAGCCTCCTCTGCATAGACCCAAAAAATATCTTTAATAATGCCCCCATTTGGCCCGGTTTGGTCCGATGGGTGTCTCTAGTCTTAAACTGGAGCCTCCATTCTGGTCGCAAATGTCGTCCTCCTTCTTTGCTCCAAGTGGATGATGCGTCCTACATCATCCACATAGTGTACCCCAAATGCCCTCCTGTGCAGGCGCACTCTTCTCTGCCCTGCTGAGGTCAGAGCAAAGTACTGTAATTCACATGCCCCAGGTGAGGCCAAAGAGCGCCAATGACCCAGAAGAAAAGCCGGTACATGTGCACTACAGTACTTTGCTCTGACCTCAACAGGAGCACAATGGTGGACACTGTGTGGATGACGTAGAGCCTGTTATCCACATGAAGCAGGGCAAGAGCATGGCATTTAGGAACAGAGAGGAGGTGCTGGATCAAGACCAAAGACGCCTATTGGACCAGTCCATGCCGTATGGGGGGATTTTAAAAGAAGGCTGTGCACAGGGGGATGGAGTCTCATACATATCTTCATAGAATTCTGTAAAACAGAGGGTAAAGTGGGTGACTGTAGTTTTTATTGGTAAAACCTGATGACAGTTTCCCTTTAACCATACCTCAGTAGAATTGGATATTTTAGGAATTTAAAAACAGTTTGTAAATATCATTTTTTGGAGTTCAGCATTACAAAGTGATTGTCTGAAGGCATCTGGAAATACTTCCATCTACCGTACAGCGGATCTTGCATTGTATTTTAAAGCACACATTATACTAGGTTTCTCCCATTCATCATATCCTGCAACTCGACCGACATTAATGTGGGAAGCAAAATTAAAAATTGGTCTGTCCATTTGCAGACTAAAACTAAAATGAAAGAAAAAATGACATCTGAAAATAAGTTGATGCCAGATATGTGAACGCTGTTCTCACACCCCTCGTAGTGTGGTCACAGAAAGGGCAGGACGCTTAGAACACTGAATGCATGATTGTCCCTGAGAGTGGAAGGACCTGATTTAAAGAAAACCTCAATTAGTTTTAATTAGGACTAAACAATAGACCCCTATGGACAGTGACAGTTGGCAAAGCTGACCCAGCAGTAATTACCACAATGTTCCATTATAATAATATGAAACTGGAAGCCAAAATCTGAGGATCACAGGACGCATCAGATGAGGATTCTTCTGAAAATATCACAACATTCCCAGCTTGTGATTCTCATAATTTCGGACAACTGCGGAACTCACCAGTGGGACTTTCTTTTGAGAGGGTTTCTTAAAGAACAAGATCACTGATCCTTAAAATTACTGGAGCCATAACCCAGAGTAGAGTGTTATGTCTTCAATTTGTCTACGCTGGTTCAAACAGTTTTACTCAATATTAGAATACTGTTCACGTATCAGAAGACCCACCCAAACGCCAGGTCTCCAAAACTGAGCTAACTGCTTTATAGGCATACATAGGGTACGGAAAGTATTCAGACACCTTTACATTTTTCACTCTTTGTTTCATTGCAGCCATTTGGTAAATTCTAAAAAGTTATTTTTTTTCTCATTAAAGTACACTCTGCACCCCATCTTGACTGAAAAAAAACAGAAATGTAAAAATTTTTGCAAATTTATTAAAAAATAAAAACTGAAATATCACATGGTCATAAGTATTCTGACCCTTTGCTCAGACACTCATATTTAAGTCACATGCTGTCCATTTCCCTGTGATCCTCCTTGAGATGGTTCTACTCCTTCATTGGAGTCCAGATGTGTTTAGTTAAACTTACAGGACTTGATTTGGAAAGGCACACATCTGTCTATATAAGACCTCACAGCTCACAGTGCATGTCAGACCAAATGAGAATCATGAGCTCAAAGGAACTTCCCAAGGAGCTCAGAGACAGAGTTGTGGCAAGGCACAGATCTGGTCAAGGTTACAAAAGAATTTCTGCATTACTCAAGGTTCCTAAGAGCACAGTGGCCTCCATAATCCTTAAATGGAAGAAGTTTGGGACAACCAGAAGTCTTACTAAACCTGGCCGTCAAGCCAAACTGAGCAATCGTGGGAGAAAAGCCTTGGTGAGAGAGGTAAAGAAGAAACCCAAGATCACTGTGGCTGAGCTCCAGAGATGAGGTAGGGAGATGGGAGAAAGTTCCAGAAAGTCAACTATCACTGCAGCCCTCCACCAGTCGGGCCTTTATGACAGAGTGGCCCGACGGAAGCTTCTCCTCAGTGCAAGACATATGAAAGCCCGCATAGTGTTTGCTCAAAAACACATGAAGGACTCCCAGAGTATGAGAAATAAGATTCTCTGGTCTGATGAGACGAAGATAGAACTTTTTGGTGATAATTCTAAGCGGTATGTGTGGAGAAAACCAGGCACTGTTAATTACCTGCCCAATATAATCCCAACAATAAAACATGGTGGTGGTGTGGCACCCTGCTGTTCACAGGTACCACAGGACCCAAAAGGGTGCATGGATGGACTTCTCCACAAGAGGCCCTCATTACATGCGGACACCTCCACCCTTCCACCTCATACCACCAGAGGGAGCCCTGATAGGGATATATATATGGAGGGTGGAGACAGGCAGTTCAGTTAGTGGTTCAGAGAGTGTGCTGCCACTGAGAGCAGTGAAGACGCAGCACATCTGCTGCTGTATTGAGAGCACTGAGTGTGGCCAGAGGCAGTAAGGAGAGGAAAGAGGAGTTGAGGGGGCAGAGGAGCATCATAGGCTCACCCCAAGACACAAACCGGACACCGGGTCCGCGCCTAAAGGGTCTTTTATACCCAGTAGGGATCATCGGCATACCAGGAGGACTACAAGTCCCTGGTTGACCTGAAGCTAAACCCTTGACAGGACTAGGAACCACGAAGGCCCCGGCGTCCAGGGATAGTGGTTGCCAGAAAAAGGTCCTACTACCAAGCGACAGGTGAGGGAACAGCACGACACAGAAGCTAGGCCCAGTTGCAGGCTGGCCAGGAGCTTAGAGAGAGGGAGACACGGACCAGGAGGCCTTATACCCGCTCACTGGGGAGAAGTCCTGAAGTGCACCCTTCCTACCGAGTACCCTGGACCGTACCTGACATCCGCACCAGTAAAGGTACTGAAGTGAATCTCCTGTCTCTGTCAGTGACTCCTGCTGCACCATCTCTCCTGCACTGCAAGCCCCAGCATCACCACCATTTGCACCTACACTGCCCCGGGGGCCCGCTCCGCCTGTGGGGAGCAGAAACATCCCAGCTGCCGTCCCATCACCCCCCGGAGGTCTGCACCAGCGCCAGTAACCATTACTGGAAACCACATGTGGCATGACGAGACAAACTGTACATTTAAACCCCTTTTTAAAGAGAGACCCAGAGTACGGGCCCGGGAGCCGACTGCTGTGACCTCCTAAACAAGGTAAAAGGCCCGGGTACCGAGTCCCCTATATTCCTCCTGGGTCACACATCTCTCTTCCTGGCGTCACGAACAGGATTTCGTGCCCGTTGCCGCCGGGTACTGTGTGCCGAATTGAACTGTGTTTAAACTGTGGTTAACATCGCCGCCATTACCGCGCCGCTGTGCGGGAAGAAGAGGGACGTAACCGCGGGAACCAGAGAGGCGTGACCGTGGCAGTGTGTGAAGCTCAAGCCCCGCCTCACGCTCTGACGCAGCACCAGGAAGCGTCGGGTCCTGGAAGGAGACCGTCGTCTGCGGAGCTGCGGCCTACCCGAAAAAGGAAAAGAAGGTAGGCTACGGTTTACTAGGGGAGCGCAACCATGGCCGACGACCAGCAAAACGCCGGAGCACCGGTTAACGCTCCTGATGCTCAACTCACACCCGGCGCTGCTCAGGCCGGAGCGGCCGCCCCACCAGGAGGGGTCGTGACTCCGTTGATACCCATGGCCCTGCCATATATCCTTGGAGCAAAATGGCTTCCCCAGTATGATGGCAAACCAGACACCTTGTCTGGATTCAAACGGAAAATATGCGGTGTACTGGATATGTACTCAATGACTGGTAAGCAAAGAGCCGCTGTTGTGCTGGGACAATTGACTGGTGCCGCCGAGCGGGAAGTTGAAACCTGGCCAGCCGCAGACCAGGAATCAGTATCCATTATCTTTAAGAGACTGCAAACTGTCTTTGAAAACTGCACAGAGACAGATCTCCGGATGAGGTTCTACAACTGTACCCAGAAACCTGAGGACAGTATCAGGGACTATTCCTGGCGTTTACAAGAGGCACTGCGGGCCCTGAAACAGGTTAGTCCAGCCAGTATACAAGATGAGAACAAAATGCTCACAGAACAGTTCATCCGGGGGTTGAGGTCCCAGGAGGAGAGCAGAGCCGTACGGTGGGGGGCCTTAGATCATCCAAATGCCACCTTTGACGCCCTGAAGGACATGGCTATTAAGGGTCTGCAGCCCCTGGAACCATCAGATACTGCTATCCAGCGTTACCATGGTGGGGCCACCACAGTGCCCGCAGCACCCACTGTTCCTTCATTAACGGCTGAAACAAAAATGCAAACAGTGCCCCCTAGCGAGCTGGACAGCCTGTGCTCTGAAGTGCGTCAGCTAAGTAAAACCCTGACCACTGTCCTGAGCAACCTGCAGCTACAGAAGGAGCCCGAGCCGGAAGGAAGGATCCTACTCGCCGACAGTCCTGAGGATGTCCCCTGGATGAGGAGAAGGAAGAGGACAACGCCACCCCGTGGGAGGACCAACGACCAACGTCGCCCTCCAGGAGACTTCATCTGCTACCGTTGCCACAAGGAAGGCCACACCGAGCGGGACTGTCATTTAAACGGGCAAACCCTGGGGCCAAGGGCCGACACCCAGGAGTAAATCAACCAGGCCCATCAAGCTGGTACGACCGGTTTGTAAGAGGAAGGCCTTTCCTGTCCATCGTGCTGGACGGCATAGCAACACCTGCATTACTGGACACCGGCTCACAGGTAACCATCATACCTGATGTCCTCTACAAAAGGTACTGGTCCATAAATGAACTCCACTCACAAGCCGCGAACGTCTCTGTGTATGCCTCTAACGGCCTTCCTCTTAACCTAGTAGGGGTTAAGGACGTGACAGTGAAGGTGGGGAGAGTGGAACTAAAGGACCAAGGACTAATTGTCATAGAATTTAATCCTGGTGATACCAATCCGTATATGATACTTGGTACAAATATTGTTGGTAACTGTTTGGGAGAAGTGTTGTTTTTACTCCAAGAGATTGCTGACACTGCCAAACCAGGGCAGAGGAAGGTGCTCCAGAAAGAAATTTGAGCCCTACTGTACCAGCAACAGGTAAAGCTAACAGGTGGTGAGATTGGTAATGTACGGGTGACAGACCCTATACCCATTGTGATTCCCCCGATGAGTGAAATGCTGACTTGGTGTAGGGCAGCAATAGGTCTCAAGGGACAGTGGAGCCCATTAGCTCAGAGCACAGACCTACACTCCTAACTGCTAGAGAGGTAGTTGATGTACGCAATGGGAGGGTACCCGTACGTCTCCTAAATTGTGGGGAGGTTGCCAGATTGTATACTTTGAATAATGATGCCATACACACAGTGGAATCCTTGACCCCACTAGACACAGTGGAGGACAAAGACTCCGAAGCTCAGCTGGAGAATTGGTGTCAACAGCTCCATGTTGGAACTGACGCCACTCTTGTCCATCAAAAACACGGTGTTTATAGAGTGGTTCAGGAATATGAACAAGTGTTTAGTAAGCACCCACTTGATTTTGGAAGGGTTAAAGGGGTACAACACCACATACCCACCTTTAACCATCCACCCATTAAGGAGCGTTACAGACCCGTACCACCAGCACATTACCAAAAAGCCAAGGAAATGTTGCATGACATGAAAAAGGCAGGGGTAGTAAGGGATAGCTGTAGCCCCTGGGCAACTCCCCTGGTCCTGGTCAGAAAGAAGGATGGTAGCATGAGGATGTGTGTAGATTATAAACAAATTAATCGAATAACACATAAAGATGCATACCCTTTGCCCCATATAGAGGAATCCCTGTCTGCACTAAAATCTGCCAATTACTTCTCTACATTGGATCTCACTAGCGGGTACTGGCAAGTCCCTGTTGCTGAGGAAGACTGGGAGAAGACAGCCTTCACCACCCCGATGGGACTGTGCGAATTTAACAGTATGCCGTTTGGGCTCTGCATCGCCACCGGAACGTTCCAGAGGCTGATGGAGTGTTGCTTAGGACACCGGAACTTTGAGACAGTGCTGCTGTACCTGGATGACGTTATCGTGTACTCGAGGACATATGAAGACCATCTGAAGCACCGGCGGAGGTATTTGAAGCATTGTCCCGGTATGGGATGAAAATAAAACCTTCCAAGTGCCACCTGCTCAAACAGAAGGTTCACTACCTGAGACACGTAGTCAGCTCAGAGGAAGTAGCACCGGACCCAGAGAAGGTCACTGACATCCAGAAGTGGCCTGAACCGAGAAATATCAAGGAAGTACGTCAGTTTCTGGGACTGGTTCGGTACTACAGGAGGTTCATAAAGGATTACACCAAAAAGGCAGCACCTTTACAAGATCTCCTGGTAGGACAGTCCAAGAGAGGTAAAAATCCCCCATTCCAGTGGGGTAAGGAACAGGCTGAATCCTTTGCAGTAATGAAGGAAGTCCTAACTGGTGAAGAAATCCTGGCTTACCCTGACTACAGACAGCCTTTCCTGTTATATACCGACGCCAGCAATGAGGGACTGGGAGCTGTGTTGTCTCAGACGCAAAACGGCAGAGAAAAGGTAATTGCGTATGCCAGTAGGAAGCTTCGCCCTACTGAGAGAAACCCGGAGAATTACAGTTCCTTCAAGCTGGAGTTCCTGGCCTTGGTCTGGGCTATCACTGAAAGATTCAAGCATTACCTAGCCTCAACTAAATTCACAGCCTTTACCGACAATAATCCCTTGACGCACCTGGAGACAGCCAGGTTGGGAGCCATGGAACAGCGTTGGGTAGCCAGGTTGTCAAATTATCAGTTCACAATCAAGTACCAGGCAGGTCACAAGAATACCCATGTGATGCCCTGTCAAGAATGTCTCACCAGTCATACTCCGAGGATGAAGTGGATGATCTCGAAGAAATTGAACTACCTGCTTTCCACAGAAATGGAATGGTCCACGAGCAACACGCCTCCAGAAGATGTCATGGTAGGACGCCAAACCCTCTACCTCATCACAGCTGGAAGGAGACCCAGGACAGTGACCCGGTTGTCAGCCTCATCAAAAGACTGATAACCAAAGAAGGCTCTCACCTGGAGAAGAATGCTCCCCCACAAGCCAAACACCTGTGGAATGAGAGAAGCCGGTTGTTCATCTACAGAGAGAAGCTGTGCAGAAGGTATGTCAACCCCAAGACCCATGAAATGGTGTGGCAGATTGTTGTACCTAGGACAGATATCCAGATGGTGTTAGAGGCCTACCACGATCAAGCAGGTCACTTTGGCTGGAAGAAGCTGGAAACCCTGCTGAAGGGGTGGTTCTATTGGGTTTGAATGCGGAGCTCCATAGAAAGGTGGTGCCGGAATTGTGGACCCTGTAGCCTCAGAAGGAAAGACTACGGCAGCCAGAAAGCACCCTTGCAGTCCATCAAAACAACCCAACCACTGGAGATTGTCGCTCTGGATCACGTCAAACTGTCACCCAGCAGATCAGGCTATTCCTGTGCCCTGACCATGGTGGATCACTATTCCCAGTTCCTGGTGGTAGCCCCTGTCAAGGACCTGACAGCAGAAACTGCAGCAAGAACGTTCCAAGCCTACTTCTGCAGACCCCATGGATATCCGGAAAAGGTGCTCACAGATCAAGGCCCTGCTTTCAAAGCTGAGCTATTCAAGGAATTCTGCCACCTGTATGGATGCAAGAAGATCCGGACTACGCCATATCATCCGCAAACCAACGGTATGTGCGAGAAAATGAACATCGTTATAGACCTGTTGAAAACCCTACCTTTGGAAGAAAGGAACCAGTGGCCAGAAAAGCTACCTGACCTAGTGGACCTGTATAACCACATACCCGTGATTTCTACAAATTGTACCCCAGCGTACCTTATGAGAGGAAGACCTGGAAAATTGCCAATGGACCTGGAGCTTGGAGTGGTAGAACCTGCTGCAGATACGTCCACTGAAGACTGGAGCACAAGTCGGCAAGAGCAGTACAGGAACGTACAGGCCTGTGTCGAAGACAGTCTAAACAAGGTGAGGGAAAGACAGGAAGAGCAGTATAACAAACATGCACCAGCAGAACCCTTGGCACCTGGAGAGATAGTGCTAAAGCGGAAAAGAAGAGGCCACAAGCTCGATGACCAGTGGGAAAGAGAGCCCTACACTGTGTTAAATTTCAGATTTGACAACAGTAAAACCTGCCTGATTAGTAAGGATGAAGGTAAGACAACCGCAACCTCCAAGGTAAAAGGCCCGGGTACCGAGTCCCCTATATTCCCCCTGAGTGACACAGTGGCAGCATCATGCTATGGGGGTGTTTTTTCAGCTGCAGGGACAGGATGACTGCTTGCAATTGAAGGAAACATGAATGCAGCCAAGTACAGAGATATCCTGGATGAAAACCTCTTCCAGAGTGCTCTGGACCTCAGACTTGGCCAAAGGTTCACCTTCCGACAAGACAATGACCCCTAAGCACACAACCAAAATAACAAAGGAGTGGCTTCAGAACAACTTTGTGACCATTCTTGACTGGCCCAGCCAGAGCCCTGACCTAAACCCAATTGAGCATCTCTGGAGAGACCTGAAAATGGCTGTCCAGCAAAATTCACCATCCAACCTGACCGAACTGGAGAGGATCAGCAAGGAAGAATGGCAGAGGATCCCCAAATTCAGGTGTGAAAAACTTGTTGCATCATTCCCAAGAAGTCTCATGGCTGTACTAGCTCAAAAGGGTGCTTTTACTCAATACTGAGCAAAGGTTCTGAATACTTATGACCATGTGATATTTCAGTTTTTCTTTTTTAATAAATTTGCAAAAATTTCTACATTTCTGTTTTTTTTCAGTCAAGATGGGGTGCAGACTGTACTTTAATGAGAAAAAATGAACTTTTTAGAATTTACCAAATGGCTGCAATGAAACAAAGAGTGAAAAATTTAAAGGGGTCTGAACACTTTCTGTACCCACTGTATATGAAGCAGAAAGCTCAAGTTGGGAGACCATGAGGTCAAGTTGGGTTTTACGATGCGAGAAACACCCATGTTTCATGGATGTGTCCATAGGGGGTTAAAGCAAGTTGTCACCTATCCACATGATAGGTGATAATTTCTTGATCCAGCTATGGGGACCTGCACTGATCGTCAGAAAGGGGAACATTTATAACCGTTAGAATGGAACAGAAGTCTTCCAAGTGCTCAAATTTGGATAATCAGCTACAGTGCCATAAAAAAACTCAATCACAAATGGTGCTCATTGTGTTAGAGAAAAGTTAGTACAATACTATAGATATCGGAGGCTCATCTTAGTGAGGTATACAAATATAGACACACAACCCTATTGTAGAACATATAGAGGGATAAATGTAGCCAGTATCCAGGTTCATGTAGCACAAATAGTGGGGCTCAGACAAGGAGGAAACCAAAATGAGTGTTCAGCGGAGTTGTGCTGAAGTGGACATCTGATGAGTGGCACAAAGAGATCCCAAGAAGTTGATATTCAACAGGAGGTAAATTAATTCAACTTCTTTATGCAGCGCGTTTTGAGGCATTACAGACCATTTTTCAAGTATAAAGAGACATATTCTGTAGAACCAGGTGCTCCTCTGGAATATATACACAAACCTAGATGGCACCAAAAAGCACATTCAAATCTTAGGATACGTCCCCTAATTGTTGTACCGTTAGTAAACTTTATAACAGAGAAAAGGATGCATAAATGTATGGTATATATATGTGCTAAAAAGTGTCATAAAAGTATACATGATTCCTGAAATACAAAGAACACCAATCATTGGGGCCAGTGAAAGGCAGAACAGCGCAGGCGTTCTGTCAGGTAAACAGGACAAAGGAGCAGATGATGGCTATCATGTGACCATCGATGCTGATAAAGGAGAGGACCTGCCACTGGCAACCAGTGATGTCCGATGTGGAATATATCCTTTTAAGAAAATCAACAAACCTATAACCTGTTAAAGAAATCAGGGGGTACCCTGCAGGATTCTCATCTCTTGGATAATGTTTATCAAGAGAATCTGTCACCCTGTAGGACCTGTCCTATATTACCTGCCATTATTTGCAAATAAGCTTTCCACTCGAACAATAAAAATTATGTCTCAAGCACCACCTAAGCAAGTCAACCCAAAGTCAACGTCCAATCTTTTATTGAGCCTTGAAAGATGACCATTGACCAGGTATACTTTTCTCCCTTGGAGCATCTCCATACTGGTCTCTTTAAGGAGACTCTGCTCTACACTGATGAGGGACAAACTCCCAGGAACAGGATGTCTGTGGATGAATTTCTGGTTTATATATTTATTCCTGGTCATGTTGCAAAGCTGAGTAAAGGGTAGGACACTGATTTATAAGGTAGCTTACTCTTCAAGTTGCCACTTAGAAGACAGTTTTTTTTGTTCTACAAGTGAGCTAATTTACATTCTTTAATATCATGGAGTGTTTTCTGTAAAGGCCCCCATACGCATTAGACCAAAGTTGTACTAAATAGAAGATGTCAACCAAATCATTAATTTGTTGTATCGGTTTTAGGTGGAAAGCGATCGACTTTTGGGCAACAAACTATCGCAGTTGTTTTAAAGTTTGTGTCATGCCCGTAGGTGGCGCACGTCATTCGTGGATCCACTGTGCCACAGGGCCGAGCTTGCCTGGGAGGGGTGCAGCTAAGCGGCTACCTGGTGCTCACTGGAGCTCCTGAAGGTGGAGTCAGGATTGAGCTGCAGGTTGCCACCAGGTATCATTCCCAGGTAGACCCCAGTATCGCAGCTGCCGAAACCACAGGGTCAGGTTTGCTGGACAGAAGACGTGACCGGGGTCACTGGCGAGCAGGATTCGGAACTGACGGACAGTCTGGATAACTTCTCGGAGATAGGTTTTCATTCAGACATGCAGTTAATCGGGAAATGGTTCAGATACCGCCAAAGCAGCCACAGGATCATGTACACACTACACTAGACTAATGGGATGACACAGGATAAAGTAATAACTATAACAGAGTAAGGACAAGGGACCTGGCAACATACAGTTGCACACACCAGCAACACTAACAAACTAACTATAGGGCTTGCTCAGGCACCTCCCTATTGGGGAGGGTGCCTTATATACAAGATGCCTCCCAGCTGTTAGCTGGGGGCAACTTTGCAGGTGCACATGCTGCCCCTTTAAGAGCAGGGGAGCATGTGCACTAGTTGTGCCACCGGAAGACAGTGCCGCCCGCACAGAGGGAGGAGGAGGAGCGCGAGGATGCTGCTCTGGCTGAGACAGTGAGTGTGTCGGCGTCCCTGCATGGAGAGAGCAGGGGAACCATGCGGGGGTGCCAGCAATGGCCATTACAGTTTGATTAAGGATGTCTGATGATGTCATATGACTATCGTGCATGGCATAATGTATGTGCTGATCGTACAGACAGCATTATTTCATTAGCTCCATCCCACGGATTATTATTGAATGTTTTTGTTTGCTATTCATTAGAAATATACAACTTCATCTAAAAGATATTTGTACAATGTAAGTGGACATGTGTATGATGCTGTCGTGAAAACAAAGATTTGTAGGAATGACGAATGATCTTTAAGCATTCAATTGTCATCTCATGTGTATGGCCAGTTTAAGGCTCCTAACTCAGCTAATCTCGAAGAACAAGTACTTCTCTTACAGTCATTATATTGACTTGAAGAGACAATGTGTAATGAAATTACAGCTAATCACTGGGGGCAGAAGGATGATAGTTGTAATTAGCTTATAGTTAAAGGACCTTGCTAACATTTCCAAAGAGAATAGCTCTTTAACAACCCTTCCCCCTATTGCCATTCTCACCGGTTGTCCTCTTCACTGCTGGACCTCTTTCAGACATCCCTTTTTCGAGTACGAGATCTACCTAGAACTTTTACATAGTATAGTCTATGGGGCTGTCCACCTGACTGATTGGTGGACTGAGTGGTAATTGTAAAATCACAGAGACCTGTCCAATATCGGTTCGATTGTCAGATCAAAATCGGCAATACAAATCTACCGGTACTTATGCTTTCTATTTTTCATGGACTTCTAGATAGAAAAAAGTAGAAAAACTTTTTCTTCCATCTTTTTCTTCTCATCTAAGGGTGCTTTCACATTGCATTTAGGCACCCGTTCATAGGCCCCGTCGGGGCCTACTTCCAAACCTCCCGCAAAACGAGATACAGATGTATGTGCCGATGAGACTATAGACTATAATGGTGCCAACAGAGGGAATTTGCACTCTGCCGTGCATCATTTTCGAGCATGTATGCCTCCCGGAGGCAGACACTCAGACGTAGTAGACTGCGTTTGAGTGTCCGCCTCCAGTAGGTGTATACGCCTGAAAATAATGCACGGCAAAGCGCACATTCACTCTGCCGGCACTATTATAGTCTATGGCCCCGTTGGCGCATATGTTCGAATCCTGTTTTTGTGGTAGGTTTGTGACGTAAGCCCCAATCTGAGCCACTGAAAGGGTACCTAAACACAATCTGAAAGCACCCTTAGAAAAACTGATTAAACATAGATCTAAGTTGGATGAAATTCTGATGACACTGATGAAAATTTGAGTAGAATCATTGATGAAAGGAGAACCATTTTTTTGTATATGAAAACAAGGACATCTCAATGAGCCCTTAGGTTGATGTACATATCTTGGAAGTTGAACTATTAGGCTACGTTCACACGTTCAGTATTTTGTCAGTATTTTATATCAGTATTTGTAAGCCAAACCATGAGTGGGTGAAAAATGCAGAAGTGGTGATGTGTTTCTATTATACTTTTCCTCTGATTGTTACACTCCTGGTTTTGGCTTACAAATACTGATGTAAAATACTGACCAAATACTAAATGTGTGAATGTGGCCTTAGTCTTAAACCAGGCTGACACTGAATAAACTGCTCTGCTATGCTTTTTATTGAAAATTTTAAATTGATGTAATAAAAAATAAATAATTTTTAATATTATTTGTTTCACATCCTCTTTTCAAAAAATCTGGTTTATGCAACGCAGTTTTTTATGGTGATTGTGACACTGAATAAAGTAAATCTAAGAGATCCGTCATCTCTTCCAAGGACCCCAACAAAGAAGTTTGTCATTTGTTGGAAGTGGAAAACAATAGTGATAACTGAACTGGAGATTAGTCAGACAGTCATTCATGGGAACAAGAAGATCTGTTAAGTGCGACAATTTGGAGGGACTAAACAAAGCCAGAGTCAGAGTTGAAGCCAGCAGAATTTTAAAAAAGCACACGAAAAAAGGCAATGGTCAAGACATACAGATAAGCAAAAGTCAATTACAGGAGACAATATAGATATATTAGGCTAGACCCAGTTTCTGTAGAGAAACTGATACTCAGGCAATGAGTGAGAGACCAGAATAGTAACACTATTTTTCATTGAAGAGTACTGTTGTTTGTGTGCAGGTAAGGTATATCAACTCAGCAAAGAAAGTGTAACTAGCTTATTGAAATATGCAATTTAACTCACAGTATTTGCCAACATTAAAGAATAACCAGCTATAAGAAAACATCCTGTCATTGGTGAATTGCTGCTCGTGTCGCTTTATAAATGCAGGAAAGTGATAAACTTGTGCTCAGTTATATTACATATGTAGCTCCCCGAGGGTTCGGTGGCTACAGAGGTATTGCATCTCACCCAGAGGTGTGATATCTCACTTCCAGGTAAGGATGGAGTGTGGCTCAGGACCCTAACACCCACATGCACTACACCACATTTCCGGGGGGCAGGGCGACAATGCTCCCAAGAGTGAGCACAACTGCCCCTGTCCCTGGCTGGAGTGGGGGGAGGGAACACCTAGAAAGGGGGAACCTGGTAGTGTGTGGGTGGGGAGAGTAGATCCAGGGTGCACTGGAACGGGGAGTATATAAGGTGGGCACCATCAGGGAGAAGGGAGAGAAGAGAGAGAAGAAGACTGGGAGCAGGGGCTCTGTACGGGCTCTGCTCCGCAGGGAGGCCAAGTCTCAAGGCCTGAGCCTAGAGAAGAGAAGAGTTGCTGAGTTCAGTCAGAGAGGAGAGGAACAGAGGAGGCTCCAGGAGAGAAGTGAAGGGACTCCAGGGGTGCGGACCGGCCAGTCGCCACAGTACGCCCGCCACTACCAGAGTAGGGGGGTCAGGCCAAGAAAGGGAACCGGGTCCCTCATCTACTGGTGGAGAGCAACTACACTCAGATAGTAACCGGAGGCCGTGGCATTGCACGTGTTACAGCCCCTCACTACACCCGTTAGGAAGGCACCATATAGGGCCCAGGGAAACGGAACATACGTTTGCCCGCCAAGGCCCGAGGCAGCTGGACAGAAATGTGCTCAATTGTGGGGTACGACGGGCCAGAGAATGGACACACGAAGGGGGTCCTGAAAAGCATTCCAAAGGTACCTGGGAGTTGGCCGAGCCCCTCACCTGGTGAGCACAGTACGACGTGGGCAGCCATTACCTGCAGAAGTGGCTTGGAGTGTAAAACTGTGAGTAAAGACCCTGGACTGCATCACTGGACTCTGAGTCATTACTGTTGCTACCGCGCACCATCACCCTCACCATCTGCACTCACTGCCCTGAGGCTATACTCCTCCCGTGGGGAGTTATACTACCCTCTGGTGCGCACACAACATCAGCCTCAGCGGTCTGCCCCGCTGCGGCGGTTCTCAGTGACCGCAATCCACGGATGGCGTAGTCGGACATTTAAACATTGAAAACCAAATAAACAGATCCGCCACTGGTTTGACCACCCTGAGCCACAGGACCGGGTCGCCACCACGAAGACTACAAACCCCCAGCATTACACAGAGACCCGGCTCCGGTTATTCCCCCACACACGGCCCAGGGGGCGCGTCACATACATAGAAATACATACTAGAAAAATGTTTTTCTCATTGAGATTAATTTCCTTTTCAGTTTTTACATTACCTTAATAGCAACATTTTAATAATTATATTATAGAACAGAGAACAGAGCTGTGTAGAAAAAAGTTAAAGAGTAACAAATCATTACTTGTGAAATGGTAAGTATGGCTGCTCTTTTTTTGTGATGTTACTAAACTTTCACCATGTGTTTTCATATTTTGCATGTACTTTAATGGCCTCTGAATTGGTTGGGTTCCAGGTAATGAGTCCTCCACTGATTGCTCAACAGATCTTTGAGAAGTGCGCAGCTCAAGAGACAGGAGCGATACCAAAAAAAGCCACCAATTCCAAATTATGTGCTCGCCAGGTACATGAAAGATTATTCCAAATTGTATTAAAAATGTATTTATAATTTTCAAAAATGCGCAGATTATGATTCATGAATACATTTAAAAAAATTAAAAAAAATCAAATACCAGTCACATTAATACTGTGGAGTGAAAACCTGGGGCCCAATTCTTTAAGGTGTTTATGCCAGAGACCATGGGAAAAAGATACAACCGGGTCTCAAAGTTCCTCACAAAAAAAGAGGATTAGTCCACAACAGAATGTATACAGAATAGATAGAAAATAAGATAGGCATTAGATGTGTAAGATCAAAGAAAGCATGACTTCTTAAGGGTGAAGGGCAATGATAAAATAATGCCATATGTAATGCTGGATATGGTGGTATAGCAATCAATAGAAGTCTACTTGTAAAAATGGTATAGTGGGAAAGAAAAAAAAAGAGATCATATGAAGGAAGCCCATGCGTATCGCCACTAAGATGTGGCTTTGTCAGGGGTTTTTGTGAGTATAAAGCAAAGTGTCATTATTTAAGCATGAAAAGCAACCCAATAATCAATTACACATGATTTTAAATATGACAAGGTGTGATGGAACCTTTGGAAATGGAACCCTACATTGCTCATGCCATGATCGTGTTGCAGTGATAGAAACTAAACATAAGTGCACAATGAATACCAAAGCACATGCACAGATGACTTCACATATACCAGCTGCAGATCTAGCAGTTACTCTGAATGCTGAGCTCTGTATAATCCCGCCCACATCACTGATTGGCAGCTTTCTCTGTACACTGTTCATAGGCTGCCAGTCAGTGGTGGGGGCGTGGTTACACACAGCTCATGAATATGGAGGACTACATGGCAGCAGGTTAACTAGTCCTCTAGTGAAAATTTCCTGCTGATAAAATTGATTTTTATCAAAACTACAGCAAGCAACCAGATGACCCATTTCTGGCATCAGGATCTCTGTCTCTACATTGCATTACTCTCAGATTAGGTGGCATTTACTTTAAATACTTTAAATTGGAAATGCTTCCAGATTTCACAAGTCAAATTGTATACCTTATTAAGTGGACCTCTTAGTCCTGGTGAGGCAGGTATACTTAGACTGAAAATCCATGTCAGAATAGCTGTATAATCTCCGCACCAAGCCTGTTTGAGAGGTCCTCAGTGTCCCTCCTCCCTGATGACATCTTACACAGCTCAGTACAAGCTGCAACTGTCAATCAGGTTGGACATACAAAATGCCTTTCAAGATGCCATTATTATTGTATGGAGGCTCTAAGGGAGGCATTATTTTTTAAAGATTCTATAAGGGAGATTTTATTATTGTATGTTAACTTTGAAAGTGATATTACTATTATATGGCAGCTCAAAAAGGGACATTACTGTTGTATAGAGGCTGTAAGGGGGATATTATTATCTTATGGAGGCTCTAAAGGTGACTTTACTATGTTACTCATCTCTCTCAGATCCAGTGCCTGGCACTTCTACCTATTCCTCCCACCATCTCTCTTTGTTCTTATAGGTCTGTGGAAGCAGTGGATCACCACCTGAGTATTCAGGTAGTTGGCATTCTTGCCCATACTGAGGACAATTACCACTCCACTCTGCAATACTGAGGTACCTTCTGACATACCCAGCTCTGCTTCATTGCAACAGTGAGTTTCCTGACCTACCCAAATCTGCTACATCACTGCAGTCAGTCTCCTGACCTACTAAAATCTGCTGCATTGCTGGGCTCTGCTATATTGCTACAGTGCTATGCTTATAGTCTTCCTGCAATGAGTCTCAAGCTCCCTTGTGGTCTACTGCCCTACTCTTCCAGTTGGCGCCCAACCTTTTCAGCCTCCATTGCTCTAACCTGTTCATCTCACTGCACCGTCATGTGTCCTGTGCTACGAAACAACCACATATATATGTAAAAACTGCAAAAAAACATCCTTGTATATTTCAATTCTGGTAACTATACAATGGTGGTGGAATACACTGATATTACTCTCTGTTCTGCATGTGGCGAATGAAAGCACAATGGATTTAGAATTAAGCTTTTTCCTCATTTTTCCTCCCCTACAGTGGCAGCCCTAACTGTTGATGGGTTTTAATTATAGGGGAAACTATTAAACCCTTCAGGCTTGAAATAAACATTTTTCAGCACTTAGCAAAACTAAGCACAGCATTAAGTCTCTGTTCCCAGCTGATTACAATGTTAAATTTTCCCTTTAGCATTGCTTCTTTCCTATACTTTGCGCGATTACGTGGCTAATGTCCCTGAGGAAGTCAGATGGGTCTCGGTATAATCTAACTTTTTGTGCCGTAGAGGAGTTAAGTCTACAATTTCGATTTTGCAGTTTAAGTCTGTTTCATGTGTTACATGACACAAGTTGCAAATGGTAGAGGTAATGTGGAAAAGGAAATGGTTCTTAAAACTCTATTCATCTCCTGTCTGGAAATATTGCTTTCGTAGGAATGTTGGTGTGACAAATTGTGAGTTACTAAGTGTGACTGGCAGGGTCTGTAGGTAATAGAACGAAAGCGGATACTCCTGTGATTGGCATTGGCTGGCTTGGGGAGAAAAAGCTAAATAGTTATCGACTGTATATGCAGTTGGAAAGATTGATGAAAGACAATGGCCTACACAGAAGTAACAAAGGTTATCAAGACACACAATGCACAATCTTAATAACTGGTCACACTTAGAAGATAACATTGAAGATAACAATGCTCAAGCCATAAACCAATGTCATGTTAGGTGTCCAATTTAGCCAAATCCACCAATGTTGGAAGGATTAGATGGCAATCTAAGGTGTATGGGAGCCTCTCAACTATCCCCAGACAAATGATGTCGAGGAGAGAATGTTGTGTCCATCCTATGCCACCAGAAAATATCTGTACTTGTCCTGGAGTATTTAAAATCTAGATGTTAGCAGCAGATTCTCTAAGTTCTATAAGTCGTGAAGTGCAGTCTCCATGGATCGAACTGGTTTTTCCAGAACATCCCATAAATGATTGCTCAGACTAAGATCTAGGGAATTTGGAAGCCAAATCATCATCTTGAGTTCCACGTTTGTAGGGTGACGAAGGCATTATCCTTCTGAAAAAGACGGTGTTGTTAGGGAATGTCTCTGATAAGAAAGGTGTATCTGGACTACAACAATGATTAGGTATCATGTCACATCTACGTGAATGTCAAGACCTAAGGTTTTCCAACAGAACTTTGCTCCAACACATTGCATTTGCCGACTCATCTTTTTCCATACTACATTTTTATCCCTTTGCACAGACAAGCATTCTGATGCTCACATGCCCCTAGTATGTGACTCTTTTTGTGGATAGGGGTTACCATAGCTACTCTATGGTCTTACGATCTGTAAGTACACGACCCCATACACAGCACACTGTGATGCAGTTTGTTCTGACACTTCTTATCATAGCCAGCAGTAACTTCAGCAATTTGTACTTTTCTAGCTCCTCTGTGTGTTTGGACCAGATGGGTAGACTTCATTCTCCATGTGCATCAATGAGCTATATGCTTTTATATCCGTGTCACTAGTACACCTGTTTTCCCTTTATAGATCAGTTTTGGTAGGTACCAACAACTGTATACTGGGAACACCCCATAAGATTCCCCTTATTCTGCTATATAACCATCACAAGGTAGCCCTGGTCAAAATATCTCAGATCCTTAAAGGGGTTGTCCAGTACTTTTAAAAATATGCCAATATGTTTTAATGATAAATAGAAGATTCTTTCTAATTACCTCCTGGTGCTGTTTCTGCCTGTGAGCGGCACTATCGGTGGCCGCCCTCATTCAGCACGTGACCCCAGGCTACAGCCAGCTCTGACATCCGCTGACGTCACGACAAGTCCAGGCTGCAGCCGAGGGTCCCTCTTCCGCGTTCCACCGGTGGCTGTGGGGTTGTGGGTGGGGTTACCCAGCGCGTCACACCCGGCATCCACCACGCGCTCTAACTGTCCCCATTCATTGGGAAAGCGCGCAGTGGATGCTGGGTGTGATGGGGGGAAAACCCCCACCCACAGCCCAGCAGCCACCGCGGGGACCCCAGCGTTGAGTCACGCCTCATTTGACATGACGTCAGCGGGGGGGTCACGTCCTGCCTTTGAGCTGCCACCGATAGCGCCGCTCACAGGCAGAAACCGCACCAGGAGGTAATTAGAAAGAAGCTTCTATTTATCATTAAAACACATTGGCATATTTTTAAAAGTACTGGGCAACCCTTTTAAGATTGCCCATTTTTTAATGCGTACAATAAATTCATTTTAAGACTGGTCTTTGCTGTAACGATTCCCAGATCACAAGATAATAAATGATATCCACATTAGTGATGAGAGAGTATGCCTCATTAATAGTGATGAACGAGCATGCTCGTTACTCGAGATTCTTAAGAAACAAGCATTCCTCACATGTATTAAAGCTGTCAAACAGTCGCAAATCATGCACATGGGAGTGATTCAAACAAATCACCGAGCACGCTGAAGATACTCGTTGCTCACCCGAGCATACTTGCTGAAAAGGTTAATAGAACATACTCGCTCATCACTACTCATTAACTCTTTCGGCGAGCATGCTCGGGTGTTCGCCGAGTATTTTGGCGTGCTCGGGGTTTCATTCACCTGTTCAGGCTATCTCTGCATGTGTCACAGCTGTGAAACAGACGTGACATTTGCAGGCACGGAGAAAATGAATGAAACCCCGAGCACGCCAAAATACTCAGCGAGCACCGGAGAGTGCTCGCCAAAAGAGTTAATGAGGCATACTCGCTCATCACTAATCTACATCACCTGTCTGTGATGAATGTTATGGTCGCTTGGTGTTGGGAGTAGTAAGAACTAAGTCAGAACTAAGTCTAGATGAGGTAAATAAAGGTAAAGTTGGTAGAGTTGACTGAATCGTCCAAAATTTAATTTGGGCAGATTTGTTCAATTTGGAGGAAAGATCCAATTGACAGCGTATAAATTTGGTGCAAAATGAATCTAACAGAAAGAGTTAAAAAAACAAACTGTTATACTCACCTCTTGGCCCTCTTCAATATCTGTCCTTCAGTTGCTAGGTCGTCCGATTGTTTCTTCTCTTTTTGACAGCTTCCGGGTCTTCTCCGCTTTGGCACTGCCGGTGACTGCGTGGGGCATGACACATGTCATTAATGTCATTGACATGATTTGTGTTGCACATGACCACATGGAACCTATGCAATGGTAGCACTAAAAGAGAAGAGACTTGGAAGCAACCGGAAAAAGAAGAAGGCTGAAAAGGAGCAGATTGGATGACCAGGTGATGGAGGGATAGTTATATGAAGGACAAAAGAGAGGTGACTATAAGAATTTGGTGCCCTTTTTTAACACCCTCCCGGCACTCAGCATCCAGAAAAAGGGTGGTTGGACACCACTTTTCTGGTTTAGTACAAATTGAATCTTAAAGTTCAGATTTGGTAGAAACCAAATGTTTTGCGGAAATTTGTAACAAAATCAGTTCTTTCAGAATTGATTCACTCATCTTTAAAAGTAACTTATTTCAGCATAAAAACAATACAAGGGACTAACAACTGATAATTACTGATATTGTTTGCCTGTAATTAGAAAGTGTAGAGCTCAGTAATAATACTGTAATGTCGTGTGCATGACTCGTCTGAAATAATTAGTATTTTCTTTCCTCTAACTGAATTGCTTATTTATTTAGAAACTTTCTTCGGGATTGATAGGTAAATGCCATTTACCAATCAAAATTAATTAATAGCAAGAGAGAGATCAAAATGTTCTTTTCCCTTCATTTTAACAGTTCATTCACACACACAGATCCAGCCTTTTATCCTTCCCACTACTATATATTTAAGCAATTCAATTAAATAGCATCTAGTA
Organism: Phyllobates terribilis; assembly: GCF_046119375.1. Taxonomy (NCBI): domain Eukaryota; kingdom Metazoa; phylum Chordata; class Amphibia; order Anura; family Dendrobatidae; genus Phyllobates; species Phyllobates terribilis. Next base: position 271,427,442 of record NW_027362772.1, read on the forward strand.
ATTTTACCTTTCTAAACAACACAACTAATGTTACACCAAAAAATGATAATACATTGTATTGCTTAATTTTGTTTTCATTCTATTCAGGTTTTTAGCAATTGAACACCTTAGAAAAAGTTCTAGAATTGCATTAAGTACAATATCTATTTATTTTATACACTAATGTAATAATTGGAAATGAGGATCCCATCTTACATGTTTTTATAAAAGAAAAATAAATGTCAAATTGTCCCCATACTCTAATCAATTAAAAATAAATATACAAGCCTCCGATTCATTAAAGGAGTTTCCATGACTTTAAAATTGATGGCCTACCCTTAGGATTGGTCATCATTGTCTGATCGATCGGGGTGTGACACTGGGTACATCTGCCAATCAGCTGTTCCTGGTATCGGCGACGGCCTCCACAGACCCCTAAAGGCATCCTGTCATATTGGGAACCAAGACATTAGCAGTAGATTCTTTAAGTCCAGTAACTTGTGAGGTGGGTCTTCATGGACTAGACTTGTCTTTCCATCACATCCTACAAATTGTTCATTGTATTGAGATTTGGGAAATTTGGAGGCTAAATCAATACCTTGAAATTTTTGTTCATGTTCCTCTAACCATTCATGAGCAATTTTTGCTGTGTGACATTACCCTGCTGAAAAAAACACCAGCATCAAGCAGAAGCATCAAGGTATACCTCTGCCATTAAAAGGCATTTTGTCTGTATGCCGAACACTGTCCATGACACTGCCTCTGCAGGCTTGCTTTCTTCCCGTAGTGCATCTTGCATCATCTGTTGCCCAGATAAGAAATATATATGCGCTTAGCCATCCACATAGTGTAAAGGAAATTGTCAGTCAACAGACCAGGTCATCTTCTTGTCTTGTTTTACTGTCCAGTCTAATACCCAAGTGCCCATTGTAGGTGCTTTTGGCATTGATCAGGGGTCAACATGATCACTCTGACTGGTCTGCAGTTATGCAGCTTCATGTTAAATTGTAATGTCTGACGTGTTATGACACTTTTCTATGATAGCCAACAGCTGCATAATGTTTCAAGCTCAGGTACTTATATTCTCAGCTTGTCTTCACTTTGCTGGTCTATTGATACCTCTTGCTTTTGTCATATTAATTGACCATTGGCACTCTGTTTAGCTCAGCATAAAGTAGTGGAGGAGAGCTAATTGCATGGGCATAGCATAGAGTACAAAGTAAGTAGCCATTTCCTGTCTGGGTGCTTGAGAGAGTCTGAAAGCCCAACTGCCACATAAAAAACACAAGTATTATGAATGGTAGAAGAAAGGACAAGGTCTTCAAATCGAGAAACATTTCACTGGCAATGAAGCCACTGCTTGTACATACTTTGGTCTTTTCTGTGGTAACATATGGGTGCGAAACATGGACGATAAAGACACAAGACTGAAGAAGAATTCATACCTTCGAAATGTGGTGCTGGAGAAGGATGTTATCAATACCATAGATGGGGAAAAGAACAAATACATCAAATTTTGGAGCAAGTCAAGCCAGACATGTCACTCAAAGCAAGGATCAGCAACCTATGACTTACCTACTTTGGACACATCATACGAAGAGAGAAATCACTGGAGAAGGACATCATGGTTGGGTGAACAGAAGGAACAAGACGAAAAAGGAGACCAGCAATTCGATGGCTTAATACTATCAAGATAACGGTGGAGAAGACCCTGGTGGACCTATCTAGGCTTGCACAAGATCGATCTTCCTGCAGAGTGTTTATCCATCAAGTCGCCATGGCTCGAGCCGAAGGCCATTAAAAAAATAAATATGAAAGGTAAGGCCAGGTTACACATTTTACATTGGGGCTTAGGAACCTTAATTTGTTTCTGCATTAATCTAAACTGAAGTAATTTCCACTCAAGGTAACACAACAAACGCAGTTTGGGAATAATGGCAACAAAAGATTTACAGCCTTCTTGGTCAATTATAAGTCTTGTAAGATGGTAGCCGGACATGTCCTTGAGAGGAGATATGTATCGCTGAGATTTATAGCTTCAGTGATGTAAAACTGGGAAAACATGCTCCAGAACACATAGTGCTGACAGGCTTAATAGGGCGTATCAGGGCCGATTTTTACAAGCAGTCTTAAGAGACGGGAGGGATTGGCTGCTCACATATCCCCACCCTAGGGCGTGTGTATAAAATGGAGACCAAGTGTCTCATTCAGTGTCTGTGGCTGGAGGTGTGGAAACATCCAGCGTGTCTGTGCTACAGGACACTGACTGTGAGCGGGAGACCCCACAGTATTGTATGGACTAGTTATTTTCCTGTTTTGTTACTTTGTGACGGACAAGACTGTCTTTTGTTTACCTTGCAAGTGCGGTTTATGAGACCTGAATAAACCTGCCTTGGACATTTTTTAAGAAACTGACTCCTGTGCCTACCTCAAAAGCATCTGAGTGAGTACCAAACCCTACAGTCTTTAATATTTATCTGCTAATGGTCTGACCTTTGTGTTGGCCGTGCCATCTCTACACCAGGTGCCCTCTTCTTGGTTTCTCTGACCCTGTTTCATTTGGTTGGCTTGTCTTTCACCTTTCATTCCTTTCATGCCGATACAATCTTTTGGGGAAAGAGAGCTGCTCTGAAGATCCTCCTTAGTAGGCATTCTCTGTAGAACTGAAGGAGAGTAGGGAGGCTTTGTCCTCTCCTTTGTTCCTCAGTCATTTCTTCTACACTTGAATTTACCATTCGTGGCTCTCTGTTATCACCAGTTCTTTCAACTGCTCTTACTCCAATGATACACACTGACTACACACAGAATCAACGGCTACCTACCCACTGGAGGTGAGCGCCAACTGCTAAAATTTTCTTTCGTCCAGCCCTTCCTCCCAAACATAAGCTTGGGAGGAAGGACTCTTAAGGTAAGTACTTTGCGTTATAGCCTTAACCTATTTGTGGTCCTCAATCAAGCAGTTGTGGAGGGTCATATCCGAAGGGGGAGTCCTTCTTTAGCCCTTGTGGTACAAATAATATTCATGTGTTTTTTTAAGCAGCAATTTCAATGTGACTTTTTAATATGCAGATTTTTTTTCTTTTTTTCTCTTTTAAAAAAAATGATGTCTAAGCCTTCAGCAAGCACTAATTAGTCTAGCCGCTCATAACTAAGCAGACGTAGTATTTAACCATAGATTCTTTTTCATGTAAAATGATTATCTGTTGGCATGTGCCTACGGCATCGGAATAGATTTTCACATACATTACCCACAATCCTTTGATGCTACATCATACGACAGCCTCCATTTAACGCTACTTCTGGGTGTCATTTCTGCTTTTCGTAAGGCATTGAAGTGAACAGGAGATTTTGCTTCTAAGGCACCACGTGACCGGGAATTAGTTGCAGCATCTTTCCTGTTATTCCCTTTTGTTTCAATGCATTTTTTTTTTCCTGCCTCATTCTGTGGGGAGAGGAGAGAAACGATTGTGACAGACAGGGCCCTCTGGATGACACACTTTACTACAGCAAAAAACACTAAGAAGAAAATTGATTGCATGCCAGTTGTTTCATAACACTCTCAAGCTGTCAGCTCAGATTTAATTCACCGCACAAAAAGAATAGCCATAAGAAAGAAACAGACCGCGGAAAGATAATAATTTACTTTTTTTAACAAATTTTTGTGGCTTTTTTTGTCCTTAGATTTAACAACTATTATTAATTTATTTTGCAAATAATACTTAGTATTTTGCAGAAATCCTTTTATAATATGGATAATTTTTGCATTACAGGCATTGAAGAATTCCGTATAATATGTATCGGATGAAAACCCTTTGGCTCTTTTTCATCAAGACTGGCAGTTTGCATTCCAGTCTTGGAGAAAGATGCACCAAATTCATTAAGAAATGTGTGACTCTTAATTAATTTGGTGCATCTTTCATCTGTCATGCGCTACTGCCAGAAATGTCATTGACTGGAGTAGATTTCTGTCATAATTTATGCCACTTTTCTTGGAGGAAAATGTGATGAATTTTCTGCCCATCCAAACTACCATCAAAGCTGACTCACAATTTTCAAAAAGTTGGCCAGAACTGGTGGAATAAATGCAAAAAGTTGCAAAACTTTGGTGTAAATGCTAGTTGCATCAAAAATTGCATAAAGTTTTACACCAGAATTCTACCACAAAATTTTTTGATGAATTGGGATCTTTGAGTCAGAAGAATGGGGTAGAGTGTGTCATCAGTATAGTGTTAGGCATATATACAGCAGCAAATTTGGGTAATAAAGGGTTATTTCCATATTTGCAATTTTTTATCTATCCACTGTCTAGGTCTAGGGAACACAGAATTCTGTTCTCAGATATCTCTAGCAGTCCTAAAGAAAACCAATGGTTTCAAGGCCCACTGCTACAGAAGCACATGTCCCTTAAAATAGTTACAGTTGTCTGTTCAAGTACACATTCACAGATAAGGGGTTAGGGAGGGCTTTACTCACAGGGCTCATGGCTCATTGTTTGAGCTAATCTATTTACACAGTTGGTATAGGAGGGGGCTCTTGTAAATAAACATTATTGTTTCAGAATCAATGAGATGACAACATTCAGGGTTATACCTAAAATCGTATGTCCTTCTTGACCAACCACAGAAATAAACATACCTTTACAAGTCAACATGAACACAATAGTGTATTTCTCTTGGCTTAACTAATCTAATCGTCTGGCTGATTAAGATTATAAATTGTATTGTCACAACCATTCTCTAGATTTTGAACCTCCTCAGCAAATAGCAAATTGTTACCTATTCTTTGAATACGTGATAGCTTGCTGAGATGGGAACAATCATTTAACTCCAGAAATTATACTGATCCGACTCAACTTATGGTAAGAAGAGTGTCCTATCAGCACAGCTCCTGCTGAAATGCTCTGGTCGGAGCCGATTAGCTCACCATGATCCTCTAGTAGCCCTAAGCTCTGACACAGAAATGTGCCCCAAAGGTCCAGCAAAAGACACTCCGATATGAAGCCAATCAATTTTATCTGACGAGACCAAGCAACTCCATTCCAAAACTGGTCTTGGGTGTCGTAGAGGGAAATTCTATCTTGGTATACTCATCATCAATTAATTTTAATGGACTCCATGTAATTCTAAACATGTATCATCTGCCAACAGGACCGCAAGCATAGCACACCATATCATGATCTATACTCTCTGCACAGCCAAGCAGGTCTCACTCACTTTTAAAGAGCAGCATTCTACTCTATCGTCATGGAATACCGCAAGAATGATGTTGGCAGCTGCTACATCTGAACATTTTCTTCTGTAGTGAAAATTAGGAGCAGTTGATTCTCCAAGAAATAGAGCGACTTCACTTGGCTTCATACTGACAATTGGTCATGGATATAACACAAATGTTTATACTACTTGCTGGGCCGCCACTCGTCTTAGAAGTGCCGTCTGGTCAGCATGTTAATCTGCAGAGATGTTCTTTAAAGTCTATAGAGAGTCTACAGCTGCACAAAAATCATGAACCTGCAATAAATTCAGAAGGAAGACAAAATTAATTACCACCCCATAAGTCCTGATCGTGCCATATGTATAGTTCAGAAAAGCAGCAACGCAACTTAGTGTTGCAGTCACTGCGATAAATTGATTTGGTGACTTTCTGGAGAAATTATCAATTAAAAAAAATGTAATGTCATGTTAAAATGTCCCCTAAAGGTTTCTTATGACCTTTAACTGCAAAAAAAATTAAATTAGGTTAAAAAAAAGCAAAGAACTAGCATTGATATCACTGTCGCCCCCAATGACCTAAAACACAGATAAAAATGAACACAACAAACAATTTGTATTAAGCAACCTGTGAGGAGCTGCCCATTTACTAAATACTTTTCCCGCACTGAGCACCCATTTTCGTCAATCTTAATTTTGTGTTTTGTTAGAAATTTGCTTGCTGTGTTTTGTTAGTGATTTGTTTGCTCATCAGTTCAACCTCAGGTATCTATTTCATTCAGTGACCATATCTCCGAGACCTTGGGCCATTGTTCTCTCCGTCACCACAGGTAGTCTCACATGCAAACCCAGAGGACCGGTTCCACCTGAGAAAATATCTCCACTAAGGCACAATTAGTTGGGGGGGGGGTGAGCTCTTCTGCCGATTCAGGGGCTGAACCCTGTGCAGGAGAAAGAGAAGATTCATTGCTAGTCGGACTGAGAGCTGGGTGGTATCACGGGCTGCGGTCGTGATATCCGTCATCCGAAGGAGCATATGCTGTGACTGCCAATATACCGGCGGGAGATACAAAAAGCTGTGGGCCAACCAAAAGTTGGGGGACAGTGGGTATCACCTGGTACGGGGCAGTGGAACTACTGATCCCAGGTTGGAACCTCAAGGACTAAGAGAATTGCCTGTTGGACATTTACCTGGAATTGCTGTTCACCGTGGTCGGAAGGAATAAAACTATTTGCATCGATAACCTGCCTAGGTGATTATTAAAATCCACAACCGCACATCTTTACACGACCTTTGGACGGAAAAGTGACTATCTGATTCTGATGTAAAGCCTGGTGCCCTCAGTTTGCCTCCCGCTGTGTCCACTGCTCAGATCAGTGTCTTGATCATTCCACTTCCTTGATGGCTGCCGAAATGGCATGGGGAGTGGAGTCGTATATCAAAATCACGCCTTTTATAGCTTCCCTGTGATGTAGATTTTTAAAGGTAAAGGAGGGATGGTTTACAGTTACCAATGGCCGTCTTAGAAGCAGAAGGAAAGAAGGAACAGGTCACCTATCTGAGCTTAGGAGTCATCAGTAGACAAACAGAGGCACCATACATGAGAAACGTATGGTCGCTTTAAGTTTCTAAGTTATCCCCTATCCATAGTACACCATTTGCTGGGGGTCCAACCGCCAATATCCCCATCAATCCCAAGAACAGCGCACCTCTGCTCCATTCATTGTCTATGGGGCTACAAGACTACAGAGCTCGGCTATCTCCGGCAGTCCCATAGACAACTATAAAGCTGTGGTGGGCATGCATGGACACTATTCAATTTTTAAGGGCATTTCAGAGCCCCATTTTCAAGATAAGTGGGGTTACTAGGAGTCCGACCCCCAGTAATCAGCAAGTTATCACTGCAATGATACCAACAGATAACTTTCCCAGATGAGAATTACCCTTTAAGGCAAGTGTTTAATTTGTTGAGGCTAGGAGCAATCTCTGATGGCATTCTTTATTTCCCTGGGACACCATGATGCATAGAAATCTTCTTGCCTGTTTTCTGTTGTAATACGTCAGACAGGAGCCCATTGACTTACCCAGAAATATATGAAGAGATTTTCTTCTGGGAATGACTATGACAACACTCTGTCTAGAAAGTGCAGTTGACAAACAGGTAGTCAGGTTCTAGTAAGCCAGATGTTGTGGAGGTATAACAGTTTATGACGCGCCCCTGGGCCTGTGTCGCGCTGCGTTGCGCACGCGGGAGCTTACCCGGAGCCGGATCTGTTTAGGGTTGTAGTCTCGTGGCGGTGACCCGGTCCGTGCCCAGGGAGTCAAACTGGACGGCAGTCTGTTAGCGGTAGAAAATGGTTGATGACTACGCCACCCGTTGAATGCAGCCAGGGGGCTGCTGCTGCAGGGCAGACCGCTGAGGCCGGTGGAAGGATGGTGCAGCGTGATAGTATAACCCCCAACGGGAGGGGTATGGCCTCAGGGCAGCCGACGTGGATGATGGGGGTAGCAGGAACCACTCAGAGACGGTATGGTAGCGTTCAGGGTCTTTACTGGTAACAACGATAGACCCTCCCGGAGTACTTGCTAGCGAACGGGGCCTGGTCAGTCCTTGAGCAGATGGGATCTCCCCTGGCCAGGCGTAGTTGTAGGCCTCCCAAGCTGACTGTACTCTTCTGGCTACCTTGCTAGAAGCTGATGTAAGTAGCCCACGTCCCTGAGTGTACCGTGTGGTGCTCACCCGTATGGCCGGTGACTCGGGGCCTTCTAATGGCTTCCGCTCCACGATGGCGGTGCTGGTCCCACGCGTGTGACCGGGCCTTCGGGCTTCTGGGCCAGGGGACCTGAAATCCCCTGCCTGACGGATTCTGCTGCTGGGTAGAAGTTAGTCCCCACAGCCTCGGACTCCGGGTCCGGTAAAGAATCTTCTTAGTCAGGGCGAGCTCTTTAGCTGCCAGCCCCTGACTCCTTGTGACTCTGCTGCTTCCTATGCTGCTCTTGTCTCTACTCTTCCTGGACTCCCTAACCCTGCCTCAGCCCCGGGTTTATACAGGGGAAGTTCTTCCCCTCCCAAGGCTGGGCAGGAGGTGTGGCATGCACAGGATCCCTGACCAAAGGACCTCCCACCTGCTCTCAGACGTAATATCTCTATCACTGTGACAACCAGACCCCTGGGGTGTCACACTCCCCCCTAGTGAAATTTAGTACTCCGGGACTAAACACTTTTTAGAAAAATATAACAAGGTATATCAAAGAACAATAAAATACAATAAGGAAACACAATAAGATGGTCACGGATGTCCGCAACCGGGTGCAGTCTTTGAAGAAAAGCAAAGGTGTCCATTTCACCAACACAGGGAGACGTAACCAGGTAGGGGTCTGTCCTACCCCGAGTCCTTAACAGTCTCTAGTCCATCCTGGGTTACGCTCCAACTATATACAAAGGATTCCCGGTAAATCCACCGAAGACTCCTAAAAACAACTAGAAACACAAAATTACACACAAGCAACAATAAACAGGTAAACATTGTAAAACAACTTAAACATTTAGATCCTCCAACGTGCGGGTAACTGGCCTCTAGTGGCCCTAGTGGACCTACGGAGCTGACTGTCTGGCCCTGAACTACAGGGTGTAGGAGCTGTCAAGGGTAAACTGGGCAGCTGTCTACTGGCTCTTTGTCTCACTAGGGGTACGGCAGGCTCACTATAAGCAGAGGGTGGATTCTCCTGTTCCGCTTGGGTGGAGTCTTCTGCCTCCTGGACCGGCTGCTCTTCCAGCTCTACCCGTTGCTCCGTAGGTTCTTGGGATGATGGTTGGAGGAAGGTGAGTACGGGTACCACAACTGCACCATTGACTTGAGTCCAAGACCGAGGGAAGTCCCCGAGCACGGTACTAACCATATCTTCCCTTTCTTCCACGGGTCGATGGTCTTCCTGTTCCTCCTCAGGGTTCCTCAGTTGTTCGGGGCACTTCTTCAGGTGGTCCCGGGATACAATGGCTGTGGTTTCCCCTCCGTCTTTACTGATGGTACAGACCTTCGGGTTCTCGTGGCTTGAGGGCAGTACGGTGTACGGGTCCTTCTCCCACTGGTCGTCCAACTTGTGGAGCCGTCTCTTCCTCTTCAAGACCTGCTCTCCGGGTACCAGGGGAACAGCGGGAGCATACTGGTTGTAAGTCTTCTCTTGTCTTTCCCTAGCCTGACAGAGACTTCGCTCCACGCTCTCCTGTACTTTCCGGTACTGCTGCTGCCTCTCTGTGTCCCAGTCCGTTTCTGGTGAAGTGTCCTCGGGCGTCAGGACTCCCATTTCCAGGTCAACAGGTAACTTACCAGGTCTTGCCCTCATTAGGTAAGCCGGGGTACAGTTGGTGGAACCTACCGGGATGTGGTTGTATAGGTCCACCAGATCGGGCAACTTCTCAGGCCACAGACTGCGTTCTTCCAGGGGCAACGTTTTTAGAAGATCCATTACCACCTGGTTCATTTTCTCACAAAGTCCATTAGTTTGCGGATGGTAGGGTGTCGTCCTTATCTTCCGGCAGCCATACAGATTGCAGAATTCCTGGAAGACCTCCGCTTCAAAGGCAGGTCCCTGGTCCGTCAGCACTTGGTCCGGGTACCCGTGTGGACGGCAAAAGTGCTGCTGGAAGGCTCTAGCTGCTGTTCGAGCCGTTAAGTCCTTGACGGGGACGACAACCAGAAACCGGGAGTAATGATCCACGATGGTTAACGCGTAGACGTAGCCACTTCTGCTGGGGGTCAGTTTTACATGATCCAAGGCTACCAGTTCCAACGGTTGCCGGGTGACGATGGACTGCAGGGGAGTCTTCTGGCTGGCCCGGTCCTTCCTTCTCAGATTGCACGGGCCACAGTCTCTGCACCACTTCTCGATGGTTCCCCTCATGCCTACCCAGTGGAACCGCTCGCGCAGCAGGAACTCCAGCTTTTTCCACCCGAAGTGTCCAGCTCCGTCGTGGTATGCCTCCATCACCATGGCTGCGTCTCTTCGTGGCACCACTACTTGCCAGAGTAGTTCATGCGTCCTGGAGTTAACCATTCTGCGGCACAACTTCCCCTTGTAAAGGAACAGTCGACTCTTCTCTGCCCATAGTTGTTTGGCTTCCTCTGGAGCGTCTGATTCCAGGCTAGCCTCCGGGCGAGTCAGCATCTCCTTCACCAGTCGGACGGCAGGGTCGCTGTCTTGCGTTTCCGCCCAGTTGTAGTGAGGTAAGGGGTTCAACGTAGCAGCCTGCTTACTCCTTACCCGGTGGGAATACTGGATAGTCCCATGACGGTGGAACGCAGGGAGTTCAACTTCTTCCAGTCCCTCCGGATCTTCTCCTCCGTCCGGCAGGTTGGGCATCCTGGACAGGGCGTCCGCGTTGGTATTGGAGCGCCCTGCCCGGTATTTAATTGTGAACTCGTAGTTGGACAGACGGGCCATCCACCTCTGCTCCAGGGCACCGAGTCTTGCCGTGTCCAGGTGTGTCAGCAGGTTGTTATCCGTGTATACGGTGAACCGGGAAGAAGCGAGGTAATGCCTAAAGCGCTCGGTGACTGCCCATACCACGGCCAGGAACTCTAGCTTAAATGAGCTGTAATTTTCGGGGTTCCTTTCGGTGGGTCGCAGTTTTCGGCTGGCATAGGAGATTACTCGTTCTCTCCCCTGCTGAATCTGGGACAGTACGGCTCCTAGCCCGATGTTACTGGCGTCGGTGTAGAGGATGAAGGGCTGGCTATAGTCCGGGTACGCCAAGATTTCATCCCCCGTGAGGGCCATCTTCAGCTGGCGGAAGGACTCTTCTTCTAGCTTTTCCCATTTGAAGGGCGGCTTCTGGTTCTTGGCCTTCCGGGACTGGCCTATCAGGAGGTCCTGCATAGGTGCTGCCTTTTTGGTGAAACCGGGAATAAACCTTCGGTAGTAGCCTACCAACCCTAGGAACTGCCGCACTTCTTTTACGCTGGAGGGGCTTGGCCATCCCTTAATTGCGGTGATCTTATCGGGGTCGGGAGCCACTCCGTCAGCGCTCACCACGTGTCCCAGGTATTGCACCTTTGGTTTCAGGAGGTGACACTTGGAGGGTTTCACCTTTAGGCCGTAACTCGCCAGAGCTTCGAACACCTCCGCCAGGTGTTTCAGGTGGTCCTCATAAGTTTTGGAGTATACGATGACATCGTCCAGGTACAACAGGACCGTCTCGAAGTTTCTGTGGCCCAGACAGCACTCCATTAATCGTTGGAAGGTTCCTGGGGCGTTGCAGAGTCCGAACGGCATGCAGGTGAACTCGCTAAGTCCCATCGGGGTGGTGAATGCGGTCTTCTCCCGGTCCGCCTCTGCTACAGGAACCTGCCAGTACCCGCTAGTGAGATCCAAGGTAGAGAAGAAGTTAGCAGATCTTAAAGCAGCCAATGACTCCTCTATCCTTGGTAAGGGGTACGCATCCTTGTGTGTGATACGGTTGATTTTCCGGTAATCTACACACATCCTCATGGTGTTGTCTTTCTTTTTGACTAAAACTAGTGGGGCTGCCCAGGGGCTACAGCTATCCCGGATTACCCCAGCCTCCTTCATGTCTCTAAGCATCCCCTTGGCGTGTTGGTAATGTGCAGGGGGTACGGGTCGATACCTCTCTTTTATGGGAGGATGATCTCCCGTGGGGATGCGGTGTTCTACCCCCTTGACTCGCCCGAAGTCTAACGGGTGTTTACTAAACACTCTCTCATACTCTTGAACCACCCGATAGACTCCTTGTTTCTGGTGTGAGGGAGTGGAGTCAGTACCCAGATGTAGTTGCTGACACCAGTCCTCCATGTCTTTCTTAGAGCCGTTACCTTCCTCCGGGTGAGATGGAGGCAAGGGTTCCACAGATTGTATAGAATTTTGATTAGTGGTATATAATTTGGCTAGCGTGGCATACCGGGGCAGGTACACTTCCCTCTCCCCGATATTTATTATGCGAACGGGCACCCTCCCATGGCGTACATTGACCACCCCCCGTGCTGTCAAAATGGTGGGCCTACTGTCTGAGTAAACTGGTTCTACCATTGCCTGGTAATCTCTACCTCTCAGACCAATAGCTGCCCGGCACCAAATCATCATTTCACTTTTTGGGGGCATGGCAATAGGAAAAGGGTCACACATTCTTACGCTACCAATCTCACCGCCGGAGAGTTCCACTTGTTGCCGTTGCATCAGTGCCCGGATCTCTTTCTGGAGCACCCGCTGCTCGCCGGAGCTGGCATTCTTGGCAACCTGCTGTAAAAGGAAAATCACCTCTGCAAGACAATTTTCAATTACATTAGTTCCTAGAGTTATTTTTGGGTGACTCTCATGTTTGTCAATATCTACAATGATCAGTCCCTGTGCGGCCAGTTCGACTCTACCAATTTTGATGGTCACCTCTTTAAATCCGATCTGTGGCACGGGCTGACCATTGCTGGCGATGATACTCAAGTCGTCGTCAGGGTAGCGGGTAATATCCGAGTCATTCCAGTACTGCTTGAAGAGCACGTACGGGATGGTGGTGACCTGTGACCCGGTGTCCAGTAGGGCACTCATGGGAATGCCATCCAGTACCACAGGCAAGACTGGACGTCCTCCCACATATCTGTCGCGCCAGTTCGATGGGCCTGGTGATCTTTTTCCTGGGGGTTGGCCCTCTACCCCAGGTTGTGCCCGTTTAAAGAACAGTACCTTTCCATATGTCCGGGTTGATTGCAGCGGCGGCAGATGGGTCGTCCGTCCTCGCTGTATCGGTCACTGGGTCTTCCTCTGGCCGGTGGGGTCCTCCTTGGTCGACGCCACGGGATGTCCTCCGGTCCGGATGCCAGCTGGATCTTCCCTGGAGTGGAAACCTGTAAAGACTGCACAGTTCGGGTTAGCGCAGCAACGCTTTTAGCTAGCTCTTGGACCTGATGGTGTAGGTCTGGAGCCGGGTCATTGTCCAAAGCCTGCGCATCAGCTCCCACAGGCCCTGCTGACAAGGGCGCCGCCTCCTGGTAGTAAGTGGTAGTGGGGCGTCTGTGGGTCACAACGCCACCTGGTGCCGGTTCTCGGAGCACCCGGATGGCTCTGTCCTTGAACTGTGCAAATTCTAGATGAGGGTCCTGTAAGGCCATTGCCCGCAACTGGGTGCGGTGGGCATTGCAATATAAACCCTCTATAAATTGTTCGGTCAACAGCCTGTCCTCGTTTCCCACTCCATTAGGGTCGGTCTGCTTAATGGCCCTCAGGGCCTCTTGTAGGTTGAGTGCATAGTCCCTTATACTCTCATGCGCTCGCTGCTTGCACCCGTAGAATCTAAGTTTAATCTCGGCTGAGGTGCGGGTATCAAAGGTGTCCTTCAGCCGGGTTAGTATCCCTGCGACAGTCTTCCTCCCAGGTGGCCAGGATTTTACTTCCCTTTTGGCTGCCCCAGTTAGTTGGGCCACCAGGATGCTCACTTTTTGCTCTTCTGTGAGGGGGTACACCTGGAAGAGGCTATCCAGCTTTTCTCTAAAGTCATGCAGGGTATGTGACTCCCCTGAGTACTGGGGTAGCCAAGCTGCTCCCGGGATATAGGGCATGGTGAAGGGCATAACTGCAACAGCGGTAGCGCTGGCGGGGGTTGAGGTAGTGGAGCTCTCCTCCGTATCCGACATCTTCCTCCCCCCTAGTGGACCGTGGCCTACCTTGCGATGATCCTGTTCCGTAGGCCGCGGCTCCGCAGTGGATCGTCAGGGTTGAGGACCTTCCGTCGCGCTCCTGTGACGTCGGCGTCTGCTGGGCTCCTTCCAGGACCTTACGCAACGTCCGGACGTGAGGCGGGGCTTCAGTTCTCGCGCGCTTTCGGAGTCCACGCCCCTCTTCTTCCCGCGCGGCGTCCTCAAGATGGCGTCCAATGGCGGGAAAACTCCACGGATGGCGGGAAGAAGGCTGAAGATGGCGCCGGATGGCGGGAAACTTCACCGATGGCGGGAAGAAGGCTGAAGATGGCGCCGGATGGCGGGAATCTTCACCGATGGCGGGAATCTTCACCACTGGTAAGTTTGAACAGTCTTTGCTTTTCAGGCACGCAGTACCCGGTGGTTGCGGGCACGTGATCCTGCCGACTACGCCAAAGTTGACGCGCCCCTGGGCCTGTGTCGCGCTGCGTTGCGCACGCGGGAGCTTACCCGGAGCCGGATCTGTTTAGGGTTGTAGTCTCGTGGCGGTGACCCGGTCCGTGCCCAGGGAGTCAAACTGGACGGCAGTCTGTTAGCGGTAGAAAATGGTTGATGACTACGCCACCCGTTGAATGCAGCCAGGGGGCTGCTGCTGCAGGGCAGACCGCTGAGGCCGGCGGAAGGATGGTGCAGCGTGATAGTATAACCCCCAACGGGAGGGGTATGGCCTCAGGGCAGCCGACGTGGATGATGGGGGTAGCAGGAACCACTCAGAGACGGTATGGTAGCGTTCAGGGTCTTTACTGGTAACAACGATAGACCCTCCCGGAGTACTTGCTAGCGAACGGGGCCTGGTCAGTCCTTGAGCAGATGGGATCTCCCCTGGCCAGGCGTAGTTGTAGGCCTCCCAAGCTGACTGTACTCTTCTGGCTACCTTGCTAGAAGCTGATGTAAGTAGCCCACGTCCCTGAGTGTACCGTGTGGTGCTCACCCGTATGGCCGGTGACTCGGGGCCTTCTAATGGCTTCCGCTCCACGATGGCGGTGCTGGTCCCACGCGTGTGACCGGGCCTTCGGGCTTCTGGGCCAGGGGACCTGAAATCCCCTGCCTGACGGATTCTGCTGCTGGGTAGAAGTTAGTCCCCACAGCCTCGGACTCCGGGTCCGGTAAAGAATCTTCTTAGTCAGGGCGAGCTCTTTAGCTGCCAGCCCCTGACTCCTTGTGACTCTGCTGCTTCCTATGCTGCTCTTGTCTCTACTCTTCCTGGACTCCCTAACCCTGCCTCAGCCCCGGGTTTATACAGGGGAAGTTCTTCCCCTCCCAAGGCTGGGCAGGAGGTGTGGCATGCACAGGATTCCTGACCAAAGGACCTCCCACCTGCTCTCAGACGTAATATCTCTATCACTGTGACAACCAGACCCCTGGGGTGTCACACTTACACTTTATGAGTCCATAGGCAGAGGTTCGATTATGATTTTGTCATCACTTTTGGAGAGTGACACCACATAGTTCCTGCCATAATTTTGGAAAAATAAGACACATTGACTCACCATAACCAACACAAGTGGGCTTAATTTAATTACCTTTACTTGGTATTCATTGTGATTAGAAAATACTTAAAGAAAGTTGTCTCAGAAGGATGAAAGCGCATAATGATAGCCCTTTGCCAATATACTTTGAAAAAGTTTTGTACAACACTCATGACCATTTCTCTTTTACTGTATGTACTACTTTCATTTTTCTACCACCAGAATTACTATTATTTTCAACAATGCTAAGCAACAGCTCAGTTGCAAAAATTTTGAAGACTTTGCAGATTTTATGTTGAGAAAAAAAAGCTTTAGAAACCGAGGAACGTAAGAGGATAGAGAGGATATCCAATGGTTGACAGACTGAAGGGCACAACAAGATCCCTGAAAAAAAAACAAATTTATGGTCAATATAGTAATTAAAAAAAGGCTAATAATAAGTACTCAAATACATGTACTGTGTAGTATTCAACTTCTAAAAAAAGGAATAAAAAAGTACATGAAAACAGCAGTAGATGCTGTAAAACAAAAAAATAAACAATGCTAACCACTTCTATCCCTCGAAGATTCAGGGTGGAAATAAAAATGGACACCCCCTACAATGGATTTTCACCTAAATTGAACCAATATTTGCTCTGTGGCCATATTAATTTCTCAGAGGAAGAAATAACTAACCAGGAAGGGTGGGGTCTGCACTAAATACACTCTTTTAAAAGATATGGCCTTTGGTTAATACCTATAGTACTTTTCAACCCTACCACAATATCCAGGAGACTTCCAAAAAAGCAAGAGACCTTCTCGACTCTTGAGAAAGAGTCGGCAAAACGACTGGAAATCAGCAATTCCATAATGGGAAGTTTCAGGAGATGAATACTGAGGCTTAGCAGGAGTGGAGTGGGTGGGGTATTAGTATATAGGCCATTGTGGCACCCACCACGTTCCCGTCCATCCCCAGCTCTGTCAATTATGGCAGAACTGGGAGAAACTGGCGTCAAAACTTCAAAAGTCGCAACATTTTTGGGCAACTCTGATTTGTACAAAACTTTTACTACTTTTTAAATTAATTTACACCAAAATTCTTACAAAATTGCTATCGGGGCTGTTATAGCAGAAGATGGAGTCCCTCAAGTTTAAAGACCCCATCTATGCTATATAAGTCTGACAGTTATTTTAGGTGAAAACAACAGCTATGAATGTTCCTTCTTGTACCAATAGCGTGTCCTTGCTAAAAAGATAACGTGATTCTCCCTGGCCAGATGTTTCTTCTTGTAGCAATAATGTGTTCTTGCAGAAAGATGAAATGACCTTGCTAACTAGATAAGTCTAATTAAATATTTTAAAGCATACAGAAACTAGCTTTTTTCGCTTGTTCAGCTAAACTGTATAATCGAACCATATATGGCAAATCCGTTTCCTGCCTTTAGGGTGTATATTAGCCCTGTGTTTTGTAATAAAGTTTTTAGAGTATGTTTAGACACAAACATCCTGTCCTGTGTCTTCATTCTCTCTGAGCTCGTAATCCAAAGGATAGAAGACCCAAAATTCAGTGACGACAGCTGGCGCCTCGAACAGGGACCTTGAGTTAATCTACCCAAGGGTGCTCGACCGGTCCGAGACGTGGGACGAGTGAAGCTCTCTGTTGGTGATATATACAGCGCTGAGGTAAGAATAACTGTTATATTCTACCTAATTATATCACTGCATAGAAGAGACTCCCTCACCCTCGAGCGGTCGGCTCCCCAGGTAATTCAACAGATTGTTGTCTGGCTCAGGTCCCTTTGAACCAGTAGAATCCCTCAGATAAATTGACAGTCCTGCCTTCTATCCTTTGGAGAATTTAAGAATGAAAGTATGGATCCAATGATTGTGTTGTGGATGTGTCCCGGGATTGATGTTTTTGGTCTGTTCTTCTGGTTGGCGTATAAGTCCTAGAGAGGCTAGTAGTGAAATGGTTCAGAAACATTTGTGGCCCATTGTCTAAGTGACTGAGGAGTCTCTTCTAGGTGAGGAGAACCGAAAAAAAATGGGGAACCAAAATGCCAAGGAAGGCATTATAGCCAAAGACTTAGTGGTACGCAGAGAAGGGAAACAAGCACTGATTGGAATTGACAAAATATTGTGAAAAGCGGGAATGAATGAGAATGGAGAGATGAATGGAGAGAAATGGAAATCCTTCTTTAACTCCTATCATGGATGGCTGAAAGATAAGGGTCTGTTGGAGACAGTGGATGTATGGATGAATGCATGCGCTTATTTAGAAGGAAAGATTGAAGAATTAGGAGACGGACGTTACAGACTGACAAAAACTGGAATGACAGATTTTCCTCCCTGTCCGCTCCCGACGTCACCCCCATCCCAGTACCAGAATTCCCAGGAACCTAAATGTTGGGTTTGCCCCAGATGTGGACAGCAGAATCCCTTGACAGTAGACATCTGTGTGGCATGTGGAGGACCGAGACCCCACCCAGCTAGACAATTCCCAATGAGGACGGTAGTTGTGCCAGGAGCACCGGGAGCAGCAGCAGCAGGGGGGGATGCAGTGGTTCCAGGTCAGGAAGCTCGCACAATGTTAATGTATAGACCATGGAGTCCTTCAGAGCAGTTGGCACTGATCTCCCAGCTGCCAGACCCATCCCAGTCCCCTATGGGTTTCGCTAGAATGATCACCACCATACAGGATACGTACCATGCCACTAGAATAGATCTGCAGGGGGTAATTAAGGGAAAATTGGCAGATGAAGCCCGCTATGATAGGTTGATAGATGAGACAAAAAAAAAACAGTATGCCAATAGGACCGGACCCGTAGATGCAGAATCTAATGATGCAGCAGCTGGAGTCCTATTCGCAGCAGCGTTGGTAAAAGCATGTCAAGACAGGCAAGCAGAAAAGCAAGTTACACAAGAAGATAGAGTGCAGGGAAAGGAGGAAGATCCTAAGGATTATTTCTATGCACTAAAGAAAACCTGGTCAGAAATGGGGTTCAACCCCGGGAATAAGACTAGTGAGAGGGTATTAGCAAGTGCTTTCATGAATGGACTAAAGAAAGAGATTGCAGAGAAGGTAAAAGCAAGTAGACCGGACTGGAGATCAGTGAAGGCAGAAGATTTAGCTAGAATAGCTCAGGGGGCACAACATGACATAGCGCAGGCAAAAAGAGCTGCCAGAATACATATAGTAGAGACGACCCCCAGAAACAACAGAGGCAGAGGACGGACTGAAGGAGGAGGACAGAAACTGTGTTACAGATGTAAAAAGCCAGGACATTTTAGAAAGAACTGTAGGACCAACCCGTATCCAAATGCTCAGAGTACGGGTCCTCCAGCCGACCAAACAACGCCCCCATAGGATGAGGGTAGCTTGCACATGAACCCCCTCATCTCCTTACCCCCAACTCCCAGTTGTATAGTGCAGGTGAACCTACCAGGGGGACATGAAATTGATTTCCAAGTAGATACGGGGGCCGACAATTCAGTAATTACGCAAGGTGATTGGCCATACACTGACACTGATTTTTCACATCATGTCATTGCCACCCCTTTCAATTCCCCGTCTGTCCTGCTCCCTGTCACTAAGAAAATTCCCCTGCAAATTCAAGGAGCTACTGTATATAGCCAGCTCATGGTATCGCCCCGAGGCCAATGTAACCTTTTAGGAAATTATGTGTTGTCCCAATTACAAGCACATATTGAGTATCATCCCGATGGCACTGTCACCATGACCCCAGGTTTAAAACCAAGTACCCTTTGCAAAATTATGTCACTAGATATTGCCAGCATAGAAGAGACAAATGAGTTTCCCCCGATATTGGAGCAGGCTGTACCACATGATTTTTGGGCCTCAGACAAAACAGATGTTGGTAGGTTAAGAGTTCAACCAGTAATGGTGAAATTAAAACCAGGAGCCATCTTGCCTCAACAGAGGCAGTATCCCCTTAGCTCGGCTCAGGAGAATGCCATAGCCCAGCAGGTCCAAAAATTACTACAGAGAGGAGTCCAAGTCAAAACCCAGTCCCCTTGCAACACTCCCCTGTTCCCAGTAAAGAAAAAGAGTGTGCCAGGACAACCAGCCGCATATAGAATGGTCCATGACCTCCGGTTGGTTAACAAAGCCACAGAACTTCTAACACCAGTTGTGCCCAACCCGCATACTCTTCTGTCACAGATACCTTCTAACTCTCTTTGCTTTTCAGTGGTTGATTTGGCAAATGCATTTTTCAGTGTACCATTACATCCTGACTGCCAGTACCTGTTTGCTTTCACATTCCAGGGCAGTCAATATACATGGACAGTGTTGCCACAGGGTGCCCAGAATTCACCCACAATGTACACTGCAAGTCTGCAGGAAAGACTGGAGGGATGGTCTGAACCACATATCGTTGTTTTGCAATATGTCGATGACCTGCTCATTTGTGCCCCCTCCAGGAAACAATGTCATAGTGCAACTATATCGCTTATGTTGTTTCTCTATCACGCTGGCTGCAAGGCATCGAAAGATAAGCTTCAGTTTTGTAAATCTTCAGTCACCTTTTTGGGACATTGCATTACACCAGGAGCTCGTCATTTAACAAATGCACGCAAACAAGCAGTACAGGCATTCACCGTCCCCATTAATGTTGCAGCCCTCAGAACTTTTCTTGGACTTGTTTCCTATTGCAGACAGTGGATTCATGCCGTCTCTGTTTTAATGCAGCCCCTCTATGACTGTCTTACCCCAACACCTTTTGTACTAACATCAGAGGCAATAGACTGTTTTTATTCTCTCAAGAACCGTATTTTGGCCGCTCCAGCTTTGGGTTCCCCTAATTATGAGCTCCCATTTACTCTGTAACTTCATGAACAAGCTGGACATGCAGCAGGAGTTTTAACTCAAACACACGGTGATAATCAGAGACCTGTTGCCTACTTTAGTGGCAGATTGGATGCGGTAGCCAGAGGTGCACCATCCTGCGTATGTGCTCTGCATGCTGTTGGACTATTACTCCATAAATCCGCAGACATTGTTCTAGATCATCCGCTCACCGTTCTAACATCTCATGATGTCTACTCTATATTGAATCAAGTGCAACCCGCTCACCTCTCAGCAGCACGTCATCTCAGGTTACAATGTGCACTGTTAATGCCTCCCAATGTTTCTTTACAGAGGTGTACTACCCTGAATCCAGCAACTTTGTTACCTCTCTCGGATCTAAAGGAGGAGTCAGGTACTGTGCTTTTTAAGGAAGATCCAAGAGAGGAAGTTCCTCATGACTGTGTACAAATGATGGCACAAGAAATGGCAGGTTTACCTACTGTATTTGAACATGAATTACAAAATGCAGATTTTGAATTTTTTGTAGATGGATCCCGTCATCAGGACGATTCAGGTACCTTCCATACTGGATATGCAGTTGTCTCCCTCAATGCAGTAATCAAGGCACAACCAATGCTCCCACACCAGTCGGCTCAAGAAGCTGAACTTAGGGCCCTAACCGAGGCCTGTAAACTAGCGGAAGGTAGTATTGTTAACATTTACACAGATTCTAGGTACGCATTCGGTATATCGCATGATTTTGGTCCAATATGGAAGTCAAGAGGTTTCCTGACGGCAGCAGGACACCCCATTAAGAATGCTGATGCGGTCCAGCAGTTAATTGATGCACTACAACTACCCAAACAAGTAGCTGTCATAAAGGTAAGCGCACATACCAGACTCACCGACCAGGTAAGCAGAGGAAACACGATGGCAGATGCAGCGGCAAAAACAGCAGCCTGTAAGCCGCAACAAGGGTTAACAGTACGTCAGTTAAGTGCCCCTAAAAACCCCTTTGTGTCGGAGGACATCTTATCCCAAATGCAGGCTCAGGCTCAAAAGGAGGAGGTCGATAAGTGGTTAAAGGAAGGTGCATGCATGAATGAAGCAAATGGGTATGGGGGAAAGGGACACGATGATGCCTTCCAAGGGCACTGTACCCAGCAGCTGCCCAGATACTACATGGGCCGACACACCAATCTAAAACGGGTGTGATGAGTGTGATGCAGAAACATTGGGTGGCACCAGGATTCTCCACCTGTATTGAAAACCTGGTACAAGGGTGCATGATATGTGCTACACATAATCAGGGTAGAGTAGTTAAAACACCACCCAAACACACCCCCCGGCCCCTCTATCCATTCCAGAGACTGCAAATTGATTATATTCAGCTGCCAAAGTCAAGATCGTGGGAATATGTGTTGGTCTGTATTGATTTGTTCTCAGGATGGCCAGAGGCTTTCCCGATTGCCAAAGCCACGGCTGCGGCAACCGCAAAGAAACTGCTTGCGGAGGTGGTCTGCAGGTATGGGGTACCAGAGGTAATTGAGAGTGACAGAGGTACACACTTCACAGGTGAAATAATGAATGAAGTCATGTCAGCTCTAGGAATTCAACAAGCATTCCATACCCCATATCACCCACAAAGTAGTGGTAAAGTGGAAAGACTGAATGGGACATTGAAATTAAAAATTCAGAAAGCCATGGCTGAGACAGGAAAACCATGGCCGGACTATTTACCACTTGCTCTGTTTTCAGTAAGATACACGCCTAATAGAAAGACTGGTCTCTCTCCATATGAGATATTGTTTGGCAACGTACCCAGCCTAGGGTGTTTCTATCCGCAAGCATTAGAAATGAACAACCATGTGCTAAGTTCCTATGTGAGGGCTTTGCACAAAAAGATTAAGCAAGTACATGATAATGTCTTCAGTTCTCTTCCAGATCCAGATCAAGACTCTAGCAGCCATACGCTGCAACCTGGAGACTGGGTGGTTATAAAAAGACACGTGAGGAAAAGCCTAGATCCATGGTTTGACGGACCCTTTCAAGTTCTGCTGACCACAAGTACAGCCGTTAAGCTAGAGGGAAAAGAGACCTGGATCCACGCGTCCCATTGCAAAAAGATACTAGGAGAACCAGCGGACAAAGAATGATGACATTGTTTATACTTACCTGCATCCTTGCGACCACAGGTGCATGGACTACGTTAGGCACCATGGATGGAGATGACAATAGATTCATTAGACACCATCTTGCTCTAATCGATGGACTAAAGGAGCAAAACCAGACCATTGCTAATTGTTGGATATGTACACATGCCCCTGTGACGTCCACTAGCATACCCTTTCTCGCTGTCCCGGTCTCATGGGAAGAGATAAACTTTTGAGTGAACTGTTCAGATACTTTGGCCAATAATTCCACACAGAGATTTTCCTTTCTAAATCCCGCAAATTGGTTTAAAGGTATTGGTGGGTGGTTGGCTGGTATAGTACAAGCTATTTTACAGGTTTTGCTAATGTGTCTTGCGGTTTATTTGGTTTTTAAGCTTTTTTTAATGTGTATTCAGCGTTATACTAAAAGAAAACATAGAAATTCGTATTGATAAATGAAGGAACAAAAGGATGGAATGTTATAGCAGAAGATGGAGTCCCTCAAGTTTAAAGACCCCATCTATGCTATATAAGTCTGACAGTTATTTTAGGTGAAAACAACAGCTATGAATGTTCCTTCTTGTATCAATAGCGTGTCCTTGCTAAAAAGATAACGTGATTCTCCCTGGCCAGATGTTTCTTCTTGTAGCAATAATGTGTTCTTGCAGAAAGATGAAATGACCTTGCTAACTAGATAAGTCTAATTAAATATTTTAAAGCATACAGAAACTAGCTTTTTTCGCTTGTTCAGCTAAACTGTATAATCGAACCATATATGGCAAATCCGTTTCCTGCCTTTAGGGTGTATATTAGCCCTGTGTTTTGTAATAAAGTTTTTAGAGTATGTTTAGACACAAACATCCTGTCCTGTGTCTTCATTCTCTCCGAGCTCGTAATCCAAAGGATAGAAGACCCAAAATTCAGTGACGACAGGGCCAAAATTTTACAAAATTTAAATCATTTGTGCCAGAATTCTGGTGAAAAATATCTTATGAATTGTGGCCTCAGGTTTTCTATTTTTAGTAGGCCTACAGTAACAATCTACCTGTTTTTCAGTAGGGATTTTGATCATTTTTCTTGCATAGGATGTCAAGAAATGTCTACATATTATGCATCAAGAACACCACCACAGTCCCTTTTTATATCTAAGCATGTCTTGTATGCTGGCCTTCTAGACAGAGATGAGGAAAACACTCAATTTGCCCTAGACGTCGGCGCTGAGTGGTGACATTATAAAGCACCGCACCTCCACTACATTTCAGTGCAACACAGCTATCTGTAGATAAGAAATGTGCTTCAGGCTTGGACATTGTCTCCATTTCTGACACAGCAGTGCTGCACTTAATATGCTGTCAAGTTTGACCCAAGCTCTGTCGAAAAACAATATTTTGTAGAAAGCAGTTATATCCAGCTTAGGATGCAGACAGTGTAATTATACAGAAGACTGCACGTGAATCTGTCCTTCTCCAGAAACAGCAGGGCTTGTAACTAATGGAATAGCCTATGTCGTTCTCATGCTTGATGCTTTCTGCTGAGAATTTCCAATAAGGAGAAAACACTTTATCTGGGTAAATTTCTTTTCTTTTTACTGGATTCCAAGTAAACTCTGTCTTTATCCCTGGTAGGATATTTGACATAGTACAAGACCCGGAAAAGAACAGTGAGAGCTTACACTGCTCATCTGAGTCACCTATTGCTACCTCCACTCATTTCCATGCCTATTTCTTTATACAGTGGGTACAGAAAGTATTCAGACCCCTTTAAAATTTTCACTCTTTATTTCATTGCAGCCATTTGGTAAATTCTAAAAAGTTAATTTTTTTTTCATTAAAGTACACTCTGCACCCCATCTTGACTGCAGAAAAACAGAAATGTTAAAATGTTTGCAAATTTATTAAAAAAGAAAAACTGAAATATCACATGGTCATAAGTATTCAGACCCTTTGCTCAGACACTCATATTTAAGTCACATGCGGTCAATTTCCTTGTGATCCTCCTTGAGATTGTTCTACTCCTTCATTGGAGTCCAGCTGTGTTTAATTAAACTGATAGGGCTTGATTTGGAAACGCACACACCTGTCTATATAAGACCTCACAGCTCACAGTGCATGTCAGACAAAATAAGAATCATGAGCTCAAAGGAACTGCCCAAGGAGCTCAGAGACAGAATTGTGGCAAGGCACAGATCTGGCCAAGGTTAAAAAAGAATTTCTGCATTACTCAATGTTCCTAAGAGCACAGTAACCTCCATAATCCTTGAATGGAAGAAGTTTGGGACCACCAGAAGTCATCCTAGACCTGGCCGTCCAGCCAAACTGAGCAATCGTGGGAGAAGAGCCTTGGTGAGAGAGGTAAAGAAGAACCCCAAGATCACTGTGGCTGAGCTCCAAAGATGCAGTAGGGAGATGGGAGAAAGTTCCACAAAGTCAACTATCAGTGCAGCCGTCCACCAGTCGGGCCTTTATGGCAGAGTGGGCTGATGGAAGCCTCTCCTCAGTGCAAGACATATGAAAGCCCACATAGAGTTTGTTCAAAAACACATGAAGGACTCCCAGACTATGAAAAATAAGATTCTCTCGTCTGATGAGACAAAGATAGATCTTTTTGGTGATAATTCTAAGCGGTATGTGTGGAGAAAACCAGGCACTGCACATTTCCTGCTAAATACAATCACAACAGAGAAATATGGTGTTGGCAGCATCATGCTATGCATGTGTTTTTCAGCTGCAGGAACAGGACGACTGGTTGCAATTGAAGGAAACATGAATGCGGCCAAGTACAATGATATCATTGATGAAAACCTCTTCCAGAGTGCTCTGGACCTCAGACTTGGCTGAAGGTTCACCTTCCAACAAGACAATGACCCTAAGCACACAGCTAAAATAACAAAGGAGTGGCTTCAGAACAATTCTGTGACCATTCTTGACTGGCCAAGCCAGAGCTCTGACCTAAATCCAATTGAGCCTCTCTGGAGAGACCTTAAAATGGCTGTCCACCAACGTTCACCATCCACCCTGACGGAACTGGAGAGGATCTGCAAGGAAGAATGGCAGAGGATCCATAAATCCAGGTTTGAAAAACTTGTTGCATCATTCCCAAGAAGACTCAAGTCTGTACTAACTCAAAAGGGTGCTTCTACTCAATACTGAGCAAAGGGTCTGAATACTTATGACCATGTGATATTTCAGTTTTTCTTTTTTAATAAATTTTCAAAAATGTCTACATTTCTGTTTTTTTTCAGTCAAGATTGGGTGCACAGTGTACTTTAATGAAAAAAAATGAACTTTTAGAATTTACCAAATGACTGCAATGAACAAAAGAGTAAAAAATTTAATGGGGTCTGAATACTTTCCGTACCCACTGTATATCCAGGTTATCATCACTGGGACCACTCTGTACTGAGATCACTGATTACTTTTTTAATAAAGTAAACCTTCGTAATATCCGTAAGCTACCAAAACATCTTCAATAGTTCTCAGCCAACCAGACAACCACTATCTCTTCTGACTCCTCCATGCACATGTGCAGTTATTCGGCTGAAAGCTATTCCTTCTGATCTCCCAAACACATGCACACTCATTCGGCTGTAAGCTATTCCTTCTGACCTCCTATACACATGCACACTCGTTTGACTGAAAGCTATTCCTTCTGACCTCCCATACACATGCACATTCGTTCGACTGAAAGCTATTCCTTCTGATCTCGCATACACATGCACACTCATTCGGCTGAAAGCTATTCCTTCTGACCTCCCATACACATGCACACTCGTTCGACTGAAAGCTATTCCTTCTGACCTCCCATGCACATGCACACTCATTCGGCTGAACGCTAATCCTTCTGATCTCCAAAAAAACATGCACACTCATTCGTCTGAAAGCTATTCTTTCTGACCTCCCATACACATGCACACTCGTTCGACTGAAAGCTATTCCTTCTGACCTCCCATACACATGCACACTCATTCGGCTGAAAGCTATTCCTTCTGATCTTCAATACACATGCACACTCGTTTGACTGAAAGCTATTCCTTCTGACCTCCCATACACATGCACATTCGTTCGACTGAAAGCTATTCCTTCTGATATCCCATACACATGCACACTCATTCGGCTGAAAGCTATTCCTTCTGACCTCCCGTACACATGCACACTCGTTCGACTGAAAGCTATTCCTTCTGATCTCCCATACACATGCACACTCATTCGGCTGAAAGCTATTCCTTCTGACCTCCCATACATATGCACACTCGTTCGACTGAAAGCTATTCCTTCTGACCTCCCATGCACATGCACACTCATTCGGCTGAAAGCTAATCCTTCTGATCTCCAAAAAAACATGCACACTCATTCGGCTGAAAGCTATTCTTTCTGACCTCCCATACACATGCACACTCGTTCGACTGAAAGCTATTCCTTCTGACCTCCCATACACATGCACACTCATTCGGCTGAAAGCTATTCCTTCTGATCTCCAATACACATTCCCACTCGTTTGACTGAAAGCTATTCCTTCTGACCTCCCATACACATGCACATTGGTTCGACTGAAAGCTATTCCTTCTGATATCCCATACACATGCACACTCATTCGACAGAAAGCTATTCCTTCTGGCCTCCCATACACATGCACACTCGTTCGAATGAAAGCTATTCCTTCTGATCTCCCATACACATGCACACTCATTCGGCTGAAAGCTATTCCTTCTGACCTCCCATACACATGCACACTCGATAGACTGAAAGCTATTCCTTCTGATCTCCCATACACATGCACAATCATTCGGCTGAAAGCTATTCCTTCTGACCTCCCATACACATGCACACTCGTTCGACTGAAAGCTATTCCTTCTGACCTCCCATGCACATGCACACTCATTCGGCTGAAAGCTAATCCTTCTGATCTCCAAAAAAAACATGCACACTCATTCGGCTGAAAGCTATTCCTTCTGACCTCCCATACACATGCACACTCGTTTGACTGAAAGCTATTCCTTCTGACCTCCCATACACATGCACACTCATTCAGCTGAAAGCTATTCCGTCTGATCTCCAATACACATGCACACTCATTTGACTGAAAGCTATTCATTCTGACCTCCCATACACATGCACACTCGTTCGACTGAAAGCTATTCCTTCTGACCTTCCATACACATGCACACTCATTCGGCTGAAAGCTATTCCTTCTGATCTCCCATACACATGCACACTCATTCGGCTGAAAGCTATTACTTCTGACCTCCCATACACATGCACACTCGTTCGACTGAAAGCTATTCCTTCTGACCTCCCATACACATGCACACTCATTCAGCTGAAAGCTATTCCGTCTGATCTCCAATACACATGCACACTCGTTCGACTGAAAGCTATTCCTTCTGATCTCCCATACACATGCACATTCATTCGGCTGAAAGCTATTCCTTCTGACCTCCCATACACATGCACACTCATTCGGCTGAAAGCTAATCCTTCTGATCTCCCATACAAATGCACACTTATTCAGCTGAAAGCTATTCCTTCTGACCTCCCATACACATGCACACTTGTTCGACTGAAAGCTATTCCTTCTGACCTCCCATACACATGCACACTCATTTGACTGAAAGCTATTCCTTATGATCTCCCATACACATGCACACTCGTTCGACTGAAAGCTATTCCTTCTGACCTTCCATACACATGCACACTCATTCGGCTGAAAGCTATTCCTTCTGATCTCCCATACACATGCACACTCGTTTGACTGAAAGCTATTCCTTCTGACCTCACATACACATGCACATTCGTTCGACTGAAAGCTATTCCTTCTGATCTCCCATACACATGCACACTCATTCGGCTGAAAGCTATTCCTTCTGACCTCCCATACACATGCACACTCGTTCGACTGAAAGCTATTCCTTCTGACCTCCCATACACATGCACACTCATTCAGCTGAAAGCTATTCCGTCTGATCTCAAATACACATGCACACTCGTTCGACTGAAAGCTATTCCTTCTGATCTCCCATACACATGCACACTCATTCGGCTGAAAACTATTCCTTCTGACCTCCCATACACATGCACACTCATTCGGCATAAAGCTAATCCTTCTGATCTCCCATACAAATGCACACTTATTCAGCTGAAAGCTATTCCTTCTGACCTCCCATACACATGCACACTCGTTTGACTGAAAGCTATTCCTTCTGACCTGCCATACACTTGCACACTCATGCAGCTGAAAGCTATTCTTTCTGACCTCCTATACACATGCACACTCGTTTGACTGAAAGCTATTCCATCTGACCTCCCATACACATGCACATTCGTTCAACTGAAAGCCATTCCTTCTGTCCTCCCATGCACATGCACACTCATTCGGCTGAAAGCTAATCCTTCTGATCTCCAAAAAAACATGCACACTCATTCGGCTGAAAGCTATTCCTTCTGACCTCCCATACACATGCACACTCGTTTGACTGAAAGCTATTCCTTCTGATCTCCCATACACATGCACACTCATTCGGCTGAAAGCTATTCCTTCTGACCTCCCATACACAAGCACACTCGATAGACTGAAAGCTATTCCTTCTGATCTCCCATACACATGCACACTCATTCGGCTGAAAGCTATTCCTTCTGACTTCCCATACACATGCACACTCGTTCGACTGAAAGCTATTCCTTCTGACCTCCCATGCACATGCACACTCATTCGGCTGAAAGCTAATCCTTCTGATCTCCCATACAAATGCACACTTATTCAGCTGAAAGCTATTCCTTCTGACCTCCCATACACATGCACACTCGTTTGACTGAAAGCTATTCCTTCTGACCTGCCATACACTTGCACACTCATGCAGCTGAAAGCTATTCTTTCTGACCTCCTATACACATGCACACTCGTTTGACTGAAAGCTATTCCATCTGACCTCCCATACACATGCACATTCGTTCGACTGAAAGCCATTCCTTCTGTCCTCCCATACACATGCACACTCATTCGACTGAAAGCTATTCCTTCTGATCTCGCATACACATGCACACTCATTCAGCTGAAAGCTATTCCTTCTGACCTCCCATACACATGCACACTCGTTCAACTGAAAGCTATACCTTCTGACGTCCCATGCACATGCACACTCATTCGGCTGAACGCTAATCTTTCTCATCTCCAAAAAAACATGCACACTCATTCGGCTGAAAGCTATTCTTTCTGACCTCCCATACACATGCACACTCGTTCGACTGAAAGCTATTCCTTCTGACCTCCCATACACATGCACACTCATTCGGCTGAAAGCTAATCCTTCTGATCTCCAAAAAAACATGCACACTCATTCGGCTGAAAGCTATTCTTTCTGACCTCCCACACACATGCACACTCGTTCGACTGAAAGCTATTCCTTCTGACCTCCCATACACATGCACACTCATTCGGCTGAAAGCTATTCCTTCTGATCTCCAATACACATGCACACTCGTTTGACTGAAAGCTATTCCTTCTGACCTCCCATACACATGCACATTGGTTCGACTGAAAGCTATTCCTTCTGATATCCCATACACATGCACACTCATTCGGCAGAAAGCTATTCCTTCTGGCCTCCCATACACATGCACACTCGTTCGAATGAAAGCTATTCCTTCTGATCTCCCATACACATGCACACTCATTCGGCTGAAAGCTATTCCTTCTGACCTCCCATACGTATGCACACTCGCTCGACTGAAAGCTATTCCTTCTGACCTCCCATGCTCATGCACACTCATTCGGCTGAAAGCTAATCCTTCTGATCTCCAAAAAAACATGCACACTCATTCGGCTGAAAGCTATTCCTTCTGACCTCCCATACACATGCACACTCGTTTGACTGAAAGCTATTCCTTCTGATCTCCCATACACATGCACACTCATTCGGCTGAAAGCTATTCCTTCTGACCTCCCATACACAAGCACACTCGATAGACTGAAAGCTATTCCTTCTGATCTCCCATACACATGCACACTCATTCGGCTGAAAGCTATTCCTTCTGACTTCCCATACACATGCACACTCGTTCGACTGAAAGCTATTCCTTCTGACCTCCCATGCACATGCACACTCATTCGGCTGAAAGCTAATCCTTCTGATCTCCAAAAAAAACATGCACACTCATTCGGCTGAAAGCTATTCCTTCTGACCTCCCATACACATGCACACTCGTTTGACTGAAAGCTATTCCTTCTGACCTCCCATACACATGCACACTCATTCAGCTGAAAGCTATTCCGTCTGATCTCCAATACACATGCACACTCATTTGACTGAAAGCTATTCATTCTGACCTCCCATACACATGCACACTCGTTTGACTGAAAGCTATTCCTTCTGACCTTCCATACACATGCACACTCATTCGGCTGAAAGCTATTCCTTCTGATCTCCCATACACATGCACACTCATTCGGCTGAAAGCTATTACTTCTGACCTCCCATACACATGCACACTCGTTCGACTGAAAGCAATTCCTTCTGACCTCCCATACACATGCACACTCATTCAGCTGAAAGCTATTCCGTCTGATCTCCAATACACATGCACACTCGTTCGACTGAAAACTATTCCTTCTGATCTCCCATACACATGCACATTCATTCGGCTGAAAGCTATTCCTTCTGACCTCCCATACACATGCACACTCATTCGGCTGAAAGCTAATCCTTCTGATCTCCCATACAAATGCACACTTATTCAGCTGAAAGCTATTCCTTCTGACCTCCCATACACATGCACACTTGTTCGACTGAAAGCTATTCCTTCTGACCTCCCATACACATGCACACTCGTTTGACTGAAAGCTATTCCTTATGATCTCCCATACACATGCACACTCGTTCGACTGAAAGCTATTCCTTCTGACCTTCCATACACATGCACACTCATTCGGCTGAAAGCTATTCCTTCTGATCTCCCATACACATGCACACTCGTTTGACAGAAAGCTATTCCTTCTGACCTCACATACACATGCACATTCGTTCGACTGAAAGCTATTCCTTCTGATCTCCCATACACATGCACACTCATTCGGCTGAAAGCTATTCCTTCTGACCTCCCATACACATGCACACTCGTTCGACTGAAAGCTATTCCTTCTGACCTCCCATGCACATGCACACTCATTCGGCTGAACGCTAATCCTTCTGATCTCCAAAAAAACATGCACACTCATTCGTCTGAAAGCTATTCTTTCTGACCTCCCATACACATGCACACTCGTTCGACTGAAAGCTATTCCTTCTGACCTCCCATACACATGCACACTCATTCGGCTGAAAGCTATTCCTTCTGATCTTCAATACACATGCACACTCGTTTGACTGAAAGCTATTCCTTCTGACCTCCCATACACATGCACATTCGTTCGACTGAAAGCTATTCCTTCTGATATCCCATACACATGCACACTCATTCGGCTGAAAGCTATTCCTTCTGACCTCCCATACACATGCACACTCGTTCGACTGAAAGCTATTCCTTCTGATCTCCCATACACATGCACACTCATTCGGCTGAAAGCTATTCCTTCTGACCTCCCATACATATGCACACTCGTTCGACTGAAAGCTATTCCTTCTGACCTCCCATGCACATGCACACTCATTCGGCTGAAAGCTAATCCTTCTGATCTCCAAAAAAACATGCACACTCATTCGGCTGAAAGCTATTCTTTCTGACCTCCCATACACATGCACACTCGTTCGACTGAAAGCTATTCCTTCTGACCTCCCATACACATGCACACTCATTCGGCTGAAAGCTATTCCTTCTGATATCCAATACACATTCCCACTCGTTTGACTGAAAGCTATTCCTTCTGACCTCCCATACACATGCACATTGGTTCGACTGAAAGCTATTCCTTCTGATATCCCATACACATGCACACTCATTCGGCAGAAAGCTATTCCTTCTGGCCTCCCATACACATGCACACTCGTTCGAATGAAAGCTATTCCTTCTGATCTCCCATACACATGCACACTCATTCGGCTGAAAGCTATTCCTTCTGACCTCCCATACACATGCACACTCGATAGACTGAAAGCTATTCCTTCTGATCTCCCATACACATGCACAATCATTCGGCTGAAAGCTATTCCTTCTGACCTCCCATACACATGCACACTCGTTCGACTGAAAGCTATTCCTTCTGACCTCCCATGCACATGCACACTCATTCGGCTGAAAGCTAATCCTTCTGATCTCCAAAAAAAACATGCACACTCATTCGGCTGAAAGCTATTCCTTCTGACCTCCCATACACATGCACACTCGTTTGACTGAAAGCTATTCCTTCTGACCTCCCATACACATGCACACTCATTCAGCTGAAAGCTATTCCGTCTGATCTCCAATACACATGCACACTCATTTGACTGAAAGCTATTCATTCTGACCTCCCATACACATGCACACTCGTTTGACTGAAAGCTATTCCTTCTGACCTTCCATACACATGCACACTCATTCGGCTGAAAGCTATTCCTTCTGATCTCCCATACACATGCACACTCATTCGGCTGAAAGCTATTACTTCTGACCTCCCATACACATGCACACTCGTTCGACTGAAAGCTATTCCTTCTGACCTCCCATACACATGCACACTCATTCAGCTGAAAGCTATTCCGTCTGATCTCCAATACACATGCACACTCGTTCGACTGAAAACTATTCCTTCTGATCTCCCATACACATGCACATTCATTCGGCTGAAAGCTATTCCTTCTGACCTCCCATACACATGCACACTCATTCGGCTGAAAGCTAATCCTTCTGATCTCCCATACAAATGCACACTTATTCAGCTGAAAGCTATTCCTTCTGACCTCCCATACACATGCACACTTGTTCGACTGAAAGCTATTCCTTCTGACCTCCCATACACATGCACACTCGTTTGACTGAAAGCTATTCCTTATGATCTCCCATACACATGCACACTCGTTCGACTGAAAGCTATTCCTTCTGACCTTCCATACACATGCACACTCATTCGGCTGAAAGCTATTCCTTCTGATCTCCCATACACATGCACACTCGTTTGACTGAAAGCTATTCCTTCTGACCTCACATACACATGCACATTCGTTCGACTGAAAGCTATTCCTTCTGATCTCCCATACACATGCACACTCATTCGGCTGAAAGCTATTCCTTCTGACCTCCCATACATATGCACATTCGTTCGACTGAAAGCTATTCCTTCTGACCTCCCATGCACATGCACACTCATTCGGCTGAAAGCTAATCCTTCTGATCTCCAAAAAAACATGCACACTCATTCGGCTGAAAGCTATTCTTTCTGACCTCCCATACACATGCACACTCGTTCGACTGAAAGCTATTCCTTCTGACCTCCCATACACATGCACACTCATTCGGCTGAAAGCTATTCCTTCTGATCTCCCATAACCATGCACACTCATTCGGCTGAAAGCTATTCCTTCTGACCTCCCATACACATGCACACTCGTTCGACTGAAAGCTATTCCTTCTGACCTCCCATACACATGCAAACTCATTCAGCTGAAAGCTATTCCGTCTGATCTCCAATACACATGCACACTCGTTTGACTGAAAGCTATTCCTTCTCATCTCCCATGCACATGCACAATCATTCGGCTGAAAGCTATTCCTTCTGACCTCCCATACACATGCACACTCGTTCGACTGAAAGCTATTCCTTCTGACCTCCCATGCACATGCACACTCATTCGGCTGAAAGCTAATCCTTCTGATCTCCAAAAAAAACATGCACACTCATTCGGCTGAAAGCTATTCCTTCTGCTCTCCCATACACATGCACACTCGTTTGACTGAAAGCTATTCCTTCTGACCTCACATACACATGCACATTCGTTCGACTGAAAGCTATTCCTTCTGATATCCCATACACATGCACACTCATTCGGCTGAAAGCTATTCCTTCTGACCTCCCATACACATGCACACTCGTTCGACTGAAAGCTATTCCTTCTGACCTCCCATACACATGCACACTCATTCAGCTGAAAGCTGTTCCGTCTGATCTCCAATACACATGCACACTCGTTTGACTGAAAGCTATTCCTTCTCATCTCCCATACACATGCACACTCATTCGGCTGAAAGCTATTCCTTCTGACCTCCCATACACATGCACACTCGTTCGACTGAAAGCTATTCCTTCTGACCTCCCATGCACATGCACACTCATTCGGCTGAAAGCTAATCCTTCTGATCTCCAAAAAAAACATGCACACTCATTCGGCTGAAAGCTATTCCTTCTGACCTCCCATACACATGCACACTCGTTTGACTGAAAGCTATTCCTTCTGACCTCCCATACACATGCACACTCATTCAGCTGAAAGCTATTCCGTCTGATCTCCAATACACATGCACACTCATTTGACTGAAAGCTATTCATTCTGACCTCCCATACACATGCACACTCGTTCGACTGAAAGCTATTCCTTCTGACCTTCCATACACATGCACACTCATTCGGCTGAAAGCTATTCCTTCTGATCTCCCATACACATGCACACTCATTCGGCTGAAAGCTATTACTTCTGACCTCCCATACACATGCACACTCGTTCGACTGAAAGCTATTCCTTCTGACCTCCCATACACATGCACACTCATTCAGCTGAAAGCTATTCCGTCTGATCTCCAATACACATGCACACTCGTTCGACTGAAAGCTATTCCTTCTGATCTCCCATACACATGCACATTCATTCGGCTGAAAGCTATTCCTTCTGACCTCCCATACACATGCACACTCATTCGGCTGAAAGCTAATCCTTCTGATCTCCCATACAAATGCACACTTATTCAGCTGAAAGCTATTCCTTCTGACCTCCCATACACATGCACACTTGTTCGACTGAAAGCTATTCCTTCTGACCTCCCATACACATGCACACTCATTTGACTGAAAGCTATTCCTTATGATCTCCCATACACATGCACACTCGTTCGACTGAAAGCTATTCCTTCTGACCTTCCATACACATGCACACTCATTCGGCTGAAAGCTATTCCTTCTGATCTCCCATACACATGCACACTCGTTTGACTGAAAGCTATTCCTTCTGACCTCACATACACATGCACATTCGTTCGACTGAAAGCTATTCCTTCTGATCTCCCATACACATGCACACTCATTCGGCTGAAAGCTATTCCTTCTGACCTCCCATACACATGCACACTCGTTCGACTGAAAGCTATTCCTTCTGACCTCCCATACACATGCACACTCATTCAGCTGAAAGCTATTCCGTCTGATCTCAAATACACATGCACACTCGTTCGACTGAAAGCTATTCCTTCTGATCTCCCATACACATGCACACTCATTCGGCTGAAAACTATTCCTTCTGACCTCCCATACACATGCACACTCATTCGGCATAAAGCTAATCCTTCTGATCTCCCATACAAATGCACACTTATTCAGCTGAAAGCTATTCCTTCTGACCTCCCATACACATGCACACTTGTTCGACTGAAAGCTATTCCTTCTGACCTCCCATACACATGCACACTCGTTTGACTGAAAGCTATTCCTTCTGACCTGCCATACACTTGCACACTCATGCAGCTGAAAGCTATTCTTTCTGACCTCCTATACACATGCACACTCGTTTGACTGAAAGCTATTCCATCTGACCTCCCATACACATGCACATTCGTTCGACTGAAAGCCATTCCTTCTGTCCTCCCATACACATGCACACTCATTCGACTGAAAGCTATTCCTTCTGATCTCGCATACACATGCACACTCATTCAGCTGAAAGCTATTCCTTCTGACCTCCCATACACATGCACACTCGTTCAACTGAAAGCTATACCTTCTGACGTCCCATGCACATGCACACTCATTCGGCTGAACGCTAATCTTTCTCATCTCCAAAAAAACATGCACACTCATTCGGCTGAAATCTATTCTTTCTGACCTCCCATACACATGCACACTCGTTCGACTGAAAGCTATTCCTTCTGACCTCCCATACACATGCACACTCATTCGGCTGAAAGCTAATCCTTCTGATCTCCAAAAAAACATGCACACTCATTCGGCTGAAAGCTATTCTTTCTGACCTCCCATACACATGCACACTCGTTCGACTGAAAGCTATTCCTTCTGACCTCCCATACACATGCACACTCATTCGGCTGAAAGCTATTCCTTCTGATCTCCAATACACATGCACACTCGTTTGACTGAAAGCTATTCCTTCTGACCTCCCATACACATGCACATTGGTTCGACTGAAAGCTATTCCTTCTGATATCCCATACACATGCACACTCATTCGGCAGAAAGCTATTCCTTCTGGCCTCCCATACACATGCACACTCGTTCGAATGAAAGCTATTCCTTCTGATCTCCCATACACATGCACACTCATTCGGCTGAAAGCTATTCCTTCTGACCTCCCATACGTATGCACACGCGCTCGACTGAAAGCTATTCCTTCTGACCTCCCATGCACATGCACACTCATTCGGCTGAAAGCTAATCCTTCTGATCTCCAAAAAAACATGCACACTCATTCGGCTGAAAGCTATTCCTTCTGACCTCCCATACACATGCACACTCGTTTGACTGAAAGCTATTCCTTCTGATCTCCCATACACATGCACACTCATTCGGCTGAAAGCTATTCCTTCTGACCTCCCATACACATGCACACTCGATAGACTGAAAGCTATTCCTTCTGATCTCCCATACACATGCACACTCATTCGGCTGAAAGCTATTCCTTCTGACTTCCCATACACATGCACACTCGTTCGACTGAAAGCTATTCCTTCTGACCTCCCATGCACATGCACACTCATTCGGCTGAAAGCTATTCCTTCTGACCTCCCATACACATGCACACTCGTTTGACTGAAAGCTATTCCTTCTGACCTCCCATACACATGCACACTCATTCAGCTGAAAGCTATTCCGTCTGATCTCCAATACACATGCACACTCATTTGACTGAAAGCTATTCATTCTGACCTCCCATACACATGCACACTCGTTTGACTGAAAGCTATTCCTTCTGACCTTCCATACACATGCACACTCATTCGGCTGAAAGCTATTCCTTCTGATCTCCCATACACATGCACACTCATTCGGCTGAAAGCTATTACTTCTGACCTCCCATACACATGCACACTCGTTCGACTGAAAGCTATTCCTTCTGACCTCCCATACACATGCACACTCATTCAGCTGAAAGCTATTCCGTCTGATCTCCAATACACATGCACACTCGTTCGAATGAAAGCTATTCCTTCTCATCTCCCATACACATGCACACTCATTCGGCTGAAAGCTAATCCTTCTGACCTCCCATACACATGCACACTCGTTCGACTGAAAGCTATTCCTTCTGACCTCCCATGCACATGCACAATCATTCGGCTGAAAGCTATTCCTTCTGATCTCCAAAAAAAA
The DNA here is from genome assembly GCF_046119375.1 of Phyllobates terribilis. NCBI lineage: Eukaryota > Metazoa > Chordata > Amphibia > Anura > Dendrobatidae > Phyllobates > Phyllobates terribilis. The sequence goes on from NW_027362772.1 coordinate 271,465,237, forward strand.
CATGCACACTCATTCGGCTGAAAGCTATTCCTTCTGACCTCCCATACACATGCACACTCGTTTGACTGAAAGCTATTCCTTCTGACCTCCCATACACATGCACACTCATTCAGCTGAAAGCTATTCCGTCTGATCTCCAATACACATGCACACTCATTTGACTGAAAGCTATTCATTCTGACCTCCCATACACATGCACACTCGTTCGACTGAAAGCTATTCCTTCTGACCTTCCATACACATGCACACTCATTCGGCTGAAAGCTATTCCTTCTGATCTCCCATACACATGCACACTCATTCGGCTGAAAGCTATTACTTCTGACCTCCCATACACATGCACACTCGTTCGACTGAAAGCTATTACTTCTGACCTCCCATACACATGCACACTCATTCAGCTGAAAGCTATTCCGTCTGATCTCCAATACACATGCACACTCGTTCGACTGAAAGCTATTCCTTCTGATCTCCCATACACATGCACATTCATTCGGCTGAAAGCTATTCCTTCTGATCTCCCATACACATGCACACTCATTCGGCTGAAAGCTAATCCTTCTGATCTCCCATACAAATGCACACTTATTCAGCTGAAAGCTATTCCTTCTGACCTCCCATACACATGCACACTTGTTCGACTGAAAGCTATTCCTTCTGACCTCCCATACACATGCACACTCATTTGACTGAAAGCTATTCCTTATGATCTCCCATACACATGCACACTCGTTCGACTGAAAGCTATTCCTTCTGACCTTCCATACACATGCACACTCATTCGGCTGAAAGCTATTCCTTCTGATCTCCCATACACATGCACACTCGTTTGACTGAAAGCTATTCCTTCTGACCTCACATACACATGCACATTCGTTCGACTGAAAGCTATTCCTTCTGATCTCCCATACACATGCACACTCATTCGGCTGAAAGTTATTCCTTCTGACCTCCCATACACATGCACACTCGTTCGACTGAAAGCTATTCCTTCTGACCTCCCATACACATGCACACTCATGCAGCTGAAAGCTATTCTTTCTGACCTCCTATACACATGCACACTCGTTTGACTGAAAGCTATTCCATCTGACCTCCCATACACATGCACATTCGTTCGACTGAAAGCCATTCCTTCTGTCCTCCCAAACACATGCACACTCATTCGACTGAAAGCTATTCCTTCTGATCTCCCATACACATGCACACTCATTCGGCTGAAAGCTATTCCTTCTGACCTCCCATACACATGCACACTCGATAGACTGAAAGCTATTCCTTCTGATCTCCCATACACATGCACACTCATTCGGCTGAAAGCTATTCCTTCTGACTTCCCATACACATGCACACTCGTTCGACTGAAAGCTATTCCTTCTGACCTCCCATGCACATGCACACTCATTCGGCTGAAAGCTATTCCTTCTGACCTCCCATACACATGCACACTCGTTTGACTGAAAGCTATTCCTTCTGACCTCCCATACACATGCACACTCATTCAGCTGAAAGCTATTCCGTCTGATCTCCAATACACATGCACACTCATTTGACTGAAAGCTATTCATTCTGACCTTCCATACACATGCACACTCATTCGGCTCAAAGCTATTCCTTCTGATCTCCCATACACATGCACACTCATTCGGCTGAAAGCTATTACTTCTGACCTCCCATACACATGCACACTCGTTCGACTGAAAGCTATTCCTTCTGACCTCCCATACACATGCACACTCATTCAGCTGAAAGCTATTCCGTCTGATCTCCAATACACATGCACACTCGTTTGACTGAAAGCTATTCCTTCTCATCTCCCATACACATGCACACTCATTCGGCTGAAAGCTAATCCTTCTGACCTCCCATGCACATGCACACTCGTTCGACTGAAAGCTATTCCTTCTGACCTCCCATGCACATGCACAATCATTCGGCTGAAAGCTATTCCTTCTGATCTCCAAAAAAAACATGCACACTCATTCGGCTGAAAGCTATTCCTTCTGACCTCCCATACACATGCACACTCGTTTGACTGAAAGCTATTCCTTCTGACCTCCCATACACATGCACACTCATTCAGCTGAAAGCTATTCCGTCTGATCTCCAATACACATGCACACTCATTTGACTGAAAGCTATTCATTCTGACCTCCCATACACATGCACACTCGTTTGACTGAAAGCTATTCCTTCTGACCTTCCATACACATGCACACTCATTCGGCTGAAAGCTATTCCTTCTGACTTCCCATACACATGCACACTCGTTCGACTGAAAGCTATTCCTTCTGACCTCCCATGCACATGCACACTCATTCGGCTGAAAGCTATTCCTTCTGACCTCCCATACACATGCACACTCGTTTGACTGAAAGCTATTCCTTCTGACCTCCCATACACATGCACACTCATTCAGCTGAAAGCTATTCCGTCTGATCTCCAATACACATGCACACTCATTTGACTGAAAGCTATTCATTCTGACCTCCCATACACATGCACACTCGTTTGACTGAAAGCTATTCCTTCTGACCTTCCATACACATGCACACTCATTCGGCTGAAAGCTATTCCTTCTGATCTCCCATACACATGCACACTCATTCGGCTGAAAGCTATTACTTCTGACCTCCCATACACATGCACACTCGTTCGACTGAAAGCTATTCCTTCTGACCTCCCATACACATGCACACTCATTCAGCTGAAAGCTATTCCGTCTGATCTCCAATACACATGCACACTCGTTCGACTGAAAACTATTCCTTCTGATCTCCCATACACATGCACATTCATTCGGCTGAAAGCTATTCCTTCTGACCTCCCATACACATGCACACTCATACGGCTGAAAGCTAATCCTTCTGATCTCCCATACAAATGCACACTTATTCAGCTGAAAGCTATTCCTTCTGACCTCCCATACACATGCACACTTGTTCGACTGAAAGCTATTCCTTCTGATCTCCCATACACATGCACACTCATTCGGCTGAAAGCTATTCCTTCTGACCTCCCATACACATGCACACTCGATAGACTGAAAGCTATTCCTTCTGATCTCCCATACACATGCACACTCATTCGGCTGAAAGCTATTCCTTCTGACTTCCCATACACATGCACACTCGTTCGACTGAAAGCTATTCCTTCTGACCTCCCATGCACATGCACACTCATTCGGCTGAAAGCTATTCCTTCTGACCTCCCATACACATGCACACTCGTTTGACTGAAAGCTATTCCTTCTGACCTCCCATACACATGCACACTCATTCAGCTGAAAGCTATTCCGTCTGATCTCCAATACACATGCACACTCATTTGACTGAAAGCTATTCATTCTGACCTCCCATACACATGCACACTCGTTTGACTGAAAGCTATTCCTTCTGACCTTCCATACACATGCACACTCATTCGGCTGAAAGCTATTCCTTCTGACCTCCCATACACATGCACACTCGTTCGACTGAAAGCTATTCCTTCTGACCTCCCATACACATGCACACTCATTCAGCTGAAAGCTATTCCTTCTGACCTCCCATACACATGCACACTCATACGGCTGAAAGCTAATCCTTCTGATCTCCCATACAAATGCACACTTATTCAGCTGAAAGCTATTCCTTCTGACCTCCCATACACATGCACACTTGTTCGACTGAAAGCTATTCCTTCTGACCTCCCATACACATGCACACTCGTTTGACTGAAAGCTATTCCTTATGATCTCCCATACACATGCACACTCGTTCGACTGAAAGCTATTCCTTCTGACCTTCCATACACATGCACACTCATTCGGCTGAAAGCTATTCCTTCTGATCTCCCATACACATGCACACTCGTTTGACTGAAAGCTATTCCTTCTGACCTCACATACACATGCACATTCGTTCGACTGAAAGCTATTCCTTCTGATCTCCCATACACATGCACAGTCATTCGGCTGAAAGCTATTCCTTCTGACCTCCCATACACATGCACACTCGTTCGACTGAAAGCTATTCCTTCTGACCTCCCATACACATGCACACTCATTCAGCTGAAAGCTATTCCGTCTGATCTCCAATACACATGCACACTCGTTCGACTGAAAGCTATTCCTTCTGATCTCCCATACACATGCACACTCATTCGGCTGAAAACTATTCCTTCTGAACTCCCATACACATGCACACTCATTCGGCATAAAGCTAATCCTTCTGATCTCCCATACAAATGCACACTTATTCAGCTGAAAGCTATTCCTTCTGACCTCCCATACACATGCACACTTGTTCGACTGAAAGCTATTCCTTCTGACCTCCCATACACATGCACACTCGTTTGACTGAAAGCTATTCCTTCTGACCTGCCATACACATGCACACTCATTCGGCTGAAAGCTATTCTTTCTGACCTCCAATACACATGCACACTCGTTTGACTGAAAGCTATTCCATCTGACCTCCCATACACATGCACATTCGTTCGACTGAAAGCCATTCCTTCTGTCCTCCCATACACATGCACACTCATTCGATTGAAAGCTATTCCTTCTGATCTCGCATACACATGCACACTCATTCAGCTGAAAGCTATTCCTTCTGACCTCCCATACACATGCACACTCGTTCAACTGAAAGCTATACCTTCTGACGTCCCATGCACATGCACACTCATTCGGCTGAACGCTAATCTTTCTGATCTCCAAAAAAACATGCACACTCATTCGGCTGAAAGCTATTCTTTCTGACCTCCCATACACATGCACACTCGTTCGACTGAAAGCTATTCCTTCTGACCTCCCATACACATGCACACTCATTCGGCTGAAAGCTATTCCTCCTGATCTCCCATACACATGCACACTCGTTTGACTGAAAGCTATTCCTTCTGACCTCCCATACACATGCACATTCGTTCGACTGAAAGCTATTCCTTCTGATATCCCATACACATGCACACTCATTCGGCTGAAAGCTATTCCTTCTGACCTCCCATACACATGCACACTCATTCGACTGAAAGCTATTCCTTCTGATCTCCCATACACATGCACACTCATTCGGCTGAAAGCTATTCCTTCTGACCTCCCATACACATGCACACTCGTTCGACTGAAAGCTATTCCTTCTGACCTCCCATACACATGCACACTCGTTTGACTGAAAGCTATTCCTTCTGACCTCCCATACACATGCACATTCGTTCGACTGAAAGCTATTCCTTCTGATATCCCATACACATGCACACTCATTCGGCTGAAAGCTATTCCTTCTGACCTCCCATACACATGCACACTCATTCGACTGAAAGCTATTCCTTCTGATCTCCCATACACATGCACACTCATTCGGCTGAAAGCTATTCCTTCTGACCTCCCATACACATGCACACTCGTTCGACTGAAAGCTATTCCTTCTGACCTCCCATACACATGCACACTCATTCAGCTGAAAGCTATTCCGTCTGATCTCCAATACACATGCACACTCATTTGACTGAAAGCTATTCATTCTGACCTCCCATACACATGCACACTCGTTTGACTGAAAGCTATTCCTTCTGACCTTCCATACACATGCACACTCATTCGGCTGAAAGCTATTCCTTCTGATCTCCCATACACATGCACACTCATTCGGCTGAAAGCTATTACTTCTGACCTCCCATACACATGCACACTCGTTCGACTGAAAGCTATTCCTTCTGACCTCCCATACACATGCAGACTCATTCAGCTGAAAGCTATTCCGTCTGATCTCCAATACACATGCACACTCGTTCGACTGAAAACTATTCCTTCTGATCTCCCATACACATGCACATTCATTCGGCTGAAAGCTATTCCTTCTGACCTCCCATACACATGCACACTCATTCGGCTGAAAGCTAATCCTTCTGATCTCCCATACAAATGCACACTTATTCAGCTGAAAGCTATTCCTTCTGACCTACCATACACATGCACACTTGTTCGACTGAAAGCTATTCCTTCTGACCTCCCATACACATGCACACTCGTTTGACTGAAAGCTATTCCTTATGATCTCCCATACACATGCACACTCGTTCGACTGAAAGCTATTCCTTCTGACCTTCCATACACATGCACACTCATTCGGCTGAAAGCTATTCCTTCTGATCTCCCATACACATGCACACTCGTTTGACTGAAAGCTATTCCTTCTGACCTCACATACACATGCACATTCGTTCGACTGAAAGCTATTCCTTCTGATCTCCCATACACATGCACACTCATTCGGCTGAAAGCTATTCCTTCTGACCTCCCATACACATGCACACTCGTTCGACTGACAGCTATTCCTTCTGACCTCCCATACACATGCACACTCATTCAGCTGAAAGCTATTCCGTCTGATCTCCAATACACATGCACACTCGTTCGACTGAAAGCTATTCCTTCTGATCTCCCATACACATGCACACTCATTCGGCTGAAAACTATTCCTTCTGAACTCCCATACACATGCACACTCATTCGGCATAAAGCTAATCCTTCTGATCTCCCATACAAATGCACACTTATTCAGCTGAAAGCTATTCCTTCTGACCTCCCATACACATGCACACTTGTTCGACTGAAAGCTATTCCTTCTGACCTCCCATACACATGCACACTCGTTTGACTGAAAGCTATTCCTTCTGACCTGCCATACACATGCACACTCATTCGGCTGAAAGCTATTCTTTCTGACCTCCAATACACATGCACACTCGTTTGACTGAAAGCTATTCCATCTGACCTCCCATACACATGCACATTCGTTCGACTGAAAGCCATTCCTTCTGTCCTCCCATACACATGCACACTCATTCGATTGAAAGCTATTCCTTCTGATCTCGCATACACATGCACACTCATTCAGCTGAAAGCTATTCCTTCTGACCTCCCATACACATGCACACTCGTTCAACTGAAAGCTATACCTTCTGACGTCCCATGCACATGCACACTCATTCGGCTGAACGCTAATCTTTCTGATCTCCAAAAAAACATGCACACTCATTCGGCTGAAAGCTATTCTTTCTGACCTCCCATACACATGCACACTCGTTCGACTGAAAGCTATTCCTTCTGACCTCCCATACACATGCACACTCATTCGGCTGAAAGCTATTCCTCCTGATCTCCCATACACATGCACACTCGTTTGACTGAAAGCTATTCCTTCTGACCTCCCATACACATGCACATTCGTTCGACTGAAAGCTATTCCTTCTGATATCCCATACACATGCACACTCATTCGGCTGAAAGCTATTCCTTCTGACCTCCCATACACATGCACACTCATTCGACTGAATGCTATTCCTTCTGATCTCCCATACACATGCACACTCATTCGGCTGAAAGCTATTCCTTCTGACCTCCCATACACATGCACACTCGTTCGACTGATAGCTATTCCTTCTGACCTCCCATGCACATGCACACTCATTCGGCTGAAAGCTAATCCTTCTGATCTCAAAAAAAACATGCACAGTCATTCGGCTGAAAGCTATTCCTTCTGACCTCCCATACACATGCACACTCGTTTGACTGAAAGCTATTGCTTCTGACCTCCCATACACATGCACACTCATTCAGCTGAAAGCTATTTTGTCTGATCTCCAATACACATGCACACTCGTTCGACTGAAAGCTATTCCTTTTGACCTCCCATACACATGCACACTCGCTCGACTGAAAGCTATTCATTCTGACCTCCCATACACATGCACACTCATTCGGCTGAAAGCTATTCCTTCTGATCTCCCATACACATGCACACTCGTTTGACTGAAAGCTATTCCTTCTGACCTCCCATACACATGCACATTCGTTTGACTGAAAGCTATTCCTTCTGATCTCCCATACACATGCACACTCATTCGGCTGAAAGCTATTCCTTCTGACCTCCCATACACATGCACACTCATTCGGCTGAAAGCTATTCCTTCTGACCTCCCATACACATGCACACTCGTTCGACTGAAAGCTATTCCTTCTGACCTCCCATACACATGCACACTCATTCGGCTGAAAGCTAATCCTTCTGATCTCCAAAAAAACATGCACACTCATTCGACTGAAAGCTATTCCTTCTTTCCTCCCATACACATGCACACTCATTTGACTGAAAGCTATTCCTTCTGACCTCCCATACACATGCACACTCATTCAGCTGAAAGCTATTCCGTCTGATCTCCAATACACATGCACACTCGTTCGACTGAAAGCTATTCCTTCTGACCTCCCATACACATGCACAATCATTCGACTGAAAGCTATTCCTTCTGACCTTCCATACACATGCACACTCATTCGGCTGAAAGCTATTCCTTCTGATCTCCCATACACATGCACACTCGTTCGACTGAAAGCTATTCCTTCTGACCTCCCATACACATGCACACTCATTCAGCTGAAAGCTATTCCGTCTGATCTCCAATACACATGCACACTCGTTCGACTGAAAACTATTCCTTCTGATCTCCCATACACATGCACATTCATTCGGCTGAAAGCTATTCCTTCTGACCTCCCATACACATGCACACTCATTCGGCTGAAAGCTAATCCTTCTGATCTCCCATACAAATGCACACTTATTCAGCTGAAAGCTATTCCTTCTGACCTCCCATACACATGCACACTTGTTCGACTGAAAGCTATTCCTTCTGACCTCCCATACACATGCACACTCGTTTGACTGAAAGCTATTCCTTATGATCTCCCATACACATGCACACTCGTTCGACTGAAAGCTATTCCTTCTGACCTTCCATACACATGCACACTCATTCGGCTGGAAGCTATTCCTTCTGATCTCCCATACACATGCACACTCGTTTGACTGAAAGCTATTCCTTCTGACCTCACATACACATGCACATTCGTTCGACTGAAAGCTATTCCTTCTGATCTCCCATACACATGCACACTCATTCGGCTGAAAGCTATTCCTTCTGACCTCCCATACACATGCACACTCGTTCGACTGACAGCTATTCCTTCTGACCTCCCATACACATGCACACTCATTCAGCTGAAAGCTATTCCGTCTGATCTCCAATACACATGCACACTCTTTCGACTGAAAGCTATTCCTTCTGATCTCCCATACACATGCACACTCATTCGGCTGAAAACTATTCCTTCTGAACTCCCATACACATGCACACTCATTCGGCATAAAGCTAATCCTTCTGATCTCCCATACAAATGCACACTTATTCAGCTGAAAGCTATTCCTTCTGACCTCCCATACACATGCACACTTGTTCGACTGAAAGCTATTCCTTCTGACCTCCCATACACATGCACACTCGTTTGACTGAAAGCTATTCCTTCTGACCTGCCATACACATGCACACTCATTCGGCTGAAAGCTATTCTTTCTGACCTCCAATACACATGCACACTCGTTTGACTGAAAGCTATTCCATCTGACCTCCCATACACATGCACATTCGTTCGACTGAAAGCCATTCCTTCTGTCCTCCCATACACATGCACACTCATTCGATTGAAAGCTATTCCTTCTGATCTCGCATACACATGCACACTCATTCAGCTGAAAGCTATTCCTTCTGACCTCCCATACACATGCACACTCGTTCAACTGAAAGCTATACCTTCTGACGTCCCATGCACATGCACACTCATTCGGCTGAACGCTAATCTTTCTGATCTCCAAAAAAACATGCACACTCATTCGGCTGAAAGCTATTCTTTCTGACCTCCCATACACATGCACACTCGTTCGACTGAAAGCTATTCCTTCTGACCTCCCATACACATGCACACTCATTCGGCTGAAAGCTATTCCTCCTGATCTCCCATACACATGCACACTCGTTTGACTGAAAGCTATTCCTTCTGACCTCCCATACACATGCACATTCGTTCGACTGAAAGCTATTCCTTCTGATATCCCATACACATGCACACTCATTCGGCTGAAAGCTATTCCTTCTGACCTCCCATACACATGCACACTCATTCGACTGAATGCTATTCCTTCTGATCTCCCATACACATGCACACTCATTCGGCTGAAAGCTATTCCTTCTGACCTCCCATACACATGCACACTCGTTCGACTGATAGCTATTCCTTCTGACCTCCCATGCACATGCACACTCATTCGGCTGAAAGCTAATCCTTCTGATCTCAAAAAAAACATGCACAGTCATTCGGCTGAAAGCTATTCCTTCTGACCTCCCATACACATGCACACTCGTTTGACTGAAAGCTATTGCTTCTGACCTCCCATACACATGCACACTCATTCAGCTGAAAGCTATTTTGTCTGATCTCCAATACACATGCACACTCGTTCGACTGAAAGCTATTCCTTTTGACCTCCCATACACATGCACACTCGCTCGACTGAAAGCTATTCATTCTGACCTCCCATACACATGCACACTCATTCGGCTGAAAGCTATTCCTTCTGATCTCCCATACACATGCACACTCGTTTGACTGAAAGCTATTCCTTCTGACCTCCCATACACATGCACATTCGTTTGACTGAAAGCTATTCCTTCTGATCTCCCATACACATGCACACTCATTCGGCTGAAAGCTATTCCTTCTGACCTCCCATACACATGCACACTCATTCGGCTGAAAGCTATTCCTTCTGACCTCCCATACACATGCACACTCGTTCGACTGAAAGCTATTCCTTCTGACCTCCCATACACATGCACACTCATTCGGCTGAAAGCTAATCCTTCTGATCTCCAAAAAAACATGCACACTCATTCGACTGAAAGCTATTCCTTCTTTCCTCCCATACACATGCACACTCATTTGACTGAAAGCTATTCCTTCTGACCTCCCATACACATGCACACTCATTCAGCTGAAAGCTATTCCGTCTGATCTCCAATACACATGCACACTCGTTCGACTGAAAGCTATTCCTTCTGACCTCCCATACACATGCACAATCATTCGACTGAAAGCTATTCCTTCTGACCTTCCATACACATGCACACTCATTCGGCTGAAAGCTATTCCTTCTGATCTCCCATACACATGCACACTCGTTCGACTGAAAGCTATTCCTTCTGACCTCCCATACACATGCACACTCATTCAGCTGAAAGCTATTCCGTCTGATCTCCAATACACATGCACACTCGTTCGACTGAAAACTATTCCTTCTGATCTCCCATACACATGCACATTCATTCGGCTGAAAGCTATTCCTTCTGACCTCCCATACACATGCACACTCATTCGGCTGAAAGCTAATCCTTCTGATCTCCCATACAAATGCACACTTATTCAGCTGAAAGCTATTCCTTCTGACCTCCCATACACATGCACACTTGTTCGACTGAAAGCTATTCCTTCTGACCTCCCATACACATGCACACTCGTTTGACTGAAAGCTATTCCTTATGATCTCCCATACACATGCACACTCGTTCGACTGAAAGCTATTCCTTCTGACCTTCCATACACATGCACACTCATTCGGCTGAAAGCTATTCCTTCTGATCTCCCATACACATGCACACTCGTTTGACTGAAAGCTATTCCTTCTGACCTCACATACACATGCACATTCGTTCGACTGAAAGCTATTCCTTCTGATCTCCCATACACATGCACACTCATTCGGCTGAAAGCTATTCCTTCTGACCTCCCATACACATGCACACTCGTTCGACTGAAAGCTATTCCTTCTGACCTCCCATACACATGCACACTCATTCAGCTGAAAGCTATTCCGTCTGATCTCCAATACACATGCACACTCGTTCGACTGAAAACTATTCCTTCTGATCTCCCATACACATGCACATTCATTCGGCTGAAAGCTATTCCTTCTGACCTCCCATACACATGCACACTCATTCGGCTGAAAGCTAATCCTTCTGATCTCCCATACAAATGCACACTTATTCAGCTGAAAGCTATTCCTTCTGACCTCCCATACACATGCACACTTGTTCGACTGAAAGCTATTCCTTCTGACCTCCCATACACATGCACACTCGTTTGACTGAAAGCTATTCCTTATGATCTCCCATACACATGCACACTCGTTCGACTGAAAGCTATTCCTTCTGACCTTCCATACACATGCACACTCATTCGGCTGAAAGCTATTCCTTCTGATCTCCCATACACATGCACACTCGTTTGACTGAAAGCTATTCCTTCTGACCTCACATACACATGCACATTCGTTCGACTGAAAGCTATTCCTTCTGATCTCCCATACACATGCACACTCATTCGGCTGAAAGCTATTCCTTCTGACCTCCCATACACATGCACACTCGTTCGACTGACAGCTATTCCTTCTGACCTCCCATACACATGCACACTCATTCAGCTGAAAGCTATTCCGTCTGATCTCCAATACACATGCACACTCGTTCGACTGAAAGCTATTCCTTCTGATCTCCCATACACATGCACACTCATTCGGCTGAAAACTATTCCTTCTGAACTCCCATACACATGCACACTCATTCGGCATAAAGCTAATCCTTCTGATCTCCCATACAAATGCACACTTATTCAGCTGAAAGCTATTCCTTCTGACCTCCCATACACATGCACACTTGTTCGACTGAAAGCTATTCCTTCTGACCTCCCATACACATGCACACTCGTTTGACTGAAAGCTATTCCTTCTGACCTGCCATACACATGCACACTCATTCGGCTGAAAGCTATTCTTTCTGACCTCCAATACACATGCACACTCGTTTGACTGAAAGCTATTCCATCTGACCTCCCATACACATGCACATTCGTTCGACTGAAAGCCATTCCTTCTGTCCTCCCATACACATGCACACTCATTCGATTGAAAGCTATTCCTTCTGATCTCGCATACACATGCACACTCATTCAGCTGAAAGCTATTCCTTCTGACCTCCCATACACATGCACACTCGTTCAACTGAAAGCTATACCTTCTGACGTCCCATGCACATGCACACTCATTCGGCTGAAAGCTATTCCTTCTGATCTCCCATACACATGCACACTCGTTTGACTGAAAGCTATTCCTTCTGACCTCCCATACACATGCACATTCGTTTGACTGAAAGCTATTCCTTCTGATCTCCCATACACATGCACACTCATTCGGCTGAAAGCTATTCCTTCTGACCTCCCATACACATGCACACTCATTCGGCTGAAAGCTATTCCTTCTGACCTCCCATACACATGCACACTCGTTCGACTGAAAGCTATTCCTTCTGACCTCCCATACACATGCACACTCGTTCGACTGACAGCTATTCCTTCTGACCTCCCATACACATGCACACTCATTCAGCTGAAAGCTATTCCGTCTGATCTCCAATACACATGCACACTCGTTCGACTGAAAGCTATTCCTTCTGATCTCCCATACACATGCACACTCATTCGGCTGAAAACTATTCCTTCTGAACTCCCATACACATGCACACTCATTCGGCATAAAGCTAATCCTTCTGATCTCCCATACAAATGCACACTTATTCAGCTGAAAGCTATTCCTTCTGACCTCCCATACACATGCACACTTGTTCGACTGAAAGCTATTCCTTCTGACCTCCCATACACATGCACACTCGTTTGACTGAAAGCTATTCCTTCTGACCTGCCATACACATGCACACTCATTCGGCTGAAAGCTATTCTTTCTGACCTCCAATACACATGCACACTCGTTTGACTGAAAGCTATTCCATCTGACCTCCCATACACATGCACATTCGTTCGACTGAAAGCCATTCCTTCTGTCCTCCCATACACATGCACACTCATTCGATTGAAAGCTATTCCTTCTGATCTCGCATACACATGCACACTCATTCAGCTGAAAGCTATTCCTTCTGACCTCCCATACACATGCACACTCGTTCAACTGAAAGCTATACCTTCTGACGTCCCATGCACATGCACACTCATTCGGCTGAACGCTAATCTTTCTGATCTCCAAAAAAACATGCACACTCATTCGGCTGAAAGCTATTCTTTCTGACCTCCCATACACATGCACACTCGTTCGACTGAAAGCTATTCCTTCTGACCTCCCATACACATGCACACTCATTCGGCTGAAAGCTATTCCTCCTGATCTCCCATACACATGCACACTCGTTTGACTGAAAGCTATTCCTTCTGACCTCCCATACACATGCACATTCGTTCGACTGAAAGCTATTCCTTCTGATATCCCATACACATGCACACTCATTCGGCTGAAAGCTATTCCTTCTGACCTCCCATACACATGCACACTCATTCGACTGAATGCTATTCCTTCTGATCTCCCATACACATGCACACTCATTCGGCTGAAAGCTATTCCTTCTGACCTCCCATACACATGCACACTCGTTCGACTGATAGCTATTCCTTCTGACCTCCCATGCACATGCACACTCACTCGGCTGAAAGCTAATCCTTCTGATCTCAAAAAAAACATGCACAGTCATTCGGCTGAAAGCTATTCCTTCTGACCTCCCATACACATGCACACTCGTTTGACTGAAAGCTATTGCTTCTGACCTCCCATACACATGCACACTCATTCAGCTGAAAGCTATTTTGTCTGATCTCCAATACACATGCACACTCGTTCGACTGAAAGCTATTCCTTTTGACCTCCCATACACATGCACACTCGCTCGACTGAAAGCTATTCATTCTGACCTCCCATACACATGCACACTCATTCGGCTGAAAGCTATTCCTTCTGATCTCCCATACACATGCACACTCGTTTGACTGAAAGCTATTCCTTCTGACCTCCCATACACATGCACATTCGTTTGACTGAAAGCTATTCCTTCTGATCTCCCATACACATGCACACTCATTCGGCTGAAAGCTATTCCTTCTGACCTCCCATACACATGCACACTCATTCGGCTGAAAGCTATTCCTTCTGACCTCCCATACACATGCACACTCGTTCGACTGAAAGCTATTCCTTCTGACCTCCCATACACATGCACACTCATTCGGCTGAAAGCTAATCCTTCTGATCTCCAAAAAAACATGCACACTCATTCGACTGAAAGCTATTCCTTCTTTCCTCCCATACACATGCACACTCATTTGACTGAAAGCTATTCCTTCTGACCTCCCATACACATGCACACTCATTCAGCTGAA
Source organism: Phyllobates terribilis (assembly GCF_046119375.1). Taxonomy (NCBI): domain Eukaryota; kingdom Metazoa; phylum Chordata; class Amphibia; order Anura; family Dendrobatidae; genus Phyllobates; species Phyllobates terribilis. Next base: position 271,480,391 of record NW_027362772.1, read on the forward strand.
AGCTATTCCGTCTGATCTCCAATACACATGCACACTCGTTCGACTGAAAGCTATTCCTTCTGACCTCCCATACACATGCACAATCATTCGACTGAAAGCTATTCCTTCTGACCTTCCATACACATGCACACTCATTCGGCTGAAAGCTATTCCTTCTGATCTCCCATACACATGCACACTCGTTCGACTGAAAGCTATTCCTTCTGACCTCCCATACACATGCACACTCATTCAGCTGAAAGCTATTCCGTCTGATCTCCAATACACATGCACACTCGTTCGACTGAAAACTATTCCTTCTGATCTCCCATACACATGCACATTCATTCGGCTGAAAGCTATTCCTTCTGACCTCCCATACACATGCACACTCATTCGGCTGAAAGCTAATCCTTCTGATCTCCCATACAAATGCACACTTATTCAGCTGAAAGCTATTCCTTCTGACCTCCCATACACATGCACACTTGTTCGACTGAAAGCTATTCCTTCTGACCTCCCATACACATGCACACTCGTTTGACTGAAAGCTATTCCTTATGATCTCCCATACACATGCACACTCGTTCGACTGAAAGCTATTCCTTCTGACCTTCCATACACATGCACACTCATTCGGCTGAAAGCTATTCCTTCTGATCTCCCATACACATGCACACTCGTTTGACTGAAAGCTATTCCTTCTGACCTCACATACACATGCACATTCGTTCGACTGAAAGCTATTCCTTCTGATCTCCCATACACATGCACACTCATTCGGCTGAAAGCTATTCCTTCTGACCTCCCATACACATGCACACTCGTTCGACTGAAAGCTATTCCTTCTGACCTCCCATACACATGCACACTCATTCAGCTGAAAGCTATTCCGTCTGATCTCCAATACACATGCACACTCGTTCGACTGAAAACTATTCCTTCTGATCTCCCATACACATGCACATTCATTCGGCTGAAAGCTATTCCTTCTGACCTCCCATACACATGCACACTCATTCGGCTGAAAGCTAATCCTTCTGATCTCCCATACAAATGCACACTTATTCAGCTGAAAGCTATTCCTTCTGACCTCCCATACACATGCACACTTGTTCGACTGAAAGCTATTCCTTCTGACCTCCCATACACATGCACACTCGTTTGACTGAAAGCTATTCCTTATGATCTCCCATACACATGCACACTCGTTCGACTGAAAGCTATTCCTTCTGACCTTCCATACACATGCACACTCATTCGGCTGAAAGCTATTCCTTCTGATCTCCCATACACATGCACACTCGTTTGACTGAAAGCTATTCCTTCTGACCTCACATACACATGCACATTCGTTCGACTGAAAGCTATTCCTTCTGATCTCCCATACACATGCACACTCATTCGGCTGAAAGCTATTCCTTCTGACCTCCCATACACATGCACACTCGTTCGACTGACAGCTATTCCTTCTGACCTCCCATACACATGCACACTCATTCAGCTGAAAGCTATTCCGTCTGATCTCCAATACACATGCACACTCGTTCGACTGAAAGCTATTCCTTCTGATCTCCCATACACATGCACACTCATTCGGCTGAAAACTATTCCTTCTGAACTCCCATACACATGCACACTCATTCGGCATAAAGCTAATCCTTCTGATCTCCCATACAAATGCACACTTATTCAGCTGAAAGCTATTCCTTCTGACCTCCCATACACATGCACACTCGTTTGACTGAAAGCTATTCCTTCTGACCTGCCATACACATGCACACTCATTCGGCTGAAAGCTATTCTTTCTGACCTCCAATACACATGCACACTCGTTTGACTGAAAGCTATTCCATCTGACCTCCCATACACATGCACATTCGTTCGACTGAAAGCCATTCCTTCTGTCCTCCCATACACATGCACACTCATTCGATTGAAAGCTATTCCTTCTGATCTCGCATACACATGCACACTCATTCAGCTGAAAGCTATTCCTTCTGACCTCCCATACACATGCACACTCGTTCAACTGAAAGCTATACCTTCTGACGTCCCATGCACATGCACACTCATTCGGCTGAACGCTAATCTTTCTGATCTCCAAAAAAACATGCACACTCATTCGGCTGAAAGCTATTCTTTCTGACCTCCCATACACATGCACACTCGTTCGACTGAAAGCTATTCCTTCTGACCTCCCATACACATGCACACTCATTCGGCTGAAAGCTATTCCTCCTGATCTCCCATACACATGCACACTCGTTTGACTGAAAGCTATTCCTTCTGACCTCCCATACACATGCACATTCGTTCGACTGAAAGCTATTCCTTCTGATATCCCATACACATGCACACTCATTCGGCTGAAAGCTATTCCTTCTGACCTCCCATACACATGCACACTCATTCGACTGAATGCTATTCCTTCTGATCTCCCATACACATGCACACTCATTCGGCTGAAAGCTATTCCTTCTGACCTCCCATACACATGCACACTCGTTCGACTGATAGCTATTCCTTCTGACCTCCCATGCACATGCACACTCATTCGGCTGAAAGCTAATCCTTCTGATCTCAAAAAAAACATGCACAGTCATTCGGCTGAAAGCTATTCCTTCTGACCTCCCATACACATGCACACTCGTTTGACTGAAAGCTATTGCTTCTGACCTCCCATACACATGCACACTCATTCAGCTGAAAGCTATTTTGTCTGATCTCCAATACACATGCACACTCGTTCGACTGAAAGCTATTCCTTTTGACCTCCCATACACATGCACACTCGCTCGACTGAAAGCTATTCATTCTGACCTCCCATACACATGCACACTCATTCGGCTGAAAGCTATTCCTTCTGATCTCCCATACACATGCACACTCGTTTGACTGAAAGCTATTCCTTCTGACCTCCCATACACATGCACATTCGTTTGACTGAAAGCTATTCCTTCTGATCTCCCATACACATGCACACTCATTCGGCTGAAAGCTATTCCTTCTGACCTCCCATACACATGCACACTCATTCGGCTGAAAGCTATTCCTTCTGACCTCCCATACACATGCACACTCGTTCGACTGAAAGCTATTCCTTCTGACCTCCCATACACATGCACACTCATTCGGCTGAAAGCTAATCCTTCTGATCTCCAAAAAAACATGCACACTCATTCGACTGAAAGCTATTCCTTCTTTCCTCCCATACACATGCACACTCATTTGACTGAAAGCTATTCCTTCTGACCTCCCATACACATGCACACTCATTCAGCTGAAAGCTATTCCGTCTGATCTCCAATACACATGCACACTCGTTCGACTGAAAGCTATTCCTTCTGACCTCCCATACACATGCACAATCATTCGACTGAAAGCTATTCCTTCTGACCTTCCATACACATGCACACTCATTCGGCTGAAAGCTATTCCTTCTGATCTCCCATACACATGCACACTCGTTCGACTGAAAGCTATTCCTTCTGACCTCCCATACACATGCACACTCATTCAGCTGAAAGCTATTCCGTCTGATCTCCAATACACATGCACACTCGTTCGACTGAAAACTATTCCTTCTGATCTCCCATACACATGCACATTCATTCGGCTGAAAGCTATTCCTTCTGACCTCCCATACACATGCACACTCATTCGGCTGAAAGCTAATCCTTCTGATCTCCCATACAAATGCACACTTATTCAGCTGAAAGCTATTCCTTCTGACCTCCCATACACATGCACACTTGTTCGACTGAAAGCTATTCCTTCTGACCTCCCATACACATGCACACTCGTTTGACTGAAAGCTATTCCTTATGATCTCCCATACACATGCACACTCGTTCGACTGAAAGCTATTCCTTCTGACCTTCCATACACATGCACACTCATTCGGCTGAAAGCTATTCCTTCTGATCTCCCATACACATGCACACTCGTTTGACTGAAAGCTATTCCTTCTGACCTCACATACACATGCACATTCGTTCGACTGAAAGCTATTCCTTCTGATCTCCCATACACATGCACACTCATTCGGCTGAAAGCTATTCCTTCTGACCTCCCATACACATGCACACTCGTTCGACTGAAAGCTATTCCTTCTGACCTCCCATACACATGCACACTCATTCAGCTGAAAGCTATTCCGTCTGATCTCCAATACACATGCACACTCGTTCGACTGAAAGCTATTCCTTCTGATCTCCCATACACATGCACACTCATTCGGCTGAAAACTATTCCTTCTGAACTCCCATACACATGCACACTCATTCGGCATAAAGCTAATCCTTCTGATCTCCCATACAAATGCACACTTATTCAGCTGAAAGCTATTCCTTCTGACCTCCCATACACATGCACACTTGTTCGACTGAAAGCTATTCCTTCTGACCTCCCATACACATGCACACTCGTTTGACTGAAAGCTATTCCTTCTGACCTGCCATACACATGCACACTCATTCGGCTGAAAGCTATTCTTTCTGACCTCCAATACACATGCACACTCGTTTGACTGAAAGCTATTCCATCTGACCTCCCATACACATGCACATTCGTTCGACTGAAAGCCATTCCTTCTTTCCTCCCATACACATGCACACTCATTCGATTGAAAGCTATTCCTTCTGATCTCGCATACACATGCACACTCATTCAGCTGAAAGCTATTCCTTCTGACCTCCCATACACATGCACACTCGTTCAACTGAAAGCTATACCTTCTGACGTCCCATGCACATGCACACTCATTCGGCTGAACGCTAATCTTTCTGATCTCCAAAAAAACATGCACACTCATTCGGCTGAAAGCTATTCTTTCTGACCTCCCATACACATGCACACTCGTTCGACTGAAAGCTATTCCTTCTGACCTCCCATACACATGCACACTCATTCGGCTGAAAGCTATTCCTCCTGATCTCCCATACACATGCACACTCGTTTGACTGAAAGCTATTCCTTCTGACCTCCCATACACATGCACATTCGTTCGACTGAAAGCTATTCCTTCTGATATCCCATACACATGCACACTCATTCGGCTGAAAGCTATTCCTTCTGACCTTCCATACACATGCACCCTCATTCGACTGAAAGCTATTCCTTCTGATCTCCCATACACATGCACACTCATTCGGCTGAAAGCTATTCCTTCTGACCTCCCATACACATGCACACTCGTTCGACTGATAGCTATTCCTTCTGACCTCCCATGCACATGCACACTCATTCGGCTGAAAGCTAATCCTTCTGATCTCAAAAAAAACATGCACAGTCATTCGGCTGAAAGCTATTCCTTCTGACCTCCCATACAAATGCACACTCGTTTGACTGAAAGCTATTCCTTCTGACCTCCCATACACATGCACACTCATTCAGCTGAAAGCTATTTTGTCTGATCTCCAATACACATGCACACTCGTTCGACTGAAAGCTATTCCTTTTGACCTCCCATACACATGCACACTCGCTCGACTGAAAGCTATTCATTCTGACCTCCCATACACATGCACACTCATTCGGCTGAAAGCTATTCCTTCTGATCTCCCATACACATGCACACTCGTTTGACTGAAAGCTATTCCTTCTGACCTCCCATACACATGCACATTCGTTTGACTGAAAGCTATTCCTTCTGATCTCCCATACACATGCACACTCATTCGGCTGAAAGCTATTCCTTCTGACCTCCCATACACATGCACACTCATTCGGCTGAAAGCTATTCCTTCTGACCTCCCATACACATGCACACTCGTTCGACTGAAAGCTATTCCTTCTGACCTCCCATACACATGCACACTCATTCGGCTGAAAGCTAATCCTTCTGATCTCCAAAAAAACATGCACACTCATTCGACTGAAAGCTATTCCTTCTTTCCTCCCATACACATGCACACTCATTTGACTGAAAGCTATTCCTTCTGACCTCCCATACACATGCACACTCATTCAGCTGAAAGCTATTCCGTCTGATCTCTAATACACATGCACACTCGTTCGACTGAAAGCTATTCCTTCTGACCTCCCATACACATGCACAATCATTCGACTGAAAGCTATTCCTTCTGACCTTCCATACACATGCACACTCATTCGGCTGAAAGCTATTCCTTCTGATCTCCCATACACATGCACACTCGTTCGACTGAAAGCTATTCCTTCTGACCTCCCATACACATGCACACTCATTCAGCTGAAAGCTATTCCGTCTGATCTCCAATACACATGCACACTCGTTCGACTGAAAACTATTCCTTCTGATCTCCCATACACATGCACATTCATTCGGCTGAAAGCTATTCCTTCTGACCTCCCATACACATGCACACTCATTCGGCTGAAAGCTAATCCTTCTGATCTCCCATACAAATGCACACTTATTCAGCTGAAAGCTATTCCTTCTGACCTCCCATACACATGCACACTTGTTCGACTGAAAGCTATTCCTTCTGACCTCCCATACACATGCACACTCGTTTGACTGAAAGCTATTCCTTATGATCTCCCATACACATGCACACTCGTTCGACTGAAAGCTATTCCTTCTGACCTTCCATACACATGCACACTCATTCGGCTGAAAGCTATTCCTTCTGATCTCCCATACACATGCACACTCGTTTGACTGAAAGCTATTCCTTCTGACCTCACATACACATGCACATTCGTTCGACTGAAAGCTATTCCTTCTGATCTCCCATACACATGCACACTCATTCGGCTGAAAGCTATTCCTTCTGACCTCCCATACACATGCACACTCGTTCGACTGAAAGCTATTCCTTCTGACCTCCCATACACATGCACACTCATTCAGCTGAAAGCTATTCCGTCTGATCTCCAATACACATGCACACTCGTTCGACTGAAAGCTATTCCTTCTGATCTCCCATACACATGCACACTCATTCGGCTGAAAACTATTCCTTCTGAACTCCCATACACATGCACACTCATTCGGCATAAAGCTAATCCTTCTGATCTCCCATACAAATGCACACTTATTCAGCTGAAAGCTATTCCTTCTGACCTCCCATACACATGCACACTTGTTCGACTGAAAGCTATTCCTTCTGACCTCCCATACACATGCACACTCGTTTGACTGAAAGCTATTCCTTCTGACCTGCCATACACATGCACACTCATTCGGCTGAAAGCTATTCTTTCTGACCTCCAATACACATGCACACTCGTTTGACTGAAAGCTATTCCATCTGACCTCCCATACACATGCACATTCGTTCGACTGAAAGCCATTCCTTCTTTCCTCCCATACACATGCACACTCATTCGATTGAAAGCTATTCCTTCTGATCTCGCATACACATGCACACTCATTCAGCTGAAAGCTATTCCTTCTGACCTCCCATACACATGCACACTCGTTCAACTGAAAGCTATACCTTCTGACGTCCCATGCACATGCACACTCATTCGGCTGAACGCTAATCTTTCTGATCTCCAAAAAAACATGCACACTCATTCGGCTGAAAGCTATTCTTTCTGACCTCCCATACACATGCACACTCGTTCGACTGAAAGCTATTCCTTCTGACCTCCCATACACATGCACACTCATTCGGCTGAAAGCTATTCCTCCTGATCTCCCATACACATGCACACTCGTTTGACTGAAAGCTATTCCTTCTGACCTCCCATACACATGCACATTCGTTCGACTGAAAGCTATTCCTTCTGATATCCCATACACATGCACACTCATTCGGCTGAAAGCTATTCCTTCTGACCTCCCATACACATGCACCCTCATTCGACTGAAAGCTATTCCTTCTGATCTCCCATACACATGCACACTCATTCGGCTGAAAGCTATTCCTTCTGACCTCCCATACACATGCACACTCGTTCGACTGATAGCTATTCCTTCTGACCTCCCATGCACATGCACACTCATTCGGCTGAAAGCTAATCCTTCTGATCTCAAAAAAAACATGCACAGTCATTCGGCTGAAAGCTATTCCTTCTGACCTCCCATACACATGCACACTCGTTTGACTGAAAGCTATTCCTTCTGACCTCCCATACACATGCACACTCATTCAGCTGAAAGCTATTTTGTCTGATCTCCAATACACATGCACACTCGTTCGACTGAAAGCTATTCCTTTTGACCTCCCATACACATGCACACTCGCTCGACTGAAAGCTATTCATTCTGACCTCCCAGACACATGCACACTCATTCGGCTGAAAGCTATTCCTTCTGATCTCCCATACACATGCACACTCGTTTGACTGAAAGCTATTCCTTCTGACCTCCCATACACATGCACATTCGTTTGACTGAAAGCTATTCCTTCTGATCTCCCATACACATGCACACTCATTCGGCTGAAAGCTATTCCTTCTGACCTCCCATACACATGCACACTCATTCGGCTGAAAGCTATTCCTTCTGACCTCCCATACACATGCACACTCGTTCGACTGAAAGCTATTCCTTCTGACCTCCCATACACATGCACACTCATTCGGCTGAAAGCTAATCCTTCTGATCTCCAAAAAAACATGCACACTCATTCGACTGAAAGCTATTCCTTCTTTCCTCCCATACACATGCACACTCATTTGACTGAAAGCTATTCCTTCTGACCTCCCATACACATGCACACTCATTCAGCTGAAAGCTATTCCGTCTGATCTCCAATACACATGCACACTCGTTCGACTGAAAGCTATTCCTTCTGACCTCCCATACACATGCACAATCATTCGACTGAAAGCTATTCCTTCTGACCTTCCATACACATGCACACTCATTCGGCTGAAAGCTATTCCTTCTGATCTCCCATACACATGCACACTCATTCGGCTGAAAGCTATTCCTTCTGATCTCCCATACACATGCACACTCATTCGGCTGAAAGCTATTCCTTCTGACCTCCCATACACATGCACACTCATGCAGCTGAAAGCTATTCCTTCTGACCTCCCATACACAAGCACACTCATTCAGCTGAAAGCTATTCCTTCTGACCTCCCATACACATGCACACTCGTTCGACTGAAAGCTATTCCTTCTGACCTCCCATACACATGCACACTCATTCGGCTGAAAGCTAATCCTTCTGATCTCCAAAAAAACATGCACACTCATTCGACTGAAAGCTATTCCTTCTGACCTCCCATACACATGCACACTCGTTTGACCGAAAGCTATTCCTTCTGACCTCCCATACACATGCACACTCATTCAGCTGAAAGCTATTCCTTCTGACCTCCAATACACATGCACACTCGTTCGACTGAAAGCTATTCCTTCTGACCTCCCATACACATGCACACTCGTTCAGCTGAAAACTATTCCTTCTGACCTCCCATACACATGCACACTCATTCAGCTGAAAGCTATTCCTTCTGACCTCCCATACACATGCACACTTGGTTCACATGAGCGTACATGTGTTTTTACACATGGAAAAAAGTAAGAATCTACCAGACACCGCTAATGGAAGCTTACCTCCTTGCATGACAAAAGGATCGGAAGTTGAAATTCAACATATCTGATTCTTTTTTCCCCAGACATCAACTATACAAATTAGATGGTTGGCTCATCATGCCAAATTAATCTTTTTTCCGTATGGGTATATCTGGCAGGGAAAAATTCTTAGCTTGCCTACCCATCTAAAGGTGGCTATCCACAAAAGCCACAATAACCCTTTCCTGATAGGGGACAATTTTCATTTTTGATCTTCCATTTTTTACCTCCCCTTTTTCCAAGAGCCTTAATTGTTTTCATTTTTCTATTTACATCGTGATATAAGGGCTTTTTTTTATGTGCGACGAGTTTTCAATGACATCATTCATTTTACCATATAATACACTGAAAAATGATGAAAAAAAATTCAAAAGTGTGATGAAATTGTGAAAAAAATATAATTCCTCCATTGTTTTTTGGATTTCATTTTCACAGTACTCAGTGTGCGGTAAAAATGAATAATAAAACTGATGAAAAATGACCTGGCAGATGATTTTTTCGGATCAGTACAATTGCAGCAAAACCAACTTAAAAGTTTTTTAATGGTGAAAAAATTCACGACTTTGTGGAAAAAAATTGATTTATGTTGCCATTTTAACAGAACCGTATTTTTTTCCATTAGGGCTTGTTTTCGCATGGTGAGACAACATTTCATTAGTACCATTTTGGATTGCATATTCTGTTTTGTTCTCTTTATATTGCATTTTTAGGAGATGCATTGACAGAAAAACAATATTTCTCTTGATTCAATTTCTTTTGGCATTTACCATATCAAGTAATTTTTTAAGAATTTCTTAGGTAAGACTTACGGACTTGGCAATATCAAATATATTTATTTTAAAAAATTTATTTATTTTAGTATTTGGAAAAAGGGATGATTTAAATTTTTGGAGGCTTTTTTTCAATTATTATTTTCATTTTTTTAAGTTCCCTTGGGGACTTGAACCTGCATTCATTTCATTGATAGTCTGCAATATTACAGTATTTAAGTTGTGCTCCTATGAGACAATTACAAATTGTCTCATAGGAGTACAAAGATGATGATGACAGGGTCTTCAGTAGACAACCCATTGGCACCTGTGATCATGTTGAGGAGTGGGCTATGGGCTCCGGAATGTACGCCCACACAGAATCATGCCACTTGGTCTTGCTCCGAGATTGACAATATTGAGGCTGTAAGAAACACGTGATGGCTGTATAACACTCACACTCAATCTCTTCTGTACATGTAGCATGGATGAAATTAAGGGATTAAACTTTTTATCCAGATATTTTAAATTTAAATTTGGTGCCCTATCCTTAAGATAAGCCATCACTATGAGATTGGTGGCGGTCTATCTCTCCCCATCGATCTGCTGTTTAATGCGGCCACTAAGTTTGCAAGAAAGCTGTAGGCTCTTCAATGTTTACATTGGCTTGCAGGCTGGTTCCTAATTTCCTGTTCTGTATTTTTTTAACTGTGGGGAAAGGTATTGCTATCCTATTCCGTCCATTTTATAAGACAATGCCCGGTCCAGCAGCTTCTAAAAGTACCCATCAAAGTGACTACAGAGTTTGCACGAGGACAACGGCCCCTTCAAAAAGCTGGTCAATGGGTATTGAGACTCAAACTTTAGTCCCATGAATCTAATGATGGCCTATCCTAATACCCTGAAAATAGGGGTCCCAAAGTCCTCTGCATGATTGAAAAGGTGAGAGGTATTTGTGACCACCACTTGATTCACTTCTGTTCACATATTGGTAAACCTCTGACCATCTTTGCTTCTGAGAGACTCTGCCTCTCTAACATGCTCTCTTTATACACATTCATATAACCTAGTTAAAAATTAGCCCTCCAACTGTTTTTCATCAGTACCTCTTACTTTTCCAGCCTTTTTTTCACCCTGTCCCAACTTTTTTTGGAGATGTGTTGCTGCCATCAATTTCAAAAGAAATAGAAAAATGTAACATTTTCCCCATCGTATATGTGTTCTGCATTCTGCTGTGAATAAAATATGGCTATAAGAGATTTCCATATCATTGCATTCTTGTTTTCTTTACATCTTATACATTCCCAACTTTTATTGGAGTTGGGGGTTGTACATTTATCACCAACCCAACAGACTGATCTCAGGTTATATACATAAGACACAAGAAAACTTTATAATTGTGGTAGAGATATATCATTATATTTATCAGTAGGTCAACCAAGTAGTTTTTCCACCATGCTCATGCTCATTTTAGTGGACAAAAAGTATCTCTTTAATGTTTTATTTTTCCAGAAACAGCGCCACTCAGATCTATAGGCTGTGTCTGATATTGCAGCTCAGCCCCAGTCACATAGTGTCAGGAAATGGAGACACAAGCTGTTATGATTTCCATTCTTCTGTTATCTATAGAGGTGAGCTGCGGTATGCCAGTATACAATTTCTAGTTCTTTCACCTTTTTATATCTTTTAACAGCAAGGCTTCTTCAAAACACATTTTCCTCTCAGTGACAGAAGTGCCATTATATTACACCAAGTGCCCTGGTAGTAGAGCAATACCGGTGTGTCCTTCCTACTGTACATGTTGTATTACAATAAAACTGAATTTATTCTATCGTCTCACATTGTTAACAACACTCTATGTAAATAATATTTTGCACAATAAACATCTCATTTGCTCTGTAAATAATGGAACAAATGTTCTTATATTATGGTATGGGTGGAATTTTAACGCATTTTGGCAACAAATGTTACATCGCGTTTTAGACTTATTTAGGGCATGATTTAACTGGAAAAGAGACATGGCTTACAAAGCGCTTACCGTATTTTTCAGACCATAAGACACACTTTTTTTTCCCCAAATTATGGGTGGAAATGGGGGTGCGTCTTATGGTCCAAATGTACCGTTTTGTGATGTGGGGGTGGCTGGGGCTGTGGCAGCGGAGGGGGCTGTGGCAACGGAGGGGGCTTTGTAACGTCACTGCAGCGCGGGATCTGGATGAGAGACCGCCCACCTCCTGATGTCTAGCGCGGCCATAGTGAATTCATGGCTGCGCCCTCAAACATGCTGCTGCCGCCACTCGTTACTGGGTGACAAAGCTTCATCGCTGCCACAGCTCCCTCCGCTGCCACAGCCCCCTGCTGCCACAGCCACAGCCCCCTCCTGCCAAAGCTCCCTCCGCTGCCACAGCCACAGCCCCCTCCATTGCCACAGTCCCAGCCCCCTCCCGCTGCCACAACCCCAGCCCCCTCCCGCTGCCACAACCCCAGCCGACTCTGCTGCCACAGCCCCAGCAGCCTCCGCTGCCCCAGCCGCCTCCACTGTCACAGCTCCAGCTGCCTCCGCTGCCACAGCTCCAGCCGCCTCCGCTGCCACAGCCCCAGCCCCTGCTGCCACAGCCCCCTCCAGCCACAGCCCCCTCCAGCTTAGCCCCCTCTGCTGCCACAGTCCCAACCCCCTCCCGCTGCCACAACCCCAGCCGCCTCCGCTGCCACAGCCCCAGCCGCCTCCGCTGCCACAACAGCAGCCCCCTCTGCCGCCGCAGCCCCAGCCCCCTCCACCTCTGCTGCTACAGCCCCAGCCACCTCCGCAGCCCCAGCTGACTCCACTGCCACAGCCCCAGCCACCTCCACTGCCACAGCCCCAGCCACCTCCGCTGCCACAGCCCCAACCACTTCCGCTGCCACAGCCCCAGCTTCCTCCGCTGCCCCAGCCACCTCTACTGTCACAGCTCCAGCCCCTGCTGCCACAACCACAGCCTCCTCATGCCACAGCCCCCTACAGCCATAGCCCCCTCCAGCTTAGCCCCCTCTGCTGTCACAGTCCCATCCCCCTCCCGCTGCCACTGACGCGCCCCCTGGGCCAGTGTTGTTGGGGATACCCGGAGCCGGATCAGATGGGGGTTGTAGTCTCCGAGTGGCTGTGACCCGGTCCGTGCCCAGGGTGTCAAGCTCAGTGTGTGGCAGTCCTTACTGATGTTACTAAAGTTCTTTATGTCGACTACGCCACCCGTTGACTTGCGGTCACTACGGCCGCCGCTGCAGCAGGGTCCGCTGAGGCTGATGGTGTTTGTGCAGCCCAGGTAGAATAACCCCCAACGGGAGGGGTATAGCCTCAGGGGGTCAGGTGCAGAGGATGGTGGTTGTGGAGGTGCAGTGAGGATGGTAATGAGAGTCAGAGTCGGGCTGTGCAGTTCAGGGTTTGTTTACTTACTGCTGTTCTTGTACCGGTCACTCCGGCCTTAAGTGACCACCCGAGCCGTGCTGCGTCCACCAGGTCCTGGACTCGGCCAACCCCCAAGTAGTTCTGGAGCGTGGTTCTGAGCTCCCTTTCTGTCCTGTCCTCGTCTCTGGCCTTCCCCACCAGGGATCCACCTAAGTCCGGCTCCCTCGGGCCTCTTGTTGGTGAACCCTTGTCTCTGGGTTCCCTGACCCTATGCGTGGTCTGCCTTCCGGGTGGATATAGTGGGTGGCCGTGGCAGATTCTGCCCACGGCCTCCGGTTCCTGGCTAAGGTGTGCTGTAGCCTCTGCCAGCTTGGGATCCGGTACCCTGTTGCCAACTCTTCACCCTCTGGTCTAATTTGGGCTCTTGGAGTTCCTTCTTTCTCCCCCTCTGGGTCTTTCTTTCTCCTCTCTCACTCTTGGCCTTGGGGCTGCTCTGCTCCTCTGCTTTCCTCCACTGCTCTGCAAAAGACTGACAGACTGACCAGCCTTCTACAAAAGACTCCTCTGCAAAGACCCTGATCTAAGATGGTGCCCACCTTATATACTCCCTCTATGTGTGAGCTCAGGTGACCAGCACCCAATGAGCTCCTAGCACTACCCAGACTGCTCCCCCTATCTGCCCCTACACTACTGGGATGTTCCACCCCCCTCCCACTCCAGCCAAGGACAGACTCGGTCGTACCTGCACATTATTAAGTGGGAGTACCATTGGTCCGTCCTCCGGAAATGGGATGTGTGTAGTGCATGCAGCTAACTGAGCTCAGTTCCACACTCCATCCTTACCCGGGAGTGGAATATCACACCTCTGGCTTGAGGTGTAATACCCCTGTAGCAGCCGAATCCTCAGGGTGCTACATTCCCCCCTGGTAAATCACAGCACGTCCTCGGGCTGCAAGATATAAACAAAAACATCCAAAACATACAATTTTCTTTCATAAACATAAACATAGAAAACATATAAAACATCATCAGCAGCAATAAACTTTTCATATAAACATTCTTGTTTCTGGTTCCTCCGGTCACGGTGCAACTTGTGACCGGGTAAAGTGCGACAGTCTCTTGAAGAAAACAGTTTCCTATAAAACCGGTAGGGGGCGCTTTAGGAAGCGCAACTATATACAAGGGGATATGGCCGCTCTCAGTCCTCGGCCAGGTATTAGGAAAGGGATGACCGCTCTCAGTCCTCGGTCAGTGGGGAAATGGGACACACTGGAACAGTTCACACTTGTCCCAACGGGGACCATATTTAAATTAGCAGCATGGCATATACCCTAACGGGTAACTTTATACAGTCTCTTCACTACCGTACTCAACGACGGCGTCCTCCTGCTCTTTCTTTGTGGACAGTTTCAGTTTCAGACCCGTCCGGGTCCTCTTGCTCCTCCTCACACCGCAGCTCCTCCTCCATCAGGCGATGCACATGGAGGGCGTAGGGTCCTTTGGCACACTTGTGCCGGGTGAAGGTGACCTCGTCCCCTAAATACAGGTCACGACCTCTGTGTCCCTCCGGTAGGTGGGACTCAACGTCTCTCCTGGTCACGAAGACGTCGCCTGGGGTGCGGTGATCCCTGATGAAACCCCACCCATGCTGCAGATTGAACTTTATCACAGTCCCGATGGTACGGGGACCATGCGCTGCACGGGGGTCTCTCCTGGTCCGGCTCTTCTGCTCCGTGCTCCTTATTTGGGCTTGTTGTTCCCGGACCCGCCTCTCTCTCCGCTCCCTCTCAAAGACCTCGAGCTGCTGGCGGCAGCACTCTGCACGCTCCGCTGCGGCTGCCCGAGTCTCCTGAGTGAACCCCATGAGGTCTTCTCCGGTGGGATCCCACTCAAACTGGGTCTCTTCTAGCGGGGGCGAGATCCTCTTCATGGGCTTTGGAGCCGGGATCAGGGGTTCGCACATGGCCCTTGCTTTTTGCAGCTCCAGCTGGATGTATTCCTGGGGCCATACGAAGGGCTGCCCATCCGGGCACGTATGCTGGGCGAACAGGTCCTCACCCAGGTGCGGTACTTTAGGTGTTATGGGCGCCGTGGTGGTAGCGGCGCCCGGGTTGCCCAGGCCTTGCGACCAGGCTTGGGGCACTTTGAAAGTAAAGGGCACCGTAAGAACGGCGGCGCCCTGTGTTACTTGGCCCTGCGACCAGGCCGGGGGCTCCGCGGAGGTAGGGGGCGCTGTTGGTATTGCGGCGCCCGGGGGTACTAGGCCTTGCGACCAGGCCGGTGGTACTTCCTGCTTGGCCACGCTCGGGGTCGAGGCGTGTGACGTCACAGGGGTCGCGGCTTCCGTTTGAGGCCTAGTCTGCGGCGGTGACGTTGCAGCGACGGGCACGGCAGGGGGTACTTCGGGCTCTGCGACGGGGAGCTGGGGCAGGCGCGCGGTTTCCCGGCTCGGGGTAGTGACGTCCCCTTTACCTGCCTCCATTCGTTCGGCTCCCTTCTCGGCGCCGTCTCCGGCCTTCAGTCCTCCTGCGCCATCCTCAGAGGCGGTCTGTCTCCTCGTCTCGGGTGGCGTGCTCCGCTGACGAGTCTCGGTCTGCTGGGCCATCTCTCGGCTCCACTCCGCCAACGTCTCTCGCTGTACCCGGGCCAACCTCTGTGCGAGGCCCTCCAGCGCGGTCTGTGCACACTCCCGGTCTCGGGGGAGCTGTGTTAGGATCTCCAGCAGGCCTTCTGGAGTGGCGACCTGCAACAGGCTCCTGACCACTGGGTCGGTGCTGCCTGGAGTGGCGGCCCGCATCAGGCTCCTGACCATTGGGTCGGTGCTGCCTGGCTCTCCCTCCATCTCCGGGTGTGCTTTCTCTGGACTCTCTTCCAGACGTCTTGTCTCCGGGTGCGCTCTCTCCAGACTGCTCCAGGCGACACCCATCTTTGTTCTCTTCTTCTGTCTCCGCCCACATCGAGGGTGGTCCCGGGGCAACTTCAGTTCCAGGGGCAGTTCTCTTACGCTGATGGACACTTCCAGCATCACAGTCTCTGTTGGTGGGCGCGGTTTCCGCTTTTGGCGCCATTCTTCGACCTGGCCCACGATGGGAGGTGGCCTCTTGCCACCCTCTGGCACGCCCATAATGGCGTCCGCTCTTCCAAGGCGGGAAATCTTCGGAAATGGCGGGAATCGTCTCCCAGTGGCGGGAAACTCCATGGATGGCGGGAAAAAGCTGCAAATGGCGGACAACCGGCGGGAAACGACCTGTGATGGGGCCCGATGGCGGGGACCCTCCGGAACCGGCAGGAGACTTCTTTTTGAGGTAACGGTGTACTTTTCTTCAGGCACGCAGTACCCGGTTGTTGCGGGCACGTTATCCTGCCGACTACGCCAAAGTTGACGCGCCCCCTGGGCCAGTGTTGTTGGGGATACCCGGAGCCGGATCAGATGGGGGTTGTAGTCTCCGAGTGGCTGTGACCCGGTCCGTGCCCAGGGTGTCAAGCTCAGTGTGTGGCAGTCCTTACTGATGTTACTAAAGTTCTTTATGTCGACTACGCCACCCGTTGACTTGCGGTCACTACGGCCGCCGCTGCAGCAGGGTCCGCTGAGGCTGATGGTGTTTGTGCAGCCCAGGTAGAATAACCCCCAACGGGAGGGGTATAGCCTCAGGGGGTCAGGTGCAGAGGATGGTGGTTGTGGAGGTGCAGTGAGGATGGTAATGAGAGTCAGAGTCGGGCTGTGCAGTTCAGGGTTTGTTTACTTACTGCTGTTCTTGTACCGGTCACTCCGGCCTTAAGTGACCACCCGAGCCGTGCTGCGTCCACCAGGTCCTGGACTCGGCCAACCCCCAAGTAGTTCTGGAGCGTGGTTCTGAGCTCCCTTTCTGTCCTGTCCTCGTCTCTGGCCTTCCCCACCAGGGATCCACCTAAGTCCGGCTCCCTCGGGCCTCTTGTTGGTGAACCCTTGTCTCTGGGTTCCCTGACCCTATGCGTGGTCTGCCTTCCGGGTGGATATAGTGGGTGGCCGTGGCAGATTCTGCCCACGGCCTCCGGTTCCTGGCTAAGGTGTGCTGTAGCCTCTGCCAGCTTGGGATCCGGTACCCTGTTGCCAACTCTTCACCCTCTGGTCTAATTTGGGCTCTTGGAGTTCCTTCTTTCTCCCCCTCTGGGTCTTTCTTTCTCCTCTCTCACTCTTGGCCTTGGGGCTGCTCTGCTCCTCTGCTTTCCTCCACTGCTCTGCAAAAGACTGACAGACTGACCAGCCTTCTACAAAAGACTCCTCTGCAAAGACCCTGATCTAAGATGGTGCCCACCTTATATACTCCCTCTATGTGTGAGCTCAGGTGACCAGCACCCAATGAGCTCCTAGCACTACCCAGACTGCTCCCCCTATCTGCCCCTACACTACTGGGATGTTCCACCCCCCTCCCACTCCAGCCAAGGACAGACTCGGTCGTACCTGCACATTATTAAGTGGGAGTACCATTGGTCCGTCCTCCGGAAATGGGATGTGTGTAGTGCATGCAGCTAACTGAGCTCAGTTCCACACTCCATCCTTACCCGGGAGTGGAATATCACACCTCTGGCTTGAGGTGTAATACCCCTGTAGCAGCCGAATCCTCAGGGTGCTACACCACAACCCCAGCCGCCTCCGCTGCCACATCCCCAGTCGCCTCTGCTACCACAGCCGCAGCCCCCTCTGCCGCCGCAGCCCCAGCCCCCTCCACCTCTGCTGCCACAGCCACCTCTGCAGCTCCAGCTGCCTCCACTGCCACAGCCCCAGCCGCCTCCACTGCCACAGCCCCAGCCAACTCCACTGCCACAGTACTAGCCACCTCCGCTGCCCCAGCCCCCTCTGCAGCCCCGGCTCCCTCTGCCTCCGTTGCCACAGCCGCAGTCCCAGCTGCCTCCACTGACACAGCCCCAGCCACCTCCGCTGCCACAGCTTCCTCCGCAGCCCCAGCCGCCTCCACTGCCGCAGCCTACAGCCAGTGTGACCCCGCTCCCTGCCTATTGTGGGTCCAGAATAAGAGGCAAGCATTATAATGTAGGAGTAAAATATAAAGTAAAATGAAAAAGCACATGTCATTAAACATTGTACCACTCCAGTGGTGAACTATAACTTCCAGCATGCCATAAGAGCTGAAGGACTTGCTGGGAGTTATAGTTCTCCTCGGAGCAGCCACATGACAAATGTGTGGTGAACTATAACTCCCAGCATGGCATAAGAGCTGCAGGATATGCTGGGAGTTATAGTGCCCCTCAAAGGCAACCACAATACCTGGGGGCTCTTAAAGAGGACATACCATACGTGGCTGAAGTCATACAGCCAGTACAGGATACAAGCCGCCAGTGGATGACTTCAGCCACATTTGTTTTTCGGCGTTTCTTCCTGCGTGTGTGTACAGTTAGAGACCAGTCAGTCATTGACCGCAGGAGAGGAGAAGCCAAAGTACGGTATGTTTTCCTCTGCCGCAGCATTTCAGACGGGAGACTGAAACATATCATATCAGCCTTACGTCGTACATCCAGTGTCTGATACATTCTGGCTGATCCACGGGCAGCATGCATCAGCTGTCGCAATCCATGGGCAGATTGCTTCAAAAGGTTTTTTTTTTACTATTTTCCACCTCTAAAACCTGGGTGTGTCTTATGGTCCGGTGCGTCTTATAGTCCGAAAAATACGTTACATATGCCAAAGGTTTGGTCTAAAATTAAGTGAACCGAGAGATGATGTAAAAGAAGACATGGGGAGGAAGTCAGAAGTCCATTCATGCCAGAAATAATTTATGCCACTATGATTAACTAATAAAAGGATGATTTAGATAAGAAGATCCAGGCGACAGGCGCTCCCCAAAAAGTAATGTGGATAAATCACAGGATTGCTGAAAAAAAATTTAAAATACAACGCGTTTCGGCTGTGTCCTGAGGAAGGCTGGATACTGACGAAACGTGGTGTTTTTAATCCATTTTTATTTTTTTCATTAGTCTTGATGATTTATCCACATTATTTTTAGGGGAGCGCCTGTCACCTGGATATTCTTATCTCAATCACTCTCTGCGGGAAGTCTCCCTGGAGGATTATTTCACAGCAACCATGTCTGCTGCACCCATTTATATCTTGTATAAGGCATACAGTGGTGAAATAGGTATTGATCACATCACCAATTTTCTAAGTAAATATATTTCTAAAGGTGCTATTGACATGAAATTCTGGCCAGATGTCGGTAACAGCCCATGCAATCAACACAGGCAAAGAAATCAAATCACAGATGTCCATAAATTAAGTTATGTGTAACAATAGAAAGTCATGACACCGGCTGAAATTTATCTGTCACTATAAAGCAATGCTGCCGCTTAGTGAAAAATAATATCAGCTGCTTCAACTGATGGCCTATAAAAAGTTGTCTCATTACCAAGGTGCCACATAAGAAACATATCATGATGGGTAAAACGAGTGAGTTTTCTCAAGACCTTTGCAACCTTATTGTTGCAAAACATACTGATGGCATTGGTTAAAGAAGAATTTCTAAACTACTGAAGGTTCCAGTGAGCACTGTTGGGCCATAATCCAGAAGTGGAGAGATCATCATTTCACAATAAACCAGCCACGAGCAGGTGTTCCACGTGAGGTTTCAGACAGAAAAGTAAAAAGAATTTTCAGAAGAGTTGTCCAAGAGCCAAGGACCACCTGTTGAGAGCTACAGAAAGACCTGAAATCAGCAGGTACAATTGTTCCAAAGAAAACAATAAGTGATGCACTCAACCTCCATGGCCTGTATGCACGCTCCCACCCAAGACTCCATTGCTGAACAAAAATCATGTTCAAGCGCGTTTAAAATTTGCTCAACAATATTTAGACAAGTTTGCAAACTACTGGGAGACTATAATGCGCTCAGATGAGAGTAAAATTGAACTGAAGAGTATTTCTGACTCGCATGGGCAGCTGAAATCAAATTAAGAGGTGTATGCATCTTACTCCAGTGGACCTTAGATCAAGACTGGTGTACAAAATGATGGCCTTGTTTAATTAATTAATTTATTTATTTTACTCACTTATAAAGTGCCATTAATTCCACAGCACTTTACTGACATTATGAACACTGTCCTCATTGGGGCTCACAATCTAAATTCCCTATCAGGATGTCTTTGGATTGTGGAGGGAAACCGGAGAACCTGGAGGAAACCCATGCAAACACGGGGAGAACATACAATCCCCTTGTAGATGTTGTCCTTGGTGGGATATGATCCCTGGGCCCCAGTGCTGCAAGGATGCAGTGCTGACCACTGAGCCACCGTGCTGCCCCCCACCCTAAAGTGTCCAAAAATTCACCAAATTCATCACAAAGCAAGAGCCAGTCCCCAGACTATCTCTGCCTCATTGGGCTTGGTTTGTATGTTACTACTATGAGCAGATGCTAATGGAATATTCTCACTTTAGGCATTTATGGGATATTCACCGGAAGACCATGCAAAATGCTAGAAACTGGTGAACGGGGTAAGCAGATCCCACAAGAGTCTCAGTATTAGAGTTTCCAATCATCTGATGAGCATTTCCCAGTGTCCATGATGTGTTGATGACTCTTTTGAAGACGGAGGAGCTTGTGCAGGTTATTATATTTTCCATCATTTTACAGTTCACAGAAGTACTACTAGCTTCTTTATACAAATTTTCTCAGCTTATTGACATGCAAATTTGCCCTCTTCCAAGAGGAAGAAAGTTGGCTTTCCAGTATCACTCATTGGAGATGGCCACATTATAAATCAATGTTGATCCTATATTGATCTGTGCCATACAACTTAAGGAGCATTTACACTACACGATCAATGGTCATTTAATAACCAGCTAGATAAGCGGACCTTACTTCCCACTCGCACAGAAGAAGCTGTAACAAATTGTTTGTGAGACTGTCATTATTCTCGGCAGCACGTGTCCTGTTTACACAGAAAGCTTAAATATCATTTGACCTGAGAAATAAGCATTTTGCTCATTCATCAGGTGATTAGAAGTCTGCACTGCACAATTATCAGGAAACGAGCATTCCTATGAGTGCTGATTCATGATAATCCGCCACTGTAACTGCACCTGTAGAATTTTTAGAAAAAGACTTACATCTGTACACAGCTGTTTCAGGGTTTTGCCCCTCATCAGTGCAGAGTAAAGTACTGGTTGGCAGGGTTAAAAACCTTTCAAGGGGTCTAGGTTGAAATATTTTTACTGGCGGAGAGTGAGATGACAAATGACAAGAATCCTGAAACGACTGTCTTCACATGGGGGTCTTTTTTCTTTTTATTTAGAAGACTCTGTGTACCGGGTCTGGGAGGCGGAACCTCTGAGCAACTCTACAAGGGGGCGGTCCTTGTGAGGAAGCGGGTGGCTCCCAGGCAGGCAGTCACAGCAGATGACCGGGACAATCTCTAGAAGAACGGGCAGGAGGTCACGGCAAGTGACCGGGGCAGTCTCTGGATGAACGGGCAGATGGTCACGGCAAGTGACCGGGGCAGTCTCTGGGGGAACGGGCAGATGGTCACGGCAAGTGACCGGGGCAGTCTCTGGATGAACGGGCAGATGGTCACGGCAAGTGACCAGGGCAGTCTCTGGGGGAACGGGCAGATGGTCACGGCAAGTGACCGGGGCAGTCTCTGGGTAAAGGGTTGGTACGACCTGTGGCGGCTGATGGTAGACGTGAGCTCCCAGGTGAGCAGGCGAGAGTCTCTGGATAAACGGGTGGTCACAGCATGTGACGGCGGAGCCTCCAGGAAGACCAACAGACAGGCGGCAGATGAGCGCTCCCAGGTGAGCGGGCAGAAGTCTCTGGACAGGCGGGTGGTCACAGCACGTGACGGCAGAGCCTCCAGGTAGGCTAGCAGACAGGCAGCAGATGAGCGCTCCCAGGTGAGCGGGCAGGAGTCACTGGACAGGCAGGTGGTCACAGCACGTGACGGCGGAGCCTCCAGGTAGGCTAGCAGGCAGGTAGCAGATGTGCGCTCCCAGGTGAGCGGGCAAGCTGGTCCATAGACAGACTGACAAGAGTTGGAAGGCAGACCGTCGGACCTCAGGCAAGCAGGCAGGTAGTTGATGTGCGCTCCCAGGTGAGCGGGCAAGCTGGTCCTTAGACAGACTGACAGGAGTTGTAAGGCAGACCGTCGGACCACAGGCTAGCAGGCAGGTAGCAGAATATCAGGCAGGAATAAGACAGCAAGCTGGCAGGAATCTGGCAGGTATCTGGCAGGTAACTGGCAACGGGACCTGAGGGCTGAAGCAGAGTAGTGAACAGTGCAACAACATTGCTCGGGCACCTCCATTTTGGAGGAGGTGCCTTATATATGGTGAAGTCCTCCGGCCATTGGCCGGGGACTCCTTAGGACGGCGCGCGCGGCCCCTTTAAGAGGGAGGGAGAGCGCGCGCGCGCGCCCTAAGCACAGTGGCCGGGAAGGAGCGCGCGCTGCCAGCAGAGCGGGAGGAGGACACCGGGCACGGAGCAGAGAGGTGAGGGGAACAGCGTCCCTGCCTAGCAGAGGGCAGGGACGCCGGCGCTACACTCTGGTTTGGCTGTAAATCATGAGTCACATGATAATGCTCATTATAGAGTTGATATTGACTTATAGCGTGGCTACATCCAATGGGTAATACTGAAGAGACAGTTTTCTTCCTTTTAGAAAAGAGTTAGGGCTCAGACGTCTGTGATCATCGGTCCGATATCGGAATGCAATGCATGGTTGGTGGCGTTTCTTCTGACTCGAGCGTGACAGCTACAAGTATTTCTATGAGGCTGTCACACTCGGTTCAGGAGATGCGCAGTCAGTCCGTGCATTGCGATCCGAGATTTGAATGATGATCATGGACGTCGGAAAGAAACCTAAATTATCATACTTGTATTTTTCCTAGGGAGCATTATTTGACCTACAAGTACAAAATGATACTCCCCTCGCCACTCTCCTGTTCCAATGCTGCTGCTCCCATTCGGTCATCCGATCTTTCAAGCTAGTATCTTCTTTTCTTCAAGTGTGGTGGTAATAATTATCCTCTTCCAGATCTTAATTCTTCACGATGCTTCCGTCAACAACTAATCATCAACAATGCCCGTCTTGACGTTCTAACATCCAGGAGTCAGGATACCACAACAGCACCTGAGGCCTAGTTGGCAATGGAAGCATTGGCTAAGACTGATGATTTGGAAGAGGACATCCATCTCTACACCTGAAGAAAAGACACTGAAGCTGTCGGGAAAAATCATATGACCAGGTAGGAAGCTGCGGCTGCAAAACAGGTGAATGGCAAGGTATATTTTTCTCCAAACTTTATGTTTCTATGTTCTGGAATCTTTAAAAGACCCCAGAACATGTGTGTCACCCAGGGGGATATAGAGGACTCGGTACCCGGGCCTTTTACCTTGCTTAGGATGTCACGGCAGTCGGCTCCCGGGCCCGTACTCTGGGCTCTCTCTTGAAAAAGGGGATATTAAGTGTATGGTTTGTTTCGTGACACCACCTGTGGTTTCCGGTAATGGTTACCGGCGCTGCTGCAGACCTCCGGGGGTGATGAAATGGCAGCTAGGATGTTTCTGCTCCCCACAGCGGAGCGAGCCCCCAGGGCGGTGTAGTATAGATGATGGTGATGCTGGGGCTTGTGGTACAGGAGAGATGACACAGCGGAAATAACTGACGGAGGCAGTGGAGTGCAATCGTCCAAGTTTACTCACAGTTCTGTTCAAGTTCCTCAGGTACACTGTACGAGTGTCAGCCTCCCGCGGCGCGCTGCGTCTACCAGATAAGGAGTCCAGCACTTTCTCAAGTATATCAGGAGCGCTTGACAGAACCCCGCTTTCCTTATGTTCCTTACTAGACCGACTTCTCGCGCCGGGTCTTCTCCCTCCTGCCCTGCGCTTCCCCACACACAGTCCCGATCGGGTGCTCTGAAGTCCCTCTGGGCAACCTGGAGTTCCCGGACCTACTTGATGCCCTTCACGGTGACTAGGGTGAGGCTGTGACAACTGCACCATGGAAGTGCAGAAGCCTCCGGTTTTCCAGCCAAGACCTGGAGTAACACGGCTGGTCATAGTTACATAGTTACATAGTTAGTAAAGCCGAATAAAGACTTGCGTCCATCAAGTTCGACCTGTTAGTTCTGTAATTGCTAAAGTTGATCCAGAGGAGGGCAAAAACCCCAAATGATTTAGCCAATCTTCACCTGAGGAAAAATTCCCTCCCGACTCTGAAACCAGCAGTCAGAATAAATCCCTGTATCAACCTACTATTTTATTCTATTTTTAAGTATATGCTGAAATCTGCCTGGTATCTAGAAAAGCATCCAGTCCCCGCTTGAACTGGTTTAGTGAATCCGACATTACCGTCTCCTCACTCAGTGAATTCCATATTCTCACTGCTCTTACCGTAAAGAACCCCTTCCTATGCTGGTGCTGAAACCTTTTCTCTTCCAGTCTTAGTGAATGCCCTCTTGTTACCGTAATATCCCTCCTTTTGAACAAATCCCGGGCAAGGTCTCTATACTGTCCCCTAACATATTTGTACACATTTATTATGTCCCCCCTCAACCTTCTCTTTTCCAGGCTGAATAGTCCTAGTTTTGCCAACCTCTCTGGGTATTGCAGTCCCTCCATTCCCCTTATTAATTTTGTTGCCCTCCTTTGTACCTTTTCAAGCTCATTTATATCCTTTCTATATATTGGGGCCCATAACTGAGCACAGTATTCCAAGTGTGGTCTGACCAGAGCTTTGTACAGTGGAAGAACAATGTTCTCATCCTTTGCAGCTATACCTCTTCTGATACATCCCATTACCCTGTTTGCCCTTACAGCAGCCGCCTGACTTTGGGCACTCCAATTTAGTTTGCTATCAATCAAGATGCCCAAGTCCTTCTCCATCTCTGAATTCCCCAATGGTTTCCCATTCAGTGAGTACTGGTGACTTCCATTTTTCCTTCCCATATGTATGACCTTACATTTCTCCTCGTTAAACCTCATTTGCCATTTAATGCTCCACCTACCCAGCTTATCCAAATCCCTCTGTAGGTCTTCACTATCCTCTTTTGTATTAATTGTTTTACATAACTTTGTGTCATCTGCAAATATTGATATTTTACTATTTATCCCGTTGACTATGTCGTTAATAAAGATATTAAATAACATTGGGCCTAGTACAGACCCCTGTGGTACCCCACTAGTGACGCTTACCCAATCTGAGTATATTCCATTTATAACCACCCTCTGCCTTCTATCCTTTAGCCAGTTAGCTACCCACTTGCAGACATTTTCCCCCAGCCCCATCATTCTCATTTTGTATACCAACCTATTATGTGGCACGCTATCGAACGCTTTTGAGAAGTCGAGATACACGACATCCACTGGTTCCCCCTGATCTACTCGAGAGCTAACCTCCTCGTAGAAGTCAATCAGGTTTGTTTGGCAGGAGCGATTCCTCATGAATCCATGTTGGTTCGGGGTTAATAGATTATTAGCATCAAGATGCTCCGTAATTGCCTCATTAATAAAGCCTTCAAAAATTTTGCCCACAACGGACGTCAGACTCACCGGACGATAGTTTCCGGTGTTACTTTTTGCTCCCTTTTTGAATATTGGCACTACATTCGCCTGTCGCCAATCAAGTGGCACAGACCCAGTCTCAATAGAGTCCTTCAATATAAGATATAACGGTCTGTCTATCACATTACTTAGTTCCCTTAGTACCCGTGGGTGTATGCCATCAGGTCCTGGTGATTTGTTTATTTTAATGTTACTGAGGCGTTTCTGTACCCCAGCTTGGGTTAGATTTGTCATACTTAGTGGAGGATTAAGCTTGTCACTTCTCATTTCGCCTGTTAGTTCTTTTTCCTTTGTGAAAGTTGACGAAAAAAATGTATTTAATAGATTAGCTTTATCCTCATCTTTCTCTATGATTTTGCCTTCATCACTTTTTATCGGTCCAATATTATTCGATTTAATCCTTTTACTATTTATATACGTAAAGAACAGTTTGGGATTTGATCTACTTTCCCTAGCAATACGTCTCTCTGTTTCCTCCTTTGCTATTTTTATTTGTTTTTTGCAGGTTCTCGTTTTTTCCTTGTAACACATTAGTGCCTCCTTACTGTTTTCCTGTTTTAATCTCTTGAATGCCTCTTTTTTGCTATTTAACGCCCCTTTTACGTTCTTGTTCAACCATATTGGTTTCCTCTTATTTCTGGCCCTTTTATTCCCATACGGTATATACCTCTCGCACTGAGTATTCAGAATTCTTTTGAAGGTTTCCCATTTACTATTCGTATTTCCTTGATTAAGAACTTTGTCCCAGTCTATACGTTGAAGGTTTTCTTTCAGCTGATCAAACTTCGCCCTCCTAAAGTTTAATGTTTTTGTTGTTCCCTTATTGATAACCCTACTGAAGGGCATTTTGAAATTGATAATATTATGATCGCTATTACCTAGGTACCCCCCTATCTGTACCTCAGTTATTCTATCAGGCCTATTAGTCAATATTAAGTCCAACACGGCCTTCCCTCTCGTTGGTTCCTGCACTAGTTGGGAGAGATAATTATCCTTGATATTTGTCAAGAACCTTTTTCCTTTCTGCGATCTACAGGTTTCTGTTTCCCAGTCAATATCCGGGTAGTTGAAGTCCCCCATTACAATCACCTCATTATGTTTTGCTACTTTGTCTATTTGTCCTAATAGCAGTTTCTCATTCTCCTCTGTTATATTAGGTGGCTTATAGCAGACCCCCAGTAATATTTTATTATTATTTTTTGCCCCCTCTATCTCTACCCACATGGACTCGACCCCCTCTTCTCCCTCTCCTATATCTTCCCTTAGTCTGGGCTTTAGACGTGACCTTACATATAAGCAGACTCCTCCGCCCTTCCCCTGTTTCCGGTCCCTTCTAAATAAACTATAATCTGTTAAATTTACCGCCCAGTCGTAGCTATCGTCTAGCCAAGTCTCTGTTATACCTACGATGTCATACCTCTCCTCCGATATAAGCGCCCGCAGCTCATCCGCCTTATTGGTCAGGCTTCTTGCGTTGGTCAGCATGCAAGATAAAACTTTGGGGTTATTTAGCATCCTATTCTTCTCTAACGATCTAACTGTACTATCCCCACCCCCCTCTCCACCCTCATTATATTCACTTCTCCCCTTCCCCCTTGCTTGCCTCACATCCCACCTATTTCCTTGGTTTCCCCCCCCGTCCAGGGACCGGTTCCCTTCTTGCGGCCTGATCCTTCTGACACTTGGCAGATTCGCGCGTACGGGTGCCATCCTGCACTCACCGTACCCCCTGGGATCCCTTATGTTACCGGAGCCTTTCTCCTCTGCTCCCCTCCTGGGCCTCTCTTACTAGGCTCCACTTATGGAGCAGAGCTCCGGAAGAGACTCTGCTCCCCTCCTCTCCTCACTGACTGTCTGACCTCTGTCCTCACTGTCCTGCCACCCTAAGATGGCTTCCCTTTATATATCTACTATTATGGTGCTCCCCTATTCTACATCCTCCACCCACATCCACTATTGGTTCCCCCTCTCTTTGGTTCCCCCCACTGCAGCCAGGGACAGGGATCAGCAGAAACACAGTGCATCTTGCCCTTCCAGCCGGCCTGGAGCAGTGTAGTGTTGAATGCGGGTGTTGGGGTTCCGGGCAGCACTCCCTCCTTACCTTGAGAGAAGGAGACACCACACCTCTGGGTGAGGTGCAGTACCTCTGTGGCGACTGAACCCTCAGGGGCGCCACACTCCCCCACTGGTAAAACACAGCATGTCCGCGGGCTGGAACTGAGCAAAAACACGGTATTTTAGGCATACAAATTTTTAGATGCATCACTTAGAAGATTATAAAACTTTTTCTTCCCTTTATGGGAGGCACATTTCTTGAACGTTACAGGTTAACATTATCAAGAACAATATAAAACTTTTCACTTGCATATACATATTTTCTCATGTACAGCATTTTCAACATGTTTCAAGCAAATTGTAATTAGATCCAAAACAGGGTGTCCATCTCACAGGTAAAGGTGCAGATCGAGCAGCATGAGGGACCCGTCCGAAAACCCTCAACGTAGGCCCTGGGCGTGGCTGCAGGGCTTAGGCAATCCAGATACCGGACCTCGGCTTCGGCCACACCAAACGGATTTTTGTTCTGAGGTTTGTGGTTGCAAATATAAAACCAATAGAGAGCACTTTAATAAGTGCAAACTATATACAAGATCAGTTCTTGGCTGCTCACAGTCCTCAGCCTGAAGTCTGTATACCCTTACTGGGAAATTATGCACACAAAACTTTTTAGCTTACTCAAACAAGATGTACCCTTACGGGTGACTATATACAGTTTGTCCATTCACTCTCACTTAGTGATGGTATCCCCGCCAGGGATACTCCTGATTTTTGCTGGCTGACCCAGCCAGGTCATCAGCCTCAGGCTGAAGGGGCATGTCCTCGTCCTTTTTAAACACACGGTGGACTCGGAGGGCGTACCACCCACGTTCCCCATGGTGCCTGGTGTAGGAGACATAGTCATCAGGATATAAGTCCCGATCAGGGTGTCCTTGCTCTAGGTGGGACTCGACGTCCCGCCTGTTCACAAAAATGTCCCGGTCAAATTCTGGGTCACGTATGAAGCCCCATCCAGCTTCCTGGTTGAATTTGACTATGAGTCCCTCCTTCCGAGAACTAGGCCGAATGGACTCATTCTGACGTTCCTGCGCCTTGGCGGCCTTGTTTCTGGCCTCTAATTGCTCTGTGCCACCAGCCGAGTGTGCCACTCTTTTGCCAGCTGTTGGAGCTCCCGCCTGCAGAACTCCTCCCTCTGCAGGGCTTGGGCCCGGGTCTCTTGCGGAAACCCCATCAGGTCGCCCCCCCCCCGGTTGTCCCACCTATACTCTTTTCCTTCCTGGCGGGCAGCTGGGGGTGCTGGTACAGGGAGTAGAGGGCGTTGTTGCTGGTCCTCGAATTTGGCCAACCAGTCAAACGCAGCCGCTCCGTACACCCACTCGGGTGCCGGGATGGGCAGTTCCAGGAGGGAGCCGAGCAGGAGGTCCGCTGAGACAGTGCCCGGGAGTGGAAGTTCCGGGCTTAGCAGCTGCTCCAGGGTGTACGTGGCCGGGGACGGAGGGTGCTGTAGGAAGCCCAGGAGCAGGTCGGCACTTGCAGCGCCCGGGACAGGGGAACTTCTCCTACCTGCTCCTGTGCTGGATGCGGCCTCCTGACTTTCGTCATGCTCCACCGGGGCTGGAGTGCTGCAGGTGGCACGCAGCGCTGACTGCCGCCGGGTAGTGATTTTCGCTAGCAGCTCCGTCTTCTACCTGGCGATCATTGCTTGCTGGGCTTTTTCCAGCTGCTGGCTCAGCTCCATTACTTCGCCCTGGAGGAATTCGGTCTCCTCCGGGGACAGCTTCACCATTGCCTCCGCCAGGGTGAGAGGGGTTGCCAGCGCCTGCAGGCCAGAGGCAGAGGGTTGTTCCTGACCTCCTTCCATTCTGGCTGCCGGGTGCAGTCTGTCTAGACTGGTTAAGACCACACCCTGTCTCCATTCCTTCTCTCCTCCTCCCCTCCCTTTTTGGGGACAGTTCCATGGCAGCCTGCTGTTGGTCACTCCCAGGGACATCCTCCCGGCCTTGATGGACACATCTACGCGGACAGTCACAGTTGCAAGGGGCGGGTTGTGCTTTTGGCGCCATTCTGGGACCCGGCCCACGATGGGAGGCACCATATTGTTGTCTTTGATCACGCACATAATGGCGCCCGTTCTTCTGGTGCGGGTGCCACATCCAGTGAAAATATACAGTTCAAATAAGGCACACAGTACCCGGTGATAATGGGCATCGAATTCTGTTTGTGACGCCAGGAAGAGAGATGTGTCACCCAGGGGGATATAGGGGACTCGGTACCCGGGCCTTTTACCTTGCTTAGGATGTCACGGCAGTCGGCTCCCGGGCCCGTACTCTGGGCTCTCTCTTGAAAAAGGGGATTTTTAGTGTATGGTTTGTTTCGTGACACCACCTGTTGTTTCCGGTAATGGTTACCGGCGCTGCTGCAGACCTCCGGGGGTGATGAAATGGCAGCTGGGATGTTTCTGCTCCCCACAGGCGGAGCGAGCCCCCGGGGAAGTGTAGTATAGATGATGGTGATGCTGGGGCTTGTGGTACAGGAGAGATGGCGCAGCAGAAATAACTGACGGAGGCAGTGGCGTGCAGTCATCCGAGTTTACTTACAGTTCTGTTCAAGTTCCTCAGATACACTGTACGGGTGTCAGCCTCCCGCACTGCGTCTACCAGATAAGGAGTCCAGCACTTTCTCAAGTATATCAGGAGCGCTTGACAGAACCCCGCTTTCCTTATGTTCCTTACTAGACCGACTTCTCGCGCCGGGTCTTCTCCCTCCTGCCCTGCGCTTCCCCACACACAGTCCCGATCGGGTGCTCTGAAGTCCCTCTGGGCAACCTGGAGTTCCCGGACCTACTTGATGCCCTTCATGGTGACTAGGGTGAGGCTGTGGTAACTGCACCATGGAAGTGCAGAAGCCTCCGGTTATCCAGCCGAGACCTGGAGTAACAAGGCTGGTCCAGGGACCGGTTCCCTTCTGGCGGCCTGATCCCTCTGACACTTGGCAGATTCGGGCATACGGGTGCCATCCCGCACTCACCGTACCCCCTGGGATCCCTTATGTTACCGGAGCCTTTCTCCTCTGCTCCCCTCCTGGGCCTCTCTTACTAGGCCCCACTTATGGAGCAGAGCTCCTGAAGAGACTCTGCTCTCCTCCTCTCCTCACTGACTGTCTGACCTCTGTCCTCACTGTCCTGCCACCCTAAGATGGCTTCCCTTTATGTTTCTACTACTATGGTGCTCCCCTATTCTACATCCTCCACCCACACCCACTACTGGTTCCCCCTCTCTTTGGTTCCCCCCACTCCAGCCAGGGACAGGGCTCAGCAGAAACACAGTGCATCTTGCCCTTCCAGCCGGCCTGGAGCAGTGTAGTGTTGAATGCGGGTGTTGGGGTTCCGGGCAGCACTCCCTCCTTACATTGAGAGAAGGAAACACCACACCTCTGGGTGAGGTGCAGTACCTCTGTGGCGACTGAACCCTCAGGGGCGCCACACATTGTATGGCATATTTGATTAGCATTGAATGAATTCAAAGGCAATCAAATTTCCTGGACAAATTCAAGCAAACTGCCTTATTCGAATTTTGGCAAATTTGCTCATGACTCCAGTATTGTAGAGGCTGTCTTCTATTAAATACCTGTTATCTACTCCAGATTTTTCCCAAATAAAAACATACCCATTGTTTGAATTAAATTGACCAAAATCAGCCTTTAAAAAACATAACAATAAACAATAATTTTTGGTTGAAGGAGGTTCTTGGAGCTCTAAAAGGCCATCCATACCTGAATATATGTAATCTTCCGGCATTACCCCAAGCTCGGGGGCACCTCTGTTACCAGTAAACCTTTTCCATGCCACTACCCAGGGGCCCCACCCTGAAGTTACAAAACTCCACCAGGCCATTATCAAATTCCAAAAACTGGAAGGTGCTGTCTCCTTGATGTACAACCCACCCACCAAAATTTTCTACCAACTCCAAGAACCCCATCGCACCACCAAGCCAAAAACAACCCTACCTATGTCCTTTGTTGCTTTGAAACTTTTTTTTTATATCCAAGTGACGCGCCCCCTGGGCCTGTGCTGTGCAGGGGGTTACCCGGAGCCGGGCCTTCTGTAAGATGCTGGGGGTTGTAGTCTCCGTGTGGCGGCGACCCGGTCCGTGCCCAGGGTGGTCAAACCAGTGGCAGTCTATTGGTATTGTAATTGTCCGACTACGCCACCCGTGGATTGCGGTCAGTGGGGACCGCCGCTGCGCTGCAGACCGCTGAGGCTGATGTAGTTTGCGCAGCCGAGTATGGAATAACTCACCACGGGAGAAGTATTGCCTCAGGGCAGCTAGTGTGGATGCTGGGAATGATGGTGTGAGGGTCCCAGTACTGATGGTGCTGGTGCGGCGATGAAACACAGAGACTTGTAATTGCAGTTTCCAATGCTTTACTCACGGTTGTTATTATGGTCACTTGTGCACATGAGGGACCGCCTGAGCTGTGCTGCGTTCACCAGGCAAGGGACTCGACCAACTCCCAGGCAATTCCAGAGCGTGGCACAGGGCTCCCTTCCTTTCCTTTCTCTGGCCGTCCCCACCAGTGACCCACCTTTGTCCAGCTCCCTCGGGCCTTCTCTTGGCGGAACCTATCTCCGGTTTCCCTGACCCTATGCGGTATGCTTTCCTGGTGGATGTAGTGAGGGGTCGCACCAAGATGTGGTAACAACCTCCGGTCTTTGGCTGAGGAATCTGTTGCCTCCACCAATTTGGGTTCCGGTACCCTGTTCTGCCAACCCTTCACCCTGTATCTCCTGGGCATATGGGGTTCCTTCTGTCCTCGTGTCTCTGGGCCTTTCTCTGTGTTCCTTGCTTCCTTTCTCCTCTGTTCCAGGTCCTTTCTTACTTTCCTTTCTGTTCTTTCTTCTCTCTCTCAGGCTCCAGCCTTCTGACAAGGCCTGCCTGCGGAGCAGAGCCCATGCAAAGGCTCTGCTTCCTGTCTTCTCCTCTCACTCTTGACTGGCTCAACTCACTGACTCTAAGATGGCGCCCACCTTATATACCTCCCTCTAACACCCGAGCCCAGGTGACTAGCAACCAATGGGCTCCTACCTATGCCCAGAAACCCACCCCTATCTGCTCCTACACCACTGGGTATTCCACCCCCCCGCCCCACTCCAGCCAGGGACAGATGCTGTCGTGCCTGCACTTCTGTCTAGTGGGAGCACTGTTGACCTGTCCCTCGGAAATGGGGTGTGTGTGTTGCATGCAGCTAAACGAGTCCTGGTCCACACTCCATCCTTACCCGGGAGTGGAATATCACACCTCTGGTTTGAGGTGCAATACCCCTGTAGCAGCCGAGCCCTCGGGGTGCTACACAAGTTTAACAAGTTGGGCAGGGGGGACCTTTTTCTGTTGTACCCTCATATAGATTGAGGGCCTCCCCGACCCCTCCCTCACTTTATATATGTCCGCTCTTTCTTGCAACCACCAAATATTTCCACCCCTTAAACGTTTGACCCTAATAATTAACCCCTTACTTGCCCTACAAAACTGAATCATGGGTTACTTACAACGCCCAAAGCTCTGCTGGGGTTCCATATTTCCTTCCCTTAAAAAAAGACAAAATATTCCGGTTGGAGACAATATTTTAGACTGCGCTACATCAAATATTTTTTGTATAATAAAGGGTATCAGTGTATTAATATGTGATAGCTGCTAAAGGATTCTAAGGATGAAGACGTACCCTTGTCCATTATTGAACACAGCAGTCAGCAAATAAACTTTGTCTGGCAGGGATTAAAAAGGAGCCACCAGTAAATAGTTTATTTAGTGCCAGAAAGAGCTCTGCAGGTTCTGAAGTGATGAAAAGTACCATCGAGGCATTTTTCTCTAACTTACTATCCACTTCAACGAATGCAAAGGATGGCAAATCATACTCTGCACACAATTCAAATCAATGTGCTACTCCCGAGGATGGCTCAAAAAACATACATCAGACAACGAACAGCTTCCAAAGCTTGCTTCGTAGGATGGTAATGATGTGGACGGTGAGAAAACAGCCACATAGCAAGATTCAGCATCGACTGAGAACAGACTTGATAAGCATCCAACATTTTGCTCACATAAACAACTGTCCTTGACTGTGAAAAGATAATTATTGAGGAAAAGAAGAAAAAAAAAGTTCTTTAGGGAGAAAATTTAAGAAATCCAATAAGAGCCAAAGCCACCGGTCCACAATCACTCAGGAAGTTAAGGACATGCCAAGAGATCTTTAGCCTATGAAATGCAAATCATAAAACATGCAACTAAGTGGAAAAGAGCGGCGCAGATAATGTGTCTGGGACAAAAAATCAAAGCGAATCCATCATGAAAAGTTATACAAAACTCTTATTAATTGTACAGAAGCAGGAGAGTAAGAGACTGGTAAATTTCTCAATCTGAAAAGTAGTCTATACTTGACCATGGAGGTATAACTTGGCACAAGACTATGGGGATAATGTATGAGGAGTAGAGCTGAAACAATCAATTCAATGCAAATCAAATCTATGTGGAATTTTAGGAAATTTAACCCTTTCGCAACCTTGGGTTTTGTCGTTTTTTGCATTTTCGTTTTTTGCTCCCCTTGTTCCCTGAGCCATAGCGTTTTTATTTTTTAGTCAATATGGCCATGTGAGGGCTTATTTTTTGCCGGACGAGTTGTAATTTTCAACGCCATTACTAGTTTTACCATATCGTGTACGGGAAAACGGGAAAAAAATTCCAAGTGCGGTGAAATTGCAAAAAAAGTGCAATACCACAGTTGTTTTTTATTTATTTTTTTACCACGTTCACTGAATGCTAAAACTGACCTGCCATTATTATTCTCCAGGTCATTACGAATTCGTAGACACCAAACATGTATAGGTTCTTTTATATTTAAGTGGTGAAAAAAAATTCCAAAATTTGTTAAAAAAAAAAAATAGCGCCATTTTCTAAGACCTGTAGCGTCTATTTTTCGGGATCTGGGGCTGGGTGAGGGCTTATTTTTTGCGCGCCGGGCTGATGTTTTTATTGATAACATTTTGGGGTAGATCCGATGTTTTGATCGCCCGTTATTGCATTTTATTGCAATTTTGCGGCAACCAAAAAACGTAATTCTGGCGATTAGAATTTTTTTCTCGTTACGCCGTTTACCGTTCGGATTAATTATTTTTTTATATTGATAGATCGGGCGATTCTGAACGTGGCGATACCAAATATGTCTATGTAGGGTTTTTTTTAAAATATTTTATTTTGAATGGGGCGAAAGGGGGGTGATTTAAACTTTTATATTTTTTTTTATTTTTTTTATATTTTTAAAAACTTTTTTTTTCACTTTTTGCATGCTTCTATAGTCTCCATAGGAGACTAGAAGCAGAAACTGTCCGATTGCCTCTGCTACATTCAGGGGATCAGCAGACTCCCTGTATGCAGCAGAAATGGGTCTGTGCTATGAGCGCCAACCACTAGGTGGCGCTCATAGCGACCAGCTCATGACAACCGCAGGCGTCTGCTGCAGACCCTGGGTTGTCATGCCCACCCATCGGTGACCCGCGATCACGTGACGGGGTCGCCGATGGGCAGGGCTTAGGATGCGCTTTCCGGAAGCGCGCATTAAATGCCGCTGTCGGAGATTAACAGCGGCATTTAACATGTTAACAGCCTCGGGTGGATCGCGATTCCACCCGCGGCTGTTGCGGGCACATATCAGCTGTAAGAATCAGCTGACATGTGCTCGGTTCAGTGCGGGCTCACCGCCAGAGCCCTCACTGAACCGGGGGAGGTAGCCTATGACGTACTAAGACGTCATAGGTTGTAAAGGGGTTCGATTTGCTAAAATCACCAAAAACTGGTCAAATCCAATTTACACAAAGCAGAAGGATGCAAGATCCAGAAAAGGCTGATATGACTTCTCTATAATGCCTTGCAGATATCACAACACATAGCATGGCTAATCAGAAAGCATTAGTCTAGCCTGTATGAAAGCAGAGGCAGGAAATTCAGCAGCCACTTTGTAGTGAATCTGGATAGTGAGAGGATGTCACAGCTTATTCATAGAGATAGGAAGAGAAAGCTATAAAGCACTGAATAAACATTACTGATAGTGTGTAACAGCACAGCAGTGACAAAAGTTTGCCATCTGTTTACCCATAGCCTTATCTGTCAGTTTCACATTACTAAGCCTGTGTTTGCATCAAGAAGCTTGAAAAGGGTGGGATACAGTCCTATGAGACCTCAGAGTGTTTCACATGTGTGGAGGCTTTGCCATAATTGCAATTTATAACGAATCAATTCGCTGCAAATTGTATTTTTGGGGGAAAATTGCCAGAAGTAGCAAATTCAAATTCAAAAGATTCACACATTCATTTTTCTATGCAAACGTGCATAAAAATACTTTTACAATTAATTGTTGCAAAAACATGACCTGATAACACCTAATCAATATCAATATTTTTCTAGCCTTGATTAGCAATGCCACTCAGGTTCTGGAGTAAACTTGTGCGCAAAGTCTGCAACATCTGCCATGAAATTTGTCTAATACAAGCCCTGGCCAGTTTCTACAACAAGAACCTGAGCTGTTTGTTATAGGCACTAAATTTGACGCAGGCCAGAAATAAAGCTATAAAACAAAATTGAAAATAACGCCAAAAAAGTAGAGTAAAAGGATATCGATGACATCGAAAAACTGGAACAAGTTCAGAGAAGAGCTGCTACCAGGATGGTGAGCGGACTACAAACTATGTCCTACAAAGAACGGTTATCTGAAGGGATGTCACAGTGTAGAGGGATCATCCTTATTCTCATTTGCACATGGAAACATGAGAAGCAATGGGATGAAACTGAAAGGGAGAAGATACAGATTAGATATTAGAAAAAACTTTTTGACAGTGAGGCGATCAATGAGTGGAACAGGCGGCCACGAGAGGTGGTGAGTTCTCCTTCAATGGAAGTCTTCAAACAGAGGCTGGACAGACATCTGTCTGAGATGGTTTAGTGAATTCTGCATTGAGCTGGGGGTTGGACCAGATGACCCTGGAGGTTCCTTCAAACTCTTAATTTCCTGGGGCTTCTCATATTCCTCATGAAACAGAATACCACGAGAGGTGGTGAGTTCTCCTTCAATGGAAGTCTTCAAACAGAGGCTGGACAGAAATCTGTCTGAGATGGTTTAGTGACTCTTGCATTGAGCAGGGGGTTGGATCAGATGACCCTGGAGGTCCCTTCCAACTCTAACAATTAAGGATTCTATGATAATAACTTAACCAGGACAATATGTCTGTCTGGGGCTTTTCAAACTTTTTTTTACTTGGGTTTTGCCATCCAGAAAATTGTGATGCTGGAACATCGTTGGTTCATGTCAAAAGTGAAAAAAAGAATGTTAATTGTTTTTCTGAACTCTTTAAACAACATAGTAATATTGTAAAATGGAAAGACAATGATAACGGAGATGGATGAAAAGGGGATAGTCCAAGAATAGAAAAACATGCCTTCTTTCTTTCAGAAACAATGCACCCCAGACCATGAGTTTTGTGCAGTGTTGTTGTAGCTCAGCTTCATTTACTTTACCAGGACTCATGGTCATGTTTCTTACTGAAAGCAGCCATGTTTTTCTAATCCTGGACTATCCCTTTTAGTCCATCCAGTTCAGTTTATACACCTCCCTAAGGATTCTGTATATGACAAATTTCTGTTCAATTAGGACAATATCAATCTGAACCGTTGCATAAATGACCATCTGATCTTATTGAAATCTGACGCAGCTGCCAAAAAATTGATCTGAAGTACCTAAAAAATCTGTGTATCAATCCCAATGATTGTAGGTTGTAAACACATCCCTCCATTGTTGGGAATAGAAAGGTTCATGTAGGACAATCATAACAGATGAGAAAAAAGTAAAATTGTCTCTATTCTAAAACAATATTTGGGGGAAGGGGGTGTAATCAACCACCTCCGACCAAAACTATCATGTCAAATTGGTCTGATTTGTCAGCAATCTGTGTATCTAAACCCAGTTTTATATTTATTGTCCTGGATATAAAGAAATCATTAGAAAGATCTCAGTGCTATTTATTGATCTATTTATTAAGGGCGGTTAGGGCACTCCATCTTTATGACTCAAAACATAACTAGAAGAACACCACAGCAACCATATATTTATAAATTGTATATATTACACCTAAGATCATGTTCCTGCTCAAAGAGGGGACTGATAATGCACCATTCGTCAAACACAATATATAGGGGGGTGGCAGAGGCCAGAATGAACGACAAAAAGGTGATGTTACAAATATAAAAATGCTTTATTATACATGCATCTACAGAAAAAGGGAAAATACAAATGACCCAGCATAGGGAGGCAATAAAATGGATCTGTCTCCGGATTTTACAAACTAAACTGTACATATTATTAAATAGTTCTCGTAGACATGATGAGACTGGTGCACTTACTGTGAAAATACTCATCATAAGGGTATAATTTGGATAGTAGAATGAGCATTTTATAAGTGAAAGGTGATGAGTCTGAATGTATTCAGTCACCATTCATCCAGCCTGACTGACAGCTGCAGTTTGTACTGAGTAGTGTGAGATCTCAGCAGGGAGGAGGGACACTGAGGATCTGTTAATCAAGCTAAGTGGGTAGAGATTTATCAGCAGCAGGGAGGAGGGACACTGAGCAGCTGTCAACCAATCTAAGTGTGTAGAGATTTAGCAGCAGCAGGGAGGAGGGACACTGAGGAGCTATCAATGAAGCTAAGTGAGTAGAGATTTAGCAGCAGCATGGAGGAGGGACACTGAGAAGCTATCAATGAAGCTAAGTGAGTAGAGATTTAGCAGCAGCAGGGAGGATGGACACTGAGAATCTATCAATCAAACTAAGTGAATAGAGATTTAGCAAGCAGCAGCATGGAGGGGGGGCACTGAGAAGCTATTAATCAAGCTAAGTGGGTAAAGATTTAGCAGCAGGGAGGAGGGACACTGAGAAACTCTAAATCAAGCTAAGTGTATAAAGATTTAGCAGCAGAGAGGGGGGATACTGAGGAGCTCTAAATCAAGCTAAGTGGGTAGAGATTTAGCAGCAGGGAGGAGGGATATTGAGGAGCTCTGAATCAAGCTAAGTGGGTAAAGATTTAGCAGCAGCAGGGAGGAGGGACACTGAAAAGCTATCAATCAGGCTAAGTAGGTAGAGGTTTAGCAGCAGCAGGGAGGAGGGACACTGAGGAGATATCAATTAAGCTAAGTGGGTAGAGATTTAGCAGCTGCAGGGAGGAGGGACACTGAGGAGCTATCAATCAAGCTAAGTGGGTAAAGATTTAGCAGCAGCAGGGAAGAGGGCCACTGAGGAGCTGTTAAGCAGGATACTGGTAACTTTCAAAGAGGATTATACAGCGATTATTACATGGATTTTCAAAGTAAGTACATCAGCTTTATCAATTCTAAGAGATCTATTGTGAAATCTGGTGACAGGTAGACTTTAATGCTTCTGCATTGATGCCTGTAACATACAAAGAATCCAATTACCATCTGAACTGACTCGCATACAGCCATGAATCTAATACAACCCTCGAAAAACTCTGATGTGGAGTACAGCCATACTATCTGTTGATGTCATCACACAGCACAAGTCATGAGGTCATCAAAGAAATGGAAAGAATGTGTTGTGCACACAAACCTTTATAAAGCAGAATGCTGATACATTGCCGTGATTCTTGTTACGAAGCATGAAGAATTATGATTTCATTGTTTTAATGTCCCTTGTGCAGAAGAAATGCTTTATCTGAAGGATGAGGACAGACTAAGAGCAGAGAGCGGTAAAATGATAGGTCTCATCTTCCTATCACAGCCATCTTAATCTGAGCAGTTCTTAAAATAAATCCAGTGGACTGAGATGTTCTATGATTGATGCGATCTTCTGTTTGTAGATATTCCTGTATCACGCGCTTTGCCAAATCTTCCTAATCCCTGGGGTGGAAGCTTGTGTTATTTCAGTGGCAGCAGCTGGTATATAATACAGTCTGATCTGCATATCAGTTCAATTGGAACCACAATAAACCTATCTTACCAGCTCAAAAATCCAGATTATTTACTCAACGCTGCAGATGCCCATTTGGAAGCAGAAATAGTGCTGGTGACCAGAAAAACAGAATTCTTCATACATCATGTGAACGATGCTTGTCCTTTACCAGCTGATCTGCTTCACAATTGGATGTAAACATCAA
This sequence comes from Phyllobates terribilis, assembly GCF_046119375.1. Lineage (NCBI taxonomy): Eukaryota > Metazoa > Chordata > Amphibia > Anura > Dendrobatidae > Phyllobates > Phyllobates terribilis. Next base: position 271,520,835 of record NW_027362772.1, read on the forward strand.
CTCGAGTGTAGACAATACATCCCAGGCGAGCTGATTACACCTCATTTAACTATCTATAATATAACCGGAGATGCGTGTCTCTGTCTGAAGCCTCGATAGACTGTGCATGCGCGACGCGCAGTCTGGCTCCAGAGAGAAGCAGGCATCCAGCCGTTACAGGTAAGAGGAGTGTGTAAGGTGTAGGCACTGAACACATACCGCGATCTCCGGCGCCATACTTACATACTTACCTGACCGGGAGGAGCGTTGCTGCGGCGCCTCTCTTCGCTGGAGACCGGGACAGGAGTGAGGCGTCGCATCGGCATAGCGCTATCCGGCGCCATTTTACTGAAGACACATTTGCAGTGTGTCATCATCAAAATGGCACCGGGCAGTGCGGTGCTCCAGCGCTGCACTCCTCCCCCGGCCTCTAGCAGAACTGGAGCACAGGGAAGAAAGGTGAGAATAACTGTTTATTCTTTTGTATGTGTGTACAGTGTGAAAGGGATGAGGGGGCCACACATACCAGGATTGGGGGGTGAGGGGACCATGCATACCAGGATAAGGATGAGCAATGCCATGCATATCAGGATAGGGATGAGGGGTACCATGTATGCCAGCCTTGATGCTGGCTATTGGGCACACATATATTGGCCAATGCTCTATATATTTGCTAAGTACCTTCCTTTTGCGTTAATTTTTCATATTAACATTACAGATTAATTTTGAAATACTTTTATTTACATTATTTATTTATTTTACTCACTTATATAGCGCTATTTATTCCACAGTGCTTTACAGACATTACGAGCATTGTCCCCATTGGGACAATCTACATTCCCTATCAGTATGTCTTTGGAATTTGGGAGGATACTGGAGAACCCAGAGGAAACCCACACAAACATGGGGAGAACATACAAAGTCTTTGTAGATGTTGTCCTTGGTGGGATTTGAACCCAGGACCCCAGTGCTGCAAGACTGCAGTGCTAACCACTGAGCCACCGTGCTGCCCTATGTAGGGCTTTCCTATTTTTCCACTGCAGCAATGCAGTTTCAATAATTTATTATATAGCTATGGATTCTGCTATTTTATATCATGTATGACCCACTTAAGTATATGAATGGAATGCAAATATTCATGAAGCCTGTAAATATATGAACACTCCAGAACCTCCTGCAAATCGTTGGAAATCATCTGCCTGAGTATTTCATCTTTTCATCTATTCTCACCAGATGTAATCTGAATTCCAGAAACTTTTAAGTTGGAGTGGTTTCTACTCCAACAGATCTATCTGCCAATCTATTTATACCAAAGTGATCAGCTTTAAAGGGGTTGGCCCATGAACAACATTTATCACCTTTTAATAAGCGAGAACCAAGGACCTTCTGTTTATGATGCAAACTAATGGGCCAATTTATCAGTTTTAAATGTCACAAAATTTTTATGCAACTTGTATTTGTGCAATACATTTTGTGACCTTTGATGTTCGTACACCAGATCCGCCAACTTTATGAAAAGTTTACAGCCTGAGCATGGACGAACAAATTCTTCCTAATTTATGCCACAACCATTGCAAAAATTCAAACATGAATGTCCTCTAGTCTTTGACTAGAGTATATTTCTTAATCCAGCTCTTGGGACCGGCTGAAAAAGTCATTAAGATACGCAAGGTACTTAATATATTTGCTGCATCTTACTACAGCGGACTCTCTTGATTGCTTCATCAGCTTTTTGGAATTCAAGTTTCCATAAGCCAACATTCTGGTCCTATCCCAGAACTTTGGTTACAATCTCCTTAGCAAAGTTTAGGCATGTGGAAGCTCAGCTAAAGTCTACAGGACTGATACAGATGGCCAAGGCAAAGCTTGTGTTATATGGGAGTGTTTGTGAATTTAAGAAGGCTTTCACAGACAGTTTTGGCGCTAGTGGGCCCAGGGGAACGCTTCAGTTAGCCCCTGTACAGGGATTTGGACTTGGCTGCAAAGGCTCCTGAGTAAATCCACAATGAAGCTGCTGGACAGTGGAGCAGGATGAAAGTAGAATAGTCAAAAGAACAAGGACAATGACAAAATCAGTAGACAGTGAAAAAATCAGGTTGACAGCTGGGGACAAATCCAGGAGAGCGTAAACAGGATCTAAATTAGTAAGAAAAGGGTTAAATAAGTCCAGGGTTATTAACAGGTAGCAAGCTGAAGGTCAGACAGAAGTGCTGGGTCAACCATCAAAATTCGAGATTTGTAAAATTCTAACCAGGGTCAGTAACAAAAATTTAAAACTGGAAATAAAAAAAACATTGAGTTTAAATAGGGCTCCTTACATGATGATTGGCTCCGCCATTGACCAGCCAACAGGATCAATTAAAATACATAATATTAAGGAGGAGGAGCAGCACATGGGGCTTGGCTGGGCAGCGATCTTTCCACCCAGAAGATGAAAGAACTCAACTTCAATGTTGTCTGCCCCCGTCCTCTCCGCAAACACCATTGACTGTCACTGTGCCATGACACTCGGCAGCAGAGGCAGATGACACTAAAGTGAGAAAAGGTGGGTATGTAACAGCCTGGCTATCTTTACAGGTCCCATAGACTTTAATCAGCAGTGCTCTGGTATGACCACCAATATAAAAAAAGGTGGCACGGGACCGCTATTCTCAGGATTGGGACCCATAGCGATCATACATTTATCAACTAACCTATGGATAGTGAGTAAATGTTTATGGGTCTACCTCTTGAAGTCCTATACCTATGGCCACAATGTAGCTCCAAATAGTGGCATCAAGCTGTGTTATGGCACCTATAAATATCTATGGGTATATATTCTATCCCTGTAGTCCTCTGAATTCATATACATGTTATTCTCCAGATCCCATCAAAGCTCCAACACAAGGCTCTACGGTGTGCACGAGACTTTACCTTTCAAGGTGACCTTACTAAAGATACACTCAAGTATCAATGACAGCTCAATGACAATCGCACAGTAAAGAAAGATCATTACGACGAGGAATTTCTACAGATTTAACAACCGCTCTTGTAAATTTGTAAAAAATACATTTGATGAATGAGATTAGAAGATGAATGTGAGACATTGGAAGACCCAGATATGGACAAGGAAGGTGAGAAGTGGAACATAATTAACATAGAAAGGATCAAAGAAGAGAGATAGACGCACTGGAAGGAAAATGGAAAGACCTAGCTGGAAAGGAACAGATGATGGAAGAGGACGTCTAAGGAGAAGGTGTTAACCAGCATTGGAGAAGAATTGGATGATATATGTATCATTTCCTCCAAAAAGACAGGCTTGTTTTATGGCTGAATCTGTTTACCTCAATTTATTCTGTCTCTGTCCCTCTGTTCTCCTTCCTCCTTGCCAGGCAATGTTGTTTTGACAAGATTGATTTTATCTTGAATGTTGCTCCACTCAATAAATCAACATTGTCAATTTTCCTTTTAGTGGCGGAAGAATAGCCGGCTTGATAAACACATTTTCTCTGTAAATTGAAACACTTAGAAAACATTTTTTTCATGTTCGAATTATTTTTTTTTTTATTAAATGAACGTGTTGCTTTAGATTTTGTACAGAATTAGATTGCCTTTGATCGTAACCTTTAAACTGCACTTCTGATGAAAATAATACAAGAGGAGATGAGGGAATCCTTAAAAATTCTCTTTTCCATTAAGTCTCCAAAGAACAAATCAACCAGATTTGCTGTGAATCTTGAACCTGGCAAATTGATTCTACCATCTTCAAATACAATTGTTAAGAGAAATGGGGGGAGGATTTATTATAAAGGCTTTACACCTGTTTTCCAGCATGGAAAAGATGAAACTTTTGGTGCACACCACGGTTTTGCTAAAATTGTCATCTTTTTTACTTCTAAAAAAGTGTTGGAAAAGTTAGTGTGGCTTGATGAGAAGGGCGAGGCGACCAACTATCTGACATATTTAGGACTCATTCAGACATCCATGCAAATTAGTCCAAGATCAGACCTAAATACACGGACTAACCAAGGGTTTCCTAACCTGAGCAGGACAGCTTCATATATTTCTATAAATCCGTCATGGTCAGGTCAGGAGACCCACGGCTAGTCTGTACATTGCGTTCTGATCTCGGACCGATTTGCATATTCAACTGAATGTGACATTACTATAACTTATACAAAAATTTGTCATAAACTATAAAGCAAATTAGACAGTTTACCGATGCAGACGATAAACAGCAGATGAGATTAATCTGATGTATATTGGACTTTTAGACACAATTTCTATAGTGTGATTTCCAATTTCGGTGTTCCAGTAAAATTGTTTTAGAAAAATAGTAACTTAAATTTTTGAAAAATATCAAAAATTATTTTCCCTTTCCCTCCTGTTTTATACAGGTAATTGTATTTAGTCTTTGCAGAGCACCGACTGACCGAGTGATTGTGTTTGAGTCTTCCTGTATTGTTCTGTATTATAACCTTGAAAGACATATGTAGGCGGCCTAACCTGGGTCCGCTCTCCGCGGGGAAGGGCAGGTCAAATGGAGTGAATGGAGCTAATGCAGAGGTATTTATAGCCACAGATCAGAACGCTGTTTGGAAACCATCTAGAAATGTTCAAGAATATTACTGCCTGGAGAGCGGAGATATCAAAGACACGGGGATTGTTAACCCATTACAAGTGCTAACAGTTATTTCAGTAGTAGTCGGCTGTGATATATCAAAGCTTAATAAAAACTTTTTACAATCTCTGAGTTTGTGCTAAGTGCGCATGTATTATTTCTCGCAACATAATAAGCAAAGATGCATAAACAGTGGATAACCCGTCACTGATGGTACCATGAGAGTGAGAAAAATTTAAAACATTGGTACCTTCCGGACTGGCGCCATTCCACCTTCATCACCATTGTGTTTCCCCCCAGCATGCTGGGTCTAGCATCCGTCTGATCGACTTCAGCATCCACATTTCATCACAGGCAAGCTTTGAAATGACTGCGGAGGAGCTGTGCCAGTGTGGACCCATTAACAAGGGGTTGGCAAGTAGTAGACAACCCCTTTAACACAAAACGAGGGAGAAAATTATTTCAAATATATTTGGATTTTTTTTAAGTGATGTCCAGCAAAAAGTTGTTCTTAAATGTGTTTAAATTAGTAAATTATGCAACCTTATTATTACAGATGAGCTGATCGATTAGCAGGACTCCGGTCCAGCGTCCAGGTCAATCGTATCCAGACGCTATAGGAGAGACCCGCGAATCTCTTATCTTGTGCGTCCCCTGTGCAGCATTTGACTTGTTGGTGCTGGCGCAACGTCATCTGTGCGAATCGATCCGATCATCTCTACTTACTAGGGTGCAGTCAGACATCCCTATAAATTGGACCGAGATTGGAACGCAGCGTATAGACTGGCCGGCGGCACTCCTGACCAAGTGTGACAGCTTCATGTACTCCTATGCATCTATCATGCTTGGGTTGGGAGAGCGGCCGGCCAGTCCATGCATTGCATTCTGATCGCAGTACGATTTATACAGCAGTCTGACTGCACCCTTATTGTAATTCACTTCTGAAATGTGTCCCGATCTTCAGCTACAAGCTTCAGTCCAGGGTCCCAGCAGGTCCTCTTCCATTTTGTAGTAGAATTTCTTTTGTGCATATACTGTATGTGAATGTGAGTGGGGTTATCATTTTCTTACTATTTTATAACATTTGCAAATTTTTTTTTTTAATCTCTAAGACAATAATTTTAAGAATTCAAGAAAGTGAAGTTTTATACAGTTATTGAAGGTATCTCTATTGTAAATAGGTTAACTGGAAAAAAACGTATCTGGAGAATTTTAAGAAATATCTCACATAGCAAAATAAACCCCTAATAAAAAATATTACTTATTTAGGGTTTATTTGAGGGAAAGCTTTATCTTTGCTCCCACCTCCCCAACTCCCCCCCATTACCTCCTGCTTTTGTCACCCTACACCATACCGATGGATATTTGATTGTGGCTATTGTGCCAGGTATAATACATTCCCCTCTCCCATCCCTTCCTTTGAGTTTGTGTTTTGGGGAATTGTTATCATTCTTTTTAGCTTTTAACCAATATCAATAAAGAATATTTTTTATTAGGGGGTTGCTTTGCTATGTGAGATGTATCTCTATTGTAGGCAATTTAAGGGGTTGTCGAGGCTTTAATATTAACCGCTATCCTTAGGATAGGTCATCCGACTGATCAGCTGATAGCGGGTTCCCAAGGAGGTATGGGGTATACAGTGTAGAAAGCCGGAACACCATAGCTCCATAGTGGCTGTTCGCTGGTACTGCAGATCAGTTCCTATTGAAATGATCTGAGCTGCAGTACCAAGAACGACCACTGCACACTGAACAGAGCTGTGATGTCCAACCATCTAGTAGCTGATCAGTGGGGGGTGCTGGGTGTTGGATCCTCACCGATCTGATATTGATGACCTATCCTAATAATAAGCTAACAATATAAAATCTTGGACAGCCCCTTTAAGTATTTACCATAGAGTCTTGTTTTATGCATACATTAATTTATCACTGTAATGTTCTTGTTGAGATATTTTTAGATACTATAGTGTGAAACTTCATCTTGAGTAATTTTCCCATATATTATATTGCAAGCTACAAATATTCTTACTATAAGGCCACGGCTCCACTGTCAGTATTCGGTCAGTATTTTTTCTCAGGAATGGGAGCCAAAACCAGGAGTGGGTAATAAATACAGAATTGGTGACTTGTTTCTATTATACCTTTTCTCTGATTGTTCCTCATCTGGTTTTGGCTTCCACTCCTGAGAAAAAATACTGACCAAATACTGATAATGGGGCCGTGGCCTAAGCACTAGACTGTCTAGATTGCAGATTTAAGGCCCCCATACACATTAGATGGCTGTCAGTAAAACAATGCTTTGGTCAATCAGTTGGCCAATAGCCACCTCAGCCGACACCTCCATACACAGAAGCTCTCACTTGGCCAAGCTCTCCTGTGTTCTCTGTGAGAGAGCCACCTACTGTCATGTTGGCCTATTGTTCGGCCTACAGTAATTTTCAGCCAGCGTTCCCATACATAGGAGCGCTCATTTGGTCAAGTGCTCTAGTGTTCACTAAGGGAGAGTCGCCAGGCTTTCATGTTGGCCAATCGTTCATCCTAGAGCCATCTCAGCCAAAGCTTCCATACACAGGAGCACTCATTTGGTCGAGCGTGCTAGTGTTCTATGGGAGAGTCGCCAAGCTATCATGTTGGCTAATCGTTCGTTCTAGAGCCATCTCAGCCGACGCTTCCTTACACAGGAGCACTAATTTTTCGGAGCACTCCTGCGTTCTCTATGAGATAGCCACTGGCTGTCATGTTGGCCTATCATTCAGCATACAGCAATCTCAGCCAACTCTACCATACACAGGAGCGCTCGTTTGGCCGAGCGCTCCAGTGATCTCAATGAAAGAGCCATCAGCTGTCATGTCGCCCGGGCTCCTTATCTCAGGGAGAACAATGCAACTGGAAGTCCAAAATCGGACATGCGTAATCAACATCTTCCCTGGTCATCAGTTGGCCGGTGCCCCTATACACATTAGATTGTTGACATCAATAAGTTTATGGAGTCTAATATGTATAGAGGCCTTTATAGCCAATTGCCCATAGGTCAAAACAGAAGTAAAATGCATACTAAATGCCAGCTTTTAATTTTTTGAATGGTCAGCTCACATAGGTTGCCAAGAGAAAAAAACCTCCATATTAATGACATGATGAACTGCACATTTCTGTATTGTAGCCATGTGAAAATGGTGAAACTGGACTACAAGTGTGCCGGAGGCTTGTCCGGTTGGCCCAAGTTCTCACACAATGGGGAGCCTCAATGATCAGAAGACCACCCTATTTGGAGCTGACTTCGTAGCCAATTACTTGTCAATTGGATTAGGGGTTCAAAACAGAATATTCTAAATATACATTTACAGTAACATTAAATGTTGGGCTTGCGAAATGAATCAGATAAAAGAACGAAACAAACTTCTTAATATGTTTTCCTCAATCACCTACATCACTCGGGAATGACGATTAATCGCATATCCCATTAAACTCTGCGGACGAGATTAACCGCCCGAAGCTCAAGCAAGGAGATTAAATTGTAACAATGAGAAATTGAAGAAGACCATCACATTACACGGCAATTAAAAATGGCTTGTGTAGTGCAGATCACTGGTAACAGAAGACGAGCGATCACTATTATAAAGTTAATCCAAAAATCACACATGAAACGCAGTCTGTACTCTGTGTGGCCTCTTTTATGATTTGTCCTTATTGCATTCACAGAAGCATTAGATTAAGGAAAAGAAAAATTATGAAGAACATTTACTGTATCAGACCATTCTGCAAATGAAACCAAGAATCTATTAAAGCTCAGAAGTCATGGAGAGAAGATGCTAGTCATGTCTTGTACAATCAGCACAAAATAAGGTAGGCTTTAAAATGTATTTGCAAGTGCAGTTAAAACGTGCCTGTCTTTTCAGGTGACTTTTCAGAATAAGCTATTAAGTGTTTACATGAGGGAAAACATTGTCTCTGGCTATTATTTGACTTATAGCCTCCATTTTTTCAGCAGTTTTCCCTTCTTCAGGCTCTATCTCTGATTTCTGTTGTCTCTGAGCTGGTGAGTGGAGATTAGCTGCCATGAAGTTTCCCATACACAGCACACACAGACAAGAAGGATTCCTGTTCTCCTGTCTCTATGTAGTTGACGTTCAGAATCAACAGCAGCATGGAGGACATTATACAGTAGTACTGAGCAGTGTAACTGTATATCCAGCTCTGGGATGAGATAACACAAGAAAGCAGCAGCACGATCTGCCTGTATCTCCTTTAGTCTATTCTCTCATTTTGCTGCTCCTTCCTTTTACCCCTTCTCCCCTCTCTGCAAACTTAAATAGATACTGTAATATAATACTTCAGCAAGCTAACCAAATAACATGAAGTGGATACCAAAAAGATATGACGCACAAAGGGTTAGTAAGTTTAGAGAAGGGTTTGACACTGGGTAGATTGAGGATGCTCACCTGTAGAGTTGTGCTACAATGGGAACAACTCTAGTGTAGACCTGAAACTGGAAGTAGATGCTAGCAATGTCCTTGGCCCTTCACTGTAACTGTCACACCTTGCCGGCTGCCATGCCATCACTGGGTAAAAAGATCCAGCTGAAACCACTAATTGTGGATCAGCAAAAAATACTTTATTCAGGTAATCTCACAAATACAGTTTGAAAGATTTACTGAAATTTACGCCAGAAATTAACAGAACTTATAGCATAAATCTACATCAGCTATGATATTTTTGTTTGTGGCCTACGGAGACCTCAGAGACACATTAAAATTTTATTAAGGGGCATTATCCTTTTAAAAATGTATTACATCATACTTCCAAGGGCTTCTGGTCAAGGTTGTCATATGATGAAATCCCCCATATGTGTTAAAAGCTTACCAGGAGTCATGGAGGCGGTGCAGAAACCAGGTAGAGTCAAGATGTCTATGGGCATGGCTAGAAATGGGATACAGGATACTTCTTATACTGAATGTAGAAAATTTTTACTATGGCATCTTTGGGATGTTATTTATTAAATAGGGAGAGCCCTTTTACCAATAAACTGATGGCATGATGATTCTGTACTTGTTAATAACTTTTTAAACATGATTATGACGCGCCCAGGGGATGGGGACAAATGACTCGGTGCCCGGGCCTTGTTGTTGCCTGATCTCGGGGGATGTCGCGGTGGCTGGCTCCCAGGCCCGTACCCTGGGGTCACTCTTAAAAGCAAGGAAGGGGGAAAGATGTATGGGAAAGGGGAATGTTCGTGACGCCACCCGTGGTGTCTAGTGAGGATCGGTGTTCAGGCAGCTTAGTTGGTGCTGCTCCCCACAGGTGGAAAGGGGCCTCAGGGCAGTGTAGAGAGGGAAGCAGAATAGAGCGCTGGCGGGTTCAGAGCCGCGGAGGAAAGAACAGACAGAGGCAGTAGTTGAAGTCATCCAAGTCTTTACTCACGGTAGTGTTTTCTCAGCTCAGAGCTTCTCTCTGCTGTCACACGGCAAGCTGCGACTGCCAGGGTGGGGTTCAGCACACTCCAGGTAGTTCAGGAGCACTTGACAGGACCCCTGCTCTAGTGTGTTTCTCTCTTGTTTGAACTTCTCCCGCCTTGTGTCCCCCACTGAGTCCCGTACGGGTACTGCGATGTCCCTTGTGGGTAACGTGTAGTTCCCAGACCGAATGGGTGCCCTTTTTGGTGACTGGTGGTGAGAACGTGGCCCTCTGGATAAACTCAGATTAGGGCATACAGGTGGCGACTCCGCTCCCTCCGTATCCCCCTGGGATCCACATAAGCCTCCGGACTTTTCTGACAGAGACGTGAAGTGCAAAGTCAGATAATCGGGGACCGGTACCCCCTCTTGCCGCAGGGTCTCTCTGGCAGGGCCAGAATAAGGTATGCAGGTGGCGACTCCACTCCATCCGCACCCCCTGAGATCCTTTCGCCTGTGGAGCCTATCTCCTCTGCTCCCCTCCTGGGCCTTCTTGGTTGGACCCTGACCGGGGACAGAGCCGGTTATAATTCTGCCCCGACCCCCCATCTCGAGGCCTGAGACCGGGAACCATGGACCCAGAGCCGACAACAGTTTTGTACTGACTTGCCGTCCCAAAGACCCACGACCAAAGACCTTGTTATAAAGATGGCCTCCAGTTATATATGATTCTAATAAGTGCCTAAGTAAAGTACTTCCTCCACCCTCACTCACTACGTGGTTCCCCCTAACCTTCAGAACTGGAGTGGTGTAGTGTTGAGTGTGTGGTTGGGGTCCTGTGAGGTACTCCATCCTTACCTTGGAGTGGAGATACCACACCTCATTCTGAGGTGCAGTACCCCTCTGGCGACTGAACCCTCAGGGGCGCCACAATTATATTTTACTATTTTGGAGAAAAAGAAGTTTAAAATTAGCGAGCATCATGTTTATAGAAATTACCAGGAGTCATGGGGGAGGTGCTGGAGTCAAGTGGGGTCACATTTCCTTGGGTGTGTTAAGAGACAAGGCATTGTGATTCTGTAGCCTGCAGCACTACCCTTCGGTTTCTGGGGTGAGCCATGGCATTCTGGCTAGTAGCAGACCGAATCTGCCTTGATAGCCATCCCAGTTTTGGCTCAGCTAGAGCTGGCTTTAATCATTCAGGGCATTTAATGAAGTAGAATTTGTGTGCTAAGAGCCAGGACACTACACGGCTGCCCAAAGTCATGGAACGGTGCTAGAGGTAGGCTGAGTTACAGTGTCCTGGCTCTTTGAACCCTTATGGGCAAAGTGACTCCGAATAACTCCAGCCTCGCCCCTATGACTCCTAGTAAGCTCTGTACACGTAGCCCTCACTAATTTTAAACTTCGTTATCTCCACGACAGTGAAATACAGTGGTGGCCAACAGTATTGGCACCCCTGCAATTCTGTCAGATAATACTCAGTTTCTTCCTGAAAATGATTGCAATCACAAATTCTTTGGTATTATTACCTTGATTTAATTAGCTTGCAAGGAAAAAACACAAAAGAGAATGAAGCAAAAATCAAATCATTGATCATTTCACACAAAACTCCAAAAACGGGCCAGACAAAAGTATTGGCACCCTCAGCCTAATACTTGGTTGCACAACCTTTAGCCAAAATAACTGCAAACAACCGCTTCCGGTAACCATCAATGAGTTTCTTACAATGCTCTGCTGGAATTGTAGACCATTCTTCTTTGGCAAACTGCTCCAGTTCCCTGATATTTGAAGGGTGCCTTCTCCAAACTGCCATTTTGAGATCTCTCCACAGGTGTTCTATGGGATTCAGGTCTGGACTCATTGCTGGCCACCTTAGAAGTCTCCAGTGCTTTCTCTCAAACCATTTTATAGTGCTTTTGGAAGTGTGTTTTGGGTCATTGTCCTGCTGGAAGACCCATGACCTCTGAGGGAGACCCAGCTTTCTCACACTGGGCCCTACATTATGCTGCAAAATTTGTTGGTAGTCTTCAGACTTCATAATACCATGCACACGGTCAAGCAGTCCAGTGCCAGAGGCAGCAAAGCAACCCCAAAACATCAGGTAACCTCCGCCATGTTTGACTGTAGGGACCGTGTTCTTTTCTTTGAATGCCTCTTTTTTTTTCCTGTACACTCTATGTTAATGCTTTTTCCCAAAAAGCTCTACTTTTGTCTCATCTGACCAGAGAACATTCTTCCAAAACGTTTTAGGCTTTCTCAGGTAAGTTTTGGCAAACTCTAGCCTGGCTTTTTTATGTCTCGGGGTAAGAAGTGGGGTCTTCCTGGGTATCCTACCATACAGTCCCTTTTCATTCAGACGCCGACGGATAGTACAGGTTGACACTGTTGTACCTTCGAACTGCAGGGCAGCTTGAACTTGTTTGGATGTTAGTCGAGGTTCTTTATCCACCATCCGCACAATCTTGCATTGAAATCTCTCGTCAATTTTTCTTTTCCGTCCACATCTAGGGAGGTTAGCCACAGTGCCATGGGCTTTAAACTTCTTGATGACACTGCGCACAGAAGACACAGGAACATTCAGGTTTTTGGAGATGGACTTGTAGCCTTGAGATTGCTCATGCTTCCTCACAATTAGGTTTCTCAAGTCCTCAGACAGTTCTTTGGTCTTCTTTCTTTTCTCCATGCTCAATGTGGTACACACAAGGACCCAGGACAGAGGTTGAGTCAACTTTAATCCATGTTAACTGGCTGCAAGTGTGATTTAGTTATTGCCAAGACCTGTTAGGTGCCACAGGTAAGTTACAGGTGCTGTTAATTACACAAATTAGAGAAGCATCACATGATTTTTCAAACAGTGCCAATACTTTTGTCCACCCCCTTTTTTAGGTTTGGTGTGGAATTATATCCAATTTGGCTTTAGGACAATTCTTTTTGTTTTTTTTCATTGAAGACAAATTAAATGAAGATAATAATACCAAAGAATATGTGATTGCAATGATTTTCAGGAAGAAACTGAGTATTATCTAACAGAATTGCAGGGGTGCCAATACTTTTGGCCACCACTGTAGATGACTTAAGAAGCAGCATGTTTGGAGCACTATTAACAAATATATTATCACCATGTTGTCAGACTGCTACCATAACTCTAGTAAAAGGTCTCTTTTAAGGCTAGTGTAAGGACTTGAACCCAGCAGCTCTTGTGCACCAGATAGCAGCTCTTCCCTCTGAGCTATTCAGCTCGCTGGACATTTCTTTGCTAACCCAGATACCAGTACATGTGTTGTTCCTGATTTGCTTCATCCTATGATTTCTTAATTGAACACCCTATATAAACCTGGCCTAGCACCTCATTCTATGCAAGATTATTGAGCTTCCAGCCTTTAGTCAAGCTGTACTTTCACCTGCTGCTTCATTCAAAACTATACTGCTGCTCCCATGTACCGACCTGTGGCTTTTCCTGGCTACGCTACCTGCGGGTGCTGCCCCTAGTGGTTTCAATACCACTACTCCAACCCAGGTCAGTTCATAACAGCTAGGGTCGCACAAGCGTAAATTCTCTACCTGAGAAAATCAGGTCAATTATGCTAATCACATTCTGATCAGATTGTGATCACAGTGTGCTCTGATTCTCTAGGATGAGGAGAAAATGGAGAAAAAAAAATTCTCCTTTTTCTCCATTCTGTTAATCCGTGGAAATCGGACCTCAATCAGATGTCATCCGACTGCAGTCTAATGGTTTCCACCGACTCATTGACTTGCATGGCTGAGTGCAATCCGAATATCAGATCAAACTTGGGCATGCAGTTATTTTATTCCTTGGACAGACTCGGGCTAAGGAAAAAATTGGAAATGTGCACAGCCCTATAGACTAACATTGGTTCGAGTGCAATCCGATGTTTTGTCGGATCGCACTCGGACGTAAAACATGGTCATCTGCAGGAGCCCTTGGGGTCTCTTCCATCTAGCCCAGCCTTTTTTTCATTTTATAGCCTTCCCAAATCTAATAGCGGGACAATGGGCAGCCATCACGTTATTAATGGCAGTTTACTATAGTACACATTTTTTACATTTAGTATGGAAAGTTGCCTGTATGTTATATTTCTGTATGTTTACAGTCAACAGAACATATTTTTTAGGCATCTTCACATTTCAAGGTGATTTTCATGTAGAGCATTGCAATACACAGAGGCTCCGATGCATCAAATAGTTTTGGCCAAGTCCATCAACTTTTTGAAAAGTGAACGTTGTTTAAATGGGAGGGGGCTGAGCGCCGCTGACAAAATTTTTACATTTCTGTCATAATTTATGCCACATTTAATATCTTTGATGGGAGTACATTTCTAAGGCTGGTGCATGTTAACTGAAAAGTGCGCCAAACTCATCTTACTCTAAGATATCCTCCATTAGGACTGTAGTGCAAAGCATTAGTCTTGATGAATCAAGTCATAATGGCTACTAAAAAATGTGCTGGGTAGCCTGTCGCAAAGTGATGGCATACCCTAGATGAAAAAAAACCATTAAAATATTTCTCGTGGGTAACCCACTTTAAAAAGAATGTTTAATCATGTGCCTATAAGCTCGAGGTGAAGAGTAATTGGTTTATGCAGCATGACTATGTTAACAATAGTCGGATGAAAAAACTCTTAGCTGACAATTAGGTTTGCTGATTTCTCCAATTAATATGAACCTGAGCCTGAATGTTAATTCTTTAGAGATGGGAAGATGAACAGCTTGAGCTACATTCAGTGCTAAATGCCTAAGGTATTGTAATTTAATTTATTTGCTTATATAGCACCATCATATTCCGCAGCACTGTACAGTGTTTTATCAGCAGGAGATTATCAGTACAGGACTAGGTGTCTCGTGTCTCCTGGTCTAACTTTGTCCCCACCACTGATTATCAGGTTTATTTATTTATTTTACTCTCTTATATGGCGCCATTAATTCCACAGCGCTTTACATACATTATCGTTGCTATCCCCATTGAGGCTCACAATCTAAATTCCCTATCAGTATGTCTTTGGAGTGTGGGAGGAAACCGGAGAACCTGGAGGAAACCCACACAAACACAGGGAGAACATACAAACTCCTTGCAGACGTTGTCCTTGGTGGGATTTGAATTCAGGTTCCCAACGCTACAAATCCATCGTGCTAATCACTGAGCCACCACACTGCATCTTCAAAGTTAGTCTATGGGCTCGTGCACAAGACCGATTTTCTCGGACAAGTGCTATCCGTGATTTGCACATATCCGATTTATTCCTAAGACCGAATGGTCCACGAAAAAATTAAGACACATGTTCGATTTTGATCCAAGTGCCGCATCAAAATTGGCAATGCAAGTCTATGGGTCGGTGACAAAAATCAGTCCGCACTATGATGTTATCCGAGTGCAGTCGAATTTTCACGATCTGAGAAAATGGAGAAGGTGGAGAAACTTTTTTGTTTTTTTTCTCTCCATGTCCGAGAAAAACTGAGGTCACTCTGATCATATTAATCAGACCGTTTTTCTCCGATCTCCGATGTGGAGAAAATGGTCGTATGACCTTACCCTAAGAATGCTGTCCAATTAGATTTTTTGATTTTTTTTTCTAGACAGCAAAAATTCAGTGACAGACAATATTTTTTGTGGCCATGTTGGAAAACCATAATATATCATTAAGATTTTAAGTTTCATATGTAAACAACCCATAATTCTGCAATTAAAACATTATCTACATTCAGTGTGACCTGTGAAATGATAATAATTGTAATCACAAAAATTGCACAAGCTCATCCAGCTTAAAGCGCACCTGTCAGCAGGATTGTGCTCAGTAAACTACATATATTGTCAGGTGGGCGACATTACACTGATTAAAATGATACCTAGGTTGATGAAATCCGTCCTGTGGCTCTTGTTTAATCTTTATTTGCAGTTCAGAGATAATGAGATTCTGGTGCTTCGGGGCGGACCTGTGGGCGGGGCTTTAGACGGCCTGTGGGTGGGGCTTTATGTGATGCTCTGCTTACATATTCATCTATATGTGCTTATGACAGGTCACTGATCCTTCAGTGACCTGCCTCCTATTTTCCATAATGCATATACTATTGTGGGGTTAGGGCAAAAAAAATTATATCCAGCAAAACGGCGACGGCACCCACGCATGAGCTGTAGCAGCTATCGGTTGCCAATAGATGCTACTGAGCACGCGCCGCAACCATTTTTGCTTTTTTTAGCTCCAGCAAAATAGGTGCTAATACGCATGTGCAGGTGCCTGTGCCATTTTGCTGTATGCAAATTTTTTTGGCCTAACCACACAATAGTATATGCATTATGGAAAATAGGAGGTACAGTAGGTCATTGAACGATCAGTGACCTGTCATAAGCGCATATAGATGAATACATAAGCAGAGCACGACATAAAGCCCAGCCTACAGGCCACCCATAGCCCCACCCCGAAGCACCAAAATATAATTAACTGAAAACTGCAATCAAAGATTAAAACAGAACCACAGGACGGATTTCACCAGCGCAGGTATCATTTTAATCAGTGTAATGGCGCCCACCTGACAGTGTATGTAGTTTACTTAGCACAATCCTGCTGACAGGTTCACTTTAACCGGTTCCCGACCGCCCACTGTAGATAAACATCGGCGCTTGCCGGGCTCTGTGCAGCGCCGACGTTTAAAAACGGTGGGTGGTCTCGCAGCGCTCAGGACCCCCAGGGTCCTGCAAGCGCTGCGATTCCGGTGCAGAGCGTTAGCTCTGACAGGGGACATCATCGGGACCTGATTAGATCAGGTCCCAGTGATGTTAACCCTTAGCTGTCTTCTATATGCTGTGATCTATTGTGATCGCGGCATATAGGAGACAGCAGGAGGAGAGGGGGTCGTCAACTTACCTCTCCGAAGACCTCCGAGTCCTTCCAGGACCTGGGGTTGCTATGGCAGCTGGAGGTCACATGACCGCCTCCAGCTCTGCCATATATGGTGTCCTGTCTGGCTCAGCTGCAGCTGTAGCCAGACAGGAGACTCTGACTGAAACAGTCAGGGAAGATCTCATGTAATGTAATATATGTCTATTACATTACATGAGATCAGAGATCAGAAAAATAAAAATTAATGTCCCATACAGGGACTAAGAAAAAATGTGAAAAAAAGTAAAAAAAAAGTTTTTAAACTATTAATAAAAAAATCACAAAATAAATAAAAATAAATAAATAAAATATTAAACCAATAAATCCGTATATTTTTACAAAACCAAAAAAAGTACACATATTTGGTATCGCCGCGTCCGAAACAACCCGAGCTATAAAACTGTCACACTAATTAACTCCTTCTGTGCACACCGTAATAAAAATAAATAAAAAACGGAGCAAAAAAATATGCTTTTTCATCATATTGCCAAACAAAAAGTGGAAAAAAATGCGATCAAAAAACAAAATAGAAATAAAAATGGTACCACTGAAAACGTCATCTTGTTACGCAAAAAAAAAGCCGCCATACAGCTCCATCAGCCGAAAAATAAAAAAGTTATAGCGCTCAGAATAAAGCAATGCAAAAAAAATATTTTTTTCTATAAAATAGTTTTATTGTGTAAAAGCGCCAAAACATAAAAAAAATACAGTAAGTGTAGTATCGCTGTAAACGTACTGACCCGAAGAATAACGCTGCCTGATCACTTTTACCACACGCAGAACGGCATAAAAAAAAAACTCAAAAAACAATTCCTGAATTGTTTGTTTTTGTTAATTTTACCTCCCAAAAAACGGAATAGAAAGCGATCAAAAAATGTCACGTCCCCAAAAATGGTACCAATAAAAATGTCAACTCGTCCCGCAAAAAACAAGCCGTCACATGACTCTGTCGGCCGAAATATGGAAAAATTATAGCTCTCAAAATATGGTGATGCAAAAACTAGATTTTGCAAAAAAAGCGTCTTTTAGTGTGTGACAGCTGTCAGTCATAAAAACCCGATATCAATCTGGTATCTCTGTAATCGCACCGACCCAAAGAATAAAGTAATCTAATCAGTTATATCACACTAGGAACGGCGTAAAAAATAAATAAAACCAATTCTTCACCTGCTACTGATTTGTTTATTATGTCCCCAAAGATCCCAGTAAGGCTCTGCCCACATTTATCCTGTGCTCTGCGCTGAGCACTTATGACGCGCCCCTGGGCCTGTGTCGCGCTGCGTTGCGCACGCGGGAGCTTACCCGGAGCCGGATCTCTTGAGGGTTGTAGTCTCGTGGCGGTGACCCGGTCCGTGCCCAGGGAGTCAAACTGAGCGGCGATGTAACAGCGGTAGATGCAGGACGACTACGCCACCCGTTGAATGCAGCTATGGAGCTGCCGCTGCAGGACAGTCCGCTGAGGCCGGTGGATGGATGGTGCAGCGTAGATGGTATAACCCCCAACGGGAGGGGTATGGCCTCAGGGCAGCAGATGTGGATGATGGGGGTAGCAGGAACCACTCAGAGACGGTGCGGTGTAATTCAGGGTCTTTACTGGTAACAACGATAGACCCTCCCGGAGTACTTGCTAGTGAACGGGGCCTGGTCAGTCCTTGAGCAGATGGGATCTCCCCTGGCCAGGCGGAGTTGTAGGCCTCCCAAACTGACTGTACTCTTCTGGCTACCTTGCTAGAAGCGGATATAAGTAGCCCACGTCCCTGAGTGTACCGTGTGGTGCTCACCCGTATGGCCGGTGACTCGGGGCCTTCGGGTTTCTGGGCCTGAGGACCTGAAATCCCCTGCCGGTCGGCTTCTGCTGCTGGGTAAGAGTTAGTCCCCACAGCCTCGGACGCCGGGTCCGGTAAGAAAGCTTCTCAGGGCGAGCTCTGCAGCTGCCAGCCCCTGACTTGTAGTAGTATTGCTCCCACTGAGCTTCTGCTGTTTCTTCCTGTGACTGTTTCTTGTCTCTACTCTCCTTGACTGACTAACCCTGCCTCAGCCCAGGGTTTATACAGGGGAAGTTCTTCCCCTCCCAAGACTGGGCAGGAGGTGTGGCATGCACAGGATCCCTGACCAAAGGACCTCCCACCTGCTCTCAGACATAACATTACATTACTGTGGAAAACCAGACCCCTGGGGTGCCACACTTACACCAGAGTTTCCGTGTAAATCTCTGAAATACATGATTCAGCCGGAACCCATGACGGAAGATTCCCTGTAATGAGACAGATATAGGCCACTGTGGACGCCGTCTAGCCTGGGATCCCACGGTGTCATTTGTTTTAGGCGTGCATAAAAGTGCGGTTGGCGACAGTTTTGTGCACTTCTGAAAAAAAGGACACCGCTACACAGAGGCCAGACGGTGTCCAGAGTAACTCTGCTGCCTCATTACAGTGAATGGATCCTGCAGGGGTTTCATCTGAATTACATCACTTGGAAATTTAGATGGAAACCCCGATGTAAGTGCTCAGCCTAGAGCGCCGGATAAATGTTACGTAAAATGTTCCCAATAAAAGCTTCAACTCAGTCCTCAAAAAAAGCTAGTCCCCACTCAGGTCCGTCATCTGTTAAAAATATAAGGGACTTCCAAGTTACTGGTAGCAGAAAGGCTCTGGAAAAGCAAAATGACCCTTGCCCCCCAAAAGAAATTCAGAAAATTTTGTGCTCCCAAATCCAAATGCCTATTCTACAATAATTTGTTCTCCAATTGTCAAATAGCACTCCGTCCCCCCCAGATCTCACCGTATGGCTAAGCGGTACGATACAGCCACATATGGGGTATTGACACTTTTAGAAGAAATTGTGTGACACATTTTGGCACCATTTTTACCCATTGCCCTGTTTGAAAATGTAAAATCTGAGGGTAAAACATTTTTTTGTGGTAAAAATATAATTATGATTTTTTCACTGCCCAATGGTATAAATTTAAAAATTAAAAAATACTCACTACTTCCCTAGATGAATTCCTTGAGAGGTGTAGTTTACAAAATGGGGTCATTTGTGGAGGTTTCTGCTGTTTTTGCATGTCAGCGACTCTTCAAATGTGACATGGTGTCTGCTGCCTATCCCAGCCAACATAGCGCTCCTTTCTCTTCCGAACCCTGCCGTACACCAAAGCAGTGGTTTTCCCCCACATATGGGGTATCGGCGTACTCAGGAGAAATTGTACAACAAATTTCATGGTGCAATTTCTCCGGTTATCCTTATGATAATGCAAAATTAGGGGATGAAAAACATTTTTTATGGGAAAAATGTGAAAATTTTATTTTCACGGCTCAATATTATAAACTTCTGTGAAGCAGCTGGGGGTGCAAGGTGCTCACCACACATCTAGATAAGTTCCCTAAGGGGTCTAGTTTCCAAAATGGTGGCACTTGTGGGGGGTTTCCGCTGTTTAGACACATTAGGGGCTCCACAAATGTGACATGGCGTCCGCTAATTATTCAAACAAATTTTACATTCAAAAAGTCAAATGGCGCTCCTTCCCTTTCAAACCCTGCCGTGCGCCCAAACAGTGGTTTTCCCTCACATATGGGGTATCAGCGTGTTCAGGAGAAATTGCACAACAAACTTCATGGTGCAATTTCTCCTGTTACCCTTATGATAATACAAAATTAGAGAATGAAAAAGATTTTTTGTGGGAAAAATGTGAAAATTTTATTTTCACGGCTCAATATTATAAACTTCTGTGAAGCAGCTGGGGGTGCGAGGTGCTCACCACACATCTAGATAAGTTCCCTAAGGGGTCTAGTTTCCAAAATGGTGGCACTTGTGGGGGGTTTCCACTGTTTAGTCACATTAGGGGCTCCCCAAATGCGACATGGCGTCTGCTAATTATTCAAACAAATTTTACATTCAAAAAGTCAAATGGCGCTCCTTCCCTTTCAAACCCTGCCATGCGCCCAAACAGTAATTTGCCTCCACATATGGGGTATCAGCGTGTTCAGGAGAAATTGCACAACAAATTTCATGGTGCAATTTATCCTATTACCCTTATGATAATGCAAAATTAAGGGATGAAAAACGGTTTTGTGGGAAAAATGTGAAAATTTTATTTTTACAGCTCAATATTATAAACTTCTGTGAAGCACCTTGGGGTTCAAGGTGCTCACCACATATCTAGATAAGTTCCCTAAGGGGTCTAGTTTCCAAAATGGTGTCACTTGTGGGGGGTTTCCACTGTTTAGGCACATCAGGAGCTCTCCAAACGCAACATGGCGTCTGCTAATTATTCAGACAAATTTTACATTCAAAAAGTCTAATGGCGCTCCTTCCCTTCCGAACCCTGCAGTGCGCCCAAACAGTGGTTTTCCCTCACATATGGGGTATCAGCACGCTCAAGAGAAATTGCACAAAAAAATTTGGGGTCCATTTTTTCCTGTTACCCCTGTGAAAATAAAAAAAAATGGGTCTAAAGTAACATTTTTGTGAAAAAAGTTAAATGTTAATTTTTTTTTTCCACATTCCAAAAATTCCTGTGAAGCACCTGAAGGGTTAATAAAGTTCTTGAATGTGGTTTTGAGCACCTTGAGGGGTGCAGTTTTTAGAATGGTGTCAATTTTGGGTATTTTCTGTCATAAAGACCCCTCAAAGTGACTTCAAATATGATGTGGTCCCTAAAAAAATGTTTTTGTAAATTTTGTTGGAAAAATGAGAAATCGCTGGTCAACTTTTAACCCTTATAGCTCCCTAACAAAAAAAAATTTTGGTTCCAAAATTGTGCTGATGCAAAGTAGACATGTGGGAAATGTTATTTATTAACTATTTTGTGTGACATATCTCTCTGATTTAAGGGCATGAAAATTCAAAGTTTGAAAATTGCAAAATTTTCTAAATTTTCGCCAAATTTCCGATTTTTTCACAAATAAACGCAAGTTATATGGAAGAAATTTTACAACTATCATGAAGTACAATATGTCATGAAAAAACAGTCTCAGAATCAGGGGAATACGTTGAATCGTTCCAGAGTAATTACTTCATAAAGTGACAGTGGTCAGAATTGAAAAAATTGGCCCGGTCACGAAGGCAAAAACAGGCTCTGGCGCGAAGTGGTTAAAGAAGCACTCCCATCAACATTTTTATCCTCTTAATATATTGCAGTCATCATATTATATAGCACTCTGTACTTACAATTGCTCATTTTGCCTTTCTACCCAGTTTATTCTTCTCTTTTCCATTAGGTCTATGACATCACGTAATTAAAAAAACTGACTAGCTCTAAGTTCTATGTAGACACAGGAGGTAAATTTTCCCTGCATGACTCATGGCTGAAAAAGTCCCTGGCAGGGGAGAGGAGCGGAGCAGCTCAGTCAGGAGTTGAAGAGGGGAATGATTAATTCAGGCAAAAGAGACTTCCTGCTTCTACACAGAGCCGAGAAAAGAGAAGAATTAATTGGGTAGAAAAGCAAAATGAGCAATTGTAAGTACACAGTGCTATATAATATGATGACTGCAATATATTAAGAGAATAAAAACTTTGATGGGAGGAGGAATGCTTCTTTGAAAAAAAAATCAGGGACGATCACATTTTGTTACGGATGGGGAAAAAAGTGCTTTATTTTTACTGACTATTCAGGCATTTCTTGTACTTTTCTTTGTTACTTTCTCTGGTTATTCTTTCGCTACGTGCTCTCCATTATTGTATTTGTTCTGTTCACAAGTTAGAGGAATGTTTCTTTCTTAGTACAAGTATAAAATGTAGTATAATATAATGCACAGAACGTAGACGAACACAAACAAGTTGTATAACATACCAAAGTACCGGGGTTTGTTCTGGGCCAAGGTCGTTTAATTGAGTACATTTTTGATCATCCTTGCTATGTACAGTTGAGTAAAAGAATTTGCAGGACTCTGATCCAACAGCTACGTTGGTAGCACTTTTGCTTATTTCTTTGTGACTTATTTGCAACGTCGCCTCTGGCCAACTGGTTTAGCTGCCCTTGTATTCGCACTGATGATCAAAGTTAAGGGGCATTTACCCTGCAAGAATCGTTGTTAAAAAACTGTGATCTTGAGTGCAGCTCAAAAAATCATTGATCTCATGCATCGTAAACTGCCGAAAACCAGGGCAGCCTATTTAAAATAGATGGCTCAGTTCACCTGTGTAAATAGGCACCTAAACGACCATTGTTTGGTAAAAGTTTACCGATTGGTGATCGTATTGTGCCACTGATCAGTCCATGTAAACAGAGTCTAAGGTCCAGCTTTTCTTGCCGGTCTTGATAAGGGGATGAGGTGGAGTTAGACTCTTCATGAATTTGGAGCATCTGACAAGTGGCGTGTACCTTCATGAGCCACGCCAGAAATCACACTCCAGTCAGGGACTGGAGTGAGATTTCACGCTACAGTCCCTTCCCCTGATAATGCTGATGCTCCAGTGAAACATGTTTTTGGGAACATGTGCTACCTGTTTGAATTTTACATATTCATTATTTCCCTCATTTTTACTGATGGTATCCCGGGTTGCTATATCTCATACAGCATGATAAGCATCATCTACCGAACATACACTGATTAATATAATCTATCAATGGCAAATATGGATTATCATTTTAATCTCTCACCCTATGTGTCACGAGTGTGTCTGATGTGACAGACAGTCGCTCTGGATCCAGCTGTAGAAGGTCACTGCACTTGGCATTGCGGATGCCTTCTTGATCCTCTCATCTCTGTAGTATAATTACATCCTTCTTCCTTTAGGACCCAGCAACGACCTCCACCTTCTGCTGCTGATTGACACACCCTTGATTGGTAGTTAAAAACTCTGTTTCTCCAGAGAGGCGCCGGTGATAGTTTTATGTACTTCTTTGTTAGCTTGGAGGCAGTTGGCTAGTTTCTTCTTTGGTGCCCTTGGAGGACAGTTGACGTTATCTCTCTGGTGTCTGCTCAAGCTAAGAGTATCCGCTTTGATTGTTTACCTTGTTGTCTTTAGTTTGTAGTGGGGCCTGACTAGTGCTCACCCCATCCCTTCCCTATCTAGGGCCAAGCTCTAGGGTCATTCAGGGATTAGGTTCCTGCTCGACGATAGCTGTGGAACCTATATAGGGATGATAGGACAGGTTGGGTGATTTTAGATCTGGCTAGGGGTCTCCACTCCCCCTTTCCCTAGTTGCTGGGCTTCCTCCCCCCTTTCCCGTCGTTGTACACTTGTGCCTTCTCTCACCTTGCATGACACTATGAAATGAATATTTTAGTGTTATTAAATAATGGTTAAGTTTTATTGACCTGTTAGACAGAGATATGTAATATCTAGTGGGGTTTTGTCCTTTTAGCCTCTTTGAATATAGTGCGCCAAAAGAAAAACATTATATGTGCACATACCCTAAATCCTTTACTAAGCTAAGTGCATTGTAGAAATGTTACAAACTTATCAGAGCTCCTGTTTCTAATGTTTCTCTCTGCTTTTCCCTCCCTTCTCTCAGTGTAAGTGATGGCAGAAGGGAAGGGATTGTATACAGATCTGCAGTGGAGAGAGGAGAACTGATCTCGAAGGGCACTGAATAAAGGCTATAAACAAGCAAGAAAGCACACAGAGGAAATAAGTAGAGGATAGAGGCAGTGATTAAGTTTATAGTCCTTCAATATACCGAAATAAACATAGATACTAGTACAAAGTTCTTACAACTTTGCTAGTAGTAGTGTGCTTCATAATGAGCATATCTTGTCATGTCCATTTCTGTCTTGGATCACCCCTAATTCCAACCTGGATCACCAGTTTTGGATCGCCCCTAATACCAGCCTGTTTTTTGTTATCTGAATTAACACTTTTCTAAAGTGCTTTCCCAACCACTCTGCTACAGATCCTCGAAGGGTCAAAACCTGCCCCCAAAAAGGCACAATTCCAGATTCATAGTGGTCATCTCATGAATCTAAAGACTCCATAGGTGGGATTTCACATAGAAACAAAACAGGACATATAGAATCCGATTATAAGAGGAAATTTCCATTACTCTATTCTGCTTACAAGATAGATCTCTTGCTGTATGGCATATCAATTAAAAACACACAGAGTTGCAGGTAAACAAACTGGTTTCACATTTTGGTTTCATCTGGGGTGCCCTTTTAATATTCCAGAATGGGATTTTTGGGGGCATTTGGAAAGGCTTGATAAAAAAACAGTATGCAAGTCTAGCATTTTTTAACAGCATTATTACAAGCATATTCTTTTTATGTCCTATGGATAAAACTATAGGAAAAACACCATGTCTAAAGTATGTAAAATATTTAAAAAAAATAAATATGTCCAAAACTGTAATACAATAAAAATCTCAAACCATTT
Source organism: Phyllobates terribilis (assembly GCF_046119375.1). NCBI lineage: Eukaryota > Metazoa > Chordata > Amphibia > Anura > Dendrobatidae > Phyllobates > Phyllobates terribilis. The sequence goes on from NW_027362772.1 coordinate 271,546,019, forward strand.
GATTTGTGTGTAGTGCATTTAATAAAGTACCAAAAGTTTTTATAAGAAAAAAATAAAAAATATAAATAAATGTCCAAAACTGTAATACAATAAAACCTTAAACTAAATGTTTAGTATGTAGTGCCCCAAAAGTTTTTACAAAGCCATTAAATTCTGACCAGATTTCTATTGAATCTGCTTTGGAAGAAGAAAATCCTAAACTCTGATACAATATAACCTGATGTGCAAAAATGAAATTTTATTAGTATGACTCCATACTTGCAATTACCACCTAACAAACTAAGCCCATAAAGAGCAATGTTGCTTGCCGATTGTCTGCCAAATGTGGTGACAAGAACTTAAAGATTTTCACTGACTTATACATGACGGTTCAATTTCAGAAAATCTTACTCTGTGATTGAGTAGTATAAGAGACAATACCGCTTTCAGTCTAAAAGCTTTTATTTTACCATCTGAATCTTTCAGGAACAGCTGTTTCCATTTCACACCCCATACTGTATTACTTAAGAAATGATTACGGCACACACAAAAAATGTTGGGGGCTGAAAAAAAAAAAATGAAAAACAAATCGAGTACAAAGAGCAAATTCTGAAACTTCATGCAAAATGAAACTTCTGCTATGTCTTCACCTGTTTAATCATAACGAGGGCTGATCTATGGCAGCGCCGCATGTCTCCGAGTATAACGAGACGGCACCCTACGGGCAAGGAGCCTTTTCATATTGTACTGGCATTTCTGGCTCACATTACCTATGACTTTATGTGGGATTCTTGTTGAGAAACTGAACTCTATTTATTATATAAAAAAAAAAGTTCTTCATTCCTTTTATATAAATTATAAAATGTATGAATGTGAGACATCATGCAGAAAATACCATTATATACTTTACATATGGTAAGCCTATCAGTTCCAAAATCTACTTATAAAGAGGCAGAATCATTTTAAATGGGGCACCTAAATAGTTCCCCCTACTTCCCGTCAGATCTCATACTTTGCACTGATGAGGGGCGATACACCGAAACACCGTATCTGCAAATTGAGGTTCTGGTTTGGCTTTTACCCCAAGTGATATTGCAAGGCTTGTTAAAGAGTCGATATTGACTTGTAGGATCGCTGCTTCCAATAGGTGGCGCTAGAGTTCAAGTACTCTCCCTCTCAGAAGAGACAATTTGCATACTACTTCCTATGAAATATAGAAATTCATTGGGAACCATATGCTTTTTTTACCGCTCGATTCCTGGACGTGTGGCACACTACCCCCAGACAGAACTTGTAAATCCAACACGAGGCCAGTTTTAGTGGTTGTCAAAGTAGATAACTAGGGTTCCCGTCAGATCTCATATTTTGCACTGAGGAGGGGCAATACCACGTAACACTGTGTCTGCAAATTGAGGTTCTGGTTTGGCTTTTATTCTAACTCATATTGCAAGGCTCAATAAAGGGTCACTATTGACTTTTAGGATTGCTACATCCAATAGTTGGAACTAGACTTAAAGTCCTCTCCCTCTCTGTAGGGACAATTCGCATACTACTTCCCATGAAACATAGAAATTCATTGGGAACTATATGATTTTTTTACCGCACAATTCTTGGACGTGAGGCACACTATTCCCAGACAGAAGGCCAGTTTTAGAGGGTGTCAACGTACATAAATAGGGTTCCATTGGGCCCTTTGCTACCCTAGACCACCAGGGAATGTAAAAATGATATCCTTCATTGCCCCAAAGCACCAAGTTATATAAGAATGAGCCCGATTTCTGCCCTAGACCACCAGGGAAAGTAGGAAAAACCTCTTCACCACTCTACACCACCAGGAACATAAGAATAAATCTCTTCACTTCCTTATACAACTAAGGAATGTAAGAATGGTCACCATTTCCTTGTTCCAATAATTTTTATTGAGTTTTAACATTTTAATATTTTAGAATACAAGCAAAATACACTATAATAACCAGGGGAGGAAATAGAGTGAGAGGAGATTAGAGGGAGGAAGGAAAGTAGATGAGTTTTAATAGGGGAGGGGGGAAAGGGAAAAATTATCCCTTTAAATATAGGGAGGGAGGAGACAAGAGTATGTGAGTGATGTCTTAATTCTTAAACATATCATGTGTTTTATAAAGTTATAGCTTAGTCCTTATTCCGAATTATATGCTGTAAAAAGAAAAAGTGTTAGTAAAACAAGACAAAAATGGTACAATAAAATGTAGTTTAATTGTAATATATGTTCCCTTGTCAGGGTCAAGATGTATCAGATCTAGTGTTGAGCGAACATGCTCGACACTGCTCGGTACTCGCCCGAGCATCACGCTACTCGGGATGTTCGGCGAGCACCGAGCATTTCCGGGTTACTCGGGTGGGAGCTCGGGTCTCCGCCCTGCATGTTTAGCGCTCTTTACAGAGCCAATGAACATGCCGGGATTGCCAGCCAGTCACTGTAATGCTGCAGCCATGTTGGTTGTGGGCATTACAGTGATTGGCTGGACGCACAGCGTCACCTCGAATATTTAAAACGGGGCGCCGCCATCTTGCACACAGTCGCTCCGGATTAGACAGTGTAGGGACAGCGCTGCTGATTTAGGGAGAGATATAAACTGCGAAATAGTTAGTGTAGGGTCTGTAAAGGCTGCCAGAACAAACAAACAGTCCTTTTCAGGACTAATATCCATCCCAGATACCAGGCAGGCAGGCTGTATAGGAGACACAGTGGTTATACCAGCAAACGCTGCATTACAGTCCTGTGTGCTCCTGTTGCTGAAATTGCTGGACTTAGCACCAGGTGTCGGGGGCCAGGAAAAATCCTTTTTTTTTCATCTAAATCCTCCTTTTTTTTTCCTCCTTCACACTGTACAAATACCCGTCTTATTAACCTTTTGGTGTGTCCCCCCCCCCCCCAAAAAAAAAGCGTGTCTCTGATTTTTCAGACACAAATATAACTGTTGAAAATAGTCTGGTGTAGGCTAGAGAAACAGAAGTGTTGTTTTGCACTTCCACGGTTCAAACCTCTGTATTATCCATTTTGGGCCATTTGTATCTAAAAAAAAGAACAGTTTGAGTGTGTCGCTCACTGTTCAGCCGCAAATATCTCTATTTAAAAAAGTGTGGTATACCCCAGTAAGCAATAACTGTGGTTTTGCCATCCCACGGTAAAAAATCTCTATTATTCAGCTTTTGGTAGTTTTTCCGCAAAGAAAAACAGTAGTGTCTCCTGACTGTTGTGACACAAAAATATATCTGTTGAAAATAGTCTTGTGTAGGCCCGACATCCCAGTGTGGTTTCGCAGTTCCACGGGTCAAATCGCTGTACTATCCAGTTTTGGGCCTTTGGATCTAAAAAAAAAGCAGTTTGAGTGTGTCGCTCACTGTTCAGCCGCAAATATCTCTATTTAAAAAAGTGTGGTATACCCCAGTAAACAATAACTGTGGTTTTCCTCTTCCACAGTTCTAATCTACTCTTTATTACCCTTTTTCCATTGACAGTGCAAGTGTAAGCTATTTTACTTAATTTACAATGGGCAAGGCGCATGGCAAGGGACGTGGAAGTTGACGTTCTGGTGATGGTTCGTGCAGAGGACGGGGCCGTGGCCAAGGTGAAAATGTGCCACAACCAACAGCCACATCTTCTCGCTCCCACTTCTTGACCGAATTACTAGGGAAGCACAGAACAACACCAGTATTGAGAACTGATCAGTGTGAACAGGTTATTAATTGGATAGCAGATAATACTTCCGGTTACCTGGGCACCACCACCTCCGGTCTGTCTTCCACACGGTCAACTCTTAGTAGCTGTGAGTCTCGACCGCATACTCCTCCTCACCCTGATGCTCCTTCCTCCCATCATGCCGAGTGTCTTCAGACAGCAAGTAATCCCACACTTGGACACTCTGAAGAGCTGTTCACTGGTCCATTTCTATATTTGGGCCCCTCGCCTGATACGCTGGAAGTGGTGGAAGAGGAGATCCCATGTTGCGATGCCCAAATATTTGAACAGCCACGGCCACAGGAAGTCGACGGTGGCAATCTGTCACAAGAGGTGGACGATGACGAGACACAATTGCCAGGAAGTGAGGAGGAGGATCGTGGTGCGCAAGTGGAAGAGGAGGAGGTGGTAGATGATCTAGTAACTGACCCAACGTGGAAGGAGGACATGCAGAGTGAGGCCAGCAGTACACAGGGGGAGGGAGGCAGAGTACCCCAACAAGCAGGAAGAAGCAGTGTGGTGGCCGCAGACAGAAGGCAGGCAACCGTTCCCCGTAACACCAACACGAGGGACGTTGCCAGTACAAGCGGTAGGTCTTCCAGAGTCTGGAATTTTTTTAAAGACTCTGCTGATAACCCCAAAAAGGCCATATGTTCCACCTGCCATGCCAGCATCAGCAGGGGTGACAAAACTACCAGCCTGACCACCACCAGCATGATCAGGCACATGGCAGCAAAGCACCCGACTTTGTGGGGCGAAACCCAGGGTCCACGACCAGTGTCAGCGGGTGTCACCACTGCTTCTTCCACTGTTGTGCGTACAATAGAACCCCCTGTTGTGTGTGGAAGGCAATCCCCTGTCCATACTGCATGTAAAGATGCCCCCTCCTCTCAGTCTTCACTTGTTATGGCAGTTTCTCAAGAAACAGCATCAACGTCCACGTCCACGTCCCACCGCAGCGTTCAATTGTCCATATCCCAGACCTTTGAACGAAAGCGGAAATTCGCAGCTAACGCCCCACAGGCCACAGTCCTAAATTCGCACATTTCACGTCTGCTTGCATTGGAAATGCTGCCTTTTAGGCTGGTGGAGACGGAATCCTTCCGCAATCTTATGGCGGTGGCCGTCCCTCGGTACTCGATCCCCAGCCGACACTATTTTGCCCGGTGTGCCATCCCCGCACTAAACAAGCACGTGTCCCAAAGCATCTGCCATGCCCTCAACAACGCAGTTACTGGGAGAGTCCACCTGACAACGGACACGTGGACAAGTGCTTGTGGCCAGGGACGGTACATCTCTCTGACGGCACACTGGGTAAACATAGTGGAAGCCGGGACCCAGTCGGACCTTGGGACGGAACACATCCTCCCCACACCGAGGATTGCGGGCCCTATGTCAGTCAGAGTTGCCCCCACAGTGTACAGCTCCTGCGCATCCTCCTCCTCCTCCTCATGTTCAGCCTCCATCTCAGATATCACCACATCAGTTACAAGCTGGAAGCATTGCAGTACTGCCTCCGCCAAGCGGCAACAGGCTGTGCTGAAACTCATAAGCTTAGGTGATAAACCTCACACTGCTTGTGAGTTGTGGACAGCTGTGAAAGAGCAGGCAGATCTGTGGCTGAGACCGCTGAACCTACATCCCGGCATGGTCGTGTGTGACAATGGCCGTAACCTGGTGGCGGCTCTGAGGCGAGGTGAGATCACACACGTACCATGCCTGGCTCATGTGCTTAACCTCGTGGTTCAGCGGTTTCTTAAATCGTACCCCGAGTTGCCAGATCTGCTCGTGAAAGTACGCCGCCTGTCAGCTCATTTTCGCAAGTCGGCTACAACTTCCGCTGCCCTTGCTGTGTTGCAGCAGCGTTTGCAGCTTCCGGCACACCGACTGGTGTGTGATGTCCCCACAAGTTAGAACTCTACCCTCCACATGTTGCAAAGGATTTGTGAGCAGAAGAGAGCAGTTGTGGAGTACCAGCTGCAACAAGGCCGTCGATATTCAGGTCAGACTCCACACATAAGACCTCAGGAGTGGACCTGGATGTCTGACATATGTACCATCCTGACAAACTTTGAGGAGGCCACCAAGATGGTGAGTGGCAATGACGCCATCATTAGTGTCAGCATCCCACTTGTCTGTCTTTTGCAACGCTCTCTGCAGAGAATTAAAGAGGAGGCATTGCAGCCAGAGTATGATGAGATGGATCAAGAAGCCGTAGCGGGCGATTACACACAGCCCAGCCTCATCTCATCCCAACGTGCATTGGGGGACAATGAGGGAGAGGAGGAGGAGGAGAGCATGGTCAGTCGTCATCTTGGTGAGGACACGGAAATCTTGCCCGTTACCAGTCTGGCACGCATGGCTGACTTTATGTTACGCTGCCTTAACCGTGACCCTCGCGTTGTCAAAATGTTGGGTGACAGTCATTACTGGTTGGTGACACTTGTAGACCCCCGCTACAAGGAGAACTTTCACTCTCTTATTCCTGAGGTGGAGAGGTCTACAAAAATGGGGCAATACCAGAAGGCCCTTGCTGCAGAACTCTTAAAAAAATTCCCATCTGAACACACTAGCGGCAGAGGTCACAGTTCGTTGCCCAACCAAGGCGTACAGGCGAGAGAGATGCAACTCCAATCCAGCAGAGGCAGGGGAACACTGTCAACGTTCTGGGACAGTTTTCTGACACCCGCCCAGCTTACAGGCCCTGAGGCGCGGGGTACTCTCACAAGGAGTGGAAAGTTTCAAAAGATGTCTTACCAGCGTCCTCCGTGATTCCTCTGTGCCTTTTAATTATTGAGTATCCAAGCTGGACACTTGGAATGAACTCGCTCTGTACGCCTTGGAGGTCCTGGCCTGCCCTGCCGCTAGCGTGTTATCGGAGCGTGTTTTTAGTGCCTCTGGGGGAATTATAACTAATAAGCTCACTCGCCTGTCAACTGACAATGCTGACAAGCTGACCCTTATCAAAATGAACAAGGGCTGGATTGGGCCAGACTTCTCATCACCACCAAATGACAGCAGAGTAACATAAAGTCAAATCCACTGTGTTATTTCGGGAGGTGTATTCACATGCACCGCTTCACACCCACACATGGGTATACGCTTCCTCGTTTCGGCTGTTTAATCTTCTTCTCCTTATCCTCAGCCTCCACCACCACTATACCACCAGGGTGCCAGCATTGCAAGTTCCTCCGTCCTTATTTTTGGCAGCTTTTGCTTGCAAGGCATAAGCAAATACTATGGGACACCCACTCCCCAATAATGGGACTTATGTTTGTAATATGCTGTACTGCATGGCTCTTGTAAGGGGCATTGCAAGTTGCTCTGTCCTAATTTTTGGCAGCTTTTGCTGGGAAAGCATAAGCAAATACAATGGGACACCCATTCCCCAATAATGGGACTTATGTTTGTAATATGCTGTACTGCATGGCTCTTGTAAGGGGCATTGCAAGTTGCTCCGTCCTAATTTTTGGCAGCTTTTGCTGGGAAAGCATAAGCAAATACTATGGAACACCCACTCCCCAATAATGGGACTTATGTTTGTAATATGCTGTACTGCATGGCTCTTGTAAGGGGCATTGCAAGTTGCTCCGTCCTAATTTTTGGCAGCTTTTGCTTGGAAAGCATAAGCAAATACTATGAGACACCCACTCCCCAATAATGGGACCTATGTTTGTAATATGCTGTACTGCATGGCTCTTGTAAGGGGCATTGCAAGTTGCTCCGCCCTAATTTTTGGCAGCTTTTGCTGGGAAAGCATAAGCAAATACTATGGGACACCCACTCCCCAATAATGGGACTTATGTTTGTAACATGCTGTACTGCATGGCTCTTGTAAGGGGCATTGCAAGTTGCTCCGTCCTAATTTTTGGCAGCTTTTGCTGGGAAAACATAAGCAAATACCATGGGACACCCACTCCCCAATAATGGGACTTATGTTTGTAATATGCTGTACTGCATGGCTCTTGTAAGGGGCATTGCAAGTTGCTCCGTCCTAATTTTTGGCAGCTTTTGCGGGGAAAGCATAAGCAAATACTATGGGACACCCACTCCCCAATAATGGGACTTATGTTTGTAATATGCTGTACTGCATGTGTAGCACCCCGAGGACTCGGCTGCTACAGGAGTATTGCACCTCAAACCAGAGGTGTGGTATTCCACTCCCGGGTAAGGATGGAGTGTGGGACAGAGCTCAGATAGCTGCATGCACTACACTCACCCCATTTCCGGGGGACAGAACAACGGTACTCCCACCAGATAGATGTGCAGGTACGACAGCGCCTGTCCCTGGCTGGAGTGGGGGGGGGAGGAACATCCCAGTAGTGTAGGAGCAGATAGGGGAGGGACTCTGGGCATAGGTAGGAGCCCATTGGGTGCTAGTCACCTGGGCTCGGGTGTCAGAGGGAGTATATAAGGTGGGCACCATCTTTAGACAGGGTCTGTTCAGCTTGGAGGAGTGGAGAAAGGAGCTCAGCCAGAGAGGGCTGAGGGGGAGCTGTGGCTCCGTCTGGGCCCAGCTCCAGAGCCAGGCCTGAAGCATAGAGAGGGAAGGAAGAAGAGGAACACAAGGAAAGGCCCAGTAACGCAAGCAGAAGGAACCCTGAGATCCCACGAGTGAACTAAAACGGGTGAAGGGTTGGCAGAGAAGGGTACCGGATCCCAAACTGGTGGAGGTCAATCATCCTTAGCCAGGAACCGGAGGTCGTGGTCAAGCTTTGGCACGACCCCTCGCCACATCCACCAGGAAGGCACGCCACATAGGGTCAGGAAAGCCGGAGAGAGGTTTTGCCCCATAAGGCCCGAGGAAGCCGGACATAGGTGGGTCCCTGGTGAGGACGGCCAGTAGGAAGGAAGAGAGGGGAGCTCTGGACCACGCTCTGGAATTGCCTGGGAGTTGGCCGAGTCCCTGACCTGGTGGACGCAGCACGGCTCGGGTGGTCCTACTGTGCACAAGGATCTGATAAAGAACTGTGAGTAAAGCTTTTGAAACAGCACTTCCCGCCTCTGTGTTCCTGCCGTCACACCTGCACCCTCAGCACTGGGACACCCGCACCATCACTCCCATCATCATCTCTAACAGATCTGCCCTGAGGCCATACTCCTCCCGTGGGGAGTCATCTCATTCTCAGCTGCACAAACAACACCGGCCTCAGCGGACTGCCGTGCAGCGGCGGTTCCGTGACCGCAATCCACGGGTGGCGTAGTCGAACATTCTAACATCTACTGCTAAATACTGCCGCTCAGTTTGACTCCCTGGGCACGGACCGGTTCACCGCCACAAGACTACTACCCCCATCTGATCCGGCTCCGGGTAAGCCCCCGTGCGCGCGATGCCGCGCGACACAGCAGGCCCAGGGGCGCGTCACATGGCTCTTGTAAGGGGCATTGCAAGTTGCTCCGTCCTAATTTTTGGCAGCTTTTGCTGGGAAAGCATAAGCAAATACCATGGGACACCCACTCCCCAATAATGGGACTTATGTTTGTAATATGCTGTACTGCATGTGACGCGCCCCATGGGCCGTGTGTACACGTGTGTGGGATACCCGGTGCTGGGTCTCTGGGGTCTGTAGTCTCCGTGGCGGTGACCCGGTCCCGTGGCTCAGGCTGGTCAAACCAGTGGCAGTCTTTCTTAGGTTTTGAGGTTAATTGTCCGACTGCGCCACCCGTGGATTGCGGTCAGGGAGTACCACCGCTGCGAGGCAGACCGCTGAGGCTGGTGTTGTGTGCGCAGCATAGAATGGGATAACTCCCCTCGGGAGGAGTATAGCCTCAGGGCAGTGAGTGTGGATGATGGGGGTGATTGAGTCATTCCTGCTGCGCTCGTGCACTAAGTCTTTGCAGTGCAGTTCAGGGTCTTTACTGATAATTATAAGGTAGACCCTCCCGGGAGTACTGGCTAGCATAAGAGGCCTGGTCAGTCTGTGAGCAAGCAGGAGTTCCCCTGGCCAGGTGGAGTTGTAGGCCTCCCCGTCTGTCTGCACTCTTCCTGGCTACCTTGCTGTAAGCGGGTAGAAGTAGCCCACGTCCCTGAGTGTACCGTGTAGTGCTCACCCGTATGGTTGGTGACTTGGGGCCTTCTGTTAGCCTCCGCTCCACAACGGCGGTGCTGGTCCCTTGCTTGTGACTGAGCCTCCGGGCTTCTATGGCCAGAGGACCTGAAATCCCCTGCCGGCTGGTTTCTGCTGCTGGATATATAAGTCCTCACAGCTTCGGACTCCTGTGTCCGGTTCCTATTGTCTTCTGCCAGGGCGAGCTCTGCTCAGCTTCCAGCCCCTGGTCTTTAGCTCCTAGCTCCTACAGAGCTCCTTGCTGTTACTTTCCCTGGGTCTCACTCTGACTCTGACTGTTCTCTGACTCACTCAACCCCGCCCCAGATCCAGTTTATAAGGGCAGAATTCTCCCCTCCCAGGATTGGGGCAGGAGGATGTTGCATGTTTAAGGGATCCTGACCAGGAAACCTCCCACTTGCTCTCCGACGTAATATCTCTATTACTGTGGTGACCAGACCCCTGGGGTGCCACACATGGCTCTTGTAAGGGGCATTGCAGTTCCTCATAATTTTTGGAAAGCCTTCCATTCACTGCTTAGGCCAACAGTGCACGGGAGACCCAGTTGCTATAAATGGAAAAAAAGGTTTAGTTAACACCCTCTGACCTCCATGTCATTTCCAAGGGGCATTGGAGTGCCTCGAAATTTTTGGTAGGCATTGCACTCACTGTATGCCCTATAACTGTGTAGCCGAACCGCTCCTTTTGTTACAGAAACTTATCTGGTTGACTGGCCTGATATTGATGTGAATGGTCCCTGTTCCTCCTGCTCTTTCTCCTTTGCCACTACCTCATCCATCATTTATCACCTGAAGCTTTGTCTTAACGGGAGTCATAGAACTTGGATAGTAGCAGGAAAACATCCAGCAATCCTCGGACGAGGTAGGATATGCGCCAAAACGCTGACCACCTCAGGCCTAGCCGCTACTACATACATGCGCTTGCATTACAACAAAACAAAGCAGATGCTAACTTCTATCATCCTCATCATGCTCCTCACCTTGGCACTCTCAACTCCCCTGATGGAGAAGTCAGGGCCCTCCGGAGGAGTCTGATAGTCCGGTGGGCTCGGCCAATGCTGCCCTAAAGCAGGCCAGGCTAAGAAAAGTGTGGGAAAGGTTACCGGGACAAATAGGGGTGGTGGGGACAGAGTATGGGCACCCGGCCACCCCCTGGAGGCTGGGGAGCAAGCGGGGACACCCGGCCACCAGGCTGCTGGGGACTGAGTATGGATACCAGGCCGCCGACACAGCCATGGCGTGGTGGCCAGATTCCGCCTCCACATGTCTAAAAGGCCCAATTTAAAGTGCCAGCAAGCAGTATGGTATTGCAGCCTGGGGGTGGGTGGGTGGCAGGCTGCATACTTGCGCTTGCATTGCAAGGAATGGGAGAGGTACAATTGAACACTGCCCTGGGACAAGGACTTGAATGGGGATAGTTGCAAGTCTGCAACGACAGGTGCAAGGTGGGAGGCATCTTCGCATGTACCATGAACAGGGGTTTGGCATACACACACTACAGCGGAATAGGCTCTCCTTCCCACTAAATACACTGGGGAGGGCACAGGTAATGTTTTGGTATACGCGCTTAATCTTATGTATAAGGCACACCAGAACAAATATGGGCGGCTGGGGACTGAGTATGGATACCTCGCTGCCGAAGCAGCCATGAGGTAGTGGCCAGCTTCGGCATCCTCCAAACTAAAAGGCCCAATTTCAAGTGCAAGCTAGCAGTATAGAACTGCAGTCTGGGGGTGGGTGGGTGGCAGGCTGCACACTTACACTTGCATTAAAAGAAAAGATAGCAGATGCTAACTTCTGTCATCATCATCATGCTCCTCACCTTGGCACTCTCAACTCCACCGATGGAGAAGTCAGGGCCCACCGGAGGAGTCTGGTTCTCTGGTGGGCTCGTCCAATGCTGCCTAAAGCAGGCCGGGCTAAGAAAAGTGTGTGGGGGGATGTTCCAAGGGGAAATAGGGGCGGCTGGGGACCGTTTATGGACACCCGGCTGCCTCCAGGCGGCTGGGGACCGTGTGTGGACACCCGGTCGCGGGGCGGCTGGGAACCGAGTATGGACACCCGGCCCCCGGGCGGCTGGGGACTGAGTATGGATGGGGGTGGGGGTGGGGGTGGGTGGGTGTCAGGCTGCATACTTGAGCTTGTATTGCAAGGAATGGGGGAGGTACAATTGAACACTGCCCTGGGACTAGAACTTGCATGGGGATAGTTGCAAGTCTGCATCTTCTGATGCGGTAAGGATCACTTATGATGGGCACACTTTTAGACAGTGACCTGGGAGTCAGAGATGCTTCCAGGGGTCTTCCCCATGCTGTTCCCTTGTCTTTTCAGCACTTTATGCATGTGTCACACAGCACATGGCCAGATAAGGTTGTAAAATGTTAAAATGACATTTCACGGTGAATGCATTTGTCATAGTTGAAAGCAATACAAAAGTGCAAAAACGCATAAAAAATGCTACTTGTGAACATAGCCGAAGGTGTGGAGGAGTATTTTTGGTTTTGGTCATTTATTTTAACTTATACACAAGTTTTTACCCTGGAAAGGAACTTCCTTAACATATTTCACAGGAAAAAAGTTTCACTTTCATTTTTGAACGTTTTATTGTGAGCCTGTAAAAGTGGCTTAATACCTCTGACCACGTTGTTGACAGCAGTGACCTGGGGGTCATAAATGCTTCCTGGGGCGATCCCCATGCTGTCCCCATGTCATTTGAGCACTGTCACTATCGTTTTGGGCACTTGTTAGGCTTTTAAAAGACTGCCGGGGGTGCCACCGCAAAAATGCTCGAGTCTCCCATAGACTAGCATTTTAGTGCTCGCTCAACACTAATCAGATCGACCCTGAGGGGGGAAAAGTTTAGTTTAAGTTTTTGCTTGAACTAAAAGTAGAACATTAATCAAGTCAGTAATGTCGGCTGTATACATGTTGTCTTAATAAAATATCCTGGGCCATTTGTGGACATGAAGTTGTAATCCAGGTTCCTATAGAAGAGTCATAAGCCAAATAGTAGATGATTTTGTAATCCAAATGGGGTCGTAATTGTAAACCAGAGTAAACTGTTTATTGTAATCCGATTTATATCCATTTTGTAATCCAGTAGGCATAAGAATGATAGACCAATTGTAGATGTATTATATAATCCAGGTTGTAGATCACTTAGGGTGGTTAATAAACGTTAGGAAGGGATCTTGTCGTCTTGAGGGATTTGTCAGATTTAGCTGCCTCAGAAATTTGGGTCCCTCCTGCGAAGAAGAGATGGAGAGTGTTTTTTACCTAGTTTAATGTGTAGAGTTGCCAATTGATAGCAGAGGTACGTTATTCCAGAACGGAGAAGTTCTTTTGTGGTTTGTAGGAAAGATTTTCTTGCTTGGATGATGGTTTTCAAGAGATCTTTGAATAAGAATGCTGCCATAAGGAGATTGAAGTTTTTTTGGAGTCCCTGGTTAATGTTAGTAGATCATTCCTTATTTGAGGAGAATAGAAGGAGACTATGATGACCCTCTTTCCCTGCCCTAAACCACCAGAATGAATCCATTTGTTGCTTTAGACCAACCATAAATGCAAGAATGAAGTCCTTAACTGCTCTAGACCACCAAAAGGATGTAAACTGAATCAATTCACTACTCTGGGCTACCAAGGAAGATAAGAAATAAACTCTTCACTACCATAAACCACCAAAAATGTAAAAATGACCCTATTTACTACACTAGGCCCTACACTATGACCATTAAGCTATGTGCGCACGATGCGTATTTGAAGCCGAAATTTCCTGAGTGTTTCTGCATCTCCTTGGCCGGAAAAACGCATGCGTTTTTTGGTGCGTTTTTGACGCATTTTTGATGCATTTTTACATGCGTTTTTTTAAGCATTTTTGTACATCAGTGAATGCTTTTTGCAGCTAAATAAAGTTGATACTGACGTCAACATTCAGCTGATGGTCACTTGACTATTAGCTGAGTGTTGATGTCAGTATCAGCTGATGGTCACGTGACCATCAGCTGATTGTAAGCTCACTGGGGCTGATCAGCTGATTTTCAGCTGATCAACCCCAGTGATCTCCTGCAGCAATGTACACTGACAGGGAGTGATTTTACACCCCTGTCAGTGTACATTGTTGTCTTCTACAGCAGTGACATCAGTGATTGCTGATGTCACTGCTGTAGAAGTGACCCAGATCGTCGCGAGACAATCGGTGTAATCGCGGACTACGTCGTTGACGGCGGACAGGTGAGGAATATTGTTGTTTGTTTTTTTATGTTTTTTTCAGGAGATCGAGGGCTTCGCGGCAGAGGGTAATAAAAAAATTGTAGAACCCTGTGTGTTTGATTTCATTAAAATACTTTATTCTGGCTGTGATTTTATTGAAAATGCGGCGACTATTTTACCACGCAGTTAGTAATGGGCGCGTCTTATAGACGCCCTCCATTACTAACCTGGGCTTCACATCAGCCGCCAATACAAGGCTGACGTGAACCCCAACCCCAGTACCCCACTGCCATCGCTACAGGGCAGTGGGAAGAGCGAGGCTGAGCACCAGATTTGGCACATCTTATAGATGCACCATTTCTGAGACTGCTGAGGGGTGATATTAATAGCCGTGGAGGGGGCTGGTATCCATGGCCCCTTCCTTGGCTATTAAAATCAGCCCACAGCTGTCTAGTTTAGCCTTTGCTGGTTAGATTTTATAGGGGGACCCCACATCAATGTTTTTCTGGGATCCCCCTGTAATCTAGCCAGTAAAGGCTAAACAAACAGCTGTGGGCTGATAGTAATAGCCAGGGAACATTGTTGGCTAATAACCCTTCCCCGGCTACTAATATCAGCCCCCAGTGGTTGGCTTTCCCTCTGCTGGTTATAAAAATGACACTGGAGCCCACGCCATTTTTTTTTTCTAATTTTAGGCTCTGTGCCCACAATCTGGACATAGCAGCGCTTTGTACGCATATTTTTTTTCTGCGTCCAAAACATTGCATTCTATTGAACGCAGGTAAATCCGCATGTATTCACTGAACTATGCGGATTTACTGCATTCTATACTTTCTTGTGGTCAAATTTCTGTTGCGGAGACTAGCAACTCCACAAGAGAATTTGAAATATTCTGCGTCCAAAGCGCTGCTGAGTGCTGATCGTGGAGATGTAGCAGCTAACGAACGAGCTGTGAGATGCTAATTATGACCAGGGAAAATGTTTGCCTAATGGCACCTTCCCAGTCTAAAATTAACAGCTCACAGCAGCTGCATAAATTACATGAATAGAATTGCTAATAAAAATTGGGTGAATGGGACTAGCTGACACCCAGCTCTTTTGTTTGGTTATGACAAGGTGTCAATCAGACCTTTTCATGACCAAACTTAATTAAACACTTTATTTGAAATACAACAGACAAATTCTTTAATTATTTAAATGAACCAATGTACTCACCCCAGTTATATGGTAGTCCAAGGGTTTAAGCAATGTCCCACCAAATAACTTTATTTAGCTCCAAAAAGCATTCATTGATGTACAAAAACGCTTCAAAAACACACATGTAAAAACGCATCAAAAATGCACCAAACACGCGTCAAAAATGCACCAAAAAAACGCATACGTTTTTCCTGCCAAGGAGATGCAGAAACGATCAGGAAATTTATGCTTCAAATACGCATTGTGCGCACATAGCCTAAAGCCCCAAACTACCACTGGTATCATGCAGAGCTATTATGCACCAGTATCATCCTGTGCTTTAATCTAGTTTGTAATAGGAGAAAACTCTACAGCTGCAAGTGGACAAAAACATCTTTGATTTGCTAGTCATGATTTGCTAATTAGCCAAGACTAGTCTGGCCAACCAACTACTCTCCTGAACTAATCTTAACCTCTGGTGCTGTAATCACAACCACTTGGCATGATTGACTTCCTCTTCGATTAAAACCCTGCACTGAAGCTTTGACTGGGCACTGAGAATTTGATGTAAATTTTGCCAAATGAGCGTGATTACAGGACCCAAGGTCAGGACTAATCCATGGGAACAGACGCCCTTCAAGATTAGTCCTTGCTAATTACCATACCATGATATGAGAAAGAAAAGTATATTTGTTGCTCAATGCAACACAGTGTTGTCAGTGAGAGGTATTTTTGTGTCAAAAATTTCCAATTTACAAATTTTACAAAAAATTTGATTAGTGGTAGTACCATATCAATACTCACGTTAACTGTTTCCCTTCAGCTCCGGCCGGTCAGATCTTTGCTACTTCCCACTGATCTCTACTTTATTGACCTTTCGGAAATACACCCCCAACCAATCATTGGACTCAAGAGTAACTCCGCCTCAGTTAGTGATTGGCTCCAATGGCATTTCCTGGGTGTTGAGAGAGAGACCAACTGGAGTCTTCGAATGGAAGACATGGAGAAAAGGGGTAGTATTGTCACTTATCTTTTTTTTATGCCACTCTTTCTACAGCACCCTTTTGCAACAGGTGAGAGTTCTCTATCATATTCATAGGGGTCCCGTATACACCTTTTATATCTTATCTTTATCTCTTTTAATTGGAACTTTTATTTTAAATACATTTTCCTTTTATTCAAATCACATGTAAAGATAAAGAAATCTGTATTCCAAGCAAAAGTTTCTATCAGCTGGTGGAGAATGCGGGCATTAAAAAATTGATAACACCTTAAATTTCCCACTATTTTTAACATCTCAGCTTGCTTTAAGTTGATAAAAACTTTTCTCATATTTTTAAGTATTAAATAAAACATTTTGTGGGCATTCCATTAGCACAGCAGCACTTTTTGTCATAATAAATATGGAATACAGATTTCCGCGAGGAAGCTATCGAAAGCGAAACGCGCGTTGGGGACTGGGAGCCTGGACTGCCACCATCTCACCATGGGTATTTATTATTATTAATATATACCAATACATTTTTGTCATCCCTTGTTGGTAGGAGTTGTTGGCATCTTGGATAGTCTATTCATGATAGAGTGACATTGAATGTATGACTGCACTATACAGGTCTACTTCTAACAGGGGGTAAAGTGCACCAACACACAACCCTATCATCCATATGGTTATGCATAGCATTATTACTCTTATATATACGATGATTGGCATTTCCAGATTCCCTTCTGGGTTTCTGCTTCTATTGTTGTAACATTGATTATTCTCTTTTCCCCTACTTTTTTCTGTTCTTATATTATGTATAATGTTTTATCTAAAACTAAATAAATGACATTTTTTAATTTGTAATAGCTTTGACTCATGGTCCTCCTGTCTTCAAGATTTCTATATCAGCTGGAGGAGAATACGAGCATTAACAAACGGATAACACCTTTAATTTCCCACCATTTTTAACATCTAAGTTTGCTTTAAGTTGATAAAAACTTTTAATTTTAAGTATTAAATAAAGCATTATCTGGCTATTCCTGTAGCACAGCTGCACTTTTCTTGAGAATAAATATGATGATATAGTGATGATAATAATATGGTCATCACCAGGTGGGCTCATACCGGTGGCAATTGAAATGCATCAAGGAGCATGTGCAGGTGGATTATGGCAGCATAGCAGTACTGTAATTATTTTTAATCATTCATTCACCATCACTGAATGACCATCAAGAAGTTGTAATTGTAATTGACTCTAAAATGTAATTGACTTGAAAATATACTGCAGTCACCTTCCCGTGACCGAATGTTGGCGTGTGCATTATCAGATGTATCTCTTGTTGCAGATCTTGCCGAGATAACACTATCGCTTCTGGGGTGGGTGAGTTATTAGCAGTTGGCTGAGATTTCCCTTGCTGTTAGAGGTAACATTTCTGCTCCTCTAGATAATAGTTTTATCATTTAGCTGAATGAATTGTATAAGATATTTTTCATAATTGGTCCATGCTACACTGTATATTTCACTATCTATCGTACAGAGAAAAGTGCAACAATTATTGGATAAATATTTATGAAAAAAAGTTTTAATTGACTATAGCACATTAAGGCCAGATCTACATGCCCGACATAAATGGTCCAAGTACAGACTGTGATGTCCAGACCGGCTGTGGGTCTACTGACTCGAACTCAACCGCATCCTATAAGCTGATGACACCATTGAGTTCGGATTCAGAGACCAGAAGCCTGTCCAGACATTGCACTCAGGCTGTGAATTCTTTATAGGAAAGTTGCCTAATTGCGTATCCAATAAGGAACTTGAATATTGAACACTTATCAGAACCCATCTTCTGAGCCTCTGGAATGGTCTTGAAATGACAGTAAAATGCATTCAAAGAGTACTACCTATCCTTTAACATAAAACCTGTAAATAAGTATGGTCTTGCTGCCTTAAATCCCCACAACAAAGTAAAGCTTATTTTGGCACACATACAACTTTAATGTGTCCAGCCACTGTCTAACTTGTTCTATTTGAATAAGGTGGTAGCTCTTCATAAATATTCTGCCAGCACTATAGGCACTGGAACCTCCTTTCCTTCACATCAGGCTTCCAGGTCTTTTGACACCTTCACATTAAGGCAATCTTTTGGCCAGTCTCAGTTTACCAGCCTCTACCACTGATGTGGGGTGTCAAAATGTGACCGTAGCTGTCAATCATAGGTTATCATCACCATTGCTGGAGCCAGAGTACAGGGACAAGATGGGATATCAGGGAAGACTTAGCATGGAAGTTTCAGAAAGTGAGTATAGCATACTTCTTTTATTTTTGTTTCAGATGAACTGCAGAAAATCCGTAATATTTGGTGTAGGGTTTTCTGTACAGTTGAGGTTTTATCTCCGACCCATATTTATTTACTCTAAGGATAAAGGTAAAAATCATCCAGTGGTTCAGTCACTAGCTAGTGACTGAAAGTAGTCAAACTTTGGTCTACCCATGGGCTCTGCAATTAAACAACCCATCAGATTCCCACAATAAAGTCATGGGGGGGCCTAATAGGGATGATAGAGGTCCCCCTTGTCCAACCACTGTCTAACATCATGACATCTGAAGGGTTAAACTGCTGCAATAAGAGAAAAATGGAATCAAAGCATTTACCGCCATGTAAAACAGCCAGCACCCCAGGATATGGAGAGAGCTTAGTCTGTGAGCCCAATTTATACTAAGAATACAGGGATGAATTGACCTGTGCACTACAACCTGAGTCATTGCCCCAAATATAACACAATAATCAGGTGTAGGAAGCTGAATCACCATCTAATTAAAGAATCATTCAAGTCAGGATCTGCACCATAGATGTAGTTCTAAAAACGATTTAGTGTCGCTAGAAGACTTTGTCTACTGAACTGATCATCTGCAATGAGGGCTCTTTTAACTTGCAATGGCGCCAGTCATTTAGTACTTGCACTTCCAACTTTGCAGCCTTTATCTTACTGATGTTGGATGAAATTTGGCTGTAAGAATAGAGGTTGTAAACTTGTCTGATTTCTGGATTAATAAAAACACACACGATACATCACCGGGGGCTTCTAATTTTAGAAAGGCTAAATTTATTATGCTAAGTGCCTCTCCAACACTCGTAAACTGGCAAGCGGACCTGTCAGGCCAAGCCGCAGAACATAAATTGACAGTTTTTCAAATGCTGTTAAAAATACACTTGGCCTCCTGGACCACTGGGAATAATTATACAAGAGAAACAAACAGAATGTCATTCAGAGCTAAATGAAACTGTACCTTCAGTCTGAGCCGTAGTTAGGCTTTCTTCCATTTGGGACAAAGTTACAATCTGCTCTTCTTGTCTTGTTCTAGCATAGACATAGTGGCTTGTTGGCACCCCATCCTTGGCACTTAGAGCCCCAAGCAACAGATCTGACCCCAATTTATCAAGAAGGTACTGTAACACAAATACTAATATTCCATATATACACTGTGTTCCAAATTATTATGCAAATAATATTTTCTCAGATTTTCCCAAATTACCTATATGAATTGCAGTCATTGTAATTTTCCAGTCAAATAACTATTAGAGTACAATTGAAAGGTTTTTGTACAAACTGCCTATGATAACAGTATATTTTTAAAAAACTCAAACTGCACTCAAAATGCATGTTCCAAATTATTATGCACAGCAGAGTTTTCAACCTTTTCATTTTAATAAAGAACAAAAAAATGGTCATTTTTGAAATTATAAGCATTAGCAGGTTATTACAAACTGAAATCAAACAGTTTTCAACTCAAAACTTTATTCTAGGTGATGTTACATTTGCACATAGGACCCCTTGTTCGAAAGGAGCTTCTGAACTCTCTCGTCCATTGAATTTGTCAGGTTTTGGATGGTTTCTGCTTCAATTGTTTTGCATGAGGACAGAATACCCTCCCAGAGCTGTTGCTTAGATGTGAACTGCCTCCCACCATCATAGACACTCCTTTTGATGATGCTCCAGAGGTTCTCAATGGGGTTGAGGTCAGGGGAGCATGGGGGTCACAACATAAGTTTGTCCCCTTTTATGCCCATAGCAGCCAGAGATACAGATGTGTTATGTGCAGCATGAGACGGGGCATTATCATGACCATTTTTTTGTTCTTTATTAAAATGAAAAGGTTGAAAACTCTGCTGTGCATAATAATTTGGAACATGCATTTTGAGTGCAGTTTGAGTGTTTTATTTTTTTTAAAATATACTGTTATCATAGGCAGTTTGTACAAAAACCTTTCAATTGTACTCTAATAGTTATTTGACTGGAAAATTACAATGACTGCAATTCATATAGGTAATTTGGGAAAATCTGAGAAAATATTATTTGCATAATAATTTGGAACACAGTGTATAGCACAGTGTGGCAAAGAAGAATGGAGCACCATCTGGTCTTTATGATATATGTTCTTCCACTGATCAAGTCACAGTTAGTTAGCTAGTTGTTAATGGTCGTAACCATGGATACATAAGGTCCTGCAATGCCTGCACATGAGGAAAGAGAGATGGTGAATCAAAAATACTATACTACATTTCTAATTGGAGATATTTGCTAATATTATTATTACACCTACTACATAATGGGATAGGATCTTGGAGATGGGAATACCCCTTTAATAAGCAGAGGGCTAGGAAAGAGTTAAAAATAATATAAGATTACACTTATCTGTTTTAGGATCACCCCTCACCTGTCCTGCCACCACAATAACCTGTCCGGTTCTTCGCTTGGTTTGAGTCTTCAATCTTCTCATTGGTCTTCCACTGTCTTTCTCTTTGGTCTTCAATTATGTCAGAATGTGCGATATGCCTCACGTGACCACATCAAGAGACATACTGGTAATCAATGCCAGAAGATCCCAGACAAAAGACCAAAGATGAGAAGCATGTGAGACCAAAGATAAAAAGAGTGGAAGAACAAACACGAAAAGACCAAAGATGAGAAGAATGGAAGACCAAGGATGTCTTCTACCACTTCTTGTTTTTGGTCTTTCATTTTTTCATATTTGGTCTTCTCTTTTCTTTCACCTTTTAGTCTTTGGTCTCCCATGCTTCTCATCTTTGGTCTTCTGCTCTTCTCATCCACTCTTAGGCATTGGGCATTGGCTGGATCTGAAATTGGGTCAGAATCATCAGTGGATTCTGTGGTCTCCCATTCTGGTCCAGCCAGCGCAGACGCTGCTCAGCATCACCGTCAGTCCCAACGCCTAGCTAGTGCACAAGATGTACAAGCTGTCTCTCGGGTCTTTGTTCCTAGTATTGTTAAGCATAGGTTGCGGAGGGAAACAGGGGTGCTACAGCCTAAGTTCAGGGTGCACTGCACTGAGCATGCCCGTGACATGGCGGACCGTGATTGGTGGTTTGGTGTCAGCTGATTCGGTGACCCAGTACCACCTGATTGGTCGCGGGTGACGTCATCAGTAGTGCGACCAATAATGCGACTGTGGGCAGGGCTTAGTCTTTAAATAGCTCGACCACGAGCATGGCGGTGCGCTCTGATCATTCCGTTTAGGTTGTGTTCTTGTGTGAACGCTTGTCTGTTTGGGCTCCACGTGCTCCCTAGCTGCTCTCTCCGTGACCTGCCGATGCCAGAGTTCACGCGGCTGATTAGCATAGATCACTTAGGCAGGCTCCACATGCTCCCTAGCTGCTCTCTCTCTGACCTGCCGATGCCAGAGTTCGCTCAGCTGATTAGCACAGGTCGCTTAGACAGGCTTAGTTGTGCTTAGGCAGGTAGTTCCCGTTTGGCAGTCTGGCTCCGGCAAGGGGGTTGCTATACACCCTGAGCAGACTGCGGGTTCCGTATCCCTGGCACCGCCTGTTAGCCACTTGGAGAGTTATCCGCAGGCCAGTCACACACCGGCTGGGAGCACGTACACTCCGGTGTGAGTCACACACACTTCCTAGCGCCTGCTGCGTAGTCTCTGTGCAGTCAACAGAGCTACGGCTATGTTATTTGTCGCACATCTCCCGTGCAGTTAACGGAGATAGTGCGAATCCTTTCCTGTCCCGGTGTGTAGTAACACTGGAGGGATTTATACTTTAAGTTGGTTGTTTTACATTCTTTCCCGGTGGGTGTTTGGCCGCAGTCTTCTAGGCTGCATCGCGGACCCCGGGTTCGGTTGCTTTCCATTTTAATAAAGTTGTTGCAACCATCCCCTTAACACCCACTCTTCTCTTCTTTGCTCTCCCACTCTTCTCTTCTTTGGTCTTCATTCTTCTCTTCTTTGGTCTCCCACTCTTCTCGACTTTGGTCTCCCACTTTTCTCTTCTTCGGTCTTCTGTCTGCAGTCTCCCTGCGCTGACTAGATTTATGATGTGATTACATGGGTGCAACAAGACATCATGATGTCACTGAAGAGTGAAGACTGAAGAAAAAAAGTGTGAAAAATCAATCAAAACCAAGTGGAAGACTTAGGATAGGTGTGTCTAGTCGTTTATTAATTTTTAACCCCTTTACGGCCCTACAAAAAATCCAGCAAAATGGAGGCTGGTTGACCACCATCTTGTTGGATTTGTACAATTCAAGTCCCAAAAAATTACATCCTAGTGAACCCAAATTTGGGGACAAATTCAAATGAATTCAATTAGTAAGAAACTGATTCACTCATCTCCAACTTAGACTCAAGTTATGCAAACAACTCCTTGATAATTAAGCTATGCACCCACCCTATAGAATCATATAGCATTAAAAATGTACAATTACCTGTGTTGTATCATAGATGCACAAAGATGGCAGACCAAGGGTCCTTTAGTTTGTCCCCCTTGCCATAATAACCCATCAATACACCCTGATCACATTGCAGGTGGTTAGAGCTGGGGTGAAAAGGGTGTTGCCCCTCCCTTGAGTCTAGATGCTCCAGTCACAGACCCTACTACCTCCACTTTACAGCCCCTTCTCCAGTTATTGATTGCCCTCTCCAGTTATCTCACACAGATGCTCCCCCTCTTCATCCTCCAACCAATACCATTCATTCAAGAAAATCAGAATAAAAGTTGTTACACTTGTCTGATAAGTGAAAACTATGTAAGAACCAGCAAAACTTTAAACACATCCTAACTTTTTCATTCTGACATCTATTTTCTATGTAATTTTGCTTCATAATCTACTCGTTTGCCCTTAAGTGATGGAAGACTTTGATTTTCTTGCTGTATCTCTCCTGATAACGCCGGCATAGATAAATTCTGCTTGTTTAGGCCGTTTCCCAATGAGTGATTTTGCTTCGTTTTAATGGAAATAAATAGATTAATTATAGAATATTTAGATAGCAATCTCCTTAGAAAAATAAGCATTTGTCTCCCACTTACAGCTAAGTGGTATTCGCAATTTGAATAATTAGCCGTATAGATCCCTACTGGGAACCGAAAGCCTTTCAAGATCTAGGCTGTAATATATGTAAAAACAAAGAAGAATAATTCCTGGCAACGTAGATCCAAACATCATTCTGGGATAAAATATAATGAAGCTTATAGGAGCAGAAGCTACTGATATCATTCCAGTGGATGAAATTGTATCATAGGTGCATCAAGTCTGGAAGTACAAATGGTTTTCATGCCGAGATGTGCTATACATCACAATCTAACGACGTATGCAATTTTGGGGCCCGAGCGCTGAACCTTTCTGACCACAAAAGCCAAATTCTGTTCTGAGAGATGGTCCCAAACCACAATGAACTGGGTTTTTAGACTCTTTGGTTGCACAAATACTATATCCTGGATATAATGTCTACAAAAATTTTTTCCATCAAGCCTTGTTTTTGGAAGGAAAGCCCTCCCTAACCTTCACCTTAGACCATACTTATAAATCTAGAGCAAAAGCAGTAGTGCTTCTGGAAGTTTTCTTAAGATTGACGTCATTATCCTTCACCCTAATATGGAGCTCCGGTGTTCAATTGCACATTTAGGAGATGAAAAATGGGTCACAGAGGGACGATTAAAAGAGGAATGGAGATACACAACAAGTAAAAAGATGCCGAACTATCACTCAAAGTTGGAAAATACACACAGAAATTAGTTACTAATAATAGTGTTGATGAAATAATCATTTAAATCCCATCCTCAGTCCTACCTGGTAACGCCCCAAGACCACCACCAGTGACTGCCCCATAAACAGGATAGGACTTTTGGGTGGGATTTACATAAACCTGTCCTCTTTCAGCACAGGACAACACTAAATTTGCAGGATTGTAAACAAAAAATTGGAACAGTTTTGGTAAATTTAGCACTCTTGGCAATAATGAGCATGCATCAGACCTAAATTTCTGTGTGACTTACGACTTATCTCCAAACTACTATGCGGAGATAAGTCGTAAGTCAATAAGTAACACCAGATTCACTTATCTCCACCTTAGACTCAAGTTATATAAGTAACTCCTCGACAATTAAGCTGTGCACCCAGCTTATAGAATTGTATAGCACTTCAAATTTACAATTACCTGTGTTGTTTCACAGAAGCATAAAGATGGCAGACCCAAAAAACTTCAGTTTGTCTCCCCTGCCATGAAAACCCATCACTAAATAAGGGGTAGCTAGGTCTCACTGACTGCTGCCAGTTCTGAGCTGATGGCACTGCTGGACATCTTCCGATTTTCAAAGAAAGAAAGCATGATGTGCCTTTCATTTGCTGCACTAAGTTCACTTGGCCAATCACTACATCTATGGTCCTCAAAACTGCACATTTCTAGGTGTCCTCAATACAAGCAGATAATTATCCATCAAGTGATCTTATTGCCTTCAGATTTATTTCACAGAAGATCTGTGGTTAGTTCTCCAAAATGTTTGCAACAACGTCCCTGCAAAGTTCCTTCAAAAACTGTGCAAGTGAACCTGGAAGAATTACGGTAATACCCGAAGAATTAATCATTGTTTCTATATCAAAGGTTTTTTAAAAGTTTCTTTAATACATTGTCACCCCCTAAAGTGCTTATAGAATGGTGAACATCTCGGTCCTGAGACTCCACAGATCACTAACAGTGTGAAATTCACCAGGTAGAAGTTCTGAGCTCCAGCATGAGAGTGCACACTGAGTTGTACGAGCGACATATAAAGTTTTATGGGTCCGTACACTTAGTGTGCTCTCTCATGCTGGAGCTTCACAGTGCTTTAAGTGATTGATAGATTCTCAGAACCTACAAGACATTTAAGGAACCATAATAAATTAAAAAACATTTAAAAGTTTAAATACACTTACACTTTAACTCAATGAGCTCAATGATGTCAACGTTCCCTATCATCGAGTAGATGATTCATCCCGGGAAATATTGATGAACAAGAAAGGGGTTGGTTTAGCTATTAAAACATGCAGTCAGCCAGCCCCCTTCACATATGTAACACCCCTTTAGGGCTACCACGGTACAAGGGTGTTACGGGGGGTCTCACCTCTCTAGGGCGCAGTGCCTCCACCCGAATCTTGATTGGAGCTCTCTCTCTGGGACTGCAGAAGGACGGCTATCTTCTGCCAGGGGCTGATTCGGGAAGCCCCTGCCACAGCTCAGTACACACTCACAGGGAACAGGAGTAAAATCGTTTAACTGGTTTATTGCTATGCAGCAGAATTGAGGTGGGTTTAAAGGAATAACATACAATACAAGTAACAGTGCTCTATAAAAGTCATATACACATCACAATCTACTTCTACTCCGACCCTGCAAATATAACGTAACAGGTTTTCCCTTTTTGTATTAACTCAGTCCAAATGTTGGGGCCCAGTTGCCGCGGATGTTGGCGCGCAAATGAGAACCGTTGATGCACTTAGATGAATATTAATGTCAATAGTCTGGGTTGTAGTGTACTCACTGTAAATAGCGCTGGTAGAACCACAAGTCTAAGAAGGGCACTCACTGTGTTTCTCAAATGGTCGGATGGTTCTCTGGACACCAGCTGGGGGCGGCAGGATTCAGGCCTTTATACGGTGGAAGTGCCGGTAGAACTTTCCGAGTCCTTGATGTAACTTGCTTCAGAGGGTGACAAGACAGCCTCTCTCCAGCAGCGCGGGTATCTCAGAGGGGGCCGCCACACTCAGCAGCGTAGAGGAATGCAGATCCACACCGCTCCGTCCCTCACAGCAAGCTGCCACGTTCTTTTTTCTCTGAACTTTCACTTTCACTTCCTGCCCAGCTCCCTCCCCCAATTCCCTGCTCATCTAATCCACTCTCTCCTTCTATGCTTCCAGGCTGTGTCATCTGACTGAAACAAGGGTCCCTGGGAATTGTAGTCCACTGCAGCTCAGGGGAAAAACGGTTAATGTCTGTAAGTCCCTGTTTAACAGCAGCTGCAAAGCTCTTCTTAGTGTCTGTAAGTTCCAGTATACCAGTAGCTGCCCTGACAATTCCCTGTGCAGGTGTTACACATATTTTTCCAGATACGGGAAAATCAGTCCTGTATTATCTACAAACCTGAATTTAGGAAAACATTTATTTTAACAGTCAAAATTTTAGAATGTATCCCTTCAGTGTTCTCCATTTTAGTTGTACTGGTTACACCATAGAAACTTCTCGGAAGGGAACATCAAGACTTTATGGATGTAAAATAATTTCATTTTATCTATTTAGCAATGAAACAAGTCACATACTCATATACCCGATAACATAGCAAGAAAGTTATCAGAAAATTTGTTTTTTGTGTTCAAGGTTTTTTTTCATTATTTATGGTAATGTTTTTTTGTATATCACAATTTTGTATTAAAAATTAAAAAAATATATATCTTTCAATTTTCACATTGTATATAGAGGTGTCATCAGTCATTGTACAGGAGGGGGAGGTGAGCTGTGACATCACCTATTGTGATGGTGGATGCTGTGTTATCTACTGTATATAGAGGTGTTATCAGTCATTGTACGGGAGGAGGAAGTGAGCTGTGACATCACCTATTGTGAATGCTGGATCCTGTGTTATCTACTGTATATAAAGGTGTTATCAGTCATTGTACAGGAGGAGGAGGTGAGCTGTGACATCACCTATTGTGAATGCGGGATCCTGTGTTATCTACTGTATATAAAGGTGTTATCAGTCATTGTAAAGGAGGAGGAGGTGAGCTGTGACATCACCTATTCTGAATGGTGGATTCTGTGTTATCTATTGTTTATAGAGGTGTTATCAGTCAGTGTACAGGAGGAGGTGAGCTGTGACATCACCTATTGTGAATGGTGGACTCTGTGTTTTCTACTGTATATAGATGTGTTATCAGTCATTGTACGGGAGGAGGAGGTGAGCTGTGACATCACCTATTGTGAGTGGTGGATTCTGTGTTATCTACTGTATATAGAGGTGTTATCAGTCATTATACAGGAGGAGGAGGTGAGCTGTGACATCACCTATTGTGAATGGTGGATCCTGTGTTATATACTGTATATAGAGGGGTTATCAGTCATTGTAATTCTTCCTCTGCTGAGAAGAAAAAACTCATGTTGAAAGGACAGGAAGTACGAATCTAAAAAAGCCCTAGTGGGCAGTATGAAAATTGCAATATTTCTAATTTTGTTTTCTAAGAAAGATCGTTATATGAAAAAAAGGTAGTGTCAAAAATGTTTAAAAAAAATACATGAACCACAAAAACCTGATTTGAACAATAGACCATTTTCTGATGGCACTTCCTCTTTAATATTTAGTGTTGTATATTTGTTTGCAAAGTTTCTGTGGTTTTTAATTGATGTGTTTTGTGTTCTAGTTGTTGGAGATATTCAGCCTCGGGATAGATTCAGCTCATGTTCTGAGCTGGTAAAGTAAACGTGATAACAACATTAATTTAACAGATAAATATCAAGTATCTGTTAAGCAGAAAAGCAGTGGACCTTAAAATATTATCTTTCCATGGGATATAAATACGTACAATTGTCTCTAGAACAAGAGATGAATCGGTAAAGAGGAACTAATCAAAATGGTGCTAAAAGTTAAAAATATATATATATATATATATATATATATATATGTGTGTTTTCTCATCTATCACTTCAAAACCGAAGTGTTATGACTTCTTGGAGCAGATAGGGTTGATCCTCTGTTAGTTAGTATTTTTAGGTTGGGCTCAGCCATGGACAATGGTGATGGGTAAAAAAAAATTAAAAGCTTCTTAAAGGGAACCTGTCAAAAGGTTTTTGTATACTAAACTGATATAATTTATGTTAGGTCAATATAATGTAGAATAAATCTATCCCTTTGTGCCATCAATCCTTGCAGAAAAAATATCTACTATAATTTTTATGCTACTGAGCCACAAGTGTCGGGGACTTGTTTCTGCACTTACAGCATTCTGTCCTCTCTCTTTCCCCGCCGCCGGCCCCCTGTCTTTGACTGACAGGTCACTCTTCTTGCAGATCTCATGCAAGCGCTGTCTTTCCCATGGGCAGTGCTTGCCAGATCGATAGTCCAGCTCTTATAACATCATCAAGACATTACTGCGCATGCATAGCCCCCAGAATGAGAAAGCTTGAGCGAGATCTTGAGCGGGGAAGCGGGTCAAAGAGAGAAGTGACCTGTCAGTCAGTGACAGGAGGCCGGCGGCAGGCGGGGAAACAGTCAGAGAGGCCGGAGAACTGCAAGCGCCCCTTGCACTTGTGGCTCATTAGCATGAAAATTGGAATTTTTCTGCAATCAAGAATTGATAAAAAAAATTATGGATTTATTCTACATCACAGCGATCTAATATAGTTTATATCAGTTTGGGGTACAAAAACCTTGGGGAGGCAAAATGAGTGGGAGCATACAGCTTCTTCAATTGATAGCAGATTGTTACCTATGGTTAGAGAAGCCAGATCCACAGTGATTTGCTTTCATTGCAGGGGATACAATTGCAAAACTATATGAGTCAGGAATAACAGCCACACCGGTGCCTTAAAGCTGAATAGACCTTCTACTATGTAAGAAGACACCCTTATTATAAATGACCCATGACGGATTAACTTAAAAAGGGAAGAGGGAGAGGAAAGTCAGCTCACCGGAGTTGATTGCACCTTGTCTGGATGTGGATCACAACACGGAGCCGCCCTGGTCAGAGACACTTTAATCGTAGAGAAGAAAGAATGTGGATTCTCCATTGTGGTCCTTAAGGTTAAAACTTAAAAGTTTATTTGTGAACTCGTAAGTAGTGTTGAGCCACCCCCGTAGTGTTCGAGTTCGGTTCGGTTCGTCGAACACCCGTGTGTTCGCCGAACTGTTCGTCGAACTGTTCGTCGAACACCTTCGAACACCGTTAAAACCAATGGCAGGCAAACAAAAACACATAGAAACACATAGAAAACACCTTCAAAGGTGTCCAAAAGCTGACAAACTGCTCAGAAGACACAACTAACACATGGAAAAGTGACAAGTACATATAGTCATGCGAAAAGAAAAGAGGTGGAGGAGTAAAAGGAGGGGGAGACACAGATATAGGCATGTCATGCCCTTCTAAAATCCAAAAAGTGAGAAGCCGAGATGGCCAGTCCGCTCCTGCCCGTGCCACCTCCGTGTCGCCGGGTTTGTGCCAGAGCCGCGGTGAACCCTGACGGCCAGCCCCCCTCTCCCAATACTGGTGCCTGTCCGCTGGTGGGTCGAGAGAGCCCCCCTGTGGTGGAGGCAGCTCTAAGCTTTTTAATTTAAATTGTCCCTCTAATTTGAATGAATACACTTTAAATCCATTTACAAGGATCTATTGGAGGGCAAGTCTCATGCCAGCAGCCGCGTAATTCCAGCTCCAGTAGCGTCCACTAAAGCTGCTGCAGTTAAAAAGCTTTTATAAGGATCGAGCTCGGCTGTCCACCGCAAGGCATCCTAGTGCCAGTCCCAGCCCCTATGCCTTGGGGTGCCTCCTGATGCTCTTCACTAAGTATCCCGTGGTCCCGAAGCATTTCCTTTGAAAAAATTAAGTGTCCAAACTACAGGTGGTGTAGCTTGCTTAACAGCCGGGATAATCCGCTGACTAGCAGACACTGCTACTAGGCACAAAGTATTTCCTGGGCTAGATGCAGTTAAAAATTTGTAAGTAGATACTCTCGTTGGATGCTGAGAAAGCATTCCATAGAGTCTCCTGGCACGCCATATATGATTCTCTTAAAAAGCTTGGGGTAGGGGTCTAGGGGACCCTTTTATAGCCAAAATCACGGCCCTGTATCACAATACGTCACCTAGGCTGAAGATAAATGGAACTGTAGCACCGAGGGCTCGGTTGCTACAGACGTATTGCACCTCACCCAGAGGTGTGATATCTCACTCTCAGATAAGGATGGAGTGTGGATCAGGACCCGACACCTGCATGCATTACACCACATTGCCGTGGGGCAGGGCGACCAATATGCCCCTGAGATGGGCACGACAGTCCCTGTCCCTGGCTGGAGTGGGGGGAGGGAACACTGAGGAAGGGGAACCCTGCAGTGCAGGAGCAGGGAGGAAGCAGTTCCTGGGTGCATTGAGAAGGGAGTATAAAAGGTGGGCACCATCTTAGTTCAGTGCAGAGAAGTCTGAGCAGAAGTGGCAGGGAGCAGGGGCTCTGCATGAGCTCTGCTCCGGAGGCGGGCCTAGTAACAGAGGCCCAGGCCTGCAAGAGGGAGAAGGAAGGAAGAGGAGCGGAGAAGGCTCCAGGAACGAGGAATGAAGGGATCCCAGGGGTGCGGACGGGCGAGTCGCCACCGCACGCCCGAATCCACCTGCGTGGAGGGGTCAGGCCAAAGGGGGAGACCGGTCCCCGAACTAGTGGAGGCAGGAAACGACCCTCAGCTAGAAACCGGAGGCTCTGACATTTTATGTGGCGCAGCCCCTTGCTCCACCCGCTAGGAAGGCACCACATAGGGTCAGGGAAACTGGCGCCAAGTTTACCAAGAGGAGGCCCGAGGCAGCCGGACAGAAGTGTTGGTAAGAAAGGCCAGACAAAGGACACACAAAGGGGGTCCTGTGAAGCGCTCCAAAGTTATCTGGGAGTTGTCTGAGCCCCTCACCTGGTGAGCACAGTACGACGTGGGCAGCCGTTACCTGCAGACGTGGTCTGGATAATAAGAACTGTGAGTAAAGGCCCTGAACTGCATCACTGACTCCGTGTCGTTACTGCTGCTGCCCTGCACCATCACCCCCATCCTCCGCATACACTGCCCTGAGGCTATACTCCTCCCGTGGGGAGTTATGCTACGCTCTGCTGCACCCACAACACCAGCCTTAGCGGTCTGCCCTGTAGCGGCGGTTCACTCTGACCGCAATCCACGGGTGGCGTAGTCGGACATTTAAACATCAAAACCACATAAATAGTTCCGCCACTGGTTTGACCGCCCTGAGCCACGGAACCGGATCGCCGCCACGAAGACTACAACCACCAGCATCCACCAAAAAGTGTCCGGCTCCGGGTGTCCCAAGGCCCAGGGGGTGCGTCAGAACATTTTCATCACCTTTCACAATCACCAATGGGACAAGGCAGGGATGTCCTCTGTCCCCTCTCTTATACATCCTAGTGACGGAGCACCTGCTCTCATCAATTCGCCATAACCCCAATATTAGGTGGATTGAGGTGGGAGGCACCGAGTACAAGTGCTCTCTATTTGCTGATGATGTCCTAGTATATATCACTCAATCACATATATCCATCCCTGCTGTTATGGCTGAAATAGATCACTTTGTTACATGGTAAAATTTTAAAATCAATGCAGCGAAGTCTGAGGCCCTCGATGTCTCCCTCCCTAAATCCATATAGGATTCCATCCAGTCCAACTTTCCCTTTGCCTGGCCCTCACAGGGTATCAAATACTTAGGAATTCCTATTCATAGAGACCTCTCCCATCTATGTTATCTTAATTTTGGGCCCTTTATTGAACAATTCCATACAGACCACGGTTGGCAAGTTAGAACTGTAAGATTCACTACGTGAACCACTGGTGTTTTGTGGAAAAGCACATGTACACCGCGTTCCAAATTATTATGCAAAAAGTGTTTAGGAGTGATAAGGGAAGAATTTGTTTGTTTGTCAGTTAAACTCATTGATGGTGATGTGTGTCAGGGCTCTTTATATCACTGTAAGCAATTGCAGACACCTGTGCTAATTAGTTTGGCAGGTGTGTCCAATGAAAGGCAAGACTACTTAAGAAGGCTCTCTCACATTATTAAGCAGCCTACATTTTCTGCCAAAATGGGAAAGAAAAAGGATGTGTCGGCTGCTGAGAAGCAACAAATTGTGGAGTGTTTAGGTCAAGGCATGACTACAATCAACATTGTGCGATGATCAGGATGAAGTGTCTTGGCAATCAAGAAGTATGTAGCTGATTCACAGTACACACGTGTGCGTGCTGATAAGGGCAAATTGAGGACTCTTTCCTACAGGCAATTACGTCAGGTTGAAACAGCAGCGGCAAAAAAGCCTTGTCATAGCAGCAGACAAGTTTTTGAAGCTGCTTGTGCCTCCAACGTCCCCCGAACAACAAGATGCAGGGTCCTTCAGAGGTTTGCAGCTGTGCATATGCCATCCTGTCGACCTCCTCTATCCACTTCACACAAGCAGAAACGGCTCCAGTGGGCCAAACATTACATGAAGACTGATTTCAAAACTGTTTTGTTCACGGATGAGTGCCGTGCAGCGCTCGATGGTCCAGATGAATGGAGTGGAGGATGGCTGGTTGATGGACACCCCACGCAAACACGGCTACAGCGCCAACAAGGAGGAGGTGGAGTAATGTTTTGGGCTGGAATCATGGGGAGAGAGATTGTCGGCCCCTTTAGGATCCCTGAAGGCGCTAAAGATGAACTCCATAATGTATGTGGATTTTCTCAAACAGCACTTCCTGCCATGGTTCAAGAAGAAGAACCGTGTATTTCACAGCAAGATCATTTTTCTGCATGATAATGCACCATCTCATGCTGCACATAAAACATCTGCATCTCTGGCTGATATGGGCATAAAAGGGGACAAACTTATGGTGTGACCCCCATGCTCCCCTGACCTCTACCCCATTCAGAACCTTTGGAGCATCATTAAAAGGAGTGTCTATGATGGCGGGAGGCAGTTCACATCTAAGCAACAGCTCTGGGAGGGTATTCTGTCCTCATGCAAAACAATTGAAGCAGAAACCATCCAAAACCTGACAAATTCAATGGACGAGAGAGTTCAGAAGCTCCTTTCGAACAAGGGGTCCTATGTGAAAATGTAACATCACCTAGAATAAAGTTTTGAGTTGAAAACTGTTTGATTTCAGTTTCTAACAACCTGCTAATGCTTATAATTTCAAAAATGACCATTTTTTTGGTCTTTATTAAAATGAAAAGGTTGATCGAAAAGTTTGGGGGATCTAAGAGTGTGGCAACCCAGTAGTCATGATTACTTCGAATTCTGACAATATGAGGGTCATGCTGCAGGTAGTGCAGCAAGAAGGCACTT
Organism: Phyllobates terribilis; assembly: GCF_046119375.1. Lineage (NCBI taxonomy): Eukaryota > Metazoa > Chordata > Amphibia > Anura > Dendrobatidae > Phyllobates > Phyllobates terribilis. The sequence continues at coordinate 271,579,499 of NW_027362772.1, forward strand.
ATGTGTCTTGCGCATCTCGGAGCCCCAAAATTATTTTCCGGGCTAGATGCAGCTAAAAATTATTTTTAATTTTAAATCTGGTGAAGCTTATTATAGATGGCCTAATAGGATCAGTGCTGCACACTGCTACAAAGCCCAAATTATTTTCCAGTCAAGATACAGATAAACATGATTAGTAATTTGAAAGCTTAAAACGGTTGGTAGGGTGATTTTAACCAATCATCAAGCTTTTACTCTCCCCAGGATGACACAGGGGTAGAAAAGTCGTTTCGGATCCATGATTTGTTCATCTTTATGAACGTGAATCTGTCTACATTATCAGTGGAGAGCCGCGTGCGCTTATCTGTCAGCACACCACCAGCAGCGCTGAACACACGTTCAGACAGAACGCTGGCTGCGGGGCATGACAAGATCTCCAAGGCGTAAGTGGCTAGCTCCGGCCATTTATCCAGATTGGAAGCCCAAAAAGAGCAAGGGTCCAGTGACACAGTCGTGGCTTCAATGTTTACTTGGAGATACTCCTGTACCATCGTCTCTAGGCGTTGACTATGTGTCAGACTTCTTGTCTCCTGTGGCCTTGCAAAGGATGGGCTAAAAAGTGGTGAAATGATTCCGCAAAATTGATGTTACCAGCAGATACTGTGGTTCTGTTACGGTTTGAGTGCTGAACACTTGACGGTCCCACGGTTGGCAAGTTGGAACTGTGAGATTCACTACGTGCACCACTGGTATTTTGTGGAAAAGCACATGTAAGATTCTGCAACAGTCTCTGCTGATACTCCTGCATGCGTGCATCCCTTTCTATGGCAGGAATAATTTCTGCAAATTTACTTTTGTACCGGGGATCTAACAGTGTGGCAACCCAGTAGTCAGGATTATTTCTAATTCTCACAATTCGAGGGTCATGTTGCAGGTAGTGCAGCAAGAAGGCACTCATGTGTGTTGCGCATCCAGGAGCACCAAGTCCCTGTTGTGTTGGTGGCGAGGTAACAATCATGCTTCTTTCCTCTGTCCTCTCCCCCCAACCTCGCACAACAGAAATGTGATCAAGGTCTCCCTCATCTGATGAGTCTTCCATCAGTTCGTCCTACACTTCTTCCTGGGCTCCTGCACCTTCCTCACTAGTTTGGCTGCTACCATGCGCCCTGGTAAAACCATCTCCCCCACCCTCACATGCCTGCCGCCTTGGTGCTGCCGACCGTCTGGACCTTGCAGATGTTAGCCCTTCCGCATACAACTCCTCCTCCTCTACTTCCTCCACCTCCTCTTGTGCCACCACCTGACTCCGAATTCTGTTTAACATGTGCTCCAGCATGTAAATCACCGGAATAGTCATGCTGATAATGGCATCGTCAGCACTAAACATCTTCGTCGCCATTTCAAAACTGTGCAGAAGGGTGCATAGGTTCCTGATCTGAGACCACTCCTCCAGCGTGATTTGCCCCACCTCTGAATCTCGTTGGCCCAGGCTATACGTCAGAACGTATTGCACCAGGGCTTGTCGGTGCTGCCACAGTCGCTGCAACATGTGCAGAGTTGAATTCCACCGGGTAGGCACATCGCATTTTAGCCGGTGAAGTGGCAGGCCCAACGACTTCTGTAGAGATGTAAGTCGCTGAGCTGCGGGATGCGAACGGCGGAAGTGAGCACACAGCGACCGTGCCCTCTGCAGAAGGCCATCTAGTCTGGGATAGTGGGCTAAAAATTGCTGGACAACCAGGTTCAACACGTGAGCCATACAAGGCACGTGTGTGACATTGCCCCGGCGAAGGGCCGCACCCAGGTTTGCAGCATTGTCGCACACGGCCTTCCCTGGTTTCAGGTCCAGTGGAGACAACCATTCATGAAATTGGTTCTCCAGAGCTGACCACAACTCCTCAGCTGTGTGACTCACATTTCCCAGACATTTCAATGTAAAAACCGCCTGATGACGTTGAGCCCTACTGCCAGCATAGTAAGGAGGTGTGCAGGATCCCTTCTGCGCAGTTAGAAAGCTTGTGGCATGACCAGACAGGCTTTGGGTGCAGGTGGAAGACCGAGAGGAGGTTGTGGAGGCAGAAGCAGTGGAGGAACTTTGACATAAAGAGGATTGACGCACAACTCGTGGGGACGGCAAGACTTGGACAGCAGCCCCTTGTCCTGCTGTCACCATAGTTACCCAGTGCCCAGTCAGCGACATGTAACGCCCCTGTCCATGCCTACTCGTCCAAGTGTCTGTGGTGAAATGCACCCTGTCACACACAGAGTTTCTCAAAGAAGCAGTGATGTTGTGTGCGACATGCTGGTGGAGCGCAGGCACACCTTTCTTTGAGAAGTAGTGCCGACTGGGCATCTGGTACTGGGGCACTGCGACGGACATAAGGTCTCGAAAATCCTCTGTGTCCACCAGGCGGAAAGGCAGCATTTCTGTAGCCAAGAGCTTGCAGATGGTGAAATTCAACCTCTTAGCTTTCTCATGGCTAGGAGGAAATGGTCTTTTACTTGTCCACATCTGAGGGACCGAGGGCTGGCTATTGTGCTTAGACGGGGTTGATAAGGGTGTCCCCGGCAAACTGCCGGTCTGTGAGGAAGATGCAGGCGGACATGTTAGGTTGCCTTGATCCAAAGGTGGTGCTATCGATGTCGGACAGCGCTCAACACCAGCTGGTGTTACCACCTCCAAAGAAAATGATGACCTGCCAATCACGCTGGCTGTTGCGGGTAAAGAGGTGGCAGGTCTGCGCCCCAAAACAGGTGTGACTGCTGTCCCCCCAGTCACAGAGGATGAAGAGGCCGCGGATGCACAAGATATGGCAGACGGTGATTGGCCCGGCCGGCTAGGCCGCATTGTAGCACACTGAGCTTCCCACTGCAACTTATGCTTCATGTCCATGTGCCGGTTCATGCATGAAGTACTCAAACTATGTATTTTTTGGCCTCTACTTAGCTTTTGCTGACAAATGTTACAGATAACACGAGTTGGGTCATCTTTATCGATCTGAAAAAATGCCCAGGCTATGCAAGGCTTAGCACCCATGCGACCTGAAGAGCCACCACGACTTGTGGTGAGAGGCAGAGTTGTGTTTGAGGATGCAGTTGTTGACGTGCTTCCAGTACTACGTCTCTGTCCAGGAAGGCGCAACCTGACCTCGTCGTCACTAGCATCTTCCTCCACCTCCTCTGCTGACCTCATCTCTTGGCTGACTGTGGGTTGACAGTAAGTGGGATCTCCGACCTCATCATCATCACCCTGTGCGTTATCACACCCGTCGTCCTCAGAGCCAACCTGTTCCTGCCCTGACAAAAAACTAAAGTTGTCGCTCCAATCAGGTATTTGAGTCTTATCATCGTCTTCCTCATTGTCTCCACCAACAGGAGTTACAGTTTGGGAATGAGGGTCTACATTATGGTCAGAACCTTCTGCGTCTGGTCCTGGATCCGACTCATAAAGATTCTGGGCATCAGTGCAGATCATTTCCTCGTCTGGATTCACAGAAGCGCTGGAGTCGACCTCTGATTCCCAGGCTATAGTATGAGTAAACAGCTCTGCAGACTCAACCATCTGTTCTACCTCATACTCAGACGGGCAGCTGGAGATTTGGGAGCTGTGAGGAAGCAAGTGCGATTTGGGTGACACCTTTGAGGACTGGAGTATTTGTGATGTTGAAGTTGATGTGGAGGAGAGCCCACTTAAAGGAGCACTTGATATCCGTTGAAGCACCTGCTGTTTTTGTGCCTCATCTGGAATTTGTAGCGATTGGCGTGGCCGTAAGAAAGGGATCTTATCACATTGTCCGCTAAAAGAAGTAGACATTTTAGTTTGGCTGGAAGATGGTCTTTCTTCTGCACCTACCCCACGGACACAACCTTTTTTCCCCTTCCCAACACGCCTATTCCCCTTTCCACCAGCAGCAGGCCTTTTTCCACTCATTTTGGTGGTTAACTAATTCACAACTCTGGAGTTGTTTGCACAAAAAAACAATGGATGGTAACCGAGCAGAGCTGAGTGGCCAAACTGTGGTATTAGGCCAAAACTATTGGCTGGGCTAGATGCAGAAAAAAATTATTTTTAATTTGCAACCTGATGGAGGTCAGTATAGATGGACTAATAGAACAAGTCCCACACGCTGCTAGAAGCCCAAATATTTTTTCAGAGATAAATGAAGAAAAAAATTATTTTTAATTTGCAACCTGATGGAGGTCAGTATAGATGGACTAATAGACCAAGTCCCATACACTGCTAGAAGCCCAAATATTTTTTCAGAGCTAGATGCAGAAAAAAAATATTTTTAATTTGCAACCTGATGGAGGTCAGTATAGATGGACTAATAGACCAAGTCCCACACACTGCTAGAAGCCCAAATATTTTTTCAGAGCTAGATGCAGAAAAAAATTATTTTTAATTTGCAACCTGATGGAGGTCAGTATAGATGGACTAATAGACCAAGTCCCACACACTGCTAGAAGCCAAAATATTTTTTCAGAGCTACATGCAGAAAAAAATTATTTTTAATTTGCAACCTGATGGAGGTCAGTATAGATGGACTAATAGAACAAGTCCCACACGCTGCTAGAAGCCCAAATATTTTTTCAGAGATAAATGAAGAAAAAAATTATTTTTAATTTGCAACCTGATGGAGGTCAGTATAGATGGACTAATAGACCAAGTCCCACACACTGCTAGAAGCCCAAATATTTTTTCAGAGCTAGATGCAGAAAAAAATTATTTTTAATTTGCAACCTGATGGAGGTCAGTATAGATGGACTAATAGACCAAGTCCCACACACTGCTAGAAGCCCAAATATTTTTTCAGAGATAGATGCAGAAAAAAATTATTTTTAATTTGCAACCTGATGGAGGTCAGTATAGATGGACTAATAGACCAAGTCCCACACACCGCTAGAAGCCCAAATATTTTTTCAGAGCTAGATGCAGAAAAAAATTATATTCAGTTTGCAACCTGATGGAGGTCAGTATAGATGGACTAATAGAATGATGCTATGCCCAAAAGATTTTACTTCACTAGGTGCAGTAAAAAAATTGGTATTCTATACACAGGTGGTATATCTTGCAACACAGATAGGCTACTCCACTGACTAACACACTCTGCAATAGGCCAAAAAGGATTAGCTTTGCTAGATTCAGCCAAATGCTGTGAAAAAAACTTGCACAGCACTGGCACAGACCTGCCTGGCAAAAACTGATAGGAACTGATGTAACCTAGTCCTGAAAAGGACTCCAATTACAATTAGTCTTTACTCCCACAATCTATCTATTTAAGAGCACAGACCTGCCTGATAAAAGTCATAGGAAATGCTGTAACCTAGTCCTTAAAAGGACTGCAATCACAACTATTCCCTACTCCCAAGCTATCTGTATATTTGTGCGAAAATTGGCTTGAAATTAACAAGGTATAGCGCACACAGCAACAGCGGTGCCGTCTAACACGCAGCTGCAGCAGTGAGAAAATGGTGGCGACGGGGAAAATGGCTTGGTCTTATAGGGCAAGGACATGTGACATACACTGCCAATCACACATGCCCTTGCTTGTGTGAAAAAAAGCACTTCGCTCCGTGTGTGCGCTGCTGATAGGCTGACAGATTGCACCTCCCCACTGCAAATGCGGGAAAGAGAAAAAAAAATGGAGATCTTCATTGTTCCTGCAGAGATCCATCCCCTGCCCCTCCCCCCGCCCCGCTGTACACTCAAACTGCGTATTAACATTAATTTTCATCATTACTGAGAAAAAATCCAGTTATGATTTTGGTGCACGAACAGTTATCGAACATAACCTCGAACAGCCGAATTTTTCTCAAATTGTTCGTGTTCGCCGACCAGCTCGAACACCGCCCAAAACAGCTCGAATTTGAGATTGGCGAACAGTTCGAGTAGAACAACGCTCATCTCTACTCGTAAGCTCTTGGTGGTATGCCATGACGGATTAAGGGTCTGGTTACCCAGATTTTGCTTAGGAGCTTTAAACAATATGTTGTTGCAAGTGTTTAGGGGTTTGGGACTTCTTAAGAAGAGCAGCTTCGTATAGAATCTTATTGGCAATTTTCCATTGGAAAAAAAGTATGCAAATTAGGTCTCTCCCACTTCCACCTCGTGGAAGCAGCTGCACCATAAGTTAATGGCTGAACCTTTTAACATGACCAGGGATATTAACAAAGTCATAAAGTGAACTGCACACAGCTGTTTTGGGGCGCTTGCATCCTTCAGAGTAGAGAGGAGTTTGAAAGGCTTGATGAAACACCCTTAAAGAAGCCCTCCTCCTCCTCCCATCAAAATCGTTATCCTCTTAATATATTGCAATCATCATATTATATAGCACTGTGTACTGACAATTTCTCATTTTGTCCTTCTACCTAGTTAATTCTTCTCTGGAAAAGAGAAGAATTAAATGGGTAGAAAGGCAAAATGAGCAATTTTAAGGTCACGGTGTCATATAATATGATGATTGCAATATACTAAGAGTGTAAAAATGTTGATGGGAGGAGGAGGAGGAGTGCTTCTTTAATGCAGTTTAGGGTGTACGCTTTCTCTTTTTAATGAAACTAGGTGTGTTTCAAGTCTTACTGACAATGCTTCATGGGGATAACAATGCAAATTTTCTCTCTCTCAGAAGGGAAAAAAACATTAATATTAATTCTCTTATAAATTCTACATGAGGAGAAAAAACTTTTGTTACATTTATAGAAATTTGCAGCAACTTAGGCTATTTTCACACATAGTGGGGTTTTTTTTACGTCACAAATCTGCAGCAAAACTGATCTCTGTCAGAAAATCAGCTGTCAAAAATGCAGGTTTTGCTCCGTTTTTTGATGGTTTTTTTGTGTGCTTTTTTCAGCATTTTTTTCACTGTCCTTGTGTCTCTATTTATACATGTACATAAAGTTCTGTGAAAAAAAGAACCCCATTCAATTTTGCCATCAAAAACGCTGAAAAAAAACACTGAAAAAACGCTGTTGGTGCGTTTTTCAGCGCTTTTTTCACCACTCATTACTTCCTATGGGTGAAAAAAATGCTGAAAAAAACGCTGAAAGAAGAGAAATGCTGTATTTTCCAAAAACCCAACCAAGGCACAAAATACGCAACAACAAAAAAAAAAACATGATGTGCAAACAGAGAATTCTGGTTTCTCATAGACTTTGCTGGTACTGCAAAACGCAGTGGAAAATTTACATAAAAATCGGCAGCAAAAAACGCTGAAAAACGCAACATGTGTGAACATAGCCTAAATGTTAAAGTGTAGTTCCAGACTTTCGGACTCTTGGAATTTTTTACAAATTTTGTATCTTTCTTAAAAAAAGAGGATTTCAGCAACAAAGAAGATTATTGGCTCAGGACACCTCGCTAAAGCTTACACTAAACTTCACATACATTTCTGCATTAACCTGGATCCTATAGTTGCACAATTTAGTTAAGGCCCACTTGACTTGACCTGTAAGTTCCTCTATAGATAAGTTTTTCGAAACTGCACCTATTAGTGATCGCTCTGTGTGTATCTAAAGCTCCGTAGGCTAGACTAAACAAGCTATCAACTGACCACCGATCGCATTCTATGTAGCAGATCAGCAGACGGTTTTGCCCGTGGGTCATCGAATGGAAACGAGCCTTTACGCACATGCATATAATCAGGTGTGTTGACGTTTTCTTACATAAAATCAAATCAAGATGCCTTAAACTTTTTCACCTTTTCCAATAACTGAAAGTACAAAGGCGATGACTTATTATCTTTAATATGTTTTATTAAAGTGCAGCCACTGTATATATACAAGTCAATAATTCTGAAGGAGAAGGAGCATTTTTATACTAATTTATCGGAGAGAAATATTACTGAATCTATTATTAATCCAATGACATCTCCAAGGCCAGCGGGTCCCTGACTGCAGCATTTCTATCAATAGATTGGAAGCATTAAAAGCAAAGTTCAGCAATTGTTGTATCTCTCCGGCATGAGGTGGAAGAACATAAGAATTCATCAATAGCGTGAAATGGAAAACCATTTATAACGACACTAAATTGAGAAGATCCATATAATGTCTCTCCGACTTCACCTTAATTATTTAGATGGAAAAAGGTCACCCATGGTGCCAGAAATGAAAATATGTATTTTCAAGTATTCTAGTATTTGCATTGTTGGGTCAATGGTCGGCCAACTGGATACCATCTGGCTGTAATTGAATAGAAAAATGTATAGCTAATGTAACTGATCAAGGGAAGAATATTAGTTGCCTAGCAGTTCAGTCAACTATAGTACTTCCATACTGTCTCTTAATAATTCTAAATGTCATTTACTTCACTGATGCTCAATGGGGTCTAGATTAGAAAACCCATGTTCGTACAGCAAATAATATAATTTCGAGTTTATAGAGTGGATTCTTCAGTTCAGAATCCTCATTTCTTGGGAAGAGAGGAGAGTAGTTACAAAGAGCAAACTTCAAAATTCAAATTTCGGGAGATTTTTTGTATTTATGTCACTTTGTTAGAATGTACAAATTTTCTTTTTGATTTTTGTATTATAGACAGTGACAATATTATATGTCTGAGAAATACATTAGGAAAACCTCCTAACATACCTTGAACAGAAGCATGAATTGCTTTGTGCACCCAACCTAATAGTAGTTGGCAAGCTCTGGTTCAGGTCTAGCCCAATTATCTGGACTAGTTGTGCATCCTAAATTAGATTTTACCACTTTGATAGGTGAAGGGTCATCTGTCACGGCCACCACTGGTATCAAAAATTGTAGGTAAGATCTAAGTTATGCTGGAAAGTGGGCTTTATATGTCTAGGTAACACTTCTTACATCTTTTCAAAAGTTGTCACGTTCAGTTATGAAATGAGCCGTTTCTTAAGGATTTTGACCTCCTGAATTCAAATCTGACAATGAAAATGTTTAGTTGGTTCTTGTTTCTGTGATATCAAAGAGCTTTCCTTTTACTGGTACTTATAATTAATGCATAAAAGTTTCAGTACTTTGAAACATTATTATTTTTACAGCTATAAAGATGCATAATATTTTGTTATGCCAATTTTCTGATATTTATCTAGCGGAATCTTAATAACAATTCAAATAACTAAAACATGTCTAATCACTCTTGCGAATTATAAACAGTTACAGAAATTGCACTACAACATTTAGTCCTCATTCAGCGACGACTCTTTTTTGCTTGTCTCTTGTACTCCTGCATCGGATCATCTCTTACAATTGTCCAACATTGATCTGCAAGCATTGATGGATTCTATTTTCCTTGATATATTTTATCCATAGGCAATCTTGGGAAAGGGTAAATGGTCTTGTTAATAATTAATTGCACACAGATGACAAGTGAGAAAAATATTGTCCAAGTTTTCTAAATGAAACAAATGATTATTAATACGCTTGTGTGAACCTGGCCTAACTGAGAGATTTCACAGGCTGAAGACATTATTCCTTTCCTTAAGTTAACATCAGGTGAAATTATTTTTAGGCTTGCTAAAAAATAATCATTCTCTGCAAACACTTCATCCTGTATAAACAGGACGGGAAATATGCCGCCGAGATTAATAACAGCCAATGCACACAAAATTATCTATTAGTGATCGCTCTGTGTGCATTTGAAGCTCGGTCAGCTAGTCTAAGCAAGCTATCAACTGACCACCGATGGGTTTCTATGTAGCAGATCAGCAGATAGTTTTGCCCAAAGGTCATCCAGTGCAAACAAGCCTTTACGCACATGCATATAATCAGTTGTGTTGAAGTTTTCTTACATGAAATGAAATCAAGATGCTTTGGACTTTTTTAATTTTTGCAATGACTGAAAGTACAAAGGCGATGACTTGTTATCTTTAATATGTTAGAATACATTATTAATCCAATGACATCTCCAAGGCCAGTGGGTCACTGACTGCAGCATTTTCATCAATAGATTGGAAGCATTAAAAGCAAAGTTCAGCAATTGTATCTCTCTGGCATGAGGTGGAAGAACATAAGCATTCATCAATAGCGTGAAATGGAAAACCATTTATAACGACACTAAATTGAGAAGATCCATATAATGTCTCTCCGACTTCACCTCAATTATTTAGATGGAAAAAGGTCACCCATGGTACCAGAAATTAAAATGTGTATTTTCAAGTATTCTAGTATTTGCATTGTTGGGTCAATGGTCGGCCAACTGGATACCATCTGGCTGTAATTTAATAGAAAAATTTATAGCTACTGTAACTGATCAAGGGAAGAATATTAGTTGTCTGGCAGTACAGTGAACTATAGTACTTCCATAGACAGGAACTGTCCCTTGATAATTCTAAAATGGCATTTACTTCACATATGTTCAATGGGGTCTAGATTAGAAAATCCATGTTCATACAGAAAATAATTAATTCTGAGTTTATAGGATGGGTTCTTCTGTTCAGGATCCTCATTTCTTGGGAAGAGAGGAGAGTAGTTACAAAGAGCATCTCTAACTTTGGAGGATCTGTCCTGTCCTGCATTACACAAACAATCCATTGATGTGAATGAATACTATGTTATACCTTATTTCCCCTGTGGTGTCGCTGCAGGCAAACTGGATACTTACTGCTGTGTTTCCCTTCTAGCAAATAGCTGAAGATCCGAGTATAGGGAGACCTTTTGATCAGTTTATTCTCGAGTTGGGACAATTAAATTAAGGCCATCAACCACTAACCTTAGCTCTCCCCTGTCCCACCACTGCAGCCCACCGTCCTGTGCTCCACCCATTATCTGTGTCTTTTCTGCCATCTTCAATTGGGGCCAAGTATGCCTCAGATGCTAAGGCATGTGTAGCACCCTGAGGATTCGGCTGCTACAGGGGTATTACACCTCAAGCCAGAGGTGTGGTATTCCACTCCCGGGTAAGGATGGAGTGTGGAACTGAGCTCAGTAGGCTGCATGCACTACATACATCCCATTTCGGGGGACAGAACTGCGGTACTCCCACCAGTATATGTGCAGGTACGACAGCGTCTGTCCCTAGCTGGAGTGGGAGGGGGGTGGAACATCCCAGTAGTGTAGGGGCAGATAGGGGGAGTAGTCTGGGTAAAGCTAGGAGCTCATTGGGTGCTAGTCACCTGGGCTCACACATAGAGGGAGTATATATGGTGGGAACGGCCAGAGAGAGAGAGAGTCAGAAGGGAGCTCAGGACCACGCTCCGGAATCGCCTGGGGGTTAGCCGAGTCCAGGACCTGGTGGACGCAGCACGGCTCGGGTGGTCACTCAAGGCCAGAGTGACCAAAAGAACACCAGTAAGTAAAAACCCTGAACTGCATCTCCTGACTCTGAGTCTTCTTTCTGCATCATCACAATCCCCATCATCCACACCTGCTGCCCTGAGGCCATACCCCTCCCGTTGGGGGTTATACCATCACTGCTGCACATATACCACCGGCCTCAGCGGACTGCTCTGCAGCGGCGGCGTCAAAGCCGCACTCAACGGGTGGCGTAGTCGACAATCAAGTTAACATCTACTGCCATAGACTGCCACTTAGTTTGACACCCTGGGCACGGACCGGGTCACCGCCACAAGGACTACTACCCCTATCCAGATCCGGCTCCGGGTATCCCTTGCACATGGCCCAGGGGGTGCGTCAACTTTTGGCGTAGTCGGCAGGATTTCGTGCCCGCAACCACCGGGTACTGCGTGCCTGAAAAAGACTGTTCAAACTTACCAGTGGTGAAGTTTCCCGCCATCCGGCGCCAACTTTTGCCTTCTTCCCGCCATCCGCGAAGTTTTCCCGCCATCCGGCGCCATCTTCTGCCTTCTTCCCGCCATCCGTGGAGTTTTCCCGCCGTTGGACGCCATCTTGAAGACGCCGCGCGGGAAGAAGAGGGGCGTGGACTCCGAAGGCGCGCGAGAACTGAAGCCCCGCCTCACGTCCGGACGTTGCGTAAGGTCCTGGAAGGAGCCCAGCAGACGCCGACGTCACAGGAGCGCGACGGAAGGTCCTCGACCCTGACGATCCACTGCGGAGCCGCGGCCTACGGAAGAGGATCATCGCAAGGTAGGCCACGGTCCACTGGGGGGGAGGAAGATGTCGGATACGGAGGAGAGCTTCACTGCCTCAACCCCCGCCAGCGCCAGCGCTGCTGCAGTCATGCCTTTCACCATGCCCTATATCCCGGGAACAGCCTGGCTACCCCAATACTCAGGGGAGTCACATACCCTGAATGACTTTAGAGAAAAGCTGGATAGCCTCTTCCAGGTGTACCCCCTCACAGAAGAGCAAAAAGTGAGCATCCTGGTGGCCCAACTAACCGGGGCAGCCCAAAGGGAGGTAAAGTCCTGGCCACCTGGGAGGAGGACTGTCGCAGGGATACTAACCCGGCTGAGGGACACCTTTGATACCCGCACCTCAGCCGAGATTAAGCTCAAATTCTATGGGTGCAAGCAGCGAGCACATGAGAGTATAAGGGACTATGCACTAAACCTACAAGAGGCCCTGAGAGCCATTAAGCAGACCGACCCCGACAGCGTGGGAAACGAGGACAGGCTGTTGACCGAACAATTTATAGAGGGACTATATTGCAATGTCCACCGAACCCAGTTGCGGGCCATAGCCTTACAGGATCCTCATCTGGACTTTGCACAGTTCAAGGACAGAGCCATCCGGGTGCTCCGAGAACCGGCACCGGGTGGCGTTGTGACCCACAGGCGCCCAGCTATCACTTACCACCAGGAGGCGGCGCCCTTGTCGGCAGGGCCTGTGGGGGCTGATGCGCAGGCTTTGAACAATGACCCGGCTCCAGACCTGCACCATCAGGTCCAAGAGCTAGCTAAAAGCGTTGCTGCGCTAACCCGAACTGTGCAGTCTTTACAGGTTTCCACTCCAGGGAAGATCCAGCTGGCATCCGGACCGGAGGACATCCCGTGGCGTCGACCAAGGAGGACCCCACCGGCCAGAGGAAGACCCAGTGACCGATACAACGAGGACGGACAACCCATCTGCCGCCGTTGCAATCAACCCGGACATATGGCAAGGTACTGTCCTTTAAACTGGCACAACCTGGGGTAGAGGGCCAACCCCCAGGAAAAAGATCACCAGGCCCATCGAACTGGCGCGACAGATATGTGGGAGGACGTCCAGTCTTGCCTGTGGTACTGGATGGCATTCCTATGAGTGCCCTACTGGACACCGGGTCACAGGTCACCACCATCCCGTACGTGCTCTTCAAGCAGTACTGGAATGACTCGGATATAACCCGCTACCCTGACGACGACTTAAGTATCATTGCCAGCAATGGTCAACCCGTGCCACAGATCGGATTCAAAGAGGTGACCATTAAAATCGGTAGAGTCGAACTGGCAGCACAGGGACTGATCATTGTGGACATTGACAAGCGCGAGAGTCACCCAAAGATAACTCTAGGAACTAATGTGATTGAAAATTGTCTTGCAGAGGTGATTTTCATTTTACAGCAGGTTGCCAAGCACTCCAGCTCCGGCCAGCAGCGAGTGCTCCAGAAAGAGATCCGGGCACTGATGCGACGGCAACAGGTGGAACTCTCCGGCGGTGAGATTGGTAGCGTAAGAATGTGTGACCCTTTCCCTATTGCCATGCCCCCGAAAAGTGAAATGATGATTTGGTGTCGGGCAGCTATTGGTCTGAGAGGTAGAGATTACCAAGCAATGGTAGAACCAGCCTATTCAGACAGTAGGCCCACCATTTTGACAGCCCGGGGGGTGGTTGATGTACGCCATGGGAGGGTGCCCGTTCGCATAATAAATATCGGGAAGAGGGAAGTGTACCTACCCCGGTATGCCACGCTAGCCAAATTATACACCATCAACCAAAATTCTATACAGTCTGTGGAACCCTTGCCTCCATCTCACCCGGAGGAAGGTAACGGCTCTAAGAAAATAATGGAGGATTGGTGTCAGCAACTACATTTGGGTACTGACTCCACTCCCTCCCATCAGAAACAGGGAGTCTATCGGGTGGTTCAAGAGTACGAGAGAGTGTTTAGTAAACACCCGTTAGACTTCGGGCGAGTCAAGGGGGTGGAACACCACATCCCCACGGGAGACCATCCTCCCATAAAAGAGAGGTATCGACCCGTACCCCCTGCGCACTACCAACACGCCAAGGGGATGCTTAGAGACATGAAGGAGGCTGGGGTAATCAAGGATAGCTGTAGCCCCTGGGCAGCCCCACTAGTCTTAGTCAAAAAGAAAGACAACACCATGAGAATGTGTGTAGATTACCGGAAAATCAACCGAATCACACACAAGGATGCGTACCCCTTACCAAGGATAGAGGAGTCTTTGGCTGCTTTAAAATCTGCTAACTTCTTCTCTACCTTGGATCTCACTAGCGGGTACTGGCAGGTTCCTGTAGCAGAGGCGGACCGGGAGAAGACCGCATTCACCACCCCGATGGGACTTAGCGAGTTTACTTGTATGCCGTTCGGACTCTGCAATGCACCAGGAACCTTCCAACGATTAATGGAGTGCTGTCTGGGACACAGAAACTTCGAGACGGTCCTGCTGTACCTGGACGATGTCATCGTATATTCCAAGACTTATGAGGACCACCTGAAACACCTGGCGGAAGTGTTCGAAGCCCTGGCAAGTTATGGCCTGAAGGTGAAACCCTCTAAGTGTCACCTCCTGAAGCCAAAGGTGCAGTACCTGGGACACGTGGTGAGTGCTGACGGAGTGGCTCCCGACCCTGATAAGATCACCGCAATTAAGGAATGGCCAAGCCCCTCCAGCGTAAAGGAAGTGAGGCAGTTCCTCGGGTTGGTAGGCTACTACCGAAGGTTTATTCCCGGTTTCACCAGAAAGGCAGCTCCTATGCAGGACCTCCTGATAGGCCAGTCCAGGAAGGCCAAGAACCAGAAGCCACCCTTCAGATGGGAGAAGCTGGAAGAAGAGTCCTTCCGCCAGCTGAAGATGGCCCTCACGGGGGATGAAATCCTGGCATACCCTGATTATAGCCAGCCATTTATCCTTTACACCGACGCCAGTAACATCGGGCTAGGAGCCGTACTGTCCCAGATTCAGCAGGGGAAAGAACGGGTAATTGCTTACGCCAGCCGAAAACTGCGACCCACCGAAAGAAACCCTGAAAATTACAGCTCATTTAAGCTAGAGTTCCTGGCAGTGGTGTGGGCAGTCACCGAACGCTTTAAGCACTACCTCGCTTCTTCCCGGTTCACCTTGTACACGGATAACAACCCGTTGACACACCTGGACACAGCAAGACTCGGTGCCCTAGAGCAGAGATGGATGGCCCGTTTGTCCAACTATGAGTTTACAATCAAATACCGGGCAGGACGCTCCAATACCAACGCGGACGCCCTGTCCAGGATGCCAAATCTACCGGACGTAGGGGAAGACTCAGAGGGACTGGAAGAAGTTGAACTCCCCGCATTCCACCGTCATGGGACTATCCAGTATTCCCACCGTGTAAGGAGTAAATCCGCTACGTTCAACACTTTACCTCATTACAACTGGGCGGAGACGCAAGACAGTGACCCTGCCGTCCGACTGGTAAAGGAGATGCTGACTCGGCCAGATGCACGCCTTGACCCAGACGCTCCGGAGGAAGCCAAGCAACTGTGGGCTGAGAAGAGTCGACTGTTCCTTTACAAGGGGAAGTTGTGCCGCAGAATGGTTAACTCCCGGACGCATGAATTAATCTGGCAAGTAGTGGTGCCAAGAAGAGACGCAGCTATGGTGATGGAGGCATACCACGACGGAGCTGGGCACTTCGGATGGAAGAAGCTGGAGTTCTTGCTGCGCGGGCGGTTCCATTGGGTGGGTATGAGAGGAACCATCGAGAGGTGGTGCAGAGACTGTGGCCCGTGCAACCTAAGAAGGAAGGACCGTGCCAGCCAGAAGACTCCCCTGCAGTCCATCGTCACCCGGCAGCCGTTGGAACTGGTAGCCTTGGATCATGTAAAACTGACCCCAAGCAGAAGTGGCTACGTCTACGCACTAACCATCGTGGATCACTACTCCCGGTTCTTGGTTGTCGTCCCCGTCAAGGACTTAACAGCTCGAACAGCAGCTAGAGCCTTCCAGCAGCATTTCTGCCGTCCACACGGGTACCCGGACCAAGTGTTGACGGATCAGGGACCTGCCTTTGAAGCGGAGGTCTTCCAAGAATTCTGCACTCTGTATGGCTGCCGGAAGATAAGGACAACACCCTATCATCCGCAAACTAATGGACTTTGTGAGAAAATGAACCAGGTGGTGATAGATCTTCTAAAAACATTGCCCCTGGAAGAACGCAGTCTGTGGCCCGAGAGGTTGCCCGACCTAGTGGACCTATACAACCTCATCCCGGTAGGTTCCACTAACTGTACCCCGGCTTACCTGATGAGGGCAAGACCTGGTAAGCTACCTGTTGACCTGGAGATGGGAGTCCTGACACCCGAGGACACTTCACCAGAAGCAGACTGGGACACAGAGAGGCAGCAGCAGTACCGGAAAGTACAGGAGAGCGTGGAGCGTAGTCTCTGTCAAGCTAGGGAAAGACAAGAGAAAACTTACAACCAGTATGCTCCCGCTGTTCCCCTGGTGTCCGGAGAGCAGGTCTTGAAGAGGAAAAGATGGCTCCATAAGTTGGACGACCAGTGGGAGAAGGACCCGTACACCGTACTGCCCTCAAGCCACGACAACCCGAAGGTCTGTACCATCAGCAAAGACGGAGGGGAAACCACAACCATTGTATCCCGGGATCACCTGAAGAAGTGTCCCGAACAGCTACGGAACCCTGAAGAGGAACAAGAAGACCCTCGACCCGTAGAGGAAGGGAAAGATATGGTTAGTACTGTGCTCGGAGACTTTCCTCGGTCCTGGACTCAAGTCAATGGTGCAGTTGTGGTACCCGTCCTCACGTTCCTCCAACCAGAATCCCAAGTACTTACAGAGCAACCGGTAGAGCTGGAAGAACAGCCGGTCCAGGAGGCAGAAGACTCCACACAAGCAGACCAGGAGGATCAACCCTCTGCTTATAGTGAGCCTGCCATACCCCTAGTGAGCCAAAGGGTCCGTAGACGGCTGCCCAGTTTACCCTTGACAGCTCCTATACCCTGTAGCTCAGGACCAGTCAACCAGCTTCGTAGGTCCACTAGGGTCACTAGAGGCCAGCTGCCCGTACGGTGGAGGATCTAAGTGTTTAAGTTATTTTATTAATGTTTATCTGTTATTGTTGCTTGTGTATAATTTTGTGTTTCTAGTTATTTACAGGAGTCTTTGGTGGATTTACCGGGAATCCTTTGTGTATAGTTGGAGCGTAACCCAGGACGGACTAAAGACTGTTAAGGACTCGGGGCAGGACAGACCCCTACCTGGTTATGTCTCCCTGTTTTGGTGAAATGGACACCTTTGTTTTCTTCAAAGACTGCACCCGGTTGCGGACACACCGTGACCATCTTTATGTGTTTCCTTATTGTATTTTATTGTTGTTGTTATACCCTGTTATGTTTTTGTAAAATATGTTTAGTCCCGGAGTACTAAATTTCACTAGGGGGGAATGTGGCACCCCAGGGGTCTGGTCTCCACAATAATATCAATATTATGTCTGAGAGCAGGTGGGAGGTCTCTTGGTCAGGGATCTTATGCATGCCACAGATCCTGCCCAGTCCTGGGAGGGGAAGAACTTCCCCTATATAAACCTGGGGCTGAGGCAGGGTTAGCAGAGAGAGAGAGAACAAGAGTAGAGAAGAGAAGCAGCATAGGAAGAAACAACAGGAGCTCTGTGGGAGCAGTGCTACAAGGAGTCAGGGGCTGGCAGCTGCAGAGCTCGCCCTGACTGAGAAGTTATCACCGGACCCGGAGTCCGAGGCTGTGGGGACTAACTCCTATCCAGCAGCAGAAACCGACCGGCAGGGGATTGCAGGTCCTCTGGCCCAGAAACCCGAAGGCACGGTCACACGCGTGGGACCAGCACCGCCATCGTGGAGCGGAAGCCATTAGAAGGCCCCGAGTCACCGGCCATACGGGTGAGCACCACACGGTACACTCAGGGACGTGGGCTACTTTTACCCGCCTCTAGCAAGGTAGCCAGAAGAGTACAGTTAGCTGGGAAGGCCTACAACTCCGCCTGGCCAGGGGAGATCCCATCTGCTCAAGGACTGACCAGGCCCCGATCGCTAGCAAGTACTCCGGGAGGGTCTATCTTTGTCACCAGTAAAGACCCTGAACTACACGCATCGTCTCTGAGTGGTTCCTGCTACCCCCATCATCCACGTCGGCTGCCCTGAGGCCATACCCCTCCCGTTGGGGGTTATACCATCCCCGCTGCACCATCCTTCCACCGGCCTCAGCGGTCTGCCCTGCAGCGGCAGCTCCAAAGCTGCATTCAACGGGTGGCATAGTCATCCAACATCTACTGCTAATAGACTCGCCACTTAGTTTGACTCCCTGGGCACGGACCGGGTCACCGCCACGAGACTACTACCCCCATCTGATCCGGCTCCGGGTAAGCCCCCGTGCACGCGATGCCGCACGACACAGAAGGCCCAGGGGCGCGTCAACTTTTGGCGTAGTCGGCAGGATTACGTGCCCGCAACCACCGGGTACTGCGTGCCTGAAGAAAAGTTCGCATTTACCTCAAAAAGAAGTCTCCCGCCGGTTCCGAAGGGTCCCCGCCATCGGACGCCATCTCGGATCGGTTCCCGCCATTTGCCCGTCATCTGCAGTCTTTTCCCGCCATCTGCAATGTTTCCCGCCACTGGGAAGCGGTTCCCGCCATCTAAGAAGATTTCCCGCCCTGGCAGAGCGGACGCCATTATGGGCGTGCCAGAGGGTGGCAAGAGACCACCTCCCATCGTGGGCCAGGTCGAAGAATGGCGCCAAAAGCGGAGACCGCCCCCACCAGCAGAGACTGCAATGATTGAGATGTCCATCAGTGTGAGAGAACTGCCCCTGGAGCTGACAATCACCAAGTTGCCCCGGGACCACCCTGAATGGGGGCGGAGAGAGAACAAAAGAGAGAAGATGGGAGCAGCTTGGAGGAGTCTAGAGGAGCCGTACCCGGAGATGGAGGGAGAGGCAGGCAGCACCGACCCTGTGGTCAGGAGCCTGATGCAAGCCACCACCCCACAAGACCTGGTGGAGATCCTGGCACAGCTCCCCCGAAACCGGGAGCATGCACAGACCGCGCTGGAGGGCCTCGCACGGAGGATGGCCCAGGTGCAGCGAGAAACGCTGAC